>NW_027555736.1:141459236-142109236 GCF_003287225.1 Phascolarctos cinereus
TTTGGTTTATTGCTTTGTATCTGATGCATTTTTGAGCAGTATTGTCAGGGGACTACTGACACATGGCTCAGTGCTTGGCACTTTCTTTTGAAACCATGTCGTGCCACACTTAAGAGGATGTATCTGTGTTTATTGCTGCTTGGTTCTTCAGCCTTTACCCTGCAGTTTTGGTAAGTTGGCACCATTCTTAAGCCTTAAAATATTACAGTTATGCTGAATACTATAAGTATTAAATATACTACTAGATTGAGCATCTGAAAAGAGCTTTTTAACATTAATACTTTGTCACTCCATCTTTAATCCAGATATTAAAAGCTGGATTTTCACTACAAGGCTTTGTAAAGATTGTGGATCTTATATGACTGACTTATGAGCCAAATTGGTGCATAGTATCCAACTAATATTATTAGTAAGGGTCTGCCAGTATCTCTCTTTCTCTAATTATGAGGCTAACTTAACATTTACTTACACTTAACTTACACTTGGTTTTAAAAGGGTTTTAACCTATATATAATACAATTACAATATAATACACATTTATTAACGACTTACTATGTGCCAGGCATTGTGCTAACCACTGAGAATACAAATAAGAAAAAGAAAAACAGCCCCTGGCCTCAAGGAGCTTACAGTCTAATGGAGGGAAGCAACACACAAAAGGGGTTGGAGCAGAGGATAATCCAAAAAGATGGCATGATGATGGTGGAGTTCAAACCAATCAATGCAGCTGGTAGAAAATGAATGTTATTGTCGTAGCAGACGTTATTTTATTTGATCCTTGAAACAACTCTGTGAGGTAGGCGTCACTGGTATTATCTCCATTTTACAGATGAGGATACTGAAGTCCAGTTAAGTCAAGTGATGTGACTTGCCCAAGATCACATATTTGAGGAATATTAGGACTTATGTCCTGGTTGTCTACTCCAAATTCAGTGTTCTGCCTGCTATAGCAAAACTGCCTGAGACTCCTCCTGGCTATTTTCAGTTTTAATTCTTTTCACCCTGTTAAAGCAGACCTCATTTTAGGAGGGGAGATTCATGCTGTTTTAGCTTCTGCCGTTATTTATTTTAGAGTATTAGATAAAGTATTATATATGTTATTAGATTGTATTAGATATTAGATAAAATGAAGGGTTTTTCCGTCTTCTTTGTTCAGCCAAAGATAGAAAACAAGTCCTAATAAAGTTTTCCCCAGCAAAAATGGTTCTTCACAATATGAAAATATAACTTCTGACTGGTCAGTGCAGCAGACACATTGAGTTGTCTCTCCAGTTACTAGTGAGAGGCATTGTGGTATAATATATAAAGATCTGACCACAAATTGAGGAGGTCTCAGGTTCATGTCTTCCCTCTGACACATACTGGCTGTGTGATCCTGGGCAAGTCAGTGCAAAGAATGTGTTGATTTGCATTGATAGAGGGTTTCCAACGATAGGGATAATCACAAGTCTCTATCCCTGTCTACTGAGTAGTGGAAAGAGCACCAGAAACATCTTCCATTTCATGATATCCTCTCTACCATTCTACAGCACCGAGCTAACATCTTCACCACCAGCAACTACTATTGACAACTGCCTCCTAATAATAATGATGGCTAACATTTATATAGTGCCTACTACATGTCAGGCACTTTACAAATATTATCTCATTTGATCCTCACAACAACCTGGAAGATAGGTGCTAGCTATTATTATCCCCATTTTACCGTTAAGTAAAATGAGGCAGATACAGTTTAAGTGACTTACCAAGGGTCACAAGCTAGTAAGTGTCTGAGGCCAGATTTGAATTCAGGTCTTCCTAATGTAGCCACTGTGCCAACTAGCTTACCCCCACCTATCAGTATGTTAGCTCAGGAGACCTAGGCTTGGTAGTGATCCCTCAGACCGAGAGTCCTGCTTCCAGCCTGAGCCTTGTAGCTAATATCTGGGCAAGCAGCTCCCATGAAGATGTCACCTGGTAATTGCTTCTGCAGGGGCTACTGCCTCTGCCTCCTCAGGTAGTCTTTTCATGATCCAGAAAAGATAGTTCTCTCCATTAAAGTGCTTAGCACTCCCAAATGGTTCGGCATCAGAAACAGACAACATTTCATTGTAGGTGCATTGTTCAAGAAGATGCATTACCATCTGTACCCTGAGGACCAAGAGACCTTTCTGTGACTTGCCACTAAAACCTCTCACCTGTAATGTCTTGTTTCCCTGATTAGAACGAGACCTCCTAGAAATTGGAGGGTGTCTGGTTTTTGTGTTTGTAGCCCCAGTGTTTTGTACATGTTAATGCTTGGGGTGCACTCTATCCTTACCTTGGCGTATTCCTTACTTTCCATTCAAGGCTCAGCTCATGTGCTTCCTCCAATGGGATTTTAATGGAGAAAACTCTCTTTTCTAGGTCATTAGTAGCTGTGGTTGTAGAGGAGGCAGGGCCAGCAGCATCTGTGGAATCAGTAGCCAGGTCACATCTGCATAGGGGTTGCTTGCCCAGATAATAGCTACAGGATCCAGGCTCTAGGAAGTCTTCCCTGATCCCCTTGTTGTTGATCATGGTTTTACTTATTTTGCTTGCATGTTGTAAGTAAGCTCTTTGAGGCCGGTGGGTGGTTTTTTACTCTCTTTATCTGCAGAGGGTAGCACACTGACTTGTACAAAGTAATCTCTTCATTAATGCTTGTTTGATGGGATTGAATTGTGTTACCATTCCAGACTTTCACACCTAGTTTCTCTCTTGTGAGCAGTTTACTTTCTTTTTGTGAAGCTAGGTGGACGTTACCTGGTCTTTGGCCTTAGAACGGACAGAAGCAAAATGGCTAACATAAGGATCCTGTGGCATTAGTATTATACTCTAACAAAATCTCAGCTAACCAGCCACAGATGCACTGATTATAACACAAGTGCTCACCTAAAGGGCTTTTTGTGTGGTTTCTTCTTCTACTACGCGCTTGAATCTTCCATTTGGTGTCCTTCACTGACTGCTCTTCTTAACCCAAATAGAATTTGACCACAAAACAGATTCTTAAGGGATTACTGGGTTCATTCACTGCCTCAGTCTTTTAATGCTCTTCATAGGATCTTCTTTCAGTGAAATTGAGAAGAGATCATCATGTCCACCCCTTCCCTTCAATCTTTCCCTTCTTGGGATTTCTTGAGCTTTTGGGGGTAGGCTGTTCTTTTGAATTTCCCATGTTTGTTCCCCACCCTGTTTCCTCTCCTTGGCTTTTCATACACTCTTCCTTGGCATTCTGCCACTGCCTTGTTCTTACAGACAAAGATCTTAATGGAAGCGTTTCTTGGCTCAGGGTGGTGGCTTATTTTCCCTTTCCTGGCCAGTTTGGTGCCCCATCTTTGTTTTGTTTTCCACTTGGCATTTGGTCCTCCTTTTTCTCTTGTCATAATGTCCTCATGCCTTAATTAGCTTCTAGAAACCAAGGGTCATCACTATCCTTACACTTTAATCCAGAAGAATTTCTTTTTCTAACCTATTACCTTTTTGAAGGCCCACTTTATATATAATGTTGTGCTATGTACAGAGAAGGATCTGAAAGTTGTGGTATGTTCTCATATCTTCCTTCCTTTTCTGATACATGAGTTTACTCAAATAGGAAGCCTACCTGCAATTTGTTTTAAAAAACAAAGACAAGCCCTCTCCCTTTCCCTCTCCCCTTGTCCCTCTCCCACTTTCCTCCTCCTTCCTCACCTACTCCAAGTACTTTGGACCTAGTAAGTACTCTATAAATATTTGTGGAATGAATTGAATGAAAATTTTTCTTACTTGATAATCACAAGGGCACAGCAACAGATCCTGGGCTTCAATCTGTATTTTTAGAGGAAAGGTAGAGTATCAGACAGAAAACGGGGAAACCAGGGTTCAAGTTTTGCCTCTAACAAATGCTGGCTCTGTGATCCTGGGAAAGTCACTTAACCTCTGCTTCTGTTACTTCATCTGCAAAATGGGAATAATAAAAGCCTAAGATTGTTGTGAGGGTAGAAGGAGATCATATTCATAAAGTACTTTGCAAACCTTAAAACGATATGGAAATGCCAGCTGCTGTCATCGTCATCATCATCATCATCATCATCATCATCATCATCATCATTAACTTATCATTGCTCTAGGTAGCTCTCTAAAGAAAGAAACTCTCTATAAGTTGCAAAGAAGGTACCAACCCTGAATCAATAGATGCATCTGGGAATTCCATATACCAATGAAATCACCAGTCTGGTCTCCATCCCTAAGTTCCTTTACCCAGTATTTGGAATTCATAGGAACTGTATTAAACCTGGGAAGGATTAACTTCTTCCTACTGTAGGAGTGGTTGCAGGCTAGGTCCACTTTGAAATTTATTTCTGGACCGGAACCTGTCTGGAATTTTTGGTTCCTAATAAGTATACCCTTGCAGAGAGAGAGAGATTCTTAAATTGCCAATGTGTTTGAAACAAGTGACATTGTCTCTCGTGACCTTCCTCTGGGGTCAGTCCTTCATATTTTGATGTTGCAGAAGCATGTACTCCTTTTCGGTTATAAATAACCATGCAACTTGAGAGTTAGGCCAGACGGCCCAGTGTTTGGAGCAGCTGCATCTGTCCCTGTGATGGAGCAGAAGAACTGACCCTTGTGAAATTCACTTTGCCACATGAGCAGAGTGACAGTCGGACAGGACATTAATCTTCCTAGGAAAGATTCAGAATTCGGAAAGCAGGATGCTTCCTTTTTGACATTTCTGTTTTGTTTCTGGATTGTGTGATTTTGTTTCCGGATAGATGTGTATCATTGGCTGGAGATGAACTATTTTAATAGTGCCTGCTACTTCCTGACCAACAGGACAAGTGTTGTGTGATGTTAGAGGAAAATAATCATATTGGTTGATATTGAAGGGGCATCATAAGGAAGTAGACTTAACTGGGTTCATAAATAGGAGATATTTGAAGAGGATGATGGAGTATTAAGGGAAAGACCCTGGATTCATTGTCAGAATGCGTACCTGGGTTTTAATCTGGACTAAGAAGCATTTATAAAGAGCCACTCACTGTGCTAGGTAGTCACTGTGTATTTGAAGATAGTGGGTGACTCTCACGGAGCTTGTGTTCGCTTCAGGTTCTGCATTTTAAAAGTAACTCTTCTACTAATTGTCTGTGGGCCTTGAGCCAGTCCCTTAACTGTTTTTTTTTCTCTGAGTTTCCTCATTGGCGAAATGGGTGTAATACTGGTCCTAAGCAGCTTACGGGTTTGTTGTAAGAATCAAATAAGGTAACGTATGTAAAGCAATCTAAATACTAATCTTTAAAATCACAAATTAAGGTTAAAAATACAGTGGTTTTATTAAAAGTTGCACTGATACAGGGATTCCTTGAGGAATAAGGCAGAAGGGAAGTGCTGCTCTGGGTCAATAGAGGAGGATATTGGAAACGCCTATTGGAAATGGTCCTGTCCTTATATTAGGGACATGAGTTAATTGCATGGTAATTAGTCTGTAGCATAGTTTATCAGAGCAACTGTGTAATTGAAGCATAATAAAATGTTACATGCTTAATAAGCAATTGAGTTGTCTTCCTAAGGACACAGACAGAAGCAGGGGGGAGATTCACTGATTTCTTTTTGAAAAGAGCTGTTCCTTACAAGAACATTCCTCTTTTTCTTGCAGAAAGTGATGCCCATTTTCTGACTAATGAGACTGATCCTACAAGCCCTACATAAAACCCAGATCACTTGCTTAAACTCTCTCCCCCCAATAGCATAGATACAAACACACACTCATATAATATTGTCAGAGGGAGAGGTCACATTTATGAGTACATTAGGCTAAAGTTGGCTTTTCAAGTTTTATTTATTTAAATTTAAAATGGAGAATCTTTAAAGAGTAGAAACTCCTATCAGTTGTGATGGGTATTTCAGAGTAGGTACCAAGTATGTTTAATAATGTTGATAAATTTAAAAGTGGAAACTTTTCTTCTTCCAGCCAAATCAGTATTTAAATCTTATAATTGATCAGTGTAACAAACTAGCCTTAATTTCGCATAATTTGAATTAATAATGAAGAGGTTAATTTAGTTTGGGCTTAGTGATTTCTGAAAATTCAGGGAAAAAGATTTTTTGAGAAGAAATTTTAATTCTGATTTCAGTAAATAATGAGGATGACATTTTCATAACTTAAAACTAGATTTGACTAAGCATCATTTTTCATTAATATAAATTATTTTCTTATTTGCTTGTTTTCTTTCTTGGCAACATTTCTCTTAGACTTCTATTGATAGGGACTATATTTAATAGTTCATTCTCAACTCTCAAGCACTTGCTTTAGTGAGTGTTACAAACTAACATTTTGCTATATAGAATTCCTTACCATGTATATTACAAAAAGTTCTATCCTTTATTTTGTCTTTATACTCAGTCATTTCCCTTTAACATCCTCTGCATCAAACCATCTCTTGTAACAAAAAAATGTTAAGAAAAACCAACAGGTAGAGTGGGTACGTTTGATGGTGGTATATCATATTCTGCACCCATAATCTCCTGCCTCTCTATTAAGTAGAGGCGTGTTCCATTGTATCATTTCTCATTGTTGCTAATTCTTGAGTGATACTGAGTTCTCTGAGGCAAAGCATGTTAGTATACTGAAAGTTTTTATAAGGAATGATACATAGATCACTAATTCTCAAAGAATGAATCTGTACAAACACATGGAACATAAGAAGTAACGTGTGTAATATAATCTTTCTTTGATGATTCAGAAAAGTCTTTAGGACTTTAAAGTTCTCTAAGATCATGACTGTGAAAAGTTATCATTATATTACAAAAGGTCAGATTAAAACACTAAATCAGTCAAATTCTTGACTAATTGTGATAGCTAGTCTTGACAGTATCTCACTTCCTACCAATCAGTTGGTCATTCAGCTGCACAGCCATCTCTAGTCATCCTGATTTATATCTTGCTACTAGACCCAGATGGTTCTGGAGGAGAAAGTGAGGCTGGTGATACCAATCAGTTGGTCATTCAGCTGCACAGCCATCTCTAGTCATCCTGATTTATATCTTGCTATTAGACCCAGATGGTTCTGGAGGAGAAAGTGAGGCTGGTGACTTTGCACAGCCTTCCCTCACTTAAATCCAGTCCACTTGCAAGTCATGGCATCACCTTCCTGATGTCATGGTCCTCGAGAACTAAAGATGAATTGCAAGAGCACATTAGTCAAGACTGCCAAAACACCAGGTTGTGTAGCCCTTACAGAACATTTTTATCCCTTCCCCACCTTGCAGACCAAGACAGATTTCAGATGGTAGAACTCAAGATGCCCTTCCTTTTTTGAGCTCTCTCCTTTCTCTCAGCATTGCTGTAACCCCATTGTGTTATATACCTACAAAAAATGGGAAAACTTGCCTTGAATTTTGCTAATGACTTCCTAGCAGAGTGCTCTCTTCTTTTATCAGAGGAACTACAGACTCTATTTCACTCATCTTCCTGTCACAAAAGCCATCATTGTCTATTAAAGTCATGAGGCTGAATTTTAAGTAGTAATTCACAGCATTTTACTCCCTTTTAAAAATGGGCATCGATACTATAGCAGGCTTGGAAGAAGATGGGGCTGCATCATCTTGGGCATTGGGTTGAGGCCAGGGTGACATGGATAAGCTGCTCTAGCCAACACCTACTTTTTTTTTTTAAACTCATTCATGTGTTCCTAAGTGTGAATGACCCATATAAAATGTTCCAGAGTGACAGAGAAAGGAGGAAAAATTTCCATGGTAGGTGGTAGAACCATTTAGAACTGGCCATTCGTGGGTGGAGTTTCCTAAATCATTTTGTTCCAAAAGCAGCCTGGAGTATGTCAAATATGTCTTCAAAAGTCTGCTCACCTTTATAATGAATTGATCCTTTCCTGTATAATCATAGTGGGCGTGGTATACCAAGTTTAGTGTCAGCACACTTTGGGGAGGGAAATAAAGACACACGATAATCCCCTATCTCATTTGGTTCAGAACAGGAGTAATGGCCACTTGGCCTAGTGAATAGTGTGTTGGACTTACATGCAAAAAGGGTTCAAATCTAGGTTCTTTCTCTTACTACCTGTGTGACTTTTCTACTCAGTTCCTCATTCATGAAATGATGGGGTTGGAATGTATGACCTCAGCCCCAAATCTGTGATCCTAATGATGCAAGAAAACACCCATGACTAAAGGCAACAGAATTATAGCCTAACATTTATCATCAAGGAATAGCTCCCTATCTTTTCCTTAAGTATTCCAAATAAATGCTACCTTTGTGTAGTATGCTGGAATTCTGATACAGTCACTTTATATGATTAAGGATTTAGCACAAAACAGACTTCAGAGTTCCTTATGCATGAGGAAACTGAGGCCCAGAGAGGTTAAATGGACTTGCCCAAGGTCACACAGGTTGTATGTATTTTAAGTGGGATTTGAGCTCAGGTCCTCATTCTCTAGAGTAAGTGGCCTTTCTACTGTATCATGCCATCTCACTTGTAAAGAAGTTCACCTGTTCCCTGGGAAACCTCCAGATTTCTCTGTTACAGTACCAGTACATAAATACTGACAATTCTGTTTGTTTAATCTTGGGTCTAAATGTTTAATTTTCCATTTCAGTAACTCATTGCTTAGAAATATTATTTTTGTGGCCTCTGTGTTTTTTCATAGGACTGACACTGTTACCTCTAGGTTACAAACCCAGTGAATAATCTGTACTTTCTCATTCCTCTTCTCTTTACTCAGTTCATGAGTTGCTGGCTTAGGAATGCATATGTACTTCCTTTCTTTTTTACTCAGCATTTACTGTCCTGTGGCACAGTGTCTGGCATACAGTAGATGCTTAGTAAATGTTTATTGATTTGATCTGGAATCATCTGTGATTTCCTTAGTGTGATAGTTCTTGCTACCGATATTGATCACTGTCTCACTGTGCCTTAGCAAACTGTCTTCTTGAGTTGATCCTTGGCCTGGAAAAAAAAAAAACATTTCATGGCTAGTCTTCTGGTGACGTACCCCTTTGAATTTAGCTAGGCTGATTCTTGAATGATAGCCATAAAGTCTTCGGCCAGTTTGGTGACATCTCCCCAGGCTTGTGCACCTGTTAAGGAGTGCCACGAGCCATGTGAGAGTGGTTCCAAGACCCTGGTTTGACTGATTGGTCTGTGGTCGTGATCTTTTCTTGGCACTTCTCATTGGTTTTCCCTCCCTGGATCTCCTGATGAAAGACTAATTCAGCCTTGCTGAGAGTTTCTGTTTTGCTTCCTTCCTGAGACTTTTCATCTCTTCTTTCATGGACTGATTGACCAGACAAGGCTCACTTTTACAGTTCTTCTCCATTTTTAGTTCCTGTGATGTTTTGCATGTATTTTGTATTTACTTATCTGTGTGTATATTAATTTCCCTCTTATCAATATTGTTTCCAGAAGTATATTGATATATTGGAAGTTGAGTTTTAATGTAGTTTCTTTCCCTCAGAAGTCTTTCTCATAAGTTCTGTAAAGCAGATGAGTTCGTTAATTATATTCAAATAGAGCTAATAATTATCATGTAAACATAACCTGAAGTCCCATAGAACAGCTTCCATTTTAGCATTTCTTTCTCATCAGACTTTTCATTCAAAGCTCACAAACTATTTTTGTGTCAGTTTGAAAAAGAACAATAATAGTGGAAATGTAGAAGATCTAAAGAAATTTCAAGTTGTGTTTAATCTCTCCAAGGCCCTGAAGTGAGCTGTATAACAGATATCCTCAGTAAATAATTGTCATTTACTAATGAGAAGAGTTAAATGAGCATCAGTTTCCATCTGGCCCAAGTGTGAAATTCATACATTGGGGCAGTAGAATTATTTCCCTGAAGGGAATTAAACAGGACTTTGTAAAATATTCTCTATTTGAGTATCATTATTCTAATGTCCCATCATTTAACAAGGAATTAGCTCTTTGGGTCAGAGTATGCCCTTGTATTTTTACCTTGTATTTGAGTAATTTATATTACTGGAGGGAGGAAAAGGAAGGAGAAAAGGATATTGTGGTTGGAAGACCAACAACCAGCCATTCAAAGAACTCGATTTAAGATGCTCTAGGATGTAAGAATCTCCTTGGACTCTCATCGCATACTTCCTCTACTCAGTGGATTTTGCTGTGTAAGCTCCTCGAGGGCAGGAACTGTTACTGAGTTTTTGCCTTTCTTTTTATTCCCAACGCTCAACACAATGCCTGGCACATAGTAGGTGCTTAATAAATGCTTGTTGATGATGATATGCCAATTGCTACATGGGGATTGGGGGGTAGGGATTGTTCACTTGTGGAAAAAGGGGGGGGGACTGAAAGAGTATGAAAATTATCAGAATAGAAGGAAGTATGTGACAGCAGTGCAGGAGCATTCTCACATTCCGTCATCATCACATCTTAAATTAAGTTCTTAGAATGGTGGTTGCTGGTGTTCCATTTCCCTTCTTCCTTATTTTGCCTTTCTTCCTCCGTTCCTCTGCAGTGGACCCAAATACGAGGTAAAAATATAGTGCCCCAGCCTAGGCCAACTCTTAGTCTGTTTTTTGTTATACAGTTAGTTCAGTGACCTGCATATTACTTGAAAGCCAAAGGACTCAGTTCTTCATAGGTGTCCCCTCTTCTCTCCCTTGAATAAACAAACAGAAGATCTCTAGGGGCATGGAATTTGCTCTTCAGTGTCTCATGTTTTGGTATACAATGGAAGAAAACTAAAGCTGTCCAACTATTTCAACAGAAGTTCAGGAATGCAATCGAGAACTGGTTGGCTGTCTGCTTCTTAGTTCTACATACTCCACATGACCTGGTAGTCACTGATGGAGAGAAGATAAGGATTTCCAGGCAGGGGCAATGAGCCAGGAGCTTCTGGAATTGACTACCTGTCTCCCTCCTGTCTGTGGCTCTGGGGTAATTTGGGGGTGGGATGGGGTTGGGGGGCTCTTCTGTTTCCCCTACCGTTGAAGTGCAATTATTAAGAAGTATTGTAATTGCTTAAATTTGGTAAAACAACAACAAACAAAAAACTCAGACTTTCTAATGAATACAGTATGTGAAGGTGGAGGGAAGGGAAAGAAAGAAGGGTTTGAGGCCTCATTAAACCTAAAGAAATCATCCCAGGCTTATCTCAGGAGATTGAATAGCAGGCCTCAAGTTATCCAACTGGGGGAGAATTACCTGAAACCACTCACTCTTGGAGGAATTCTTCATGCATCAGCATGCACTAGGCCTCCTGACTTTGCTCTTTCCACATAGCATAGACTATGTTGTGCGCTCCCTGGCTTACGATTGTGAGTATATTTTTCTGGTTTGTTTTTTAACCCCCCTTTTTGCTTTTCATCACGTCAGAATGACATTTACTTAGGGATACCTACAGTGTTTCCTGAAGAATTCTATTTCACTTGCAATTGTTTTGACTGCAAGTAAAATGAAATTTGTGGGGGGTGGCTCAGGGCCAAATGTTTCCTTTATAATATCAGTGGTAACCTATAATTATTGCAAATTCTTTGATGTCAGCTTTCTTTCTATGTTTCTTTCTGTGGCTTCTTCTTTCTGCCTGGGTTACAGCTCTGAAGTTCACCCTGTTCTAGCACACAAGAGTTAATTGGCCATAAGTTATTGCAGGCAGGTGATTAATCTCATAGCTACTAATTTAGCATGGAGCAATGCAGTCATTTCTAAATGGTTGTGCCTGTTATTATTTTGACGCAAGAAGCGTTTGGTGGAGTTGTTTGTGTGAAACTTGAGGTGAGAGGTGAGGTAAACAGTTGCATAGCAAAACATCTGTAATTGTTTTCATAACTGGATCAGAGCCTTTGAAGAAGTGAGGACCCTAATTGACTATCCCTGGGCTTGATTTCATCAGGCCTACTAGGTGATATCTCTTTGAACACTGGCCCAACTCAGAGAGTAATATCCTTGTGGCAGACTGTAGTTGTGCTATTCAGATCAGAAAATCAGGAATAGTTGAAGAACTGTGAGTAGCTAATCAGATTTTTCAAAGGGCAGTGATAATATAAGGTTGATAGCTTAATGTAAGTATAGTCGTTATTCAGTCATTTTCAGTTGTGCCTGACTTTCTGTGACCCCATTTGGGATTTTCTTGGTACCTAACTTTTTTGGGGGGAGCTATTTTTGGTGAGGCAATCGGGGTTAAGTGACTTGCCCAGGGTCACACACTTAGTAAGTTTCAAGTGTCTGAGGCTAGATTTGAACTCAAATCCTCTAGACTCCAAGTGTAGTGCTCTATCCACTTCACCACCTAGCTGCCTAATTATAGATGTAATTAGAATAATTTACTAATTTTCAAGAATCTACTGAAACTTTTCCTTTATATCTATCTCATTTTCCTTTTTTTAAGGTTAATTTTTTTTTATGTCTGCATTATAAGAAAAGACTTCTCCCCACCAAACTAAGTTGCTTTTTCTTTAACTGTGGCCTTTGATTGATGGTTGTTTCTAGGAATCAGAGGCTGCTGCTGTATTGTAATGAATTTCAAAAGTAATTTTTAAACTTTTTTTTAATTACTCTCGTCTTTTGGAATAATAGCTTAGCCCTCAGAGTACATTGGTTGGTTCTCAAATCAAGCGTTTATTTAATAAGCAAAAAATTATTTTTGTAATTTTTCATTTTAATAAACAGAAATTTTTTTAAATCAAGGGTTAATTTAATAAATCAAATAAAATTCAGCCCTAATTTGAAATAAGATAATTAAGATAAAAGTCTCTTTAGTTTCTTGTTTCCTGCCAATTGAGACCCATAGGTGGTGAAATAGAATGTGTGGCCTGGAGTTAGGAAGGACCCAAGTTCCAGTCCAGCCTCAGCTGCTTATTAGCTGTGTGAATTTAGGCAAGTCACTTAACCTCTGTTAATCTCAGTTTCTTCAGCTGTATAATGGGAATAATAATAGCTCCTATCTCCCAAGATTGCTGTGAGAATAAAATGAGGTAATATTTGTAAGGCACTTAATGCAATGTGTAAAAAAACCATATACTTATTTGCCCCCTCTTTTCTCTACCACCCAGTTTCACCACTACCCTGCACTGAAAAAAAGGGGAAAAATACTCAGATGAAAAATATATCTTTATATTCACTCCTAACTGAAATTTAGCATTTCTTTCAATTATTAAAAAAACCCCACATTATTCTGAGAAGCATCCATAGGCTTCACCAGCTTACCGAAGGGATCCATAATACAAAAGGACTGCTGCTATTTGTAAATATTTTTATTATTGTTAGCTTTGCAGGGAGAGGATGATCAATCAACTATTTTTTTCCCCTTCAGGGTAGATGTTGTCATTGACTTGAAAGAGAAGTAGGTTTACTCCAGTAAAACTTTCCAACTAGGCAGTTTTATACTAGGCAGATAATAACCCAACCACCTGTTTTGGTTTGTCAACCTTTAAGGGGCTGGAAATGTCTGGAAAAAAGTACTGAAAGGAGGGAGTCCAGGTTCAAATTGTTTACCTGCTATTGCCCACACCCTTAAATTCATGCAACATCCCTCTGGACTTATAAATAAGGCTGAGAGCCTTTTTCTCATTCATATCATTAGGAAGAGATCTTGTTGGTGAGTGGAACACACTTAACTTAAATGTAGCTGTCTCTTTGTAGGAGTGTTGTGAAATGCTGATTCAGGTTTTTCACTTACCTTATTTAGAAAGCTTATGCACAGAGCACTTTTTTAACCTGCTAGATGAGGTTTGAAATGTGAAAAGAATTGGTCCCAAGAATTGTCAGTGAACCATGGCAAGGAGTATAATTTGTGTGGGCAAATCTCTGTTGAGTGGGGGAGACCATAAAATTGATTGGTCACACTCTTGTCAAGGAAGCACTGACTTGAGAGGGAAGTATACAATATGCACTTGAAATCAGAATTGTATTGCTAAGGGCATATTTCCAAGTTTTTAAAAGAAATTCTGTCAATTATAGTTCTCTTCTGAAAGGAAGAGGAAAGTTTGAGATAAGAGCCAAACAGGAAATGCTTTCTCCGTTTTGGGAGCCAGACTCTGGAAGCTTTTATGCCTCTCCAAATTGCCCTTGTCATTAATTGAGAGTGTTACTAGGAAGTGATAGGCATGGCATTCTACCTGAGTCTTAGTAGAACTGGACTTTCCCCCTGAAATTCGATTAACTTTGCATGTGGTTTTTTTTCTTTAAAAAAAAAAATTGGTCCCTATAATTTCCATAGTTACTATAGCGGTTCAAATTTTGGCCTTATTTTCCCCGCTTAAGTCTGATTTGTAAAAACATAAGTATAGCTTATACTTGTACTTATATTGTCTGCCTACTTCTAGCCTCCTATGGTAAGAGGGAGAGTTAAGTAGAATATATAATTACTTCCCATTAGTCCTGCTCCCTCCTCCCATCAGATGTGAGTCTGTAAATTTGCAAACCATTCCTGCTTGCCACATCCAGCATCATTGCCCTTTCTCTCATGACCTCCATTGACTTTAACATTGAATATTTTATATGGTCATTTTTTGTAACTATTTACAGATATATTTTTCCCTTTCAGAGAGGCCTCACTTTATGAGTATTGTTTATATCCTCCTCCTCCTCTTCATCATCATCTTCATAAATATTTATTAGGTACTTACTGTATGCCAGACACTGTGCTTCTTAGGTACTAGGGATGCAAAGAAAGGTAAAAACATGATTTTTGTCCTCAAGGAGCTGATGTTCTAATGAGAGGAGTAAATATGCAAACAACTAGGTACAGACAAGTTATACACAAAGTGAGAAGTGATCCCTGAGGGAAGGGTCTAGGAAGGAAAGAGGGCAGAGCTGAACTGGGAAAGGCCTCCTACAGAATTGGGAAGATTTGATTTGAATTTTGGAGGGAGGGGAGGCAAAGAAGAAAAACATTCCATAGATGATAGTAAGGACAGCTAGTGAAAGCCCGATAGCTTTTATAAGCCTATTGTGAGGAAATAGAATATCTTGTATAGAAGTAGGAAGCAAATCCATGTACCTGGATTGTAAAGTGTGTGGAGAAAGTATAAGAAGACTGGGGAAAGGTCGGAAGAGGCTAGATTGTTAACGGGCTTTAAAAGCCAAAAAGAGGATTTTATATTCGATCCTAGAGATAATGCAGAGTCAGTGGATTATTGAGAGTAAGGGGAGTGACATGGTCAGAGATGAGCATTAGGAAGGTTATTTTGGTAGCTGAATGGAAGATAGTCTAGTGTGGGAAGAGAAGTAGGGAGACTGACCAGCACGCTTGTTTCAGTAGTCCAGGCATGAAGTGATGAGGGCCTCATTGTGGGTAGTGGCAGGAGAGAAAGAGATGTATGTAGGGGATGTTTTGAAGATAGAAATGACTAGACTTAACAATAGATTGGATATGAAAAAAGTGTAAACACAAAGTGTAAGCACTTAATAAGTATTTGTTGATTGGAAGAGTGTGTATGAAATGGAGAATAACTTAGCCAGGTTGGCCATCTGGATAACTGGGAAGATGGTGGTGCCTCTGCAAGTAATAAGGAAATTTGGAAGAGGAGAGAGTTTTTGAGTAAAAATAATGAATTCTCTTCTGGATATGGTAAATTTGAGGTGTGCATAGGATAACAGTTTTTTCCATTTTATTTTAAAAATGTATTTATTTATTTTTAGTTTTCAACATTCCCTTCCATAAGATTTTGAGTTCTAAATTTTCTCCCCATCCCTCCCCTGCCCCCACCTTAAAAAGGAGTGTGTAGTTTGAGGTAGGCTGTACATATACATGTGTATTAAAACTTTTTTTTATATTATGTTGTAAAGAAGAACTAGAATCAATGGGAGAAATCACAAGAAAGAAGAAACAAAAAAAAAGAGAGCAAATAATGTGCTTTGATCTGCATTCAGACTCCATAGTTCTTTTTCTGGATGTGGATAGCTTTTTCCAGCATGAGTCTTTTGGACTTGCCTCAGATATTGGATATCATTTTTGAGATTTCCACTAGGCAGTTGGAGATAGAGACTGGGGTCAGGAGAGAGCAATTTGTATTCACACCAGTATGGTACTTTTTACTTGGATATGTCAGAGTACATGACCTCTTGTGACCATTTCTTATCACAACAGTGATACAGATTGCAACCTATCCGCTTTCTTGTAAGTGTGGGTTTTTTCCATTTCTTCCCATCAATTTTATAGGAAGATCTATCCGGGGTGCTAGAGATCTTCCTGTAGGTCTTAAAGCAGGGGTTGGGAACCTTCGACCTTGAGGCACCAAGTGTGACTCTTTGACTGAATCCAAACTTCACAAAGAGAAATGACAAAGGGCCACACTTGAGGACCTAGAGGGCCACATGGGGCCTTGAGGTCTCAGGTTCCCCATCCCTGGTCTTGAGATTCAGTGTAGCTCTTAAGCTGCTTGATTGTTATCCCTTAATTTATCACATGACTTACCTGTCTCATCTCTGCCATAAATTTCCTGGTTGGATATCATTTATGCCACTAATTGTGCCCATGTCTTCATTGGTGTCTTGATAGCAGGCTACTGACCTCTGCCATTCATCTCTTCTTTGCCCCTTTGGGTCTCCTGAAATTGTGATTCTTCTGAGAAAGTGTTAGTCCATATTTTCCATCCACATAGTATCATTAGATGATATTGCTGTTAATGAATATAGTGAATTGATTCCATTAGTCCTCAATTACATCTATGACTGGCCCAGTAAGCCATATTTCACCTTATTTCAACTTTCACCTAGATTTCCAGATTAGTTTAAAAACATTTTACTTTTATTATCACTTCAACTGCCTTGCCCTAGCCTACCCTGCCTTTTTTCCCCCTCCTGCTTTAAGAACGACAGCAGACTCCCTAGGGACTTTCAGAAGATCAGTCAGTTTTTGCATCTGGAAGCAGAATGATCTAATATTGCATAGTTTTGCTGACAGTGCTTTGCTTTTGCTGTAACTGGATACTTCCAATTGGAAGTGTATGTAAGAGAAGGGGGAGGGGAGGGCTTACCAGGGCATAGGTGAAAATTAAAGCCACATCAAGCACCACCCCACTGCTTAACTGTGGCAGCTAGGGCAGATGAAAAGAGAGGATTCCTTATTCACTCCTCTAGCCCCACCGACGTGTCTGTCCTTGTTGTTCTAATTTATTTCCATTCTCTCTTCCCCGGCTTGACACTGAGCTGTTTAGTCCTCCTACCTGGACTAATGTTTCTTCAATTCAGCACATATTTGTTAAAGGCAAACTGTTCGGAGGGGCTAATCAGAGACAAAAATAAGAGAGTCTCTATCCTCGTGGAGTTTATAATCTAGTGGGCATATCAGTACCGACACAAATAATTAACTTAAAATAGATTTTGAGTACATAAAAGCAGTATTCAGTGCTTTGTTAGTTCTGAGGTAGAAAAGATTTTTTCTTGGGGGGGGGGCGCAGGTTGAGGAAATCAAGGAACCATTCATGAATAACCTGGCATTTAAACTGGTTTTTGAGCACAGGTACAATGTCAACAGTTGATTGGAGGAGAGGATAGTTCAGTCATAGGGAACAATCTGAACAAAGTGGGAAAGTATTGGAGGTATGTGTGGATGTCAGATAATCCTGGTTTGGTGATAACTTTGATTACATGGAAGAGAGCGATATGAGATCTTGTTGAAAGGGTAAGGTGGTATGATTGTGGAGGACCTTGCATGCCAGGCGAAGTTTGGACTTGCTTATTAGGCAGTCAGGAGCCCCTAATGGATTTTGAGCAGAAACATGATTTGACCATTTGCACAAAAGGAAGGTGACTATGGAAGCAATATGAAATATGAGTTGGAGGCAGCAGAAACTAAGAGCAGGAACTGCTTAGAAGGTTTTTGTCATAGTCCATGCAGCATTTAATAAGAAGGCACTGTACCTGGGAAAATAGAAGAAGGGAAGATAGAAGAGATTCAGTTCCATGCAACAAACATCTATCGATCACTTAGTATGTGTCACTGTGGCTGGAGGGACATGATGACCAAAGCATTCTCTGCTCTCAAGGAGTTCACATTCTACTTGGTAAAATAATATGTATTCAGATAAATATAAAAAAGTGCAAAATAAGTAAAAAAGGAGGGGTTGTGGGAGAGTCAGGATATTACAAAGGAAAAATTAATGGGATTTGGAGATTGACTTGATATAAGAGGAAGAATCAAAGATGATGCCAACATTTCAACCTGGTCAAATAATAGCTGCATTTATAGTATTAGGGAAGTCAGAGGAGTAACAGGTTTTAGGAATAAGAAAATCATTTTGAGTCTGAATACTTGGAATTTGGGGTGAGATATCTAGGTAGAAGGCTATCTTGTAGGTATTTGGGGATATGGGGATAGACCTTAGGAGAAAGTTTGAGGTTAGAGAGAAATACCAGATGCTTAGAGGTCATGTTAGAGCCACTAAGTGGTTGAGTATAGAGAGGGGAAGAGAGCCAGAGGCCAAACCTGAGGGACTTGTAACTTCTAGCCAGAATTAAAGAGAAAGGAGGAAATATAGTGAAGGAGACAGAAAAGGATAAGACTGAAGGGAGAGGAAGGATCAAGAGGGAGATGCAATTTTCTGCAATGTTGACTACGACTTTAGAGGGCAGGTATGATGAGGACTGGGAAAAGGCCATTGTATTTTATTCTAAGAAGAATACCAATAAATCTGGAGAAGGTGGTCCAGACACAAGGCTTAGGTACAGGAATCACCAGAGTGAATGGTAGGTAGTACAGTTCAAAAATCAAAGCCAGAAATCCCCCTACCTGGGAGATATCAGATATGGGAGTGAGTCTAGGGAGAAAACCATTCTTTGAGTTTGTGATTTGAAAAACAATAGTTCAGACAGTCAAAGAGGAATCCATAAAGGGCAAATTTAAAAAAACTAGGGGCGGGGGTGGGGAGGGTGGAAGGAAGGGTGATTTGATTCACATAATGAAAACTTCCTTCTTACAAACAAAAAACCATAGGGTGCTTCCTTTTATGATATCCGTTACATCACCATGCCCAACCCCTCCCCCCCACCAAGAAGAGTACCTCTTCTCCCTCTCACTCCCAGTCACTCCCATTCAGCAGCAGGCTTTGAAGCCATTCACTCTTCTATCCTCTGGCAATCTGGCTTTTCTCCCTGTCACTCTACTAGAATTGCACTCTTTCTTCACCGTTATCTCCTGGAATTTGTACATACTTTGTATTTATTCTTTGTATAATTATACATGTGCATATTGACTTCTACAATAGAGTGTAAGCTCCTTGAGAGCAGGGAATATTTCAGTTTTTGTTTTTGTATCTCTAGCACTTGGCATAGTGCTTAACACATAATAGATATTGATTGATTGACAACCAGTTCAGGACTAATATTGATGATGATGATGATGATGATGATGATGGTGATGATGATAATAGCTGGCATTTATATAGCACCTGCTATATGCCAGGCACTGTAATAACTATAAGGTATAATGTATAATACATGTATAATATTTATATTTTTATAATATTTCATTTGATCTCAACAACTCTGGGAGGTAGGTGCTGTTATCCCCATTTTACAGTTGAGGAAACTGAGGCAAATAGCGGTTAAGTGATTTTCGCACCGCTATTAAGTGTCTGAGGTCACATTTGAACTCGGGTCTTCCTGAATCCAGACCTGGTCATTATAGCTGCCCTAGGCAAATAAGCTGATGCTGCCTTAGGCTATGTTAAGAGAGGCATAGTGGGGACAGCTAGGTAGAGCAGTGGGTAGAGCACTGGCCCTGGAGTCAGGAGGACCTGAGTTCAAATCCAGACTCAGACACATAACACTTACTAGCTGTGTGATCCTGGGCAAGTCACTTAACCCCAATTGCCTCCCCCCCCCCAAAAAAAAGGCATAGTGTCTGGTATGGGGGAGGTGATAGTTTTACTGTATTCTGCCCTAATCAGAACACAGCTATAGTACTTGGTTGAATTCTTGGCACAGCACATTTTAGAAAGGGTGTGAATAAATTGCAGAAGACTGGTAACTTAGATAATGAAAAGACATGAGGCCTTTGTCATATGAGAACTGGTTGAAAGAACTGTGATCTATTTATAATGGATATCACAAAGAGGAGTCATTTATTCAGCTTGTTCTCCTCATCTCCAGAAAACAGAACTTGGAATTCTGGGTCCAAGCTGAAAGAAAGAAGATTGGGATTGATTTAATATGAGGAAAAGCTTCCTTACAATCACTTTACATTATATATCTATTAGCTCATGCTTACAGCACTTTCAGGTTTATAAAAATGCTTTCCTCTTGGCAATCTTAAGAGGTGGGTAGTGTAGTTGAAGTGTTGTTCTTCATATTTTCCATAGCAGAAAATTGATGTCGATACAGGTTAACTTAACTCGCCTAAAGTTAAGGCAAATAAGTAGTAGAGGCAAGACTGGAATTTGTCTTCTGGTTCCAAGACATGTGGTTTTCAATTACGATAATACACGTATGTACTGCTGTTGTTTGTCCTTTGTTCTCAAAGAGGACCATGACATCAGGAAGGTGATGCCATGACTTGCAAGTGAATTGGATTTAAGTGAGGCAGGGCTGTGCCAGGTCACCAGCCTCACCTTCTCCTCTGGAGCCATCTGGGTGCCATGGCCAGATATAGATCAGGATGACTGGAGATGGCCCTATGTGAATGTATGTGTATATGGATATATGGAGAATCTTGGCATGGTAGATAGAGAACTGGGCCTGAAGTCAGGAAGACCTGAGTTCAGATGTGGCCTCAGACACTTGCTAGCAAATCACCCAACTGCTTTTTGTCTCAGTTTCCTCAACTGTAAAATGGGGATAATAATACCTACCTCATGGGGTTTGTGAGGATCAAATGAGATCTTTGTAATGCCAGCACAGCTGTCAAAGACGCCGACTTCTTCACAAGATCACTTGGCTTTAGCATTGTTTTACTGGACTTTGATTGAGAGTCGCCCAAATCCCTGAGAGCCCATCTGAAGAGAATAATTCGAAGGGGCCCAGCCATGCAAATTGGGATATTTCCCTGTCTGTCCAACCTATGTCCTCTTGTCTTGGCCCCCTGACTTCTTTCAGATACCAGCTAAAAATCCTACCTTCCTCAAGAAGCTTTTCTGGATCCTACTTAATGGTAGTGTGTTTTTTGTTTTGTTTTTGTGTTTGTTGTTTTAGGCAATGGGGTTAAGTGACTTGCCCAGGGTCACACAGCTAGTAAGTGTTATGTGTCTGAGGCTGGATTTGAACTCAGGTCATCCTGAATCCAGGGCCGGTGCTCTATCCACTGCGCCACCTCACTGCCCCAATGCTAGTGTTTTCTCTGTTGATTATTTCCATTTTACCCTTTGTATAGCTTATTAGTATGTAGTGTTTTCTGTTGTTTCTCGTCATTAGACTGTGAGCTCCAGAGCTGTCTTTTGCCATTCTTTGCATTCTTTGTACTTAGCAGAGTGCTTCGCACTTAGTAGGTACTTAAATGCTTGTTGACTGACTTGTATCCATACAACATTACCCAGAGAATCTTAGTATTAAAAAGATGGACTTTTAAAAATCTCAGTTTGTTTAATGCTTCTACTACTGTTAGGCACCTGGGTTGTTGCCAGTTTCTCCTGGTTACAAATAACGACACTCTAAGCATATTAGTACAAATAATTCTTTTGCTTTTTTTCGTTATATTCTTAGGCTTAGGTCCTCATACTGAAATTGTTGTGGAAAGGAGTATCTTGGTTTTTTACCTCTTGCAGACTATATTTTCAAGGAGTCAGAGGGCGAGGGGAAGCAGAAGGGAGGAAAGGGAAAGGACAGTAGATTGAGGAAAAAGGCTTAAAAAAAAAGAAAGATGGGAGACTTGCGCACTTACTGGCAGAAGGGAAGGATCCAGTGGAGAGACTGAACTAAACAGGGGGTTTGGACCAAGTTTGCAGCTCAAGAAATAGCATATTAGGGAAAAACAAAACAAAACAAAAACATAGGCACATTTCTTCCTCTGAAACAGGCTTTTTTGGGGGAGGGGGCAGAGGAGGAAGGGGACAGATTGGGTACAAACATTAAAAGCTTTGTAGTATGGAAGGGAGATGAATGATCTCATATCAGATCTGAGTAAAATAGGTGAGGTCATCGCTGGGAGTGTGTGGGTGGGGGAGAGTAGAATCCAGGGTTTGAGGGAGGAAGGAAAATATTTGAAACAGTCACTGTGGGTAGTAAGAGGGGGAATGAATAAGTGTTAAACAGAAGGCTTGTCAAATAGCAGTAAAGGCCCAGCAGAGGTTAGGCAACATAGATTTGCAGTGGATGAAATTGGCAAGAATTTATGGCTTTCTCCAGTGTGCTGAACAACACAGAAATAGGACTGGAGAAATTGAATGGTGAGGGCTTCTGTTGCCCAGGATTGAGGATTAGCAAGAGGCATATCAAGGTAGGCTAATGGGAAAGGGATTTGTGAGAGGTGGTTTGAAACATAATTCTTAAGCTGCAAAAATAAAATGTGAAAGTCTTTAAAAAATGGACTTTTAATCATTACCAAATTACCTGAAACATCATTTTTCTCCCCCTAAAAGGGTGGGTTATATAGGTTTTGTTAGTAGACATTTTCAAGAGAATAGAATAAAAGGAATTGTGTAGGAAGTACAGAACTTATTAACTTTGCCACTGATTGCTGTGTAACTTTGGGTGTGAACTATCTTTTTAGTAACTAGGCATGAGAATGCCAGAAATAAATTAACTCTTTTCAGGGTAGCAGTGGGTTGCATACATCTTCTACCCGTTTAAGCCTGAAAGTATCAGGGGGCTATTAAGAAAGAGCACACTTGTGTGAGGAAATATATGGTTTCTTTTCCTAGGACTGATAACCTGGAGAATGAGTTTGTTTTCTCATACCATTTCAAATATAGTCTCTCATTTACATTGGAGATTTGTTTCTGCTTTTGTGTTGGGGTGACATTGCTTAGTTATCTGCCCTCTCAGGCACAATTGATCACACCAAGTTGCTCGAATTGGTCTTGATAGCCATGTTCGGCACTCCCCACATGATGTACCCTGTACATTGCCATGTAGCCAGGGAGAGATCAATGATGGCTTTTTTCTGATTCTCTAGTAGGTGCTCAATAAATGTATTTTTTTTGATTGAATGAAGCAATAGTTAACTGTAGCTTTTATTTATTTATTTGTGGCCTTACTTTTCTGCTTCCTGGCTTCCCCTCCGTTAAGGATGCAAATGTTCTTTTAGCTTATTCCTTTCCTTTCCTTTGTCTTGCTAAATTTACTACCGTTATCCTTCTGAGGGACTGCTGCCTGGCTTTGAGGTATCTTTGAAACCCCAAATCTGAGCAGATTTGCATCTTCTCCCTTCTGATGTGTAAGCAACTTTGATTTTCATCATAGATTAAATAACTTGCCTGGAAATGTCAAAAGGTTGTAAATGGCAGGGAAGCTGCTAATGCAATATTCTGCTCTTCCTGAGTGTGCTTTGCTTCCTATTTGCTTTGGGTTGAAATAGAGTAAGACACATTTTTTTTCCTAGCTTATTTACAAATGCACAATGTTTCTCTGAATCATAACTAATAAATTGTTTCATTATGCAGCTGTTATAAAAATAATCCTTTCTTAAGGTACTGGCAGGTGGAAATGCCAGAAAAAGAATGTTGACTGGGATACTGCAATTAGGTTGTTGAAAATAAACTGTTTTGCTGACATGTGCAAGTAATCCTGACAGTGAAATACATGGAAAACAGTTTTATCCAGCATTTTACCAATTGGAAAGCTCTGGAAATTAGATATTTCTGTTATTGTCCCCCACCTACTTGACCTGTCACTCCCATTTTTAATCAGCTTGAAACCGAATCTGAAATAGAGCAATTTAGTAATAATGGGAGCAGCTATCCCTGCTGCCTTTTGTGGGGTAAGGGGTGATGTGAGGGTATAGAGAGGATTTATGAAATGAAAACTCAGCCTTAGGAAAATGACCCTTGACCCAATTATTAACCTTCCAAGTAGAGATGAGGCTCTATTGAATGGACTTCTTCCAAGTCACTTGAAATATTTAGTATATGGAATTTGTATATGGAAGCATATTAATATTAAATCTCTTGTTCTACCTAACTTGGGAAATGGAAGACAGGTCAGATAGAATTCTTATAACCCTTCCATGAGCTGTTTCTTTACTTAGCTTTTTTTGTTTTGTTTTGTTTCTTAAAAAACTTGAATCTTGACTGAACTAAGGGAAAATGATTTCTCTGTATCGCTTTTTTGGTGTATATATAGGGAATAAGTGTCACCTGCTCAAGAGTTGGGAAATGCTTGTAAATGTTGCTGACTGAGTGGAAAGAACTGGTACAGTTGACATAGATCTAGAATATGGAACCCAGAACTGATCAAGCCTGGGATAGCTATAAATCTCTGATCATTTCTTGCCATATTGCCTCATCAGACTTCTATATGTGCCTTTCCATTCATTTAGGAAGGAAGAAAAGGGAGACTAATTCCTTGAGGAGCTGGAATTTACCTCTGGTTTCCTGGAACTTTTCAATAATCAATAAGCAACTGATTTTTTCAACATGCCTAGTAACATATAGGGAATGAAAAGGGGGCTGTCCCAACATTTTTGAAACATTGCCTTTGAAAAAGTAACAAGTCAAATTGAGATAGAAAGAGGTAAAGTGGAAAGGAAGTTATAACTGGTTTTTTATTCCTTTGCCATTTGTATCTCCAGTGAGATCAATTTCTAGCAGGTAGTAAGTGCTTAGTAAATGCTTCCTGACTTGTATGGTTTATTTTAGTCATTTATTTTAGGAACTATCTTTAACATGAACATGTTTCACTGATGACTTTTTAGTTCAGAGCCTACTGGGTTTATAGTCTGAAACTTGTCTGGGAAGTTCTTGACTAAAGAAATAGTGTCAAACATACTCATTTGACTTATTTATGAAAAGAAACTTTCTGATACTGGTGATGTAGTAACTTTGGGCTAGTTATTTAATACTTTTGGGAGTCACTTTTCTCTTTTGTAAAATTAAATGATAGGATTAGAAGATTTGAAAGGCCACTTAAACCAAGGAGGCTCTATTCACTTGCCAACATTGTGTTAATTGAATTCAGGAAGCAGTTAGTACTACATAGATTTGTACAACTGCTAATCTCAGATATTTCTCTGCTCATCCTAAGCAGGTCTTTGGATTTATAGAATCTAAATTAACCTTAGAGGTTCCATTAGAACCTCTTGTCAGCATTATTCTGTTAGGCCAGAATCCTACCAGAAAGTAATAAAACTGCTCTTCTGGAGTGAAAACTCTGAATTCAACTCAATAAACATTTATTTTGCATCTACCTTGTGGAAGACAAAAGTCTCTGCATTTACTCAGTGCTTGCATTAAACATTATGTTACATTACTTTAAACTGCCTTTGAACTTTCCTCTAAGTATTCCAAATTAGAAAATACTTACTATATTCTCATTAAAATACATTTATCTTTGCATGTGCAAGTATTTCTTGTAGCCTCAATCCTGAAATACCCACCCAGTTACTAAAAGCCAAATTTCCAAAAGTTCATTTTATGAAGTCATAGTATTTTAAAAGAAATTGAAGCTCAAAGAGGCAGATGACTTGCCCAGGACCTCGTAGCCAAATAGTAGCTAGAATCTCATGGCCTCTGTTTCATCTAGTCCTTTGCTACCCTCTCCTTCCCCTGGAATTCTGTAGTTTCTCTCCTTTTCAGAACTTATCACAGGGACATGAAAATTGCCATGCTGGGTAAATATTTCTGATGTCAGTGTGAAGTCCAATACAATCAGGAAGGGGAAAGATTAAAATAAATTACTTGATTCCTTAATAGGAAAGGAGAAGCAATAGTGGTACGGAGGGAATAGATTTGAGAGAGCTTAGCAATATCACATAAGGAACAGTAATCTCCTGGGAGCTTGGCAAGAGTCTGTTATTTTAGGGACAGCAACTCAAGCTTATGAATAACTTCTAGAAAACAGCTTTCCACATAATGCAAGATTTTACTGAGCTGCCTTCCTTTCCCCCCAAAAGAAAATCAAATAATTGTAGTTTAACTCCAATTAAAATAATAAACCAGAAACTATATTAAAGGGTCTCTTGGTGCTGTTTTCCATGATGTTGCTAGACAATAAGACACTGAAAGAAATATGCCTAGTTCCTGGCCTCAAGGAAATTCCCGTCTAAGTTGAGAGATACAATAAAAAAAGAGAGATCAAAATGTCATTGCAATTTTCCAATATTAAGGGCTCCATGAATAGATTTATCTATCCCTAATGTTGTGAATGACCTTTGCAAAAATGGGGCTATAAAGATGAGCTGTTTCTAGATGGGTAAAATTCTGATGTCAAGTCAGGAAGCATTTATTAAGTGCTTACTGTATACACCAGGCACTGTGCTAAGCACTGGAACAAATACAACCCCCCCCAAGACAGTTGCTGCTCTCAAGTTTACATTCTTTTTTTTTTTTTTTGGTGAAAACATTTTTTTTAACATATGTTTTTAAAACTTTAGGTTTCAAATTTTCTCTCTTCCTTCCTCCCCAGCCACCCTCATTGAAAAGGCAAGCAACTCAATATAAGTTGTAGATGTGCAGTTATGCAAAACACGTCCATAGTAGACATGTTGTGAAAAACTAGCTCTATTTCCCTTAATCCTATCCTGCCCTCCCATTTATTCTATTCTTTCTTTTGACCCTGTCCCTCCTCAGAAGTATTTACTTCTGATTACCCCCTTTCCCAATCTGCCTTCCTCTCTATCATCCCCCTGCTCTCTTCTCCCCTTTCCCCCCTGTTTTCCTGTAGGGTAAGACAGATTTCCATACCCAATTGAATGTGTATGTTATTCCCTCCTTAAGCCAAATCCTATGAGAATAAGATTCACTCATTCCCTCTCACCTTCCCCTGTTTCCCCTTCCACTGTAAGAGACTTTTCTGTTTTTTTTGTGAGATAATTTACCCCATTCTACCTCTCCCTTTCTTCTTCTCTGAGTATAATCGTCTGTCATCCCTTAATTTTATTCTCCAGATATGACCCCTTAATCTTCAGCTCACCCTGTCCTCTCTATCTATCTATCTATCTATCTATCTATCTACATATACATACATATAATTTTTTCCCTCTAACTCCCTTAAAACTGACAAAGGTCTCATGAGTTATAAATATCTTTCCATGCAGGAATGTAAACAGTTCAATCTTAATAAGTCTCTTATGATTTCTCTTTCCTGTTTACCTCTTCATGTTCCACTTGAGTCCTGTATTTGAAAGTCAAATTTTCTATTCAGCTCTGGTCTTTTCATCAAGAATGCTTGAAAGTCCTCTATTTCACTGAATACCATTTTTTCCCCTGAAGGATTATACTCAGTTTTGCTGGGTAGGTGATTCTTGGTTGTAATCCTATCTCCTTTGCCCTGGAATATTATATTCCATGCCCTGCGGTCCTTTAATGTAGAAGCTGCTAAATCTTGTGTTATCCTGTGTGTTCCCACAGTACTTGAACTGTTTCCTTCTGGCAGCTTGTAATATTTTCTCCTTGACCTGGGAACTCTGGAATTTGGCTACAATATTCCTAGGAGTTTTCCTTTGGGGATCTCTTTCAGGAGGAGATCTGTGGATTCTTTCAATTTCTATTTTGCCCTCTGGTTCTACTATATCAGGGCAGTTTTCCTTGATAATTTCTTGAAAGATGATGTCTAGGCTCTTCTTTTGATCATGGCTTTCAGATAGTCCAATAATTTTTAAATTCTCTCTCCTGGATCTATTTTCCAGGTCAGTTGTTTTTCCAATGAGATATTTCACATTGTTTTCTAATTTTTCATTCTTTTGGATTTGTTCTACTGTGTCATGATTTCTCATAAAGTCACTATCTTCCAATTGCTCTATTCTAATTTTTAAGGAAGTATTTTCTTCAGTAAGCTTTTGGACTTCCTTTTCCATCTGGCCAATTTTTCTTTTTAGGGCATTTTCCTCCTCATTGGTCTTTTGGACCTTTTTGCCATTTGGGTTAGGCTATTTTTTAAGGTGTTATTTTCTTCAGTATTTTTTTGGGTCTCCTTTAGCATCACTCTCAGTTTTTCCTCTACTTCTCTAACTTGCTTCTTAAAATCGTTTTTGAGCCCTTCCATGGCCTGGGACCAATTCATATTTTTCTTGGAGGCTTTGGATGTAGGAGCTTTGACTTTGTTGTCTTCTTTTGGTTGTATATTTTGGTCTTCTTTTTCACCAAAGTAAGATAATATAGTCTGACTCTTTTTGCGCGCTGCTTGCTCATGATCCCGGCCAATTACTTGAGTTTTAAACTCTTTGTTAAGGTATGAATCTGCTTCCAATGTGGAGAATGTACTGTCCCAAGCTTCGTGGGTTTGTACAGCTGTTTTCAGAGGTACTTGTAGGGACCTGTAAATTTTCAGTTCTTGCAAGGTGGTATGATAAGGGGCGAGGTGTTTACTCCTTTCCTGGCCTGTGACTACAAGTACTCCTTTCTATCCTGTAACTGTGATGAGGGGCTCCTCTCTACAACCACTACAAGCTCCACCAAGCCAGCACTCCTCCTCGCCCAGCCCCGCTGCCCAGAACTGTGGCCCAGATCCAAACATGGGCAAAGCAAGAGATTCCTGCCCCAGCACTGGCAAAGAGATCCCTGCAATCCCTCTCTGATCAGCCACTGGATTCCCTCTCAGTCTGTCTGTGGGCAGGAAGCTCGGGAAGCAGCTGCCCCCTCCAGGGCCACGCTCTTGGGAAATGGAGCTGAAACCCTGCCTTCCTTTCTCAGGCACCTACAGAAACAGACTTTTCCCACTGACCTTCTAATTTGTCTTTGGCATTGGTGGATTGAGGAGTCTGGAACCTCCACAGCTGCCCGAGATTCAGTCCTCTGAGGCCTGCTCCAGGTTTGCTGCAGCCTGCGCATCCACGCTGCAGCCTGTGTGCCCTCACCGCGCTGCGCTCCCAGCCCGGCATGATACACCTTTCTGATCAATCATCCAGGTTGTCTTGGGCTGGAAATTTGTTTCACTCTGTGTTTTTGTGGGTTCTGCTGCTTCAGAATTTGTTTAGAGCCATTTTTTATGAGTATTTGGAGGGGTTTGGGGGAGAGCTCAAGCAAGTCACTGCTTTCACTCTGCCATCCTTCTGATATGGGGAAAACAGTACATATAAAAGGGAGCTACCTGAGTGGGTATGTGACTGAGAAAGAGTCTGGAGAGCCAGGAAGAGAGTATGAAGCAGAGCCTAGAGAAGTATGAGGGAGTCAACTTGGCCAGCCTGGGCACCCCCTTAAAGTGGAGGCCTCTGTCTTTACCTGGGGCCTAAGACTTTATAGTGGTAATGCCAGATCTCCTTTCTTTTATTGGAAGCAGGGTTGAGTTGTTCTGATCTCTTTTAAGAGTTTGTAGGATTTGGATTGGCAGAGTTCAGAAGGAATAGCTTTTCAGATGGGGCACCTGGGTGAGTACACTTGGGGATAGGTAGGGAAATTGGCATGGCATGTTTTAGGGACTGTAAAATTGTGTGTGGCATTTTGCACAAGAGTCCATAGTTGCTTCAGCTAGCATTGTTAAGCGTTCTCATCTGTGAGAAGGCTAGGACCATGACTGCCTTAATTCTTCTGCATAGTGTGCCAACATAATTGGCCTCTTCAGAAATGCTCTACAAGGTGATGATGATGATGATGACGCCGACGATGATGCGTGTACAGAGAGCTTTGTCATCTTACCATGACTGTGCAAATTGCTTGGTCTCCTTGAACAACTTCAGCCACTGTGTTGTAATAATAGTACTTAATAATACTGTCTTATATCTTTATAGTGCTTTAAAGTTTACAGAGTAAACATGAGCATCATGTCTATTTTGCAGAGGGAGAAACTGAGGTCCATACCGATAATTTGATTTGCCCAGGGTCACACAGCTGGTACATAGGATTTAGGGAAAGGATTTAGGTGTTTCTGCTTTAGAGCATATGCAGATGCACTCAAAGACACTGACTCAAGTTCGAGTGATTGCACTGAGAAGATACTCTATTTAATTAGTAGCAAAGTCTGACTCACTGTAAATCCTCAGATAGAGATGACATTGAGTTTCCCTCTGAGGGGGAGCTGTGGTAATAGGGCTTGGCCAGAATAAGAACAGGTCTCACTTACCTGATAGAAAGTTGGCTACTGAGGGAAAATATGACCATGTTTTCTGAGGTAGGGAAACTGCCTTGGTTAAGAGCATCTGCTGGAAAATGTACTACAGTTTACTGCTAATGTCAAGAGGCAAGGACCTGGAGGTAGATAGGTGGCTGGTAGTGAATAGAGTGTTGGAGTTGGAGTCAGGAAGACCTGAGTTCAAATCCTACCTTAGACACTAGCTATATGACCCTGGGTATGTCAGTTAACCTTTTTTGGCCTCAGTTTCCTCATTTCTAAAATGGGAACAACAATAATAATAATAATAGTGCTAGTATCACAGAGTTTCTTTTGAGAGGCCAAATTTGAATTCAGCTACAAACCTAGCACTCTAGCCACTGAGGCATCTAGAACGCTACCTATGATTATTTATAAAGATGTATATCCTTATGACTGTACATATTTATGTTGAATCACATAATATAATTTCTGTGAAAGGAAAGAGATGTTAGGTAGCTTCCTGTAAAATTTTAGCATACACAGGGCCATGGAAAACTAAGTGTAGTCATTGGGAAGGAGGCAGCTACAAAAGTCCCTTGAATTTTCTTTACTTAACCCTCATTTTATTTTGTATAATCATCCCATCAGTAAGCTTATCTCTCATAGAATGGGTTATTTCTAATAAACTTTTGTAGATATAAGAATCTACCTGATGCATTTAGATTATAATTAACTTGTTGACATTGTCCCTATATTTTTTTGGTTACTTTAGTCAGGGGTATCTTGTTTAACTATAAAGTGTTTTTTTCAGTCTTATAGGAGGCAAAAAAGGGGCACAGTCTTCATTCACACATTGAGTAAGATTATTCCCCTTTGCTTCCTCACTTGTATGACTTGCTTAGGAGTAAATAAAATCTAAGGATAGTTCATTGTTGTTGTTCAGTCATTTTCAGTTGTGTCTGACTCTTCGTGACCCCGTTTGGGGTTTTCTTGGCGAAGATACTGGAGTGGTTTGCTGTTTCCTTCTCTAGCTCATTTTACAGATGAGGAAACTGAGTCCAGCAGAGTTAAGTGGCTTGCCCAGGGTCACACAGCTAGTAAGTGTCTGAGGCCAGATTTGAACTCAGGAAGATGAGTCTTCCGGATTCCAGGTGTGGCACTCTATCCATTGTGCTACCTAGCTGCTCTTTACGTAGATAATGGAGTATAATTAAGTGAAACAGGTATAAAAGTGGCTAACTGATTTTGACAGCTGTAAACAGAAAAATAGTGGAGTCCACAAGTCAACAAAATAAGCACCTACTATGTGCCGGGCATTGCAAACAATTTCAATGTATTTTTAAAGGAAAAAAAGGGACATGAGTAACTCATGACTTATTCTAGCTTATTCTGGAGAGAGCGTGAGTGCTTTGTAACTTGCTGATTAACTTTAGGAAACATACTTCTGTTCTTTAGGAGAGCGTAGAGCTAAGCTGACAAATTGTCTATAGATTTCAAAGAATGTTATCTGTCTTGAGGGAGAGAAAGACTTAAATCCAGTGTACCTTTGTAGAAAATGGCAGATGGGGTAAATGCAGTTGTTGTGATTTGTGACTAGGATTGATGTGGCCCTGAAAGCCAACTGAGGAAGTGTAAGATTAACCTCTACTGATAATGGCTGACATTTCAATAGTGTTTCAAGGTTTGCACACCATTCCTTGTAAATAATGTCATTTGATTCTCACAAACCAGAGGGGTACAACAGGTATAATTTCCCCATGAGGAAACCGAGGCACTGAGGAGTTAAATGATTTGCTCATGGCCACACAGATGATGTGAGACTCAAACCAAGGTCCCTTCTGACCGCAGGTCTAGCTTCTATTATGTGCTAGGAGCTGGAGATATAAATCAAGGCAAGCAAGAGGCGGTTCCTTCTATTCTCAAGTCTAATGGGGAGATGACATGCAAGCAGCCATGTCTAAGCAATGTCTATACAAGCAAGTATGTACAAACAAGATACATACAGGAAAAACTGGAGATAATCATTAGAGGAGAGGCATTAGCTTTAAAGGGGAGTAGGACAGAAATATGAGGGTAAATTCATGGGATGGCTTTTAAACTGAGCCCCAGAGAAGTAAAATGTTTTGTCTGAGATCACATAGAGCAAGGAGCAACGTTGAGGTTGGGATTTGAGTCTTCCAACTGCCAGTCCACTTCTAAGTCAAGATAGCAAGCATTTTTCAGACGATTATTATGTCTTGGATACTGTGAACATACCACTGCTCTGGGAGCCCACAGTCTGATGGGGGAGGCACAAGCAAATGGCTATGTATAAACAAGATATATCCAGGATAAACTGGAGCTATGTGCCAAGCACTGTGTTGAGCACTTCACAAATATTATCTCATTTGATCCTTACAGCAAACGTATGAGGTAGGTGCTGTTATTATCCCTCCAGTTATAATTGTGGAAACTGAGGCAGACAGAGATTAAGTGACTCAACCAGGGTTGCACAGCTATTAAGTGTCTGAGGCCAGATTTGAATTCACATCTTCTTGACTTGAGGTCCAGCTGTCTATGAGCTATACCACCTAGAGCTCCATAGAGATGGAGAGTATGGGGAGAGAGTAAAACAATTAGGCCATTTTAAAGAGAGTACCTGCCTAGCTGATTGAAATGAATTCATGGTTCCATGAATTATATCCTAGGGCATCAAGGAAAGAATACTGCTTTTGATGATCTTTGAATATCCTGTGGATAACAGAATTGGTGCAAAAGGATTAGAAGAGGGCAGATGTTCCAGTTTTGATAAAAAGCTGAATTCTGGAAACAGTGGACCACTGAATTCACAATTCATCCCTGACGAAATACCAGGCTGGATTGTTAAAGTGGTGTGAGGACTCAGAGAGGGAGGCAGGAATCTACACTACTAGTATGAAGGAGTTCCCAAAGAACATATTTTGTCAAACTAACATAATTCCTTCCTGTTAGGGTTATTTCTAGACTAGTAGATGAGGGAAATGAAGTGGTTCATTCAGCACTAATCAAGTACCTACTGTGTGCAGCCTAAGTGCTGGAAAAGGATACAAAGATAAATGAGATATGGTTACTGCCCTTTGGGAGCCTACGGCATATGAGGTAATAGTGACTCCTTATATACCTCTATATAGTTACAAGATGTTTTCACATGCAGCTTTCTTTGATTCCCACAGTGACCCTTTGAAATCAGTAGTGCAAGTATTATTTTTTCCATTTTAGAGATGTAAAAGCTATAGCTAATAATAGATACAACTAGATAAGCGCCCAGATCTTTTTAAAGTACCTAGATGGTTTTTTTAAGCATCTAGTTTTTTTTTTTGAGCACTCAGATCTTTTGACACCAAATGCTATAGACAGTGGACTTGGATTTCATTAAGGCGTCTGATAAAATCTCTAATGCTGTTCCTTGAGGATAAGCCAGAGAAATGAGGAACTGTGGGTTTGGTGATAGAACAGTTTGGGGGATTTATAGGTAGCCAAACAAAAAGTGCATGATCGATTGGATGTTTGTACAACCTCCAGAAAATGATGTTCTATGTAAGGTTTTGTTCTCAATCCCCTCTTCATTATACTTTTTGTCAATGACTCAGTTGGATGACGACATAAAAGTCATCAAATTGGCAGTTAACACAAAACTGGAATAGATAGTGAACATGCTAGCTAAATACTAAGCGGTCTTAGTGGACTGGAAAGAGCAATGAGTCATTGGTGTGATAGGGCTGCCCCAAATAACTAAAGCAGATAGTGTCCAGAAGCATCAGGGTAAGCCCTGTTGCATCCTGCTCTGGCCAGACCTGATCTATAGTCCTTTGTTCAGGTTTAGATGTCACATTCTGAGAACAACGTTGACAAACAGGAGTATATCCAGTGAAGAATAATGAGGACACTAAAAGGAGAAGAAATCTTATCATGGGATGGAAGAACTGTTGCAGCACCTGGGGAGGTTTAAGGCTGAAGAAAAAGGCTTGGGATGGTGGTGAAGGGATGTGGTTATTGTTTGCTTATATTTGAAGGGCTGTTTTCTTAAAGGATGGATTAGACTCTTTCTGACAAGACTGACCTAGGCTCAGTGGTTAGAAGGCCAATATGAGATAGGAGAATGTTCTAAGAATTGGCTTTTTTTTTTTCTTTTTGGTGAGGTGATCCGGGGTAAGTGACTTGCTCAGAGTCACACGGCTAGTAAGTGTCAAGTGTCTGAGGCCAGATTTGAACTCAGGTCCTCCCTACTCTAAGGCTGGAGCTCAATCTACTATGCCACCTAGCTTCCCCCTAACAATTGGCTTCTTCTCCCCCCTCCATACCCCAAATGTTTTGTCAGGTAGTAAGCTTCTTTCACCAACGATATACAAGAAAGGGCAGGGTGACTTCCTGTCATTGATGTTGTAGAGCAGAGGTATTGAACTTAAGGCAGAGGCTGCACAGTTCCTGAGTGTACCTGAACCAGAATTGGGAAATGTTTATCACAATAAATAGAAATACGGTACAACATAGATAATGTTAGTTTGTGGTTTTATAAGTCAGTATATGGCAGCAGGATTTGTTTCTGTTGCAGTTCGACGCCACTATTGTAGCATCTGTTCCTGCATGGTTTGACCATCTTACCTGGTTACAAATATATCATTTAATACTCACAATAACTCCGTAAAGGAAGTACTACCATTAGCCTCATTTAATAGGTGGGAAGATTGAAGATGATGGAGATGAACTGATTTGCCTATAGAAGATATATAGAAGATGAAAGATAGTATGAAAAAATGATTGATGGGACAAACACTGAAAGGAAGAAGCAGGGCCAAAAGGTCAAAGGAAGAGTCACTTGGCCAAGGAGAAGGATTTCCTTTGTCTTTGAAAGTGCAGCAAAGCAGGGGATAAAGTAGAGTTTTCTTGAGGGATGGAATAAGGAAGTAAGGGCATTTAGAAGAGATGCCCTTAATTTTTTTTTCCACTAAAGTAGGATTTGAGGTTACCTGCTGAAAGGAAGGTAGACAAAGATGGATTTAGGCACTTGAAGAAAGAAGAGAAGGTTTGGGAAAGTTGCTTTAGGGAGCATAAGAGAATGTCCAAAAGCAGTGAAGGTAGTTAAATTTGTAGTGGATCCAGTTGGCTTGATTTCATGACCTTTTTTTTCAGCAACTTCCATCATCTGGGAGTAGGGGAGGAGAAGAAGGTAAGTGTTGTGGGTGACTGAATTTTGGATTGAAAGGACAAGGAATTCAAGAGTGGAGTGCATAGTTAAACTGGTTAATTATAGGAGGAAAGTGAGGCATGAGCAGTGGTGATAGGAAAAAGAGAGGATAGTGACTGAAGTTATAGTGAGGATAAAAAATAGGTATAGAAGGCATAAGAAGAGATTTAAAGCTGGAAGAAAAGGTGATCGTGATCAGAGAGGGAAATTTTAGAATTCGTGACCATAGATTTGCTAAGGTTTTTGATGCGGGTAGTCTAAGTTATGATTGCCCTGAAGGTGACTGAGGTAGAATGGAGCTATAATGACATGAAGGTTCAGCAGGCTGATGAACTAGGACAGGGGTGGGGATCCTGTGACCTCGAGATCACATGTGGTCCTCTAGGTCCTTAAGTGCCACTCTTTGACTGAATCCAAACTTCTCAGAACAAATCCCCTGAATAAAAGGATTTGTTGTGTAAAACATGGGCTCAGTCAAAAGGCTGTACCTGAGGACCTAGAATTCTGGCCACATGTGGCCTCAAGGCCACAGGTTCCTCACCCCTGAACTAGGAGGTTCTGGCTATTCAGCTGGACACCAATATGAAGATTGGAACCTCCAATATGAGGGCAGGTGTGAGGAAGGAGGAGAGTCTTAAGAAGGTAAAAGAATACCTTGCAGCTCTTAACAGAGAGGAGGATGGACTCCAGGTTTAGAATGAGATGTACATTTTTGGACCTGGACAACGTGAGAATTTGTTTTGCTTTACTATACATATTTGTTGCAAGAGATTTGTTTTTTCTTTTTTCAACTGAGTCGCGAGGTAGGAGAGAGGAGGATAATGATAGGATTGTTTCTTAAAGAAAAATTAAAAGAAAGAAAAGATTTATTGAAGTGTTAAAAGAAATGCACAGAAGAGAGTAAAAGAAAGGCCGTAAGTTAACACACAGTGAGGACATCTCTGAAAATTAAATATTGAATTTATTATTCAGGGAGCCATTAAGTCTACTTAAAAGTAAAAAGCAAGGTTTTCTTAATAGTGATTCATAGTTTCTTGTACAACCCTCTCTTTTTCTGTTCTACTTTGTATGTGGAAAGCTCATTTTGTTAGATGTTTAAATTCCAAATTAAAAAAAGAGAAAGGGGGCAACTAGGTGGTGCAGTGGATAGAGCACTGGCCCTGGATTCAGGAGGATGTGAGTTCAAATCCGGCCTCAGACACATAACACTTACTAGCTGTGTGACCTTGGGCAAGCCACTTAACCCCGTCATTAACCGCCCCCCCCCAAAAAAAAAGAGAGACAAAAGAGGGAGAAGAGTGATCTTGGGGTTGGGCTATGACAACAAGGATCTAGGCAACATTATGAAGATGGATAGAGTAAGAAAAGGACTCCAGGATCATAGATTTTGTGCTAGATGGGACCTTTGGCTGTTATCTAGTTGAACCATATTTTATAAATGAGGAACCTAAGGTCCAGAGAAAGTATCTTGCCCAAAGTCACAGATAGTTAGGAGTAACACTAGAATTTGAATTCACTTCTTGAAAGAAGAGGTTGCTGAGTGTGGTGGCCAGGTCTGAAACTTGGGATGGAACTCAAAGAGTTGTCTCCTCTTCCTGGACTTGTATCAGGAGACTTCAGAGAAAGAACAACCAGGTCAGGAGTGGTTGGCCAAGGATGAGGCATCATCTGGAGAAATCCAGATTTTCACGTATGCAGGAAGATGGAAAGATTGTGGGATGAGGAGACTTCGGATAAAGGTATTTGTTACTAATAGAGGGGGTGTTATGAAAAGATGGAAGAAGAAGCTAAAGGTTGGGGATCAAGCCAGTTTACAGGGAGATTAGCATTCAGGAAGAAGTACAGAAGAAAAAGCCGTTTTGCTTTAGCAGACAGCTTCTTTGAATGCCTGGGATCATGGGAACAGCAGATAGGAGTTATCTGCCCTTATATAAGGGGCGTTATCTGTATTCATCTGATCAGAGTAGGAGACAGGAGACAGACTCAGTGGTACAGGGTGTCAGGTTGTAACTCTACTAATTCTGGTCACATAAAGAACTGGGAACACCACTTCATTCTTCTGGCCTTATCCATGATAATCCTGGAACAGGGGCTGTTGCCAGTCTGTGGGGTCAACAGTTGTGGTATCTGAGAAGTAGTCATTTTCTTCTACCGTATTTCTCCATCATAATTCTAGCATGGAGCTTTGACCAAGGCAGAGGTTAAGGTAATTACAGTAGTGATCTCCATCTGTCTAGCACTCTTACCTGACTTGGTAATGGAGGTCTGAAGATAATGTATTGTGCCAGATTGTTGTTGTTCAGCTGTTTCAGTTGTGTCTCACTCTTTGTGACCCCATTTGGGGTTTCCTTGGCAAAGATATTGGAGTGGTTTACCATTTCCTTCTCCAGCTCATTTTATAGATAAGGAAACTAAGGCAAATAGGGTTAAATGATTTGCCCAGCGTCACACAGTTGTTAAATGTCTGAGGCTGGATTTGAACTCAGGAAGATGAGTCTTCTTGACTTCAGCATCAGCTTTATCCACCTAGCCACTCAGGAACTACTGTTACAGATTGAAAGACGTAGCCCTTAGCTTCCTTCAGATTGACAATTTTATGGAATAGCAAATTAATGACAGAAAGTAAGTAAATTTCCAGAATAACTTAAAGGTAGATTTTGACAAGATTTATTGATTAGGTAGATATTTGGGGGGTTCCTTCTCCAACCCTTTTGGGTTGTCATTAGTGTTCATCAGTGTCTCATGATGTCATTATTAGATAAAGGGGAACATTGTGCTGAGTCGAATGTTTCCAAGTGAGGCGTCTCTCATAGGAACCAGAACTGGACCTGTGCTTTTGTTATTTAAAGGGAACTCCCAGGTAAGGTCAACACTTCCTCTGGAATTAGAGAGTTGCCAGGGACACTGAGAGATTAAGTAGCTTCCCCGGCATCTCACAGCCATTGTGAGTGAGAGGTAGGATTTGAACCCGTGTCTTCTGGAGGAATCCAGAGGATCAAATGAGATAATATGTATAAAGAGCTTAATGCAGTACTCGGCACATTGTAGGCTCTTAATAATTGCTTGTTTCCTTCCTCCCTTATTTCTATCTTCCTGCCTCACTGCTTCACCTAAAGGTAGGGACAGCAGAATAAAAATCACTTGTCACCTCTGATCTTCTGTGCTTTGGGGATAAGATTCTTTCTTTGATCTAGATTATCAGGAAGCATCAGCTGTTTGTCTAATTTAAGATAGGAATGATTCTTGTTTCTTTTAAATTGCCTGAGATTGCTTTATGATACTGTTTAATGTAGAATGGACCTTTCATCTACATGCTGCTTTCATCAATATTTCCCCTTTTCGTTGGGAGTTGTGGTGGAGCACACACCCTGTCCTCATGCAGATTGCCAGCCAGTCTATGTCAGAGGCAGATCTAGCACTGAGATCTCTGACTTTGAGCATGGCTTACTGCATATGGCAAGCTGCCAGTGTTATACCATGTTATTCATAACAGTTGGCCATGTTTCTGTAGTGAAATCTGGACAGCCATTAGATGAAGAAAACGTTCTTTTCATTCCCCATCTATTGTAAGCTGCTGAGGTTTGCTTCAGCGCCTCATTTTTGAAAATTTCTCAGCTCTCAGTATGATGTCTTACACGTAGAACCATAGACGTAGAGCTGGAGAGGACCTTTGCTGTTCAGTCATGTCTGCCTCTACGTCATCCCATTTGGGGTTTTCTTGGCAAAGATCCTGGAGTGGTTTGCTATTTCCTTCTCCAGCTCACTTTACAGATGAGGAAACTGAGGCAAATAGGGTAAAGTGACATGCCCAGGGTCACGTAGCTAATAAGTATCTGAGGCCAGATTTGAACTCATGAAGATGAGTCTTTTTGATTCCCAGCCTAGTGTTCCATCCGCAGCACCACCTACCTACCCACAGGACGGGACCTTAGAGGCCCACAAGTCTAACTCTCCTCCCTTCCCATTTTGCTAGTGAAGGAATTGAGAAAGAAAGTGTAAAGAACCAGCCCAGCATCACACAGCTAATAAGTGTTTGAGTGGGCTAGTTGATAGGTTTCTCAACACTTCTTCATTTTGCTTGTACTTAAGAATATTCTCTAATTCATACTTTAATATACCCAAACTAACTTTCTTTCAGTTGGTAGGCATTGGTAAAGCTGTATTTATAATGTCAAATGTCACAAGTGAATTCCTTCTCTTCAGGTGACTGACCACCAAACCTGAGCCCTCAACACGACCTGCCTTTGTTTCCCCAGACTTTTCATTTCCTGTTTCTGTGTAGGGCTGTAACGTTTTTATCCTCAGTACTGTGAATGGACTCTGTATTTTAATTGCAGGGGCTTCTAAAACAAGTGATGAATGGAATCAGTTGCAAGATTCTGGCAAGAGCTCATTGAAAACCCGTATGTTTTCTAGCCATTCGTGATCTAATTTCCTTTTGGCTGTAAATAATTGTGTACAGGTGTGAAGTTTCTTATGCTTGGGTATGACAGTTGCAGGTGTTTTCTCCTATTTACAATTTTATTTCACTGTTTTCTCCCTACACATCCCCTCCCCCAATGCTCCTAAATCAGGCTTTTTCTTCAAATAGCATAATAGCAGATAGGCATACTCAGTCCAGTGGGATAATTTGCTTCCACAAACAAATGACTTTAAGTGAATTAGCATGTACAGGAGGCAGTTCCATAGGGATAGAACTGAGCTGAAAGCAGTTAGGAAAGGTAGGCCAGGGAGGAGTTGAAGCTACCTGAGTAGACAGTCTAAAGATGCTATAGCAGGGTTTGGGATGTTTCTGTGGGGTTGTAGTTATAAATGGTGTCACTGAGCAGTGATATTGGTTGAGTGAGTGTCTTATGGGTTATGCTCTATTTGTTAATTTCTATTTTTTTCTTATATTTTGAAAACGGGGCTACCTTCTACCTCTTTTCCCCCCATGTCTTTTGATGCTGTAATTCAATATGGATACAAACTAATACCCTTATCCTTTCTTATAGAAGTAACATCTCATCTGCTTTATCTAAATAAAACTCCAATATTTTTCAGAAAAATCACAAATCTCTGCCTCTCTCCCTACTCCTCATTGTTTAAGTCAGCCTGCCTGAAACTGGCCTCTCTTCTAAACTTTCTTCCTTCTTGTCTTCCCAAAGCTTTCTTGTTTCCATTTTCTCCATAAAGTCTCAAATCCCACTCATGTGCCTTTCTTTGGCTTAGCCTTATGCCCCCCACTTTGAAACTTATCTTCAGCTATGCTTTCTACCTTTACAGGATTTTGGTAGTCCCTGGAAGAGGAAAAATGAAGGAAACACCCTGTCTGCTGAGACTTCTGTGTAGCTCCAACAATTGAGGATTATTAAGAAGAACAAGTTTAGACTATAAGAAAAAACAGTTATTTCTTTGCTCTGTGAGAAAAAATCTTTAGGCATGTTTACCTCTCTCTCTCTGCTAGCAACTCTAATTAAATGAAATATTAACCCATAGCTTACTCTGGAGACTGGAACAGAAAGATAGCTTCCAACAATTTCCACCAAAACAGAGTATTTTCTCCCTTTCATCCCCACCCCCCACAGGTCACTTTCTACTTCTTCCCAATATGTTAGAAAAGTATAAAAATTAGAATTTATCAGGGGAGAAAGACTGAAGAGAAGCTGATGTTGTCTGGGTCACGTAAGAAGAATTTTGACTGTCCTTAAACTTATGACCTGCATCCCAGCGGATCTTATTTTCTCCACTTCCAGTCTGAGCCTAGGGATAAGCCTGTCTCTTCCCTCCATTCCAGTGTACCATGCCCCTCCAGAATGAGAGTCCAGAATCTTGGCATCTGCTGTTGAAAGATTTTTGACCCTTGTAGCTATTGTTTTTCCTTACCAGGTATGGAATCCATAGCAAGAACACTTTAAGGCAACATTAAAAAAAATGTACAGCTGTGTTGTGTGTATAGGATGAGAATGTGTTTTACCTTAAGAGTCAGGCATTCATGAAACATTTTTGTAAAGTGAATCACTTTGGGTTTTTTTGATTTCACCTGTATGGATAATTCCTCAGTCAATCTTGATTGAAACTCCTCTATATCTTAGAGAACTGCCAGGCCAAAAGTAATTGGTCACTGGAACTTTTCTGAACCTCTGTAGGCTGCAACTTGGGTGATAGTGTGTGTGGGCCTGTGCTGCAAAGCTCTCCACTTTGTTAGGACCTTCCAGATGTTGTATTTCCCTGACATGATCTTTGAGCATACAGGCAATCCCTGCCCCACTCCCCCCCCCCCAAAAAAAAAAATCTGATCTACTCCATCTTAGGACAGGTTTTAGCAAGACTTTATTTTCCTGAATAATAGTATTCAGTTCGATTTACTAAATTTATTAAGTGCCTGGGCTCAGAGGTTAATTGATCTGGAACTAGAGACCTTAGAAAACTTTAGTTTAACATCTCATTTTACAGATGAGGAAACTGAAGTCCAGGGAGGTTAATTAACTTGCCCAAGGTCACGGAGGTGATAAGCATCTGACGCAAGATTTGGAAGAAATTTGGAAGTTTGGTGGTGGGGTTGGCAATGGCAGCTTCCGTTTGGGGCATATCCTTTCATTTCAGAGTCAGGGCTTTTTTGACAGTATCCACACTGTATACTCCTAATACTACACTGTGCCATACTGCTGTGTACAAGTCATGGCACTAGAAGTGAGGCATACAAAGACAAAACTGAGTGATTTGTGTCAGAAAGGAGTTTATATTCAATTGGGAGATTCCTGTATGAACTAAGGTAGGTATGATATTTGAGGAAAGCATGCAGTCAGAAGGGGGGGGTAGTCATGGAGGGTTTACAGAGAAAATAGCACCTGATTTGAGCTTGGATAGGATTCTGAGAGGCAGAGATGAGGAGAGAATATATTATAAGCTCAGGGCATCAAGGTGACACACAGAGCCTAGAGTCAGTAGGACCTGACTCTTCAAATCCAGCTTCATGACACAGACTAACTGTGTGACCCTGGGCAAGTCACTTAATCTCTGATTGTCTCAGTTTCCACATCTGTAAAATGGGAATGATAAAAGCATCTACCTCCCAGGTTTGTTGTGATGAGCAAACGAGTTAATAAAGTACTTAGCATGGTGCCTGGCACATGTAAGCATGGCACTGTGTAAGTGTTAGTGTTGTTGTTTGCATATGTATGAAGTTCAGATACCACATTTAGGAAATAGGCTAGTTTGACTGCAGTGTGGTGTGTGTGAAGGGGAAGAATGAGAAATAAAGCTGGAGAGAGGTCGTTTGGAACTGGACTATAGTAGGACTTAAATACCACAGTAAGTGTGAAATTAGTGCTTTATCTTGGAGAAAATTAAAAAAACTATTAAAGCAGAAGTTCTTAATCTGGGGTCTGTGAAATTTTTTCAATCTAATATTTTGATAGCTGAATTTGAATATCGTTGGTTTCCTTTATAATCCTCTGTATTTTATTATGTGTACATAAAAACATTCTGAGAAGGGCTTCATCAGCCTGCCAAGGCTGCCATGACAGAAAATAAGGTTAAGAACCCCTGCATTAAAGGAGAAAGAGAGGGAGAGAGAGAGAGAGAGAGAGAGAGAGAGAGAGAGAGAGAGAGAGAGAGAGAGAGAGAGTGTGTGTGTGTGTGTGTGTGTGTGTGTGTGTGTGTGTTCACACAAGGTGGAAGGTCACCAGAGTAGTTGGCTCTATAAGTTGGAAGAAGGGGACAGATGTGAGAAATGGGATGTAGAATTAAGAGGGCTTGGCAAGGGATTATGGTTTCACAAGTTATACAGAGGTCGGTGAAGACTGAGAAGAGACTTTGATCTGGCAGGTGGAGAGACTGAGTTCTGATTAGGGAACAAGGAGGTAGGAGCTTGTGAACCGTAGGTCAAGGAAAGTAAATGTTGTTTGGGGCACTCTAGTGGTGGTGCGGAGACCTCTTCCAGAGGGTGAGGAGAGGGCTTTGAGTCTTTGGCAGCAGCGTGTTACCCCTTCAGTCCGTTGCCCCTCTAGACAGATCCTAGGAAGAAACCAGGGCTAAGGGTGAGGCTACAGCAGGCAGAGATGTGGGTATGCCATTTGACTATAAATTCTTTGAGGACAAAGACTGTCTTTTGCCTCCTTTTGTATGCCCAGTGACTGGAATGCAGTAGGCACTTAATAAATGTTTATTGATTGATTCTGTAGAGTGATAGTGGTTCCCATATACTTAAACCCCTGATAGGACAGAAATACTTGGTAGATGGTGACTTCTCTATGTTAATGATGGACAAGCACTATTCCAATAATGCTGACTATGCAGATAACAGCCAAAGAGCCACATGGAAGGAGGTATTAATTTCTTAAAACAAAACCAAACCAAAAAACCCCCCACTTTTGTGATCAACTCACCAAAATTTTCCCCTATAGCCTTGCCCCCTCCTCTCTGTGAGAACCATCTCATATAACAAAGAATTTTTTAAGTAAAAGAAAAAGGAGAGGAAAATAGTCAGTAAAGCCAGTCATTATCTTTAAAAAAATCTGACAATATGAGCAGTGTTGCATAACTCTGAACCTTCTCCACATCTCCTCCACCACACACCTTTGCAAAGGAGTGGAAAGAGATGACTTACTCATATATTTTCTTTGGAGCCAGACTTGTTCTTTGTAATTTTACAATATTCATTTCCCATTGTTTTGTGACTGTTCCTTTACAATGTTGTAAATGTCTATAGTGTTTTCTCGTTTCTGTTAGTTCCTTTTGCATCAGTTCATATAAGTCTTTCCATGTTTCTGTGTAGTCATCATATTCTTCCTTTCTGACAACACAGTAATATTCCACAACCTTCGTGTACCACAATTAGAAGATATATGCTTTGTTCCCAGTTCTTTGCTACCACAAAAGAGTTGCTGTAAACATTTTTGTGTATATGAAGACTGTACTTTTTTATTAGTAATATTCTTGGGGTATATGAGGCATTCATTTCTAATCTCAGAGAGGAGATTATATCTGGAATTGGGGCTGCAGTTCCTGGAGCTAGAGCAGGAGCCAGAGCTTGGAACTACCTTTCCTTGAGTTCTGGATGGTAGAGAGGGGAGGAGAAATTAGAGGTTCAGTCTACCAAGTATTCTCATTCCTTTTAGTTATTATTTAGTTATTATCTTACCTCACTTACCCCAACCCTAGATGTTAAAGAAAACTGAGCAAGTAGTGGTATCTGTGCAGTATTAGTGGTTAAAGGAAGCAACGCGCGCGGGCCCCCCCCCCATTTTTCCAACATTCCTTTCTGTTAGAGATGTCAGACTAGCCACCATTTGTAAGGTAGATTAGAAAGGACCCAGAGCAGCCATTAATTCTACCCCTTTGCTTTTGCTCGGGAGTAGATTTACCTTAATTTGTCTTGTATGTAGAATAAATAACTTTAAAAATTATCCTTTCAAGAAAGCAGCTGCTATAGTCAGTAGGTAGTATCTAAAACAACACAGAAAATGTTTTTCTTAAAAATCATCTGTGAATGAAATGGTAGCAAATTGATTCATTTTTCCTATTGATATTGATTGAAATTTCAGGGATGCTTTGTCTTACTTTCTGCTTGATCGTCAATTATTGGTGAATCTGGACATTTAAAAATGCCTTTGCTCCTTCTGCTTTTTAGTTTTCCCAGTCAAATAATTAATTTCTTATAAATGAGAATTTGAATGTAAAGGAACCCTATTCGGAACCCTTGTGGAAAGTAAATATCTTATTGCTAATCTTCCTTAAGCCAGGTTCTGATTCGGTTTCTCTCCTACTCAAAATCTGTCCTCGTCTCCTGTTGTCTATAGGACTAAGTATGGACTTCTGAGCCTGGCTTTGTTAAAGGCCTCCTTAATCTGTTTCCAACTATCTTTTCTAATCTTTGTTGTAGCCAAAGTGGACTACATAACTGTTTACCTAGCTTGTCCTTCCATCATTCCCTGTCCCCATATACTCATGTGGCAATTCCTGAGCTCTGGGACACATTCCCTCTCCCTTGCTTATGTTCACATGTTGAAATTCTGTGGTTTTTCAAGGCCCCAGGGCAACTGCTATCTACCCCATGAAGCCTTCCCTGATAAGAAAGTGCTTCACTACATCCTCCAGCTGGAAAATAATCAATCTCTTCCTTTCCAAATTCCTCCTAACTTGTTTAGACTGGAGATGACAAACATACTATACACTCTAAAGCTCACCCAACCAGATTAAAATGTAGTTGGGAAATATTTAACAAAATAAATAAAAATATAATAGATGTAGATAATGGTAATATGTGATTCAAAGTCAGTATGCAACCAGCAAGGATACTTATGTGGGGTTTAATGCCCCTCCCCACTTGCTATTTGAGTTTTACACCACTGTAGGGCCATCATGCCCTTAGAATATTCTGCCTTGTGGTGTACTTCTCTGTGCACACACTGTCCACCCTTTTGTCAGCTCTTTGAAGGTGTGTGGATCATGGTTTTAAATTTATTATTATTATTATTTTGTAAATTTTTAAATCTACCACACTATGCTCATCTTAGATGTTTCATATAGCTTTGGTGATTTGAATTGCTTTTTATTGTTGCAGACAGTTAACCCTTTTAGCCTTTTACCTGAATAATGCAAATTCCTCATGAGTCATACTTTGAAACCTAGAAAAAGAAAGAAAACCTTTGACTTCTGAATTTTCCCTAAGTGTAGGACAAATGTCTCAAAATGTAATAAATGCATGTTTGATGGCATTAAATGTAGGTCACCTCTTTCTTCTTTTAAAACCTGTAGGACTGCTTGTGTCCTCATTATAATCTCCCTCTGCTTTGAGCCCCTGCTTCCCTGGAAGCCTTTTAATACACAATTTGCTGCTTAATTATATACTATTTTATTGTTCATTAATTGTTTTATGAGTTTGATCTTGTCTCTCACATCAGGATTATAAACTTCTTCAAGTTAGGGATTAAAAAAAGCAAACCAAAACCCCAAACTTTTGTATTTAGCACAGTGCTGGGCACATAGTAGATGGATACTCAAGAGATACTCAATAATTGTTTACTTAGTGGCAGGGACATGAAGAGAGGAATCATCTGAAGGCTCAGTTCTGTGTGGTTCCTAGAACAGTTTGTCACCACATGAACCTGTAGGGAGCAAGTTGAACAGCATGGGCAAGAAACAGCCAGCCACATTTTGCTGAAAAGAATGGAACACTGAATCCCCAGGCTGGGCCAGATCTGAACGACATTCTGGAACTTCTTGGCTTTCTCCCTTCTCCCTACCTCTTTGAAGGTTTGAAGATGAGCCTTTAAATAAAAAAGTTCTTAACCTTTTTTTGTGACATGGAGCCCTTTAGTAGTCTGGAGAAGCCTGGCATCCCCTTCTCAGAATCATGTTTTTAAATGCATGAAACAAAATAATACAATTATAAAGGAAACTAACCATACTGAAAATAGTGATCTGTCTCTCTTTCTCTCTCCCCCTCTCTCCTTCTCTCTCCCTCTCTCTCCTCCTCCTCTTCTCCTGTCTCACTGTCTGTGTTTGTCTCTTTCTCTTTTTAAGTTAATGGACTCCAGGTTTTAGAACCTCTGTTTTAAAGCAGAGGGTAGTAGAAGATGCTTCTATAAATTCACAGCCTTATAGTGAGTCCAGATGAAAGTAGAGAAATGGTTTCTCTTTAAGTTAACTTTATGCAGCCTTTTCCTCTTGGACATTAATAATGACTCTTACAGTTAGGACTTTAATAACCCTGGACTTACGTATGTTAAGCCAACTGGGATTTACGGCTAACCTCACTGGTAGCTCACTGTACAGTGATACAGATTTTGTTTTATTGCTCTTTGAGTCTTCCCAGGGATACCTGGGAAAATTAGGGGTGAAAAATAAGGAGGAGCTGTTCTTTCTCTCCTCTTGCCACACATTTCTAGTTGAAATTCTATCAGAAACAGTAAAGACATGTCCACATTTCTATTAAAGGACAAAAAAGGAGGGAGATAGTTTCTGTGTTAGAGGAATTTTCCAAAGTGTAGGTGCCAGCTGATCTCTTTAACCTTGGAATTCCATAATATTGCTTGAGTGTTAATAGTTTTAAGAATTTAGTGAGTATAGAGCTTAGAGGTCCTTCATTTATCAGATGTGAAAACTGAGGCGCAGAGAAAGGAAGCTATTTGCCTGCGGTCACAGTGGTATAGATAGGCACAGTCAGCATTTGAATTCAGGTCTTGTTCCAAATGATATCATGCTCAGGCCTGTGGAAAGTTTCCTGGGATATTTCTAATTTCTAAGATGTTTTCTTTACCTTTGATGAATTAGGTATCTTTCTAGTTTCTGGCTGGTTTTGTTTGTTTTTGTTTTTGTACATTTGGCTTCTGGATTTGTAGGACTACTGACTCCTTTGAGAACAAGTCAAGAAAGTTAGTTCAGGGAATAGCTGGGGGAGCATCTATAGGGAGGTCTGTTTCTGTAAAGTACAACTACAGATTTTCTTTTCTTTAGTTGTGATATAGAGAAAAGTACACCGGGTTCAGGAGATACGGTTTCTTGTTCTAATTTTCCCTCCTGACTCACCATGATCTTGGTTAGATCATTCATTTTCTTCACCTTGATTTCTCTGTCCATTGACTGTATATTTTGACCCATCTCATAGAGATGTTGTGTGAAGAAATCAAATAGTAAATGTGATTGTGCTTTGAATTCTTTGGAAGGAAGAGCTTCTAAATGTGCTGTAAGGCACAGGTGTCCAACAGGCTGCATGCACAAGACCACCTAGTGCAGCCTGAACCGGATTAAAATGTAATTGGAAAATATTGAACAAAATAAATAAAAATATAGGAAAACACAGATCACATTCACATGTGGTTTGTGTCCTGCAGGGATCCTTATATATAGTTTAGTGACCCCATTTCTTGAGTTTGACACCACTGTTGTAAGGTACGTTGTTATTCTTCAGTTGTTTCAGGCTCTTCGTGACTCCATTTGGGGTTTTCTTGGCAAAGATACTGAAACGGTTTGCCATTTCCTACTCCATCTCATTTTACAGATGAGGAAACCGAGGCAAACAGGATTATTTGACTGGCCCAAGGTCATATAGGTAGTAAATTTCTGAGGCCAGATTTGAACTTATGAAGAGGAGTCTTTGGGACTCCAGGCAAGGCACTCTATCCACTACGCCATCTAGTTGCCCTGTTGTAAGGTGTAATGATGTTTAAATTATGTTTTATCTTTGCAAGAAGAAAGGCTTAACAAGTGTCAAGCCTGATGGCATCCCTAGTCTTATCTCCTCCCTCTTCTCTCATTAATAGAATAACCTTAACTCTTCTCATCTCTAAAAGGCAGCTAAATGGTGCAGCGGATAGAGCTGGACTTGGAAGCAAGAAGACCTGAGTTCAGATCCAGCCTCAGATGGTTACTAGCTGTGTGACCCTTGGCAAATTGTTCAATTTTTGTTTGCCTCGGGTTGTTATTCTATAAAATAGAGATGATAATATTTACTTCTTAAGTTTACTGCAAGGAGAAAATGAGATATTTGTAAAGTGCTTTGCAAACTTTAAAGCTGTATATAAATGGTAATTGTTTTCATTAACATCATTATCATTCTCATCCTCATCATCCTCATCATCATCATGATGCAGTGAATGCTGGGGTTGTCCATAGTGACATTTTATATGGCTTTTAAAGTTGGTAGTATTTTCTCATTTCCTCCCAAAATGATTCCCAAATTTTCAAACACTTCTGTGAATGCTAGAAGGTTAGTGACAGATTTTAGATTTTCATCAACTTGCTCGTCTGATTGTATAATAGGCCTAATTGTATAATGTAATAAGGAAATATTTTACCTGTGAGTTTCCTTTTTCTCTATCAAACTACCTTTGGAACAAATATGGAGCAATATAACCGAGGAGATAATGCTTCTACAGTAAACTGGAGTATCTGAATGGCTTTTGATCATTCAGTTATCTGTCTGTCTGTCTGTCTATCTCCTGCTGTGTGCCTGTCACTGTGTTGGTGATACATTGGATAGAGCACTGGGCTTGAAGTAAGGAAGACCAGAATTCAAATCTGACCTCAGACACTTGCTAGCTGTGTGATCCTGGGTGAGTCACTTAACCCTGTTTGCCTCAGTTTCCTCATCTGTAAAATGAGCTGGAGAAGGAAATGGCAAGCCACTCTAGTATATTTGCCAAGAAAAGCCCGAATGGGGTGAAGAGTTGGACACAACTGAAATGACTGAACGACAGCAACAACTTTAATTCCTGCTCTCAAGGAGTTGACTGGAGACACAGTATATCCATGTGTATGTGAAAAGAAAATATTAGCTAATACGTGCCAGATGGGTAGTGTAGATAATAAATGAGACTATGGAAGGTGCTATCCCTCTGACCTGAAGTGGTTACTCCTCAGAAGAACTGGGATTTGAATTAGGCTCTTTAAGATTGGTAAGATTTGGATAGGAGTGAGGATTGGGCAGGGGTGAAAGAGATGAGGTTATTCTAGAGCAGGGGAATGGTGTAAATAATTGTTGGAAAAACAAATTCACATGGGTAAGAGTAGAAGATCGGGAAGGTAGTTATACTTTTTGTGTGTGCTGCCAGGCTAAGCATCTTGGACTTGATCCTATATATAAACTACTCTGTCCTACATCATTTTTAGTGATTTCTTCAGTTCTTGGTGAAGAGGATTACATGGAAGCTACCAACCACAGCTATAACCCATTAGTGCAATCAGTAAATTTTCTAGTGACATTTTTTTTCCTGCTCCTTTTACTCCCATGTTCTCTGAGAAGCCATAACTCTCATTCTGGATACTCCCCTGTGTTTATCCTTAATCTCTCCTTTCGTTCTCTTTAGAACTGACCATCTGCTAAAGCCCTTCCCAGGTTATTCAGAACTGCTGAAATCCTGGACTGTGCCAATGGGGCTGGCCAGATGTTATAGGAAGTAGGAGGCTTCTGGTATTAGATCATATAATCCAGACCTCTCCCAAGGCAGAGGTTATACATAGGAAGTGGTTTAGCCTGAATTTTTTTTTTTAATCAACTGAGATAAAACATCTTTCTGGAATGAAGGGGTCCTGAAATAATGGTTTGACTCTTAAGTGTAGGCATCTAAGAATTCAGATTTCAAGCTCTAAATATAATTCTTCTAACAGACTATGTAAATTTGGAATTACTTGTCCTGATTACCTTAGTTCAGTGATTTCGCAGTGAATTTGAGAATAGTTTGAGGTCACTCTGCAAATGGTGGTTTCAGTGTTTAGAAGAAATATGGTGGATCCAAGGGGAGAGAGACAGCTTCTACAAGACTCACTTTGAGGGTAGGGGCGAGGGTTTGCAAGGGCATTTACAGGAGTTGAGGCTGTTTTGGTTCAACTGTAAGAGTAGATGGGACATTCTAATGGCTGCAGACAGACCACGATTAAAACACATTCAGATACATTTTGTTTGCTATCTTTTGAAAAGGAAATTTCCTGGACTTGTTTTGAATGCTGTGGAACAAGTTAAGTCCCCCTCCTACCCACCCCACTTCTTGGATAATATGCTAGTTGCCCTTATCATTACTTATGTATTTATAAATGTCTAAAATTGGGTCTAATTGGTGCTTAACTTTTGTGCTCTGTGACTACCATGCATCATCATTACTAATCTAATGGCAGTGTGGAGGTTTAGCTGCCTACCCAGAGTCTGATTTATGCCCTGATTTATTGAGATCAATTTTGCTTAATTTAAATGTATTAGCTTGGTGTGAAAACAATATGGTCAGCAAATGATAAAACACCAAAACTTTTTTTCTTCTCTGATGTTAAATTGGTTTTTGTCCTGTGGCTTCAAGGAATATAATTTATATGTATCCAGGGCTCAGAGAAAATCTAGTAACTCATATAATGATATTACCGAAAGAATTAGCATGACCAAAGAATGTAAATTTGTATTTTTTAATGGTTGTCTTTTGGTTTTTACATTTAAACATTTCCCAGTGTATCCTCCACACCCTTCCCAGAGAGCCATCTCTTTTCAGCAAGTTAAAAAGAAGGAAAAAAAAGCCCAGTAAAACAAACATACCCCAAAACTCTATTATATACAGTGTTCCACACTCATAGTACTCCATAATAGCAAGGGACAAAAGCAACAACAGCCTCCACAACCACCAGACATTTGTTAAGTGTTTATTCTGCTTGTACTCTGCTAAGCACTTTTACAAACGAATGTATGGAAGTGCTTTTTTCCATCTCATATTTGAGCCTAAGCTTCATCATTATAACTGCATAGCTTTCACTTTTGCTTGTTTTGTTCTTTCCATTTTCATTGTTGTAGTTGTTATTTGTATTATTCTTGTGGTTCTGCTTGCTTCACTTTATTTAAGTCTTTCCATGCTTCTCTGTATTCAGCATATTAACTTCTTTTTTTCTTTTTTCAATTTCTTTTTTTAAAATTTTATTAATTTATTTTGATTTATCAACAGTCACTTCCATATGCTTTTGAGTTGAAAATTTTTCTCCCCCTTCCTCCCACCCATCCTCCCCAAGACAGCGCACAATCTGATATAGGCTTTACATTTATATACCCATTAAACATATTTTCACATTAGAGAAGTTGTAAGTAAAAATTAAAACCAATAGGAGGAACCATCAGAAAGATGAAACAAAACTCAACAGAAGGTAAAAATAAGTGAGAGCGATTCGACTTCCATAGTTCTTTCTTTGGATGTGGACAGCATTTTCCATCCCTAGGCCTCTGGAGATGTCTTAGATCCTCGTAATGCTGAGAAGGGTTCAGTTTAACAATCTTAGTCATTGCATAACATGGCTGTTATTGTGTACAAAGTCCTCTTGGGGGAAAAGGACCCACATGTACAAAAATATACATAGCTTTTCTTTTTGTGGTGGCAAAGAATTGGAAATTGAGAGGATGCCCATCAATTGGAATGGCTGAGCAAGTTGTGGTATATGAATGGAATGGAATACTATTGTGCTATAAGAAATGATGAACAGGCTGACTTCAGAAAAACCTGGAAGTGAGCAGAACCCAATGAGTTCTCATTCTTCTTCTGCCTGAAGACCTCTGGATAAAGAGAGCGCTAGGTTTCTAGAGGCAGTGGTTTTTTTTGTTTTTTACTTTCAGACTCCTCTGATCATTAGGAATTTTCCCCCTGATGTCAGGCCTTTGTGTTTCTGCCTTCTGAGGCCAAATAGAACACACCTGATTCCTCTTTTATGGGACAGCCCTTCCTACACTTGCCACTTCTTAGCAACTAACAGATGCTAATTAATTGATTGACTACTCCAAAAAGTGCTTCTCTAAATATTTTGGTGTGTGTAGGGCCTTTCTTTTGGTCACTCTTTGGGTCGTTTGGCGGTGAGATCTCTGAACATTTTAGTATTTTTCTTAGAGTGTTTCCAAATTGGTTTTCAGAATGGCTGAACCTGTTTATAGCTTCACAACATTGTATTTAGTGGGCCTTTCTTTCCTAAGCCCCTCCAACAGCTCTCATTCTTATCTTTTGTTATCTTTGCAAAGTTGTTGGGGGTTTGTGAGGAGGATCCTCAGAGTTATTTTGATTTGCATTTCTCTTATTATTAGCAATTTGGAAGTTTTTTGTATGTATATTTTTAAGTTTACAATTCTTTTGACTGTTTTTATCCTACCTCTTATTTATTGAGAATGGCTTTTGGCACTATGCATTTTTGTAAATTTCCTATATATCTTAAATATCAGACCCGTATCAGAGATGTAAATTTTTATGGGTTATATTTTATTCTCTACTTAAAATTACATTTTGGAGAGTAGGGAATTCATTTTTCCCCTTGTATTTAAAAACTAAACAAAATATCCAAAACATATAAATAAAGATAGGAGTTATTTTTTTTCCATGAAAATCTTAGTTTTATTCCTCCTCATTGAATGGAGGTGATGACCCTGAGATCTTAAATGTTACATGAAAGAAGTATAAGCTCTAGATGATCCTGTTAAGCTGGAAAGACTTCAAGTGGTGGCAAAATAAATCTATTATATGAGGACCACAGTGGAAAGAATATTAGCTATGGAGTTTGAGCATCTGGTTTTGAATCCCAGCTCTTCTATTTGCTTCTTGAGTGACCTTGGACAAGATATTTCTCTTGTGGGCCTCAGAATACTTATCTTTAAAATAATACTTATTTTTAAAATAAAGAGGTTAAATTACTGGCCTCTTAGATCCCTTCCTGCTCTAAATCTATTGTCTTAATAGCTGGAACTACGAATATAAGCAGAAAGAAAGACAATCCCTGCCCTCAAGGAGTTTGCACTCTAGTGAGGGAGGATAACAAGTAAAATGAAAAGGAAAATGACTGGAAGAGGATGATAGAGAAAGTTTAGATAATCAGGAGTGACTGGCTTGGGCTTTTATTTCCCTTAAAATTGAGATTGTGGAGGAACCAGCCAATCTGGAGAGGTCTGCAGGGGTTGGGTATATTTTCAGTATGAGAAGACTAAGAGTGGAGTAAACTTCTAGAGTAAGGAGGATTCTCTGTCATGGTAGGGAGAGTCCAGAGTCAGGAGTGGAGCCTGGACTTGGCCAGTTTAGTTAAAATAGACAGTCATCATACAACTGGCCACAACAATCCCATTCATTCGCCTAGGGAGTAGAGGGATCGCACTTATTCAAATTAATTAATAAGTGCTTATTAAGCACCCATTACTTATCAAAACTAAGCACTGGGGATGTAAAAGTATAAGTAAATATAAAATAGAGATGTAGTTTAAGACCTCTTCAAGAGCTCTGGCTTCAAGATGTAAAAGTATAAGTAAATATAAAATAGAGATGTAGTTTAAGACCTCTTCAAGAGCTCTGGCTTCAATCCTAAGGCCTTTACTGTAACCCTGAGATTCATTTTCTCTCTTTGATTTGTGCTCTTACCACAGAATTTTACTCTGAGGAAATCTCTAAAATGAAGTATAGGAGTGGCTCTAGCCTAAATTTTTCCGAAAGCAGATTAATGGGGTAGAGGCAATGCCCATACCAATGAAATCGGGGGTCTTTAAAGTATTAAAGTACAAGTTCACAATGTTGTTCTGTTTCAGCCTGTGTTTTTTAAGTCTTGATAAAATACATGCGCAAATACTTCAGTTATAGGAATTAGGAGAGTAATTCAACTCTTATTTGAATTTTAGTCCCAAATGCCTAGTTTATGATAAACCAATTTTAATATAAAAGCTAATTTTTCACCAGTAGTATTCTGGTAGGAATACAGATTTAGTCTTATATTTTAGTTCTTTTTCTAGAGCATATTTCGCAGAAAATCTTAAATAATTCAAATTTTCTTTTAAAGAGGTGGCTAAGTAGAAGACAATTGGTTAAGTTTTATCCAGTGACTGTCTGGGTCGTGGATTTTTAACTTGAGGTCTATGGGTAGATATCAGGGGGTTTGTGAATTTAGATGGGGAAAAAAAATGACATCTTTATTTTCACTAACTGTTGGTTTCCTTTGTAATCTATATATTTTTTGTTTTATTCATTTAAATATATTATTCTTTGAAAAAAATCTGTCCTTAGGTTTCAGTGGTCAAGCAACCCATGACACAAAAAAGGTTAAGAAAGTTTTGCCTCATTGTAGTTGCTATTGGTAGAATGATTATGCACTCTTTGGTTGAAAAAATTTTTAGAAATCATTAGTTAGAAAAGCTAATTGAAAAAATGTTGCTCTCAGGGCACCTAGGTGGCGCAGTGGATAGAGTACTGGCTCTGGATTCAGGAGGACCTGAGTTCAAATGTGACCTCAGACACATAACACTTATTAGCTTTGTGACCTTAGGCAAGTCACTTAACCCCATTGCCTAGCCAAAAAAAAAATGTTGCTCTCCATTGGAAGAATAGAAATTTGAGAAAATTTATCTATGGGTTTCAGCCTATTAAGAAGTGAAGAAAGCATTAGACTGGAGATCAGCGGTTTGGTTTTAGTCTTCCTGCTCATATGAACTAGGCTTTTGTGACTTGGGGCAACCTTCTGCTTCATTGGGCATTTGTTTCCTCATCTACAAAACATTAGAGTTGGGTTAAATGGTTTCTAATATCCCTTCCAGCTCTAAGTTGATATGGTTCTATTTTGCATGGTAATATATCATTTATAATGTGATAATTACCTGGACATTGACACACTCTCTCTCTCTCTCTCTCTCTCTCTCTCTCTCTCTCTCTCTCTCTCTCTCTCTCTCTCTCTCTCTCTCTCTTTCTCTCTCTCTCTCCCTCCTCCCTCGTTAATTTTTGTAACCATATATTAGGGATGTGGACATTAGCAAAAATGTGGTAAAAGGGGTGTGTGTATGTGTGTATTTCTATGTATTACATATGTATGCGTATACACTGATAAGTGCTTATATATGTCTATTATTGCAACATTCACAAAACTTTTGAAATTTTAAGTTAGTGTTACAGAATTTTAGAATGGATAGGGACCTCCATAGCTTTCTAGTTTAACTCATACCCTGAAGAGCTCTGACATCATACCATCCCCCCAGAATGGTCCTTCATACTTATGGAGGACCTCCCCTCCCCAAGAAGTAGCAACTCATTTTCTTCTAGGGCAGCCCATTCCACTTCTGTATAACCCTAATTATTAGGAACTTTTTTTCCCTGACATCAGGCCTAAATCTGCCTCTTTGCAGCTTCTACCACTTGCTTCTGGTTCTTCCCTCTAGGGCCAAACAAAATAAATCCAGTCCCTCTTAAAACTCATAGTAGTAAAATATTGCAATGTTGGAATTACAGGAGCTGTTCCTTGGTTTGGCTCTCATTTCCCTGGAGCTAAAGCCCTGGAAATCTGATCTGCCAGCATACTTACTGGTAGAGCTGTGTATAGGGAGATTATCACTGCAAGCCAAGGACCCTCTCATAATGGCTTCTCTTTTTCAAAACATTCACAGGAACAGCACTGAATGAAACTACTTGAAAGCATCACAGGCACATATGTAAGATAATTCTGTAAATTGTAGTGCCTTTAAAACAAATTACTCTAAGATCTCATTAAGGTAGATTTCACTAATTTGGAGTTTGTACTTTGGAAATGTATTGCCCAGGTATTTGGTTGATATTTCTCTTTTTGGTGCCTATTTTTAAAAAGTTCGCTATGTAAAGGGTAGTATAAACAAGATAGAAGAAATATATCTAAATTATTTGTGAATAAAGTGCTTTTTTTGCAACTTCAAATACTTTCCCTGTAGAAAACTGAAATTCTGTTTCCATTTTCCATTATTTATTATCTACCACATCTTGCAGATAACTTGCCCTGATATCTCTATACCTATAAAAGGAAGTGACGTCTCTTCCTCTTCTACCCCTCTTCAGCTTTGTGGTGGGAATAATATCCCAACTTCTATCCACATACAAGTTACGGTCATTTTGTTAAAAGGCTGTTGTTGGTTTTGCTCTTTGTCCTTCATTCTCGAAGGGGACCAATGACATCAGGAGGGTGATGTCTTGACTTGGTAGTGAATTGGATTTAAGTGCGGTAGAGCTGTGCAGAGTCATCATCCTCACTCTCCTCCAGCCAGAGTCGTCCGAGTCCAGTGCCCACGTCAGGGCAATGGCCTCAGAGAGCCTGCTACTGAAGACCTTCAGGTGGTTTTCTTTGTACTGGTTTTGAAATGAGGGACTCTGAGGTGGGGAAGGTTGAGGGGGAATCAGGGAACTTCATGAGGTAGCGTTCTAGTTGGGCATTAAAGCAGGTATAAGAATTAAGTCAGCAGAGAACAGGTCATGGGGATCTTTCAGTCACTGACTGAATCTAGAAGCATAAACAGTGATAGGAAGCTCACATAACAAGGAACTATTATTTCATTCTAGAATCGTTGATTCAGTAAATATTTAAGTGCCTGCCTGCCATGCACAAGGCATTACACACTCCTTGTGGTTAACCCTCCCATCTTTCTGTCTTATCTATACCCTACCCACCTTTTCAGGGTGCCAGTAAAGGTTTAACTTTTCCATAAAGCCTTCCTTAGCAATTCTAGCCCGCATGGATACTTCTTTTATAACTTAACTTATTCTGCACCTATTGTCCATAACAAGCACTTTTCTTATATACTGTCTCTTTCCCTCCTAGTTTTATGAATTAAGCTTGGGTCCCTAACTGGATTGTGACTGCGTGTCATATTTTGTTTGTTTCCTTCTACCTCTTACATCAGTGCAAGGGGCTTAAATGTTGGGTGATTGATAACTGAAATTGGTTCTTTCTTAAATTCAATTAAGCAAATATGTATTGAGTCCTTACTATTGTCAAAGAACTGGGCCAGACCCTGTGACAGTAAGAGGAATAAGACTAGAGCCCTGCCTTAATTATTTCCAAGTGAAATCTCTACATCAATTTAAAGTAATGAACTTCTTTTCCTAAATACAAGGCCAACTCAGTTCTTCTGGGAACTTGGAAGGTTAAAGTCATTCTCCACTAGTGCGTTTGGCAATTGTCCTGCAATTGCAATACAAAATTGCCATGCGAATAAAGTATTTTTGATACATAAGTAATTTCATTTTAAAATGTTTTAGGAGGGAATGTTTCTAGTTTTCTAGTAGTGCAGTTTTTCAGTCATAGATAATAAGCCTCTTGAGGGCAAGGTAGGGGTGTGTGTGTGTGTGTGTGTGTGTGTGTGTGTGTGTGTGTGTGTGTGTGTTTTGGTGATTTTATTGATGTAGCAAACTTTCAGGGAGGAAACCCTTAGCACTTTCTTTGTAACTTAGAATATCAAAGGGTGCTGGTTGCCAACAGACAGAGCTGTTAGCTGTATCTCTCTGTACCTGGACACAGAGGTTTATATGAGTTGCTCAGGGTCACACAGCCTGTATGTCTTAAACTCAGGTCTTCTTATTCAGAGGCTTGCCCTCTCTCCATTCCTCTGTGCTGTTCCTTAAGAACTGCATCCTGTGTCACTGGCTGCCAACCTATATTTTCTAATCTGCGCAGTCAGATAACATCAGTTGTTCATTTCTTAGTAGAGCATAGGCATGAAGTTATGGCTCATTTTAAAAGACCTCCCCTAGAGAGAATTAGTTTTGCAATGCACAAATGTCACAGCTAGTCTTTTCCAGCAGCATTCTCAAGAATTATAGCATAAGTGTTCCACAATATTAGTTATGTTAGAAAGCGTAAAAAGTATATATACACAGGTCCTGGCCCTGATCTCTTGGGAAAAGACTCCTCTCTTGTAACTAGTGTGGGAAAGAGCTTCCAGTCATAAAGATATGCTTTTTACATTTGCAAAAATTAATATTGTTTTTCCTTTATCAACACAAGAAGAAAAGCAACATTTCCAACACTAGCCAGAAAGTCAGTTTTATCAGTAGTTTTCTGATTGCACATTGAGATTTCATCTGATTTGCATATTACTTTAAATAGCAGGAATAAAATAGGTCTTGTAATTAATCTGTGAAACAATTCCAAACAAAAGCTGGGGTGGGGTTTCCTGTGTAGGAATTGATACTGTAATGAATGGGAAAGAGAGGTCTGAAGTCCAATCTTTGCTTAGATTTTCCCAATTATAAACTGGCCCAGTTTCCAAAGGAATGTTACACCCCTTCAGAGGCCCCTCCTCCATGAAAGTTAACCCTTCTTGCTACTGCATATATAGAAGAAAAGAAATGTTGAGTAGTTATAACCTTGTATTAGAGTATAGGATGCAGTGACATTGGACCACCATATAGATGAGACCACATTGTAAGCAGTTTCTTTGGATACTTCAGGAACACCCCCTAGGACTGAAGACAGACAATCTGGGTTACAACATTCTGGGGGAAGCTTTTTAAATTACTTTTTATAAAGGCACATTATTTTTAATGCCAAAAAAATTAAACTCTCCATGCCATGTTCAACACATGTGGCACAGTGGATGGAACACTAAGTATGGAGTCAGAGGAACTAGGTTCAGATTCTACCCTGGGTGCTTATTACTGGTGTGAGCCTGGGCAAGTCACATCTCCCTGGGCCTCAGTTTCCCCATTTGTAAAATGAGGAGGTTGGACTAGATGGCCAGATGGCTTCTGAGGCCCCTTCCAGCTCTGAATCTATGATCCTGCAATCCTGAGATCCAAACGATAACAGCAGACAAGCATTTATTAAGGCACAAAATACTTATCTTGTGGTCGTTTAAGTTACATGTTATAGCAGAGACTCAAAACTCTGTAACATCCCAGTGCTACAGTTTTCCAGTGCAACACCAGTTTTAGTGTTTAAATTTTGTTCAAAATATAGATACTTTGTCCAGTTCAGGAATGAAATTTTATTTCATAGGTGGTCTTACATGAATCTTCCCCCTAACCTTAGATTCATTATAATATCAATGTTACAATGTGGTATGGGGAAAAGGGGATAGTTTAAGTGTATTTTACTTCTTGATACTGTCTTCTAATTATATTCCTTTTGTACTTTTTCTGTTTGACTAATCTGGGTAAAATTTGCCTCCTTTTTCTATCAAATGCTTATTAGTTTTGCCTGGCCTTAATTTGGGGAGTTCAATCCATGTATCACTTGCTGTGTGAAAGACAATGAAGTCCAGAAGCTATGATGATGAAAAACTGTGAAGCCCCTGTCTTCAAGAAGTTTATAATTTCACAAAGGCAAAGGATACAATATTTACACAAGTATGTTAGCTATAAGGACAGTCAGCTGGGAAATGTCTAAACAAATTGTGGTACATGAATATAATGCCACTCTGCTGTAAGAAACAATGACTACAGAGAGTCATAGAAGACAATGATGAAATATTGCAGAGGGTAAACAATATACTCAGTGATTGCAACAATGTAAATGGAAAAAATAACAATGAAACAGTCTAATCTGAAGGCAGTGGAAATATAACGACTGAGCTTCTCCCAGAGAAAAGATACAAGAAGACATCTCCTTCATGGTATTGTTGTCATTATATAACTTGGTCTCCTGCTTCTGTCCGCTTCACTTTTCATTAGTTCGTACAGGTCTTCCCAGGTTTCTTGGGTAACATTCCTTTTATCATCTTTTATAGCATGATAGTATTCCATCACATTTATATCATAACTCATTTAGCCGTTCCTCAATTGATGAGTACTCCCCTGTTTCCAATTCTTTACCACAACAAAAAGAACTATACATATTTTTATACTCCTTAGAGTTTGTTTGTCTCCTTTGACCAGTTCAGATGAGAGTGTGCTTTACGTGTTAGTCACGCCCCACTCCTCTTTCTTCCTTGCTTGTATAGACTTCTAACTGTACTCTCTAATTATGTAAGAGAATTTTCCCCTTCCCTCCTCTTCCCACCCCGGTGTATTCCTCTTCCCCTCCCTTTCCGTACTTCTTTTAAGATCATAAAGACAAAACAAAACCATTGTGGGGCTCTTTGTTTAGAAGCTCCCTCTCTGACCCCTGATGATGATGATAGGGTTTTAGGTGGGCACACACACACACACACACACACATATGTTAATTAAACACATTTAACACGTTCCATGATGGGTCTGTGGGTTGGAATCTTCACCTTCCATTTGAGAAGTGGGGATACCTTTTAATAATAACTTCATGTGCACTTTTGCACATGTGGGAGTGACATTGCCTGAGTCATCCCACACTGGGGAGAGGCAATTGTCAAATTGAAAGCTTGGTTTAAAAACAAAACAAAAACACGTAGTCTGTCAAAAAAGTGTCAAGGAAATTTCTTATGAAAATTCAACTTTGATCTCTGATCTTATTTTTAAAAGGAAGACAACTTCTTAGTGTTTTTAATGTCAGAATCATAGAATAATAAACATTTAGATTTGGAAAGGACCTTAGATGACTGCCTGATTTTACAGCTAAAGAAGCAAAAGTCTGAAGCAGCAGCTTGCCCAAGGGTCACGTATCTAGTAGCAGAATTAGAAGAGATAGACATGCTCTAGTGGGAAAAAAATACTGGATCAGATTGTAACTCTGTTGCTTACTTGGTGCAAAATTTAGGACAAATCTAATCTCTCATTGCCTTGGTTTCCTTTTCTGTAAAAAGAGTATTGAATTAAAGTCCCTTTCAACTCTAAATTTATCTTGTGATGTATTATTTATCTGTGAACTAGTTTTCTCATCTGTAAGATATAGATAGTGTCACTACCTACTTGTAGCATAGTTGTTTTTTTTTTAATGATTTTTAAAATTTTTCTATGATTTCACTGGATTAGGGAAGTCCTGGTAAGGAACTTCCTTAACCAATGCAAATGGAACACCTGTTTTGCATTTTACAGTCTCAGATGGTTGCCTGAGCCAGGGAGAGGTTAAGTAACTTGCCTAAGTTCACAGAGCAAGCTTTTAAATGATTTTTTCTGATGGGACTCATATCTAGGTCTTCTAACTCAGAAGCCAGCTCTTTATCCCTAAGCTGAAAGTTAAATGTGATAATGTATTTAGGAACCTCTGGGGAGTGGGGGTAGGGAAGGGAGGTGCTATAGAGTGAAGTGTTTAACCTTACTATTATTACTAATACAACTGCTCCTCTTGCCTGGGTCTCCCATCTTAGTGAGTCCACTTGCTCTTTCCAACACATGGTGTTATACTTACAACTGGGATGTCATTGTCATCACAAGGCTGAACTCTGCCAGCTTTGTTTTCATTTTAACTTTTCAGGAAAACAGGATATACACTGTATTTGTCAGAGAATTATTTAAGCATACTGTATTTAGTAAAATAGGCCAGGCACAGCCATTCCTGATGACAATTTGTGTCTCCCATTTTGTGGGGAGCACATACTGCTGAATTTTTACTTTCTGTTCTCAGAGTGGAATATGCAATGGACCTTTGTCTCTGCTGTGATTGAACAAATCATTATTTGCATGTAATTCATTTCAACTCCTACAATGTTCGGGACACTGTGCTAGGCACTGGACAATACAAAGATGAATTATTCTCTGCCCTCAGAGAGCTTATGTCCTATGAGTGGTAGAGCTTGAGAATCACGTTTTTCTAGGAATAGTTTGCTCATATGAGCAATGGGGTATGTTGGTACCACTCTTGAGCCATACATCCTGATCTGGAGAGAGTCATATGTAGCACTCAAGGTGGTACAGGTAGAGTAGCCTGGCATAGGAAATTTTACCAGCCTCAAGTTTCATATGGGCTTAAAAATAACTGAACTCTATTGTCCTGTGGAGTCATTGATTTCTATTTGGTCCACTCTCATATTCAGGGAGTTTCTTGCTTTGCAAGGTTGGTGGGCAAGGGTGGATCCTCCATGTGTTCCATGGAGGGCTCTCAGGGAATTCACCTCATTGTTTCCCATTGGCTATGAAACTCATCATTGTGCAAGATGAAATCAGTTCTGAAACTCTGACCTCCTCAGATCATTTCTGACATTTGCTTCATCATAACTTTGGTTCTCCTTCCAGAGCTTCTTTTTATGTGTTTTCTTTATCAGTTAGAATGTGAGCTCCTTGGAGTCAGGGACTGTATTATACTTTTTTTAAAAAAATCTCTAGTCCTTACCACAGTACCTGGCACATAGTAGGTACTTAATAAATGTTTATTGACTCTGACTCTAATTTTGGAAATTTTGTACCAAGCTAATTTCCTTTCCAATTCTTTCTTCCAGAGCTCTCATTTCTTTTCCAAATTTTTCTTTCAGTGTTCTCATTTGATTTGTAAAAACATTTCAAACTTTAAAAAAACCAAGCTCTTCTTCTCTTCAAGTAATTCTAGTTGAATTTATGCCTAAGTTCTGTTTTTCTTTGAGGCTGTACTTGGAGATGTTTTAGAGTCATTTTCTGGTTTTGGGCTTGTGTCTTGAGCTTCCTTGTCATAATAGCTTTTTTTCCCCCCCAGCCAAAGACAAGGTTTATTAGAACATCCGTCACATTGGGCAGACTCTTAAGGAATCTGAGCAGTGGCTAGATTATAAGAATCTGAGCCCATAATAGCTTTTTACAGTAGATTTTTTTTCTCATTCTTCTAGTCTACTTCCTGACTTCAGATTTGATGTTAGGGTCAGGTTCTGTGCATATGTAGGAAATGTCTGGGTTGGTCTTGTTGCTACTTCCTTAAAGGAGTTGAGTGTTGTTATTCTTGGATTTCAGGGACAGCTCAGGCTGGGTGCTTGTAATCTTTCATTGCTCCCAAAATGATCAGATCCAGGGCAAGTGTGATTGTTGCCCTCTGTTGTTGGAGCTTTGCAGATTTCTGATCTGGTTTTGTATTCTAAGCAACTGGACTGTGGGCTTGGCTGGTTTGGAGTTTCAGTAGACTGCTGTTGAACTCATCCACTAGCTGGAAAACTTTGTTGGTTCATAGCATCAGAAATAGTTAGGTTTATCTTTGGTCTGGGTTTCCTGCCCTGGTTGTCCCTCTGCAGGCTTCAGACTGGACTAGAAGTTGAAACAGATTTTTTTTTCCCCACTTCTGAGTCAGACCCACAAAGCTGCTGCTTTTTCCCTGAGCTTGTTTCTTGCTTGGTATGCAACCTGTGACCATTTCTTACCGCAGAACTCACTCCTCCTCAGTCCTCTCTAGCTCTGTGACCTGAAGCTGCGTAATGAGTAAAAAAAAAAAAAACGCCACCAGTTGGCGCTGAGTTCCGACTCTAGCATAGGGCAGGGACCTTGTCATTTTGCACACCCTCAGTCTGCTTTGAGTCCCTAGATACCTGAATGCTCAATGAAGTCACTCCTAACCAGACCCCGTCTCCAGTGTCTTTCTTCTATGTACTTTTCTGTACCAGTGTACTTTTCTGTCTGCTTATGCCCACCTGGGCTGGAAAACTCACTCACTGTGACTTTTTCTTGGATTTGATGATCAGGTTTCAGTCTGATGGGTTTTTTAGATCTTTTTGGAAGAGTTTTGTTGGGGAGACATTGCAGAACTTATTCCTACTACCTAGCTATCTTCACCCTATGTCCGTCTTCGTACCAAACCCTTTTAATGTCAGCATGGTATGACTGCATTGTTACAAATTTTGCTGTTTTGGAATCTGTGAAGTTGTTTGGTTTTTTTTTTTTGAATTTATACATGATGTGAAAGTGAATATGAGATATCCTCATAAATTTATTTTTAATCAGTGACAGTGATAAAGTATTTATTAAGTATTTATATTATACCCCAAGGGCTGTACTAAGTGCTAGGGATATATAAAAACAAAAGGGGAGACATTATGTTGTGAGTCAGATGGAAAGGTTCCGTGTCCTTAGGGTATAGCACAAAGGAGATCTTAATGTATTTTCTTTAATGTCGTTTCCTATGATTAAACCTTATGCATTTCTGATGTTGAACCTTCTGACATCGCCAAGAACTTTGGTGTTGAGAACTTTCTTTCCAGAACTCCAATAGCTGTGGTTGCTGCAGAGGCAGGGGCTGCCTTCGAAGTAGCTGCCAGGTCACATCCCCGCTAGGGGTGGGTTCCAGGATAATGGCTACAAGGACTGGGTTAGGAGCAGGGCCAGTGGTCAGGTGAGCACTGCTAATGCCAGTGTTTGTGCATTTGGGGTCTCCAGGTAGCTTTAGCAGGATCCGAGGTGGTAGCAGGTGGTAGCAGTGGTTTGACTTTCCTGGGACATGCTGCTTTTCCTCTTTCTCCCTCATGGTACCTTGCTGCTTCAGCTTGTCTTCCTGGTAGGTGGCAATCAGTTCACAGTTGGTGGGGATGTCTGGTCTTGTGGCTTCCCTAGATGATGGCTGCAAGTTCAGGGCTAGAAGGAGAGTTTATTTACAATTCAAATAAACCTATAAAGAGATTTTTTTTTACCATATAGATATTTAATCTTAAGAAAGTATAGATATATACATACTTATATATATGCATACTGAAAAGTAGCCTTGCATGGTAGGTAGAGGGCTAATTTTTGAGTCAGAATGACCTCAATTAATGTCCTCTCTTGTATGTTTTAGCTATTTGACCATGTGCAAATCACTTTTAAGCACCCCCAGGTGATGCTGAAAGACTATAAATTGAGTAACTGAACTGTTTTGATAGAAGGAGTTTCCATAGTGGAAGTTCCCCGTGCCAGGGAAATAATAGGATTTCTTTTTCCTTCTTCCTCCTGACACATGTATCTGCATTCCTTCTAGTTTACTTTTTTTTTTTTATTATTGCTAGCGGTAGATAGCAAAATAGCTGAGAGTTAATTTGATATTAATTAACCTTGTGAACATGCATAACCTTCCTGGAAGTTCTCTATAGAAATGAAATCACATGTCCTAACCATAGCATGGTGTTGTTAAAAGCATCATTCAGAAATGTATTTGAAAAAAATAATTATTTTTGTACATTGGAGCTTAAATTTGAAGGTAACAGCAATCCAAACATAGTGACATAAAAACTCAGAAGACCACCTTGCAGAAATTCCCTTGTTTAACCCTTCGAGTTTCCAGAATTATGGTTTTTCTGAAGGGGAGGAGGATTAAATCTCATAACAGCCATAAGGGAACCAGTATAGGGAGAGTGTGTGCATGTGCTTATGTGCTTGCGTGTGTGTGTGTGTGTGTGTGTGTGTGTGTGTGTGTGTGTGTGTGTGTGTAAGAGATAGGAAAGAGAAAGGTGTAGTCAAGTAATGAGTAAGGGAGGAAATGAAGAAGATTGTCACCATTTGCTGTGTTCCCAGACTCCTTTTCCTTTTATCCAACCTTCATCTCTGAGCCTGCCTTCTTGACTCTTATCATTACACATGCTCTTTAATAAAGAACAGGAGAGCTAGATGCCTCTTAACTGGAGGGAAACCCTTTCCTAACCATATGGCACTTGGAATTCCCAGGATAATTTAGGGTTTTCTTAACCTTGTTGCAGTTCAGGACACCAGAAGTGGTGAGAATGTCTGGGTTTGAGGTTGTAGGCATTGCCAACAATTAAAACCTTTATATTTCCTCTTCAGCCAAAGTACCTGGCAGTAATAACAACTAGCATTTATATAACATTTCTACAACACCTTAATGTTTGCAAAGTACATTGCAAGTATTATATCACTTTATTTTATCTATACCACAACCCTGTGAAGTAGTTTCTCTTATTGTCCCCATTTTACAGCTAAGGAAACTGAGGCAGCTAAGCATGTTTAAATGACTTTGCTAAGGTCACACAGCTATTAAGTGTCTGTAGCGATTAGTAATAGCCATAACTGACTTAGGTCAGTTTGCATTTTCCTGACTTGGTCAAATAATGGTAGTGAATTTGGGGCTTTGAGAAATTGCAAATGATGTGCTTAGTATATGGTGAATGAGCGTGATTGTTTTGGATCCAAGAACCACTGAACTGTATTTTTATTCAGTTTCATTTAGGGTATGGAGAAGCACTGTATATGCAGACTCATTCTGCCTCGTATCATTCGTCAGTGGGTTCCATGATAACCAGTGACCAGCAGTGGTTAGAGTTCTGCCTTGGAATCAGAGAGTTGGATTCAAATGCCATTTCAGAAACCTGTAGCAGATCACTTAACCACTCTGAGGCTTGATTTCTTCATCTGTAAAATAGGAAGAGTGATACCTGTACTAACTGCTTACCGGGTTGTTATGAGATTTAAATGAGATAGTGTCTACAAAGCATTTGCAAACCATTACTTGCCACAGGAGTGAAGCTATTGTTATTAAAATATGTTAGGTGAGGTGTTACAGAAGGCAGTTAAGTTCCTCTCTTAACAATATTGTAAATGGGTAATTGGACAAATGCAGACAATAGTGTGTTTCTTGGCTTTACTGTGTAGTTAGATTATAATTTATTAAGAGTATTGCGAAATGATTTTGTTTATGGAACCATATAGTTAATAGACATATGTTAAGCTCCTGTCGTATGCCAGGCACTATATATACTAAGTGAAAGAGAGTTAAGGCAAAAACCAGTCCCTGCTCTTAAGCTCACAGCCCATATCTGCATTTTGTAGCAGGTAGTAAGTAGAATGACTCAGAGGCTGTTTGTGCCTTACGAGTCCCAAAGAGAACATGAGGTTTGCAGTTCAGCAAGCTATGCTTTCGTTGTAATTTGGATTTTGTCTCTCCCTCATCCCTACTTCAAGGCCAGTTAGAGCATCATTAAGTTCTAGAGTGGTTAATTGTTTTATCCATGTTTTTCTCTCTCATTTTTTCCCCCAGTGCCCTTGAAAGTGTTGACAGGCTTCCAGTGGGAATTTGAATGTGGTTCTAAAGGCTTCTGTGAAGATCCTACCCAGGCACCTCAGTGGTTTGTGGGTCTTGGGCCTGATGGGTCATGGTTCCCCTTCAGCTTTTTTAAGAAATGATGCCAGGTTGTTCATTGGCTCCTTTCCAAGTGTGTGAGCTTAGAGGGCTCTCCCTGTAGTGGCCTTTCAGTTTACCAGGAACAATCTTTGATAAACATGGCAGTTAGAAAAACCCAAATATTTATCTTGGCCGATGAATTTTCTCAAGTGTCTAGCTCTTCCCCTGACAGTGTGCAAAATTTCAGTTGCAGAGGAGGGAGATGTATTTGGCTTTCTTTCTTCATGTCCTGGTTACTGCTGTCTGGTTTATAGTGGTAAAATACCTGTGAGAAGAAAATACTACTTAAAAAGAAAAAGAATCCCTTTATGTTTTCAGCCCTCTTTCGATGAGACTGAATATATCCTCCACTCTCATTTCTAATTCCTAAGCTGTTTCCAGACAGACACGTTGGAGTAAGATAATTTTAGGGAGGCTTCCAAATGTATAATATGGGGAAATTACACTCTCTGCAGCCCAGTATTCGGTTTAGAAACTATCTCGGCTTTCAAAATAATTACTCCAGGACTGTAATTTCACCCGATTTACAACAGCTTTGAAACTATCTGGTGCCACTAAAATAACTTCCTAAATAATTCTGATTTAGTAAATTAAACAATCAAGCTTTAGAATGTTGCAACATGTTCTCATGCTTGGAAATTTAGTCTAATTTTTAAAATGTATTTTGTAACTTTTGTTTTGATCTTCCTCCCTCCCTTCCTCCCTCCCTCCTCCCTCTTTTCCTTCTTCCCTTCCCTTCCCTTCCCTTCCCTTCCCTTCCCTTCCCTTCCCTTCCCTTCCCTTCCCTTCGTTCTTCCCTCTCTCCTTCTTTCCTTCCCCCTCTTACTGCCTTCCTCCTTTCCCTCCCACCCTCCTTTCCACAGATTGGTCAGTGGGCCCTGGCTAAAAGCAATCCACGTTTGACTTTGTTTATAGAATCATAGATTTAGAGCTGAAGTATACTTTAGAAATTATCTAGTCCAGGCTCCTCAGTTTTCCACATGAGTCAACTGAGGGGCCATGAACATGAACAGTGAGGTGACTTGCTTAAAGGTAGTAAGTAACAGAACCAGAATCCAAACCCAGATCCTCTGACTCCAATACCAAGCAATTCAGATCATAAAGAATATCATCCCCTGCTTAAGTCACTGTTAAGCCACTTGTCTCACACAGTTCTTAGTAATGGTGATTATTTAATACTCCATAAGCAAAAGTGAGCGGGGCAGCATGGTTAGCTGCCTTGAGGTTGGAACGATCTGGGTTTAAGTTACCCCTCTGACACACACGTTGGCTCTGTGATGCTGGTAGGTCACTTACCCTCCCAGAGCTCCAGTTCACTCTCAAAAATCTTAAGTTTCACAATTGTTGCCAGGCTGCATTGTTAGAGAGAGTTTCTTCACTTGAAGTTCCCTAAACCAGCCAACCCACATGTCCTATCCAGGAAAAACAAAACAAAACCGCAATAAACTGCTAACTAATTATCTAAAATTACTTAGTTTATTGTCATTCCTTTGGCAGTTTTTGAGAGGTGAGCACTAGGTACCAGATGACAGACCTCTGGATAAATCTGACACTTGGAAACTTTCCAGGGCATGGCTTCTCATGGGGGCAGTAAAGCATGACAGGAGTGTATTGTCCATCACTCCTTTGAATCAGTCAGACTTACTTTTTCTCAACAGAGGGAAAGGTACACAACTTTGATGCCAGGGTGACATACCTCCGAGGTAAGACAGGTTTCAGAGGCCTGCTCAAGCATGACCACACGTGAGTAAAGCCAGCCAATCTTACTTTCCCAGAATTTAAACAAGAAAAAAAAATGCTCTCAGCATAGGTAACTCTAGCTTTCATTTTAAATAAAATAAGAAGAGGCTATCTTCTGACCTTTTTATGATCTTTTCCAGCATCTTCAGTTATTCTTTGGAAACACATTAGGAAAAGCTTCATTTAGAAAACGGAAGTATGCCTGTCCATCAAAATCAGGAGTTCTTAACTTAGGGTCTAGTAACTTTATTTTCCTTAATATTTTGATGACTTTTTTTTCAGTACAACTGAAACTTTATTTCAATGTAATTGGTTTCCTCTGTAATACTAGGTATTTTGTTTCAGGAATTTTAAAACATTATTCTGCGAAAGGATCCGTAGAATTTGCCAGTCTGCTTAAAGGAGTTTGTGACATAAAGAAGATTAAGAACCATTGATATAAATGAAAACAGGGTTTCAGGAGTTCTGTGGAAGAAGAGAGGACAAATGAGGCCTTAAAAATTTTCCTCTTCCCCCTCTTCCATTCCAAATAATGCTCTCGCCCTTGCCCTGATCCTGATGGTTTTAATCAGGTGAATCTAAACTTCTTCCAGCTTTGAGTTTATGGCATTTGGGAATTTATTTAGGGTTTCTAAGGGAGAACATGGCATGGTGGATAAGAGTTGGATTTGGAGTTAAGAAAATGAGATTCGTATCCTGTGTCTGCCTCTTAGTAACTTTGTGATCATGGACCTCTCCAAGCCTCCATTTTTAATGTGTAGCATGCGGATCGCAATAACTATAATATCTACATCACAGAGTTCTTGTAAGGCCCAAATGTGAAAATGTAGGTAATTAGCTTTGCCACCTTTAAAGTCCTATTTAAATGTCAGTTTTATTATTTAACCGTAGTTGGAATGAGATTTAAGGTTATATGCAGGGAAATACCTCTCCTGCTTCAAGCTTGTCTTCATCCTGACTTCTCATTTTACCAATAAGTATACCAACAAAGCCGAAAATAGCTAAGAGCCCCCAACAGGGTAGCTAAAGAAAAAAAAAAAGCATTGGGCTTAGAGTCCAAACCCCCAGGTTTCATGGTAGCTGAATCATTTGACTTCTCTTGATTCCCTTACCTATAAATGGTGATAATCTTTACACTGCACAGTTATGAGAAAACTGCTTTGTAATAAAGTGGAGAAATGTGACCAATTATTATTCAGTTGGACAAGCATGTATTAATCCCCTACCGTATGCCTACTTGGCAATACAAAATGACAAGTCTGAAAAATTCAGGAAAACATGGCAACATTTACACAAATGAATGCAGAATGAAGGAAGGAGAATTAGGAAAACAATATACATAATGCCTACAACTATATAAATGGAAAGAAAAATAAAATGAATCTGAATTCTACATAATTGTAGTGACCAAGCTTGACCTGGAGAAAAATTGAGAAAAAAAAAACACCTCTTTTCTTTTCTTTTCTTTTCTTTTCTTTTCTTTTCTTTTCTTTTCTTTTCTTTTCTTTTCTTTTCTTTTCTTTTCTTTTCTTTTTTCTTTTTCCTTCTCTAGTTCATTTTATTATTTTTTATTAATTTATTTTGATTTATCAAAATCCACAGGCTTTTGAGTTTTAAATTTTTCTCCCTCCCCGAGATGGCACGAAATCTGATCTAGGCTCTATATATACATTCCTATTAAACATATTTTCACATTAGTGATGTTGTAAGGACGAATTAGAACTAATAGGAGGAACCGCCAGAAAGAGAAAACAAAACTGAAGGAAAAAAATAGCAAATAGTGTACTTCGATCTGCATTCAAACTCCATAGTTCTTTCTTTGGATGTGGATAGCATTTTTCCATCATGAGACCTTTGGAGATGTCTTAGATCCTTGCATTGTTGAGAAAGGCCAAGTCTATGAATGTTAGCCTCCTTCCTTTTCTTGAAGAATTGGGGAAATGTTAGTTATATTCATTGTGTTTGTGAATTTTTTTTTAAATCTTTTTCATAAGGCAGAGGTTCTCAATTTTTTCATCTTGGGATCCCTTTAGACTCTTAAAATTTTTTGAGGATTGCCACCCAGCTCTTGGGAAGGATATATCTATTTGTATTTACCACATGAGAAATTAAAACATCATAGTATTATTATGAAACTAGTTTTAACCTCACATGCAGACCACCTGAAAGAGTCTGGGAGTCCTGGGACCACACTTTAAGAGCCATTGCTGTAAGGGAATTCTCCATGACAAGGAGAGAGCAAGAAGGGTGTATTTGGAATTGAATATAAAGAGAAAACAAAAGTTATCAGTAATTTTGTTAAGGAAAAGGAGAGATCCAGGCAAAATACTTTATGACGGAAGAGTGGTTCTTAATCTTTTGCTGTGTCATAGAACCCTTTGATAATCTGGTGAAGCCTATGGATCCCTTTCCAGAATAATGTTTTGTAAAATGCATAAATCAAAGTACAACAGATTACAAAGAAAACCAAGGGTTAATGAAAATAAAGATTTAATGTTTTTTACCTTTCCAAGTTCACGGACCCTTTGAAATGAACCCACAGACCCCTGTAGGGATCCATGGACCCAAGGTTAAGAATCCTTGCTCTAACAAAAATTGAGAGAGATTACTTTAATATGTGGGGATGAAGGAACACAGACCTTGGAGCAATAGAAGGATTTTAAAAGGGAAAGATGAGGAGGATATGCATGCCTGGCCTCAGGAGGTCCAGTCTGCCAGAACAGTTAGAGGCTGGAGGGTGCAGTGTGAGATTGAGAAGCAGGTTTTAGGAAACTCTCATATGCTGCCACCCATAAACTAGGACAACTTATTCCCAAACATAAACCATAGGGAACTCAGAAACCTGTCCTTCAGATATTTTATGAAGTACATAATCGGACCAAATTTCTCAGCATGAGTCCCTGATAATGATACTACAGTATAAGGCACAGAGCATAGCACCCCCATCAAACATGATCACACTGAGGAAAGTCTCCAAACGCCCCCACCAAGGCTGCAGACTCAGCCTTTTCCCTGGTACATCTGCCTAATGGATGCTTCTAAAGCATAGATTTGACCACATCCATCAAAATGCTCCAGGGCCTCCCTATTCCCTCTAGAGAAAAAGTGCCAAATCCTCTGTTTAGTGTTTAAAGCCCTTTACGAGCCGCTTCTGGCTATTTTTCCAGGCTTGCTGAGGTTACTCTGCTTCACACCCTCTATTTTCCAGCCACCTTGGCCTCCTTGTTGTTCCTCTACTTCTCCCAAATTTCCTGGCATTCCTTCATATACTCTAATACCAACTTACTTTTTCTCTTTCCTATTCACAGACTCATTCCTCCTACTCTGTACTCTCTACGTTCATTCTTAAAAACAAAACACCCCCCCTCAGTTTCTCATATTTCTCAGTCACACTCTGCTGTCTCTTTCCAAACTCTGAACTGACTCAATTTTTCCTGAATCACTCCACACAAATGCTAGCTCATTGTCCTTTCCTTCCTTCCTTCCTCTCTTATTCATCTTGGCCAGGAGCTTCTCCTGTCCTCCAGTACATCATCTTCCCAGCCAACTCAGAAACAAAAAATGTGGAAGGTTTCCTCCCTCCCTCCCTCCCTCCCTCCCTCCCTCCCTCCCTCCCTCCCTCCCTCCCTTCCTTCCTTCCTTCCTTCCTTCCTTCCTTCCTTCCTTCCTTCCTTCCTTCCTTCCTTCCTTCCTTCCTTCCTTCCTTCCTTCCTTCTTCCCTCCCTCCCTCCCTCCCTCCCTTCCTTCCTTCCTCCCCAAAATCTTTTTTAAATGCCTTCTATATTCCAGTCCCTGGCACACAGAGACAAAATAAAAATAGTCTCTGCCCTCAATGAACGTTCATGGGAGTGGGCGGGAGGGGAGGGGAGGGGAAAGGAAGTGAAATGTACACATATGAGTAAATTTTTTAAAAATATGTAAAATGGTTTCAGGGAATCACTGGCAAAAATGGAAGGGATCAAAAAAAGCCTCATGTAGGAAATAGCACTTCAACTGATCTTTGAAATAAACTAGAAATATTTTTTAAGGCTATGAATTTTAAGAGGTGACAGTGATCAAGGAGTATGTTGAGGGAGAGGAGGTTTGTGCTAAAGCACAGGCTAACAAAAGTCAATAATCCAGTTTGGCCTGACTATAGGCTTTGTGACAGGAGTAGAATGAAAAAAGCTTAGAAAAGTGAGAGAGGGGAAAAAAAACTCAAGCCATTAAGTTATCAGTAGTGCTTCGTAACCCTTATAAATCCAGAGTACATTTGTACGTTTCTCAATTTGCTGGGACACTCTCCAGCAGGGGAGAGAACATGGACATTAATGATAATTGACATAGCGGTGCAATTAGGAAGAATAGGAATAATTCTTCAGAAAACTATGAAGTAAGGTCCATTTTACAAGGGCTCATTGCCACTCTGAAACACTTCTACTGGGGGTCTACCTGTTAAAAGATCTCAAAGGTACCTTAAATCTTTAAACCTATGATTCTTTTAAAAAGCTTAAGGGGAAGTATTATGAAGGGGAAAGGCTTGAGGAAGGGAAGAAAGGTGGAGATGCTACCTTCTCTTGCCCTCGGAAAAAGCCTGGCTCTTCCCCCTCTAATCTATCCTTCCTTCCTTCCTGATCTGATCATGTTCCTCTGGCTCAAAACCCTTCAATGACTTCCCAGTGTATAAGGCTTTCCATAATCTGCCACTACTCTACCTTTTAATACTTAGCTCACACTGTGCCCCTTCATGCATGTTGCATGTCAACTAAATTGTATTACTTCTTCACTCATTTCACATCTCATATTGTACCACCTCTCTGTCTTTCCTCTTACCTCCATATACCTGAAATATCCTCTCTCCATCTGCTGAAATCCAACCCATCCTTTAAATATCATTAAAAACAAACAAAAAGCCCCCCCGCTGTTTTCTCCATGAAAATTTTCTAGAGTCTTCCTTGCCAACCCACTCTAGTCAGAAACATTCTCTTTCCACCCGTCTAATTACTCATTGACCTTGAGTAGCACTTGGTATGCTGCTGCTGTGTCATTTTTCAAATAGTCATTGGTGTATAGGTTCTTTTCCTGAGCTAGATTTTTAGAGTTCCGTGGTTTATTTGTTGAGGTAGAAAGTTAGATGTCATCCTTGACATAGATGTTGAGGAAACTGTGACCCAAGGTTAGATATCATCTTTGACATAGAGGTTGAGGAAACTGTGACCCAGTGCTTGGGCTCAGGTGGACTCTTTCTTGTTCTGTAATTTACCTGATAGCAGCCATCCATCAGTCTCTGCATATAGTTCTGCCTCCAGTGACTGCCCAGGGTCTGCACTGATGCCATTTGTGGAGACAATGCATCTGTAATGGGGGGGGGTTCGGGGGGGCACGTTCTGACTCTTGATTGACTTGAGATGCAGATCGTGTTATTGGAAAAAGCATTAGCCTGGGAATCCAGAACCATAGATTCCCATCCTAGTCCTGCCGTTTCTTAGCCCTCTATAAAATAACAGATTAAGGTTGTTGATCTCAGAATTGTCTCTCTGACTCCTGGGTTATTTTTTCACTGGGTCGTGGTGCCTCTTTGGCAAATGTGGTGAGTCCATCCTTTGAGTGCCATCAGCCTACTGCAGGCCTTCATTACTGCAGTGGCCTGCTGATTAGTGTGCTTCCCTTAAGTCTCTCCCACCTACAGTCTGTCAGATTGATCTTCCTGAAGTGAAAGTCTGTCCATGTCACACACCCCCCACCTCCACTCCCAACCTCCCACTCCTATTCAGTAAATTCTAGTGGCTCCCTATCATCTTCAGGATCACATATAAAATCCGCTGTTTGAAGTTCAGAGTTCTTTGTAACCTGGATCCCTCCTACCTTACTGGTCTTCTTCCATCTTAGTTCTTTCCATGCAGTCTGCAATCCAATTATACTGGACTCCTTGCTGTTTCTTTTATGAGAGACTCCATCTCCCAAATCGGGGTATTTTCACTGAGTGTACCCTGGAATTTTCTCCATCATCATTTCTGCCTCCTGGCTTCCTTTGAGGCTCAGCTAAAACCCCAACCTGTGCAAAAAGCCATTCCCAATACCCCTTAATGCTAGTGCTTTCCCTCTGTTGATAATTTCGAATTTATCATTTGTACATAGTTGTTTTCATATTGTCTCCCCAATGGACTGACTGTAAGCTCCTTAATTCCAATTTATCATTTGTACATAGTTGCTTTCAAATTGTCTCCCCATTAGACTGTGAGCTCCTTAAGAGTAGGGGCTGTCTTTTGCCTTTTATTTTGGGAGGGAAGGGATATTTTCAGTGTTTGGCACAGTACCTAGCACATAATAGGTGCTTAACAAATACTTGTTGGCTGACTGAACTTAGACAAAAATTTGAAGAATAATTTTGAGTTAAGGGAAAAGAAATTTGATTATTTGCCTTTGATTAGGGAATGGATTCCTTTCCAAAGAGTCAGAGTAATTTAAGTGAGTGTCAATAAATTTCACGTTGAGGACAAGAAAACTCTTTGTCAAATTTATGCATTATCTGTGGTCAGATTTAGTTTATTGAAATCATATTCAGATAGTTTTCAATTAAAATGAACTCTAATGGAGTTCCTATGCAAGTAGGTTAAAGTAACAGTGTGGTGTAGTAGAGAGACTGGACTTTGATTGAGGAATCTGTGTGACTACGGATCCTCTGATACTTATTAGTTGTGTGACTCTGGGCAAGTCAGCATCTTTTTTTCCCTCGCTCTCTTAAAAATTAACATTCTTTTACATTTTTTTGAGTTCCAAATTCTTTCCCTCCCTCCAGCTCTTTCCCCATTCACTGAGAAGGCAAGCAATTATGATATCAATTATACATATGAAATCATGCAAAACACATTTCCATATTGGCCATGTCACAAAAAAAAAACAAGAAAATTAAAGTGAGAAAATTACATTTCATTTTGCACTCAGAGTTCATTAGTTTTCTCTCTGGGGGTGAATAGTATTTTTCATCATGAGTCCTTCAGAATTGTCTTGGATCATTGTATTGATTAACAGTAACTAAGTGTGTCTCAACTGGTCATCATTACAGTATTGCTGTTACTGTGTTCAGTGACCTCCGGGTTCTGTTTTCATATAAGTCATCCCAAGTTTTTCTGAAACCATCCTCTCCTCATTTCTTCTCTCTCTCTCTCTCTCTCTCTCTCTCTCTCTCTCTCTCTCTCTCTCTCTCTCTCTCTCTCTCTCTCGTTAAGCAATTGGGGTGACTTGCCCAGGGTCGCATAGCTAGTAAGTGTCAAGTGTTTGGTCTGAGGCTGGATTTGAACTCAGCTGCCCCCTCATCATTTCTTATAGCACAATAGTATTCCATCACAACTTGTCCAACCATTCCCCAGTTGATCAGCATCCCCTTTGTTGGCTCAGTTAACTGCTGAGCCTCAGCTTCCTCATCTATGAAATGAGAATAGAAATATATCTAGTACCTACCCCATAGAGTTGTTGTGACTACTAAATAATTTATTAACTGCGTTGTAAAGTTTAAAGCATGACACAAATGTTTATTAATAGTAAAAGTGATGATAATAAACCTCTAAATATCAGAAATAACTTTTTCAAAAAATATTTTTTTTAGTTAATTTTTAAGGAGTTGATATTTTAGAGCTCAAATTTTTTGGTCTAAGGACTCCTTTATACTGTTAACATTTATTTGGAAACCCAAAGAACTTTTGTTTATGTGGATTATCTCTATCGATACATAACATATTTGACAATTTAAAATATTTGTTAATTTGATTAAAAATTGTAATAAACACACTGTATGTCAATAATATAATTTTAGGGAAAAAAAACTCCTCCCTCCAGTAATATAGGAAGAAAGTGGCATAATTTTTACATAATTTTGCAGATCTCTTTAATATCTGACTTGATGGAAAACAGCTGGATTCTCATATTTGTTTCTGCCTCCAGTCTGTTGCGATATGTAGTTTTGGTTGGAATATATGAAGACAATTTGACCTCACACAGCTATGTAGTTGGGAAAGCAAGGGGCGTTTTAATAGGCAAATAATATCTTAGTACTATATGGTCTTGGGTCCCTTAAGAAGTCCATAGACCACACTTTAAGAACTGGTATTCTAGATAGCCAAAACTCATTAGGATAAACAAAAAATGATCAGAAAACAGAAATGAATAGATAAAATGAAGAATTTATGGGTGAGCAATAGGAAGAAATGCTAGGGCTAGAATGAAATGATTCCATCAAGCAACAAGACTAGTCCCAGATCCACAGGCAGAAATTGTTAAGTCATAGAATCATGGAATTTTAGCACAATAAAGACTTCAGAGGTCATTCTACTACTACCACCTATCTTCCAATTTTAAATATGAAGAAATTGATGTGCAGCTAATGCATATGCTTTGTCCTAGGTTATAAAGCTAGTTAATTGTAGCATTGCAGTTACCAGTGTCTTCATTTTTCTAGTCCAGTAACCTTTTTGGTTACCCTAGAGCAGGGGTGGGGAACTTGCATCCCGAGGCCACATGTGGTCCTCTAGATCCTCAAGTGCCACTCTTTGACTGAATCCAAACTTCACTGAACAAATCCCCTTAATAAAAAGATTTGTTCTGTAAAACTTGGACTCAATCAAAGGCTGCACCCAAGGACCCAGAAGGCCACATGTGTCCTCGAGGATGCATTCCCCACCCCTGCCCTAAAGGGGGCTTCTTTCCTTCCTTCCTACTTGTACCACTCTGTCTCTCAGTTGTTTCAGGAAGTGAGGCATTCTGAAAATTTTGAAGAACAGGATTCTCTCTCTGTGCTCTGTCTAGGTGATCTAATTTTACCTTAATTGTTCACTGTTGCATAACTATGTTTCCTATTTTAGCAAGAATTTCACTCCATTAGAGTGTCACCTTTACATCTGTGGAAGCTAAAGCAGCCCGGGTCTCAGTGGATGGTGCAGTGGTCTTAGAGTTGGGATGAGCTGAGTTCAAATACTTTGTCTGATAATTATTGGTTGTGTGATTGTGAGGAAGTCACTTAACCTCTCAGTTTCATCTTCGTCATTTGATAAATGGGAATATTAATAGCATCTGCTTATCATGAGCATCAAATGAGGAATGTCTGTAAAACACTTTGCAAACCTTAAAGCACTATGTAAGTGCTAGCTCTTATTACAAGTGTTATGTGAAGTGTTGATAAACCCCATTGCTTAGATTTTTTTTTTGTTAGTTCTTTTAACCTTTTGTCATAAATCTTTTTTCCTGATATTTTAATGTTCATTTTTCTGGGTTAGCTTTCCTCTGAACCTTATTTGGTATCTTGATACCCTTTTATTTATTTATTTTTATTAATTTATTTTGATTTATCAACAATCACTTCCATATGCTTTTGAGTTTAAAATTTTTCTCCCCCTTCCTCCCCAACACCCTCCCCAAGACAGCGTACAATCTGATATAGGCTATACATTTACATTCCTATTAAATGTATTTTCACATTAGTGAAGTTGTAAGTAAAAATTAAAACCAATAGGAGGAACCATCAGAAAGAGGAAACAAAGCTCAACAGAAGAGAAAAAAAAATGATAGTGATTCAACTCGATCGTTCTTTCTTTGGATGTGGGTAGCATTTTCCATCACGAGGCCTCTGGAGATGTCTTAGATCCTTGTAATGCTGAGAAGGGTTCAGTTTATCAATATTAGCCATCACACAACATGGCTGTTATTGTGTACAACGTTCTCTTGGTTCTGCTCACTTCACTCAGCATCAGACCATATAAGTCTTTCCAGGTTTTTCTGAAGTAAGCCTGTTCATCATTTCTTATAGCACCGTAGTATTCCATTACATTCATATACCACAACTTGCTCAGCTATTCCCTGATTGATGGGCATCCTCTCAATTTCCAGTTCTTTGCCACCACTGCTATGAATATTTTTGTACATGTGGATCCTTTTCCCATTTGTATGATCTCTTTGGGATATAGCCCTAGAAGTGCTATTGCTGTATCAAAGGGTATGCTACATTTTTATAGTCCTTTGGGCATAGTTCCAAATTGTTTTCCAAAATGGTTGTATCTTGGTACCCTTTTAAAACATGGCACTTCCGACAGGGTTTGCCATGACCATGAAATCTCCTTTTCTTTTCCCCTTTTCCCCTAAGCCTCTCCCCCTCTTCTCCCTCCCCTGTCCCAGTTAGGAGTGGATCATATTCCAAAAGTTATCAGGTATTAGGAGCTAGGAACATATCTTCCCCCTTTAAAATGTTCTATTGTGTAGTTGTGTCCCCAGGCCAGTTCCCCTACCATGTACTCCTGTCCCTGGCTTGTGATACCAGCAGGCCAGATTTGTTTAATAAGGCTTCTTAGCAAAGAAAGCATCTCAGTGAGGGGCCAGAAGCAGGAGATGGGTTGTTGTTAGGAACAAAAGTGTCAGCTGTTCTGAAATACTAAAGACAAAAAACCAAAAACAATCCAGAGGCCAGAGAAAAGAAGCATATCTAGAATCTAGAAGAACAGGTCAGGGGCAAACAGGACGCATGGTCCAAAAATGGGCAAGCTGTGAAGAATCTGGATGTCCAAACATGTTTGAACCCATACACAGTGGTGCATGTCCATTTTAAGTCATTCAGCCTGATGAGCGATTCAGTGTCTTTCTGACCTCCTTGTTCCTCCGAATGCATTTTTGTTGTTGACAGCAACCATCTGTCACTATCTCTGCTGGCAGACAGTGCCTGAAAGTCTGTTTGACCCATAATGTTTCTGAAGTATAGTGCTGTAGAACTTTTTGCCAGTCCTTACAGTATTTTCATAGGAAAACATGCTCAGAATTGTAACTTGAGGTGCCAGAAACACATTCCTCAATCTTGGCAGCAGGCTGTGAGCATCACCCTGCCATCTCCTCTCCTACCTGTGGAGGGGAACTCACGACTCTAAGACGCTGGTTTCTGTGAGCTGATGTTGATCGAAAATTTGGGAGCAGGAACTCCAGGAAGGGAGGAGCAAGGGCTAAGGGTCTTCTGGCGCTTTTCAGACCTGGATTGGCTCCGTGTGTTTCCCTTGTTGCTTGTAAGAATTAGAAGTTTATCTTATAGTGTAATCATCTGAGTGCTTAGTCACATAACTTAATCATTTAGAGCTAGAAGGGTCCTTAAACATCTTCCAGTACAACACCTTCATTTACATATTAGAAAACTGAGTCTCAAAGAAAGGAGATGACTTGACCAAGGGCATATAGGCAGGAAGGATCAAAGACCGAATTATAACCCAGGTCATCTGAACTGTTGCATTACTCCATGCTGTCTCTTTTGTTCATCCCTTAATTTATCATGTTCTGCTATCACAGATCCGATCTGGGACCCATACCAGTTAGTGAACTGATTTTTAAAAAGGTGATGTTTTAGAGACAGCCATCCATGTTAAAAGGGAAAGAAGAGTGATGAAAGGAGGTAAGTCCCAGGAAGGAATCATAGGATTATAGGTTTTGAGTTGGAAGAGATGCTAAACATCGTTGAGTTCAACCCTTCGTGCTACAGATGAGAAATCTGTAGCACAGAGGTTAAGTGTCTTGCTCGGGGTCACACAGCTTATAAGTGTCTGAAGTAGGATTTGAACCCTGGTCTTCCTGACTCCAAGTCCAACAGTCTGTGTTACCCTATGCCATTGTGAGAATGTAATGGGGACTCTCATGGCTGCCTGCCTGGGGAAGATGATCTGTCTGCAGTATCAAAGTCAAGGGCTTCTTTTCTTGGGCTTAGCGGGTTCTTTCTCAGCCGATGTCTGACGATGCTGTGCTATGCCTCACCTTGTTTTTGTTTTTAACTTGACCACTGTGTTTCTTATGTTCTATAATGAATAGCAGCTGTGGAATGTGGCACGTCAGGTGCCGCCAAATTCCTTTCTATCCTTTTGATTTGGAGACCTTGGAAATGGGGTCAGTTTCACTCCAAGGCATTTATACTTCCTTCCTTCATGGCCTGTTACTGTATTACATAAAATTCCTTCCTAACTTGGAATCAGCACTTGAAATTGCATGCCTGTGAACATATCTTTCTATTAACTTTGCCATCTTTTACTGGGTCTCCTTCACTGAGCTGAAAGTTACTTTTGTGAATTAATGTAATTTTAGAGGTAGCCATATCTGATTTGTCAGGTAGAACACTTTCTTGGGTTGTCTTGTTATTCAGTCATTTTTCAGTCTTATCTGACCTTTTGTTTCTTGGCAAAGATACTGAAGTTGTTTGCTGTTTCCTTCTCCATCTCATTTTACAGATGAGGAAACTGAGGTAATGAGGCTTAAGTGAATTGCCCAGAGTCACACAGCTAGGAAGTGTGTGAGACCAGATTTGAACTGAGGAAGATGAGTCTTCCTGATTTCAGGCCTGTCATTCTATCCATTGTGCTACCTAACTTCCCTTGGGTTGTCTTAGGGAATCACTTTACACTGATGCTACCTAGAACGTCCTTCCAACTAACTCAGTCTTCCTCCACCTACAAGGCCTACCTAACTCAATACCCTCCCTTCCACGTAACTTCTCTGTTGATCATTTAGAATGATCAGGGCTTAATGTCTTATGTCTTTGTCAAGACAGATATCTTTGGCACCTACATTTGGGAGGATGCTCTGGGAAAAACAAAGATTTATAGTGTATTGTCCTTGCTTTCTGGTCTGTCATCAAGTTAGTGATATAAGACATTTACACAAAAAGTAATTGACTGAAATTAAATGAATGCTCTAGCCTATGAGTACAGCATCGAATAATGCAAGGGTTCTGGAATTGGGATCAGAAAGACCTGGACTCACCTTAAATACTTACTTGTTGTGTGACCTTGGGCAAGTTACTTAATCTCTCATCGCCTCGTTTTCCTCGTCTGTAAAATGAAGAGATCAAATTCAAAGACTTAATCAGATTAATAATCCTTAATCAAATATTACCCTGTCATGTATCTTTAAATTTAGTTTTGGGGAGGAGTTAATATTGTTTCAACAAATAGTCTGTAGATTTCTCAAGGACACATTCATTTTAGAATCTTTAATAGTACCTAGCCTAATAAGGGCTATGATCATGGCAAGTGCTTAATATTTGTTGAATATTCATTGTTGAATGCTACCACTTATTATCATAATAATGCAGTTATTTCCTCTGTTTTAAGGCAGTGAGAAAAATTTCTATGGGACTGATTGTAATATATTTTATTGTATAGCAACATACAGATTAAGGGTCTTAGGTATCAAAATATATATATAGGGAGGCTTTCATCAGGAATTTTATGCTTTGGCTCTTAGGTATGTTTAACTTTTTTTTGCCAAGTAAATTGAGAGCTGTTTAGTATTCTAGGGAAATTATTGATTGCTCAAAGTTTCATGTTAGTTTGTCTTTAAATACAATCTTTTATGATACGTGTTGCTTTTGATAGTATTTCTGTGTTAAAAGTGGGTAAGAATTTTCTTATCTATATTTAAGAGAGAAACTATGGCCTATCAGAGAGTCACAATTTACCTCTAGACCCCAAATTAAATGATTATTCTTCCCTACTTGAAAATATCAGAAGAGGCTTTGGTATTTGGTATATAATTTTTTGTTTCAGAAAAATTTTATTTTCTAAGTTCAGCCAGCATTAAATTGGTATATAAAAAATTTATGTTTTGACAATTAATGTAGGAAGAGAAAATAGTGGAAAGGAAAATGGAAACTTTTCAAGATGCATTTTATTCCTTCTTAGGTAGAAAAATAAATTAAAATTATTAAAGGAATGATGTAGCTATATTTAATTCCAAATCATATTATTTGGGGAACTTTTTTCAACTGGAAGCCTGTGGGTTTACAATAAACTGATTTGAGAGTCTCACAAATTTTTTCTCAATATTGCATGAATTTATTTTCTTCAGGGATATATGCTCTTATTCACTTAAATGTTAAAAGTTTTAGTAACTGCATTTGGAGAGGGCTGTTAACTGTCTTGGAACACGAAATGTACCTACAGGCATCCATTTTACTTGATCATTTCTGAAAAGTGGTTCTGCTAGTGCTTGAAAGATTTCTCCATGTAACACTGACTACACTGCTGTACTTCAGGGACCCATGATTTCATGGTTGCTGTGGGCACACTCCCACAAGCACATCCTTGTGCAGATTGTAATTCTTCCCTCCTTTAGTAGGTCTGTATTTTCTTCTGACCCAGCTCTTTTAGAACCTTTTTTTTTTAAACTCTGATTAAGCAACAATAAACCTAGATTCCAAATGAATAAAGATGAAACTTACCACTCACTTCCTGATGCAGAGGTGATGAACTTTTAAATACAGAATTAGACATACATTTTCAGACATGGTGAATACGAGACTTTTTTTTTTTGGCCAGAATATGTAGATAGCTGTTGAAGTATTTATTTTTACTGTTGTTGTTTTTCTGTTTCTTTGTTCTGATAGAGGGGCAATAGTGGGAGGGCCAGATTAATTTTTAAAAAGTATATTACTTGAAAAATAAAAGAATTTACAACAAAAAAGAGAGGATAATCTCTTACTGGTAGAAATCCTGTTCTTGATACAAAAACAGGTCTATTGTTTTATTTCCATGTGAATTTGCAGTGGTAAAGATTTTTTTTTTTGGGGGGGGGACAAGGCCAATTTTGTGTTGAAATGAAACCTTTACCCTGTAATTCAGTCTTTATCAACTTGATCCTTGAGCTCGGGGGAGGAGGGCTCATTTGAAATTGTAGAAATTAAATTTTGTAGTGAAATTTATTATTAGAAAATGATTAGAAATGTCACTTTAAAAATTTGTGTCAAGTAGAACTAAAAATGAACTTTCTGCCTTCCCTACTGATGCTTTTTCGTCTTGATGGATGTATGCCAAAGAGCAGTATCAGTGACAGGGGAAAAAAAACTGGTTTAGACAGGAGAGGCCACAATTAAAAGTGAAAATAAATGGATTGATTTGGTAGTTACTGCATTAATTCATTTGTTTAGGCCAGATGTGCAATCATTGAACTCTCACCTACTATAATAAATTGTGGATGAGCAGAAGAAAGATATAGTTTAGATTCTATATTTGAGGTAGACAAAGGAGCCACTCTCTGTATCTGATAGACCTAGAGGGCTATGGGGGTCTAATCAGTAGGAATGAATTCTCTTGTCTTCCTTTTAGTAATGTTAGTTGAACTGAATATATGCTGATATTAATTTACTTGTGCATCTAGATTGCTACCAATAAGTCTACATTTGCTAAGAAAGCTGCATGGACATTCTCTACCTAACATTGTTAATTGGATAAATGAGTCAATTAACAAGTATTTATGAAGAGTCTACTTCATGGTTGGCATAGTGCTAGGGATTGGTAAGACAAATACAAAAAACGAAACAATCTCTGATCTCAAGGAGCTGACATTAGTTCCCAGAAAACACATGATCCAAGTATACAATAAGTGAGTAAGGTATCCAAAGATGGAGGAGAGATGTGCAGAAAGATAGGGGAGTAAAATATGGAGGAAGCTGATGAAGTAAACAGTGGAGGAAGAGTCGGAACTGATAAGAGATCCCTGCTTCCAATAATGAGAATTAGCCTCATGGAAAGAATCCACTTAAGATAGTGCTATTTTTTTTTTCCCGATCAGGGAGCATATTAGCTATTCTCTTCCCTTCCCCTCCCCCTTTCTCAGCAAATAAAGACAGTGAAATTGTGGACTTGGTCACCATCCTTCCTTCTGAAGAAGCTACGCTGACTTTAAGTCCAAGGATCAGTGAGATATTTTTTCATAGAAAACTTCTGTGAGCTACAGGACTCGTACATTCTATTGTGTTCCCATGTTCTTTCATCAGACCATTAAATGATAAATTTGTGGCCAGGAAAAGTTATGCAATTCGAAAAGTACCACAGGGACCCCATCTGTTTACATAGTAACAGTGACATGTTGATGATAAGTGCACTGGGAGGGGAAGGGTACGTAATTTGTATGCCATCTAAGAACAGGAATTTTGCCATTGGCACTCTTAGTATGAGATCTTTTTTCAGTGATCAACAAGTTGATATGTAATTAGAAGAGCCTAACCATATTCATATTAATATTCTCACTATTAATGATGCCATGAGAATTTTTTTCAAGTGACAACTAAATGGAAGAACAGTTCACAGGTTATCCTCAGAGAGCAAATTAAGGGGATTAGAGGAGCTACTTTATCTTGTGCCAAAAGGCAACATGAAACGTGATTTCATGATGTCCTTGATTATTTTGCTTTGCTTGTAATACATATAAGCAAACTAATCACTGTGAAGATGAATAATACTAATAATCCCTGACATTTGTATAGTCCTTTAAAACTTATAAAGTGCTCTACTTATTCAATTGCTATTCATATGTCATCATCTGTTATAGAGGATGAAGCAGAAATGTCTTATGAAGAATTTGACAACATTCTCCAAACTATACATACATATACTTTAATATCTATTGACTTCAGTGTAGTGGATGGTGGAAGATGCAGGAAGAAGTGGAAACTATTTGACAGTACGCTTCATGGTCCAAAAATAGGCCAGTGTTTATTGACTACCAGTTAGAAAGTTCAGGCCTGTGCATAATGTGTAGTTTCTTCAAGAAGAGAGTGAAAAGCATTGGGTAAAGGGGTGGGGGGGAAGAGGAAGAAAATAAGCATATATTCCTACTATGTGTCAGGCACTGTGCTAAAGTAGTTTTTATCTCATGGCAAGAATTGAGTATCAGAGAAAATGGAACTATGATTTAAGGAGAATGAAACTATTGGTTAGCATTGTGAATCGTTTTAGAAGCAGCTTCTTATAAAATAAGCCATCAGTTATTAGAGCGAAGGATAGCAAGATCAAATTAGAATAAAAGATTAAATGAATAATAATGAATTTACAAAGCCAGGAAAACACCACCACCACCACTACCACCACTACCACTGTTACTATTACAGCAAGCTAGCATTTATATAAGCACCAATTATTATGTGCTTTACCAATTTGCTAAGAAGGAGCAGCTAGGTGGTGCAGTGGATAAGAGCACTGCCCTGGAGTCAGGAGGACCTGAGTTCAAATCTGGCATCAGACACATAATGCTCAGTAGCTGTGTGACCTTTGGCAAGTCAATCCCAATTGCCTCACCCCCCCCCAAGAAAAAAACATGCTAAGAACTTTACCATGTTTTTTCCCCTCACAACAGCCCTGGGAAGTAGGTGCTATTATTATCCACATTTTACTGATGAGGAAATTGAGGCAAACAGAAGTTAAATGACTTGCCCAAAGCTGGTAATATTAAGAGGCTAGATTTGAACTCAGGTCTTCCTGACTAGATCTAGAGCTCTATCCACTACACCATCTAGCTACCAGGTACACACAGTGAGTACAATACAAATAGAAAGCTTCATCAACTAGTGTATTTTAATACTTGGAGGAGGGGAACAAAAATCCATAATTAAAAAAAAATTGCTGTTACATCCATGTTAATTTATCCAAAGTAAATAAAGCTCCTTGGATCCAAGTTTGATCTTGGAGTCCTCTCAGTATTCATAATTTTCTCTATGGATCATGTTTTGCACCCACCTACAAGTATCTGATAACATCAGAGTCTGGCTCACCATGTAGCTCTCCCAGAAGGGCAGTCAGTTCCTTCCTACATACCACAAAGACTCCCAAGACATCTGAATGTAAAACAACTTTATTACATGGTGCGTGAGGTGTGTGAGGAATAGCAAAGAGGAAGGTTATAGCTTATCCTCCTGACCCAGGCTCCTTTGCTCCCTTGTGTTTCGTTCACAGTGCCCCTACAAAAATAAAGCAAAACACAACCAAAACAAAACCATGATACCAGTATGTGAAGATCCAATGTCTTGAATTCACTGATGTTGTGGGTCCCTAGACCAGATTATTTTCAGCCACCTTTGGCTTTTCCCCCATGGTCAATCTTCCCCCTTTTTTTCTAGTAGAAATTACTTCTTGTACCAGCTCCCTACCTGCCCTTCCTGGTATTTGCCACTACCAGCAGCAGCAGCAGCAGCACTACCACCACCAGCACCACCACCACACCACCACCACCATCACCATCATAGTTTCCTCAGGCCTTTCTGGATGCTTGTCTTTCATCAGCATTCCTTGCATAATGCTGCTGATCTGCCTGCCATCTTCTTCAGTGCCATCTTCCACAAGCTACTCTGTGTAGCTTTGTATGACTTCATCTTATCCCTTGTAACTCCTGCTTGATCCTTTCTGGGTACGTTCTTTGTGACCACAACAGCCGAGGAAATGAAGGCTTTTGGTAGAGGGCTCTACTTTTCTTTCAACCATTACAATTCAAAAAGAAAAGTTTTCTCTTCTGGCCAGTGCAATACCATCATTATCATACTTATCTTATTGGTAAAGAAGGGGTAAACTACTATCCTATTGGTAGTGTATAACTCTTCTGGGTACCATTTAGTTAAAGCTGAAAAATGCCCTTGGCCTCTTGAATAGAGACATGTTACTTTCTTTTTCTGTTTTTTTTCCCCCTTTCAAATTCTCATTGATTTTTTTTTTGAACATTACTTAAATTCCCAATGTTTCCCTCTCTCTCCCTCCCTCCCAGAGAGTCTTCTCATATTTGAAAGTATGAAAAAAAGTAGAAAAAAATTAAATCACCATATCAAAAATATCTGGTAGTACATTTGGTTCTATACTACTCTCTGTCTAAAGAAAGTGGAAGGGAAACTCCCTTCTTGTAGCTGTTTCTTTTTTATTGAACTTTTCCAACATTCAGTTTTCAATTATTTTGTTGTCTTTGTTGCTCTTTCCATTGAAACATTCTTTTAATTATTGGATATATTGTTTTTTGGTTTTTTTTAACACTAGTTCATATGCCTTCTAATTTTTTTTTCTATATTCATCATTTAATATATTATGGTAATATACCATTACATTATTGTACCATGGTGTGTTAACCTCCCATTTGATGGATGAGAAGACATGGACATCTACTTTATCAGGGATTATTTAAAAGTGCCTGATAAATATGAACTTATTCTTGTTGATATGGGATATACAGCCAGATAAAATATTCTTTTCTCATTTTTTAAAGCTGGATGCCAGGAAAGCAACCAGATATTTCATTGGTCAATTTAGTAATCTTAGATTTTCCTTTTCTTCTGATTGACCTGTTTCTTTCCCCAAAGAATGAAACACCAGATCACATTTGAAAATGCAAAGTACTGATTTAAATAATTCCCTGATGCTTAAAGTGAAGTTCTGTATCCCAAAAGTTAGAGCACCAGAAAGCAATTTGAATGTGATCTAATTGTTCCTGAGATGAAACATGCAGATTGGAAATCACTTGTAAATAGCATATCAGTTAAGTGTTCTGCTTTTTACTCAAGAGTGGCATTGGGAGTGTTTGCTTGACTTTTTGGGCTTCATGTAGTTATGAGTCTGGTAGAGGAATATATAAATTAAATATTTAAATCTCTCTCTTAGTGGATTCTACCGGGGAGTTGTTAGTGAAAGTGTAAAAAGGAAGAAGAGTTCTGATGAATGAATTTTAATGCATGCTTCAGATTCTTTTAATATTGATTTAGATGGGCTCATTTCAGATTGTCTAAGGAGGGATAAACTGGTCAGAAAACAGAGTAGGTCAAAAGCCCTGGACCTAAGCTGAGTGGAACTGGGCTGTAAGTAGCCCCTGCCCTTCAAACCTGTTGGAGGTATGGAGACTGAGTGTCTCTGTCTCTCTCTCTCTCTCTCTCTCTCTCTCTCTCTCTCTCTCTCTCTCTCTCTCTCTCTTAATTTTTAAGAATTTTTTTTTTATGACTGATGAGGTGATTCTTGGTAGACTGGCTATGAGTTTTTGAAAGTAGCAAAGCATTAGAAGGTGAGAATGGAGTAAGGGAGGAATCAGGTCAAGTTTGCTAGTGTGACTAGATTACAGAAACAGCAGTTGGAACTCCTGAGTGTGTTTGCTGCAAGTGGCTGGTGTTTTGCTAATTTCTTCCCCTCTGGGAATAGCATCTAGGGAATCATGGTAGCTCTGTTCCTGGTCTTTTTGGTCTATTTCCTGTACACTGGGGAGGAGGCTGTCTGTGATGTCTTGGATCTGGGAATATGTGTCTGCCGAGATAATTTTCTCGCTGGATAGTAGGAAGAGCAGGCCTCAATTGGAGACCCAGCTTTGACACTGGACCACTTTCGGGATCTTAGACAATTTATTTACGTTCCCTAAGACTTACTTTCCTCATCTATAAAATGAGAAGATTGGACTAGAATGCCTCTGAGATCCCTTTGAGTTCTGAACTATGACCAGATTATGATGAAATCCTTCTGCCAATGCTGCTTGGCACGTTATCTGAGACTGCTAGGTGTCTCAGTGGATTGAGCATGGGATCTTGAGTCAGGAAGACCCGAGTCTAAATGCAGGCTTAAGCACTTAATAAAAGGGAAACCCTGAGTAAGGTACTTAACCTCTGCCTCAGTTTCCTCATCTGTAAAATGGGGATAATAAGAGCACCTACATCCCAGAGCTGTTGTGAGAATCAAATGAGACAACATTTGTATGGTACTTTGCAAGCCTTAGAGTGCCATGTAGCTCCTAGCTACTGTTATTTTCTGCATGATTACTAAGATGAAGTGACTCATCCAGAGTCACTTGTTCATTATGTGTTAGCTGGGGGACTTGGAACTCAGGTTATTCTAGCTTAGAGGCTAGCTCTATCTACTACTCCCTGGCAACCTCTATATAATTCTAGAATCTATATGTAATACCAAAATAATAAATACTAAAATAAAATAGAATAATAATAATTTTAGTATCCATAGGTATTCATGGAATACAAATAGAATTATTTGTCAGTTATTTTCTAGAGGAGATTCTGGTTTAGGTATAGTTTGGACTAAATGGCCCTTCCAGCTGTGACACAACATGTCTGTCATGTCCAGATGCTGCAAGTGATAAGAAAACCTCTAAGACTTTTTCCTTAGAATTAGTGAAGGAACTCAGACTGAGACATCCAACCCATGACTCTAATAAGCAAGTGCTAAGTTTTGTGATGCAGAAACCCAGCTCTTGGGGAATTTAGAGGGAGGGAGAGAGAACAAGGTGAGACAGACCAGTAGGGGAAGGCTTCATGGAGGACATGGAATTTGACAAGGCTGTGAAAGGGGCACAGAAAGGAAGAGATCAGAGATTTAGGAAACTTGTTTCATAAGATGTAATGAAAAGGAGAGACAAATTGATGTGGTAGTTAGGGAGCTTCCTTAGAGACAGACAGATAGTGGTTCAGGTCCCATCTTTTGATACATTCTGGTTGTGTGACTCTTTGTGTAAGTCACTTAATTATTATGAATACTAAGAGGTTGACTCTAAGTTGCAGAACCGCCACATATAGGTCCACACTGGTAGAGAGAATATCCTCTCTGGCAATTTCCTTTATCAACATAATCAAGATCTAATCCCACCCAAACTAAAAATTGAAAGGAATGGAAAGCAATACAGACAATGGAAGCATGTTGTTTTTGGTTTAAAGGGAACATGTAGTGAGTGAGCTAGAGCTCTACAGAAACTGGAGGGAAGGGAAGTTTTCGGATTTGTTGGGTTTTGATTTTAAAACAGTGGGACCAGTTATAGTCCAGTAGGCTCTTCCTAATGCCCTGTGAATGACAATACTGGTGGTGGCAATCGCTGTGTCCCGGGGGAAGGCAACAGATGGCATTTTATGGAAGCCAGATTCCATATGCTAAGTAAGGCTTGGGCAGCAAAGACAGATTTTGAAAACGAGGGATACACAAGCAGTAATCAGGCAGGCCTGGCAGTGCAAGGGATTGTTGACCAGGAATAGAAATGCTTCTGATTTTCATAGTGTGGTTACTTAGATAGCTGTTGTGTCTGTGATTTGTCAAGGCACCTCTTGACAAATACTTTGATTTCTTCTATTAGCTTCTCCTTGGATTGTTGAGAGAACAGGTGAACTATGCATTGTAGTGTCTTAGGGCCGTCGTTTTCAACACAGATCTCATTCGGTAGTATTGCAGTTACCAAATCTTGGAATAGGATAGGAATTGGCTCTCTTTTTTTGTTTTTAAAGTTCATTTGTTTTTTAACTGGAAGTTTGTGACTTTTCTTATTTGTCTCCAGCTGTTTAAATCTATCTAGATGAAGTAAGTAGAGGTTTTAATGTAAAAAAAAAATGTGAATTTCCTGCATGTTTAATTTTTTTCACAAAATTCATCATTTGATACAGTAATGTAGTTTAACCTCAAAACTCTTGAACTGATTCTGGAGTCAAAGGATCTGGGTTCAAATGTTACCTGATACTGTAGCCTTCTTGAGCCCCTGTTTCCTCATATGTCAAAAGAGAGAGAGGGTTGAACAGCTCTAGTTGCTCTTTGAGGTCCTTTCTAGTTCTAGAGCTGTGATACTGTGAGGTCTCTGGCAAAAGTGTTGCTAAACGTTCGGGGTTCTGATTTGGCTCCTAACACCCAAGCGGAAAAGAGAAAGGGTTGCAGAATCACTTTTCATGCATACCAAGACCACAATGTCAGACAGATAGATAATTGATGTGATTTGTTTTTTTTTTACTGGTGATGATGATGAAGAAGAATAGTTAGATGGTACTTTAGTGCTTTACAAATGTTACCTTATTTGATCCTCACAACAGCCCTAAGAGGTCATGAGATTATCCCTATTTTACAGATGAGGAAACTGAGGCAAACATTTTAAAGTGACCTGCCCAGGGTCACACAACTAGTTAAGTGTCTAAGGCGGGATTTGAACTTAGATGTTCCCGAATACTCGAGTGAAGAGAGCTATCCCCAGTGCCACCTTTTGATTTCAGATGAATGAAGGGTTTTTGGTTTGTAAGGGGAAATAACAAATGGTTTTACCCTTTGGCGATGCCATATTGTAAAGGACTACAAAAGAAGTTACTGAGATGTTAACAGCACCTCTCTCCTACAAGTTCTTAATAGGAGTTAATGCTTTGAATGGCAGTGAGAACAAATCGTGGAGGAAAATAGCTGATTACATGGAATGTTCAGGAAATGAGAATGTTCTGATTGAGTTTTAGAGGTTAGCTAAGAATGAATTGGAGCCTCAACAAAAATACTGGTTCTATGTCTTTTGGGTAGATATGGATTATTTCCTGTTCTACTATCCTATTATGAAGAAAATAGCAATTTTTATTGGTTAGTGGAGAATCATACAGTACTTGACAGACATCAATAAATCTGTCAACAAATACTAACTTCTTGCCATTTGTTCAGGACTGGGCTAAGCATTTGAGGTTACAAAGACAAAAATGAAAGTAGCTACATTCAAAGAACTTGTATCTCCTTGCTGAGTGTCATAAGAAGAAGAAGGAAATTGTTAGGAATCTTTCTTCATCCAGGGACGTTTTCTAAAAGATTTTTATTGAGCAAACTTCTAATAAAAGCGTTTTAGTTTTTCACAAGTTAATGTATATATGAACCATGTTTTATAAATTGTGAAGTATCATGTAAATGTGTCAGTATTAAAAATTTTAGTGCCTTCCTTCCCCCACAAACAAAACAAAACAAAAAATGCTAATCTAGTCTTCTGGTTAATTGCTAGCTTTGAACTTATGAATTTTGGTTCATCAAAGCTTCCCTGTAAATAGCTGGTTTCCTCAGCTGGCAATATAAAATTTCTAGCAAAGTCGAAGTGATGAAGAGGAAGAAAAAATTGTCTGTCTTTTTCTATCTCTCTCATGGCAAAGAGTGCTGTGTGAATGTGAAGAACAATAGAGAAACAAATTTTGGAGGAAAATATAAAGGCTTGTAATACTTCCCCCCCCACCTACCCCATTTTAGAGTACCCATTTATGTGTACTTATTGCTTATAAAATTAATGTTTGGCAGTATTTACATTTATAAATATGTTTTATTCCAATAAACTGAATAAGTTTAATAATAAAAGTATTATAAAATGATATTGTGGAGAACTGTCATAGAAATCTTCTAGTTAAGAGGTTCTTAACCTGTTTTTGTTGTTGTTTTTAGTTTGGCAGCTAGGTGACACAGTAGATAAGGCACTAGACATGGAATTAGAGACTTGCTTAGGTTCATGCTTTTATTTAACGTCTTAGCTAGAACCTAGGTAAATCTGCTGTGTCTCAGTTCAGCACTTTGTCTGATAAAACATAGTTTATTTTTAATGTGTTTAAATTTTGATTACAAGTGGAGCTATGAATTGCTGAGCTATAAGGACCCTAGCATCTGTTGTTGTTTTTCTCCCAACTCCATCTCCCTCCCCCTTTTTTTTGCTAGTTTATCTGAAACACATAAAAAATTGAGAATGGAAGAAATGTCAACACGATAACACAGAGAGTGCTGTTAAGTTTTTGCAGACTGTCAGATTCGCTTTTGCTCCTTCCTGTCCTGAATCTTTCCTACAAGGCAGAGAGGACATTGAAGGTTCTTGTTTATAATCTCTATGGACAAAGAGGGATGCTACCACTGTTGTCTCACTCCCAGTGCATTGTTTCAAGCCTAGCCTAGAGTTCAAGAGTTTTCCATCAACTTCTGGATCAAAAGTCAGGAATTCTAGGGCCATAAATTAAGAGGTGATTCAATCTCTGTTCCTTTGCTGAAAGTGGAAGTGGCATATATTTTACTCCCTGGAAGTGAACATTCATCTTCTTTTGCTTTTGAGAATTGTATCATGCAATTTGTCCTCAGTATACAGTTTTATATAAGCATTTTACTGGAGCCAAAATTTTTAAAAATTTTAGAATTTAGAATTTCTCACGGGATGATGTAAATCGTTAAGCAACATTTTCCCTCTCTTCCTCTCCAAACAAGTACATACATATCTACATCTACATATACATGTGTATATGTATTATGTGTGTGTATACACACACATAATACATATATACATACACACGTGTATAGAACTATGCAATTTTTTTTTCCCTCTTAGGAAAATTTAATTTTCAGATTTTCAGAAAGCAGCCCATTGCTTTCATAGAATTCACACCCAAAACAGAATCCTCACTGCACCAAATCCACCAAAGAGTCACGTCATCTTTGTAAAGATCTCCACTGAGGGAGGTCTAGTAAATTGTTGGTGCTTTGGTAAAGGCTGACTGACAGACTCACTAACATACTTTCTCCTTTTAGATGGCTCAGTGTAGTCTTCAGAGCCCCTCTCACTATGGTCTCCCATTTAATTAGCAAGGTTCTAAGTAATTTGTTGGTCAAAATTTTCTTCAGGATGGATAGAACACTGGGATTAGAGTCAGAAAGAGTAGAGTCTAAATCTTGCCTCAAATACTTATTGGCTGTATGACCCTGGGCAAGTCACTTAACTTGTTTGTTTCAGTTTCCTTGTCTGTAAAATGGGGATAATAATAGTACCTGTCTCTCAGGGTTGTTATGAGGATCAAATCAGATAATACTTTTAAGCCGCTTATCACAATGCCTGTCACTTAGGAGGTGCTACATAAATTGTTAGTTGTTCATTATTATTAAATACATAGTTCTTAACAAAGTCATTTTAGTTAAATAACAATGTAAATGAAATAGCCACAAAATACTTTCCCTTTCTTATACCCTCTCCCGCCTTCAATTTACTCCTGTAAATACAGATTTAGTAATCATCATCATCATCTTATTATTAATAACACTAGCTATTATTAATATGCCTCATTCTGTAGAGGTGAGTCTCCAGCTCTTTTGGTCTACTCTGTCAGCCTGATCTTTTAGCTTTTTTCTGTGCTTCACCTGTAATCCTCAGAGGAAGTGATCTCTTGAGGGCCACCTGCAACTTGGTCTTCCATTGTTGGAGTTATTACGATGAGTCTTTCCTGTGTAGAAAAAGCTAACGGTCTCCTCAGTTAGTGTTCTTAGCCAGGATTGCTGGTCATCACTGCCAGTAGCTGTGATGGCTCTATAGTCTTCTGAGAGCTAAGTTACTTGGCCAATTCCTTTGAGACTCTCCTTTTTCTAAGCTCTCCTCCTCAGCCAGGCTATGCCAGAAGATAGAGAGACCTAGATCTATCTAGATTGGATCTATCCTTTGACCTCTTCTTAAAATCCATGTCCACTGTTGGTGTGCCAAAGACCCATGTTCCTCGAAAATTTGGATTGCCCTTCCCTAGGACATTCTCTTATTTAATCAGTCTTTCCTAAAATATGGCCTCTAGAACTAAACCCAGGACTCCACGTTTGGTCATCTAGGCCAGTGTACAGTTGGATTGTCACTTGCTTATTTAGTGAATCTATATTTCTTTTACTGAAGTCTTAAGATGACTTTTTTTTTGCTTTACCATATTGTACCATTCTCTTAAGAACCTCTAGATCTTTTTCAGGCAAACTGTGTTCAAAAGATAACTTCTGTCATTTGCTTTTGAAATTGATTTTGTATATTCAAGTGTCAGACTTTACATTTATCCCTATTAGATTTCCTCTTACTAGATTTAGCCTTCTGTTATAATTTGCCAAGATCTTTATGAATCGTGACTGTTATCTAACTTGTAAGCTGTCCTTCCTATCTTTGTGTCATCTAAAAGTTGGATAAGAATCTCATCAGTGCCATTATCCATATCATTAATAAAAAAGAGTAAACTGCAGAACCAACCATAGATCTCTGGCTCATTTCACTAGAGGATACCTTCCAAGCTGATGTCAAACCATTAATGATTACTTTAAATCTGACCACTCAGTTGATCTTAAATCCGTGTAATTGTACCCTGAATCTTTCCATCTTTTCCACAAAAATAATGAGAGACATTATCCCAGAGGCGAGTAGGTAGGGCAGAGGACAGAGTGATGAGTTAAGAAGACCGGAATTGAAATCCAACTTTAGAAACTTCCTAGCTATTTAACCCTGGTTAGTGCTTCAGTTTCCTCAGCTGCAAAATGGGGATGATACATCTACCTCCTAGGGTTGTTTGGAAGAGCAAATGAAAGAAAATTTGTAACGCACTTAGCATAATCTCTGGCAAATATTAAGCATTTAATAAAGGCTTGTCTCTTTTCCCTCATCAAGCGTTTGTCTCCACTGTCCTATCCAGAGATTTATCAGAACTGCTCTTTAATTCTATTTGTAGGAATTTTGGGGGGAAATTCTTTAGTTCCCTAAAATTATTTCCCATCATTCTGTAATTCTATCTTACCTTCTATGCTACCCTGCAGCTGTGATTTAAACTTACAAGTCACAAAAAATGATATTTTTTAAAAATTCCCATCAACTTCTATATTATGAATATATTCTACAAATACACTAAGTATGCTGCTCTTCCCTATAATTAAATTTTCAACACCGTTTTCATGAAATCTTAATGTTTCGAGTTTAAGATATGCTACTCTTAACTTCCTTATTCTACATAGGAGGGAACTGGGACCCAAAGAATTGTAGTGACTTGAATAATTTTAAAATGCCCATGAGAAGCAGAAATAGGACAGGAACCTTGGTCTCTTAATGCCTAATTCAATCTTGTCTTCTATTGCCTCTTGTAGCAGAACTCCTTTGGAGAGAGTGCTTTCTAGAGAGCCATATTTTTTGTTTTTTTTAGTCTTACTCCTTACCAGATGTTGGTATGGTAGTAAAATTAATTATCCTGCTATTTTTAATTAATACTTGCTTTTTAAACCACTTTAGTTGTATATTCTTGATTACCCATGCACATTTTTCAGCTATCCAATGTTGTATTACCATTTAATATAATTAATCTCTGCCATTTCCACTTAGTCCTATACTGTCAAAGTGCTCCAAAGGAGAATATGGAAAAGGTCATTAAATTCAAACTGTGGAATATCAGAAAGTAGACTGTCAAAGGAATTCACACGAATGTTTTCCCCAGTGTGTGATTTCTTACAGTCTTCAGTTATCAGTTATACTTGGGTTCTAGGTGGCACAGTGGATCCTGGCTTTGAGTCAGGAAGACCTGAGTTCAAATGTGACTTCAGGCACTTACTAGCTGTGTGACCTTGGGCAAGTCACCTAACCTCTCTATGCTTTAGTTTCCTCAACTCTAATATAGGGATAATAACAGCACCTCCCTTGCAAGGCTGTTGTGAGTCTCAAATAAGATAATATTTGTAGAAAACTCTTAGTCTGTAGTAGTACATAGCACATAGTAGGTGCCCTATAAAAACATAGTCTCTTCTGTTCTTCTTATGCCCTCTACCCATATTAGCATCTCTTTTCCTTCCTGGCAGAGTCAGAGTTCAGGGACAGGTCTTTGATCTCTTTCTGGCTGCTGGAAATCTCAGGCTGTCCTTTCATGGTCTTTCTTCCTCAGCATATTAACAGTTCATCTTATTTTCCTAGCATACATTGCCCTCAGTGACACGTTTCACTCCTGTTCTTCAAAGTTCCTCACTGGTTCTCTGTGTAAGCACTACCTGGCCTTTCGCTCTGCCAGGAACTGACCAAAAACATGGATCTCCTTTATGTGTTGTCTCTGTATCCTGCCTTTGTTAGACTGTGAGCTCCCTGAGGGCAAGGATTGCTTTTTGCATTCCCAGTCTGTGCTTTCATTTTGGGGAATTCCTGAGTAAACTCTTAGATAATCACTGAGGATCTCTGAACCAGTAGGTGATAGAGCTGGGACTTAAATCCAGGTCTTCCTGACCTTAAGTCCAGGTCTTTACCATAATGCTATGTGTGCTGCCTCATGCATTCAAAATGATTTAATTTGCAGGAAACATTCTAAAGCATATTTAATATATCTGCATCATCTTAGGCTTCACAGAGGCATAGTGGGTGGAGCAGGGGTTCATAGGATGAAAAGGAAACCAATTATGGTGAAATACTCCTCCCCCCAAAAAAAGTTCACAAACCCCAGATTAAGAACCCCTGGTCCAGTGCAAGGCTCACTAGACTCATTATCTCTGAAATATTATATTCAGCTCTGAATGCCGCATTTTCCAATGGAATGGATATCAAACAACATGGTGAGAGAACTGGAGAGCCACTTCAAATGAAATGTGGATGGTTAACCTGGAGAAGAAAAGATTTAGGGGGATAGGACTGCCGTAAGAAACCTCTTCGTGATTTAATAGGAAGTTTTGTTTTGCAGTAGTCATGTCTGACTCTTCATGACCCTGTTTGGGGTTTTCTTAGCAAAGATACTAGAAGAGTTTGCCATTTCCTTTTCCAGCTCATTTTGCAGATGAGGAAATTGAGGTAAGCAAGTAGGTGACTTGCCTAGGGTCACACTGCTAGTAAGTGTCTGAGACCAGATTTGAACTCAGGAAGAGGAGCGTCTTGATTCCAAGCCCAGTACTTTATCCACTACACCACCTAGCTGTCCCTTCATAGGTAAGGAGGAGGACTATTAGGTAGATTACAGAATCATAAATTAATAGCTGAAAAAGAACTTGTTGTATTTCCCTATGTCACAGGGAAGCCAACGTTAACTGACTGTAAGGAAAATCTTGCTAACATCTAGTACTGCCCCAAAGTGGGATGCGCTGCCTTACAAGATAGGGGATTACCTGTCATTTGAGATCTTAAAGAAGAAGCTGGGACTGATTATCAGGGATAAGGTAGAAGAGAGCCCTCTTTAGGAAATGATTATACTAAATGACCTCAGAAGCCCTTTTCAAAACTAAGAATTCAAATCTGTGTATTTATGTTGGTTCAGCTTCTGGTATGGCATGTGGAATATTGTGTGTGTGTGTGTGTGTGTGTGTGTGTGTGTGTGTGTGTGTGTGTGTGTATGCATACATACTCATAGGTGTCTGTGTGTGTATATGTATGTATATATATGTGCATATATATATATATATGCATCTCTCTATATACATACATCTGCATATGTATAATTCATTAAAGTATAGCATGGCTCAAATCATTTATCCCTAATAAGATATTTTATGCTGTAAAAACTTGCTATTGAAATTAGGCTGTAAGGTAGGTACTAATTTTCTTCCTGCAGATCAGTAATTTATAGGCATTCCATTGCATTGGGCAAACTTCTAAGCTGGGTAGGAAAGAGTACTGATGTTAGAGACTAGAGATGCATAGGTATAGCCCTTCATTTTATTGCAAAGTTACATTGTTTTCCCCACTCATCTGTGAAATTCAATAGTAATACCTACCTATTGGTTCCCAGGGACTTTTTTATGAAGAAAAGGGAGCAGAGCAGGAGTAATTAGGTGTTTTTTATTCTATTAAGCCTTATGAAGGGATTTGTGTAACTAAACAGTATTAAGGCTTTTCAAAAAGGTTTATAATTATGATTTTGTGGGAATTCAGGTTTTATATAGAGCTCCTAAAACTTTGAAAATAGACATTGAAAAGAATAAATCTGTTCGCAGAAAATAAATTGAACATAATGGACCTATTATGGGAATAATTCTGCATTTTACAGCCTAAGTAGAAAAATACATTCATACATAAATAGAACCTAATAAAAATAAATCTGTTAAGTGAGTAAATATACTGTGATGGGATAAAATCTTAACCATAAGAATGGCTCATCTGATCCAATATGTCTACCTGCTTTTCATTTTTATTCATACTTTCTCATTCTTAGTTCCTTTGTTATAGCAAAATAAATCTGCATGCCTTGTGGAGAAGTTTTTATAATGCTTCCTTAGTACTAGCTTCATGCTTTTCATTTTTGTTAGCCATATATCTTTGGCCCAAGGTGAGTACTATATGTCCTAGACTTTGTTAAAATAGTTGATAAATCATAGATTTGGATGATATAATTATTGGGTTTCTATTTTTAACATATAGGATGATTAAAGGAGAGAATCAAAAGAAAAAAGTAATGAAGAAATAACATAGAATTGATTTTTGTTGCCCACACATAGTAGGTGCTTTTCTTAGGTGAGGTGCACACTGTCCCCAAATGCAAGTTCAAGCCCTGAAGAGATCAACTCACTGAAAATCAAAACAAAAAGGCAGCAAAGCAACTCTCCAGCTTCCTTGGCCTTAAGGGCTCCCCCCCAACCTCCACCCCCTCCCAGGTCTCAAATCCAGAGTACTGCCTGCCCTCCCTTTTCCCTTTTTGGTACTTGTTTATATTAGATTCTCCTTAAAGCTGGTCAGAGTGCATTTAACTCATCCATGTTCATGGGTTCCATTACTAAAGGCTATTGTTGGGCTTTTACCTCATTAATACTATGCAGTACCATCAGCCCCTCAGTGCCCAAGGTCTGGGTAGAACTCATAAGCCTAAGACAGTGCTTCATTTGTTTAACTGAATATCCTTGAGCTATAGAACAAAAAAGTGTAATTTATGATCTTAATTAATGAATCTGTAAGCTTTAATGAACTACCAGATACTATGCTAGGAGCTGGGCATAAAAAGACAAAAATGAAAGGCTCTCAAAAAACTGATATTTCATAGAGGGCATTGTTTGACTTCTGATTTCAAAGAGAGAGCCAAAAAGTTTTACATGGATTTTCCAGATCCTAGGAGTGCTATGCCACTAACCCCCACTATGTGGAAGTGGTAACTCTATGAAGTAATAATTCATTACATCATTCATGCCAATCAGTGTCTCATCACTTTTTAGTCCAGGATATACTTTCCAATTTTCAAACAATGCTGAAGGGCACTTTAATTTTCCTCTGACTTTCTCCCTTTCCATCTTACTCCACCCCAATCCAGCTTTTTTTTTGGTTAGTGTCTTTTTGATACTTGTAGTTTTTTTTTTTAACAATATCATTACCACCATCAATAAAACCTTCCCTTCTAACAAAGAAGATGCAAAACAGCCTCAAAGACTCTTCGTTCATATGTGGTCTCTCATGACTATGTTAAGTTGACTGTTTCTTGAAATCCTTAATTAGAATCACAGAAGAAGGTGAAGAATGCACGGTGCAAAGATTATGATGTTCAGTTGGCTGAGCAGTCCATCGAGTTAGGCCATCAGTACATCTGGCTTGAAGGGGCGCTGCAGGTGCCCAGAGCTGCAGAGGAGGAGTAAGCTTAATGAAAGGAAAATTCCTTAATGACTAAAGCCCAGTAAAAGTGGAGTAGTATGCTTCCATTGGACCGTTAGAGTTAGAAGATACCTCAAGAGGCCATCTAATCCTGAGGTAGTGGAGATTTTCAAACATAGGGTAGATACCTCTTGTTGGAAGTTTTCTAAAGGCATTTTCCTCTCAGATATTGATTCCAGAAGTTCCTTCCAATGCTGAACTTCCATCATCATGTCAGTTCCCCCATGAAGGTTATCTGCTTATCCACCCCCAGCAATAACGCCCTTGGACCTCATGTGCTCAAATACTCAAGTCTGTGATCTCTTCTGTTTAGGATTTCGGTCCATTGATACAGATCATAGGCCATCTATACTTGACCATCTTGTGCCTGCTCTTGCTCATATCCTCCCATAAATTTGCCATAGAGGATTTAAGCAATCAACAGAAATCCCTTCTCTCTTATTCTTGACTATTGAGTGTGTAACAGTGGAACATTTTGGTTGTCTTCCTTTTATCTCTTATCTTTGACTCATGGCCAGCCCATCTTTTCTTGATCAAACAATTCTTTGACCACACATTTTACTCTTGTTTTTCCGCATTCTGTGTTGCACCCTGCTCATAACCACCATGTATCTCTGCAACCATTTGTATAATAGCATCCACTCCTAGAGGGTCCATCCAGACTTCTCTTTGTGTTGCTCCTCAAATAGCACTTTGTTTGACAAAATTCTGTGTCCAGTATTGTATCTTTTTAACTTGTATTTGTGTGATTATAAATTTGGAACGGAAAGGATCTTAGATATCTACAAATCCTGTTCTTTTCCCCACCTTACACCCCCATTTGACAGGCTAGACTTGAAGCCTTGAAGAGTGGATTCAAGCCTCAAGGCAGATAAAGTATCAGTCTGTACTAGTAGAGGAGATTTTTTTCTACTTGGAATCTTCTGTTACAGTGAAATCAACTAGAAATTGTCCTTTTCTCTATCCCTTTGTGTGTGGCATACTTCCTTATTAGACTGTAAATACCTTGAGGACATCTGTTTTTCCTTGTCCAAACTTTCTTTATACAAATTATAGCCTAAACAAATTCTGAACTGCACCGAATATTTCCTCCTAATTTGTTTTGTTTTTATTTTTTCCCTTAAAGAAAACACCTGTAAATGTCTTAATGAAAATGATTTCATTCTTGCCTACATTTGTGATATTTGTTGCTATCACAATATCTATTTAGTTTCACATGTTTAACCAGTAAGAGATTCAACATGTGAAAGACTGTTACCTGTGTTGGGGTTTTCAGGCAGTGGTAAGGAGTAAGTACTCTTGCACTTTATCAAAGAATTGCACCATGTCCTTTTGAACATAAAACTTGGAGTCCCGGGGGTAGATGGGACTTAAGATATTTTCTAATATCCTCATTTTGCAAATGAAAGAAACTGATACTGGGAAGTGAAGTGACATACTATGTGAGAACACTAATTTGTGATTAGATTAGGCTAATTAGTGATAGCGATTATTGGCCCTTGAATCCCATGGGCCTTCTGTCTTCCTTTTAAGAGGTCCTTCCACTACTCCAGAGTATTTTCTGTGTCCCAAGTTCAGCTGATTTATAACATGGATTTTCCAGTCATTATTTTAAATAAGAGATGACTCAGTTAAAACAGCCAAACTTAAACATCAAATGGTCATCACTGATAGTGTTATCAAGCAAGGTTTTAGCCTAATAGACTCCAGTGTATTGCATTTCTTGTTAAACCTTATTTTAACCTCCAATTATCTAACTTTGTACTTATTCTCAGGCTTCATTAAAGTGTTTCTTTCCAATTCAGCTGAATCCTTATTTTAGAATCATATGCTTTATGGGACTTATCCGTGGTTCTAGAACTTGAGAACAAAGTTCCCTCTGTTTCTTTTTACCCTATCTTTGCCTGTTCTGAGTTGTTTCCCTCCTAACTCCTGGGTTGGATTTTTTTTTTTTTTTTGCCCTCACTAATGGTAGTAGATTCTTCTGTTTAGGCTATTGAAGTGAAGTGACAGCACTGGCTTACCCTTCTAATTTCCTCATCATTCCTCTGACTTTTCATCATTTCATCATCATTCCTCTCTTTTCAGTTCACCAAAGCTGTCTTGCTTTCAGTTGTTTTCAGCTACTATGTATCTTTCCTACTTAGTCCAAAATTTACCCCATTTCCCATTTGACAAACACTTATATTCTTGTGAGATAATCGTGTTGTCCTTCCACATTCTTTGAGATATCTTTAAAAATAAAGTAACATAGCTAGTGTCTACAATACTCTTTTTTTGTTTGTTTCTCATTTGACTTCTGGAAGGACTGAGGTAAGTATGGGTAAGTTGGAGAATACTTATTTCTATAAGGTACATGTGGGTGTTTTCATAATTGTAAGGCTAATCTCATCTGTTACTAATTTAGTAACTGTAGACATGATTTTAAGCAACATTTTTTTGGTTCTTAGTTCTCTATATTTTGTCCCACTGGCTATAGTTTTCTGTGTTCAAAATTGTAAACTTCAGTCTCTGACCTCAGTATATTATTTCATCTTCCTAGAGTTTCCTCAAATAGATGAAAAGTGTCAGTTGACTTTAAGTTGTATTTTTGTGGAGAGACTTCGTAAGTAGGCAATTGTTGTATATACCTAGATAACATAGAACAAATGTGTTTATTTGTTTGAGGGTGGGGTGCAATTGTAGCATGAGGGAATTATGAGTCCTATTTTTCTGGGAGGCCTTAATTCAAAGGGAAAACAAAGATTCTTTATCAGATATAAATGAATATTGAGAAGTTTAGTGGTTCATCCCATTTACATTTGCAGGGAGATAAAGGATGTATTTTCTCATACTTCATTTTCATTCAGAGTCTTTCTCCTTCCTGACACATGGATAAAAAAATTATATTTTGTCTCTGTGCCAAAAACAATATAATTTTGGTTTCCAAAATGAATATCTTAAGATATCAATTCCCTGTTGGTAAAGCAAATCCCCAACTCCTATTTGGAGATGGAAATTCATTGTTTCCTGAGCTGTTTCTTTCTGTGCTTAGTATGAAGGAAAAATGTCTGTATTTAGTATTCTTTAAAAACTGAGCATGAGTATATATTTCCATAACATATTGATTTTCAGTGGTTTTCCTCATTGTTTCAGGCATGGCTACTGGAGATCTTCCATATTCTTTAAAGGTAATTTTGGAGAACTGGACTTTTTACATGAACTGAGAAATTAGGTAAGACTTTTTTGAAAAATAAAATGAACATAATAGAAATGATAGTTTTCATTCATGTAGGGTTTTTTGTTTTTTAAAAAAAATTAGTAATTGCTTTAACATTCTTTTCTTTTTAAATTTCGAGTTCCAAATTCTCTCCCTCCTACCCATTGAGGAGGCAAGCAAAATGATATCAATTATATCATGCAAATCATGCAAAAAAAAAATTCATATTAGCCATATCTACAAAAAAAGGCAAAAAAAAATAAAGTGAGAAAGTTATACTTCATTTTGTACTCAGAATTCATCAGTTATCTCTCGGAGGTGGATAGCATTTCTTCTTCATGAAGCCTTTGGAATTATCTCATGTTATTGTATTGATCAGAGTAGCCAAGTTTTTCACCATTGGTCATCGTTACAACATTGCTCTCACTGTGTACAGTGATCTGCTGGTTCTTCTTATTTTACTTTTCATCAGTTAATGTAGGCCTTGCCATGTTTTTTTCTTAAACGGCCTCCCCCTTGTCATATCTTACAGCACAGTAGTACTCCATCACAACCATATGCCACAAATTTGTTCAGCCATTCCCTAACTGATGAGCATTCCCTTGATTTCCAGTTTTTAGCCACCACAGAAATGTGGTAAATGTGTGTATGTATGTATGTGTGTCTTTTTCAGATCTCTTTGGGGTACAGGTGGTATTGCTGGGTCAAAGGATATGCAGTTTTGTAGCCCTTTGGGCATAGTTCCAAATCAAGCTCCAGAATACTTAGACTAGTTCACAACTCTACCAACAGTTTATTAGTCTACCTATTTTTTCTTATCCCCTGCAGCATATGTCATTTCTAATAGGAGTGAGGTGGTACCTCAGTTGTTTTAATTTGCATTTCTCTAATTAATAGTTATTTAGAGCTTTTTTTTTCACATGATATAGAGAGCTTTTGATTTCTTCTGAAAACTGCCCATTCATGTCCTTTAAATATTTATCAGTTGAGGAATGGCTCTTATTTTTATAAATTTGATTCAGTTCCCTGTATCTGAGAAATGAGGACTTTATCAGAGAAACTCTTGAGGTACCATCTCACTCCTATCAGAAATGACATATGCTGGATGTGATGAGGGAAGAGCCTAGACAGGATATTTGAAGAGATAATCAAGGAAAATTGCTCTGATATTCTAGAACTAGAAGGTAAAAGAGAATTTGAAAGAATCCACTGATGACCTCTTGAAAGATATCCCAAAATGAAAACTCCCAGTAATATTATATCCGAATTCCAGAGCTCCCATGTCAAGGAGAAAATGTTGTAAGCAGCTAGAAAGAAACAGTTCAAATACCATGGAGCCACAATCAGGATAACACAAGATTTAGCAGCTTCCACATTAAAGGAGTGGAGGGCTTGGAATATGATATTCCAGAAGGCAAAGTAGCTAGGATTACAAGCAAGAATCACCTACCCAGCAAAACTGAATGTCATCCTTCAGGGGAAAAAATGGATATTTATTTAAATAGAGTACTTTCCAGCATTTCTAATGAAAAAACCAGAGCTGAATAGAAAAATCTGACATTTAAACACAGGACTTCAAGAGAAGCATAAAAAGGTGAACATGAAAGAGTAATACTAAGGGACTCAATAAAGTTAAATGATTTACATTCCTGTATGAGAAGATGATACATGTAACTCCTAAGAACTTTATCATTATTAGGGTAGTTAGAAGGAGTCTAAATGGATAGAGGCACAGATGTGAGTTGATTATGTTGGGGTGACCTCAAAAATAAAGTGAACAGGTGAGAAAGAAGGATATATTAGGAAAAGGGGGAAGGGAGAGGTAGAATAAAATTTTCTCACATGAAAAGGCTTGCAAAGAACAGCTTATAGTGGAGGGGGAAATTGGGGGCAGGTGGACAGTGCTTCAACATCATTCACATCAGATTAGTTCAAAGAGAGAAGATTGTATACACAGCTGGGTATAGAAATCTTTCTTACCCAGTAGGAAAATAGGAGTAAAAGGGAGTAAGAGTTATATAGGAAGTGGAGTGGGTGACAAAAAGGAGGGTGCATTAAAGGAGGCAGTGGTCAGAAGTGAAAGAGAGAGAGAAGGATAAACAAAAGAAAATGAGATGCCTAAATGAGATTGCTTAAAGGTACCAGAGACAATGAAGTAATATCAAATTTTTTTACAGCTTTCAAACTGGGATGGAGGGAAATACACAGTTGATAATCATAATTATGGATGTGAATGGAGTGAGCTCACCCATACAATGGAAGCAGATAGCAGAATAACTTTGAAACCAGAATCCAATAATATATTGGTTATAATAGACATACTTGAATTAGAAAGAGTTAAAATAAAGGGCTAGAACAGAATTTATTATGCTTTTGCTGAAGTAAAAAAAAGGAGGGAGTAGCGATCATGATTTCAGATAAAGCAAAAGCCAAAATAGACCTAATTAAAAGAGAATCAGGGAAACTACGTTTTGCTAAGAGGTACCATAGAAAATGAAATAATATCCAAAAAACTGTATAGCAAGTTTCCCTGATAAAGGCCTCATTTCTCAAATGTGTAAGGTATGAAGTCAAACATATAAAAATAAGAGCCATTCCCCAGTTGGTAAGTGGTCATAGAATATGAACAGGGAATTTTCAGAAGAAGAAATCAAAGTGATCTATACTCATATGAAAAAATCCTCTAAATCATTATTGATTAGAGAAATGCAAATTATTGTGGATAGTTGAGAGACCATGGTGTAGTGGATAGAGTGTGGCACTGGCAGTCAAGAAGACTTAGTTTTGAGTCCTGCTTCTGACACTAGCTATGTGACCTTGGGCAAGTTACCTAAGCATTTATACTTGCATTATGTAAAATGTTTTGTGACTTTGAAAGTGCTACAGGGGCAGCTAGATGGTGCAGTGGATGGACTATGGGCACTGGATTCAGGAGGACCTGAGTTCAAATCTGGCCTCAGGCACATAACGCTAACTAGCTGTGTGACCCTGGGCGAGTCACTTAATGCCATTGCATAGCCAAAAAAACAAAAACAAAACAAAGTGCTATGAAAGTGTTAGTTTTTATTATTCACATCCATTATCAGACTTAGACTTAAAGAAAGTTAGAGTTAGAAGGCACCATAGGTATCTTCTAGTGAAAGACTTTTAAATTTGGAGTCAGGTCATGAGTTTAGATACTAGCTCTGCCACTTACTACTTATGTGACCTTGAGTAAGTCACTTCATCTTTCTGGGACTCAGTTTCCTCATCTATAAAATTAAGGATTTGGACTAAATCAGTGGCAGAAACTCAAATATAAATGGGGACCACTAATCTGTATGTAAGGATCCTTGTGGGCTGCCAATTGACTTGGTTTTAAAATTTAATATAATTTATATTTTATTTTGTTAAATATTTCCCAATTACATTTTAATCTGGTTTGGGCCATAGTGGGGAGTGTGGTGGATTGATTGGCCACATGTTTGACCCCTCTGGATCAGAGTAGAGTTTTGTAATTTTATATTTACCATTGTCATAATTATAGGTAGAATATATTTTATGATTACAGTTTTGTAATGCTGTAGTTATATTGTCTCTGTCTATCAGGATGGTTTATCTGTGGACTCTTTCTTTTGACTTACCTGACATTTACATGTCTAATTAATGAGAGTTTATGAAGAGGTCCTAAGGATGTTTGGCCAATCTGACAAAGTTTTCTTTCTTTTTCTTTTTTTTTTCTTCCTTCTGGTATTCCTACTGAGTTTCTATTACAGAGGTTATTTATTTTTCCTTTTTCCCCCCAAGTCAAAAAGTGATTAATTTAAGTATCCACTCTTTTCTGGGTGTGGAAATAAGTATAAAATACTTCCTACTCTTCAGTCTATTACAGTTTATTTGGAGAAAGGCATAAATATATCAAAACCAACACTGCAACATGAATTATAGAGTGATTCTTCCAAAAAAAAGTTTGACTTCTATTTGATGGGGATGAAGTTTGGGGAAATTGAGATTATAAAGTATTATAGCTGTAAATAAAATAACTGTTTGGACAAGAAAGGAAGGAGGAACATTTATTAAGAACCTACTGTATACAAGGAATTCTGCTCATCACTTTTACAAATGTTATCTCTTTTGATCCTCACAACTACCCTGAAAGGTAAGGGCTATTATACTCAATTTACAGTTGAGGAAACTGAAGCAGATGGCAGTTAAGTGACTTGCCCTGGGTCATCTAGCCAGTAAATATCAGGCTGAATTTGAACTAACGTCTTTCTGAGTCCAGACCTATCCACTGCTTTGTCATCAAATTCTGTTTGATCCTAGTAGATAAGAATTTTTAAATAAAAATATTATTGGCAATTTTGCAATGATAGGGAAAGTTAATCTGTTGAAAAATACTGGTTTATTTTAATCATAAAATCACTTTGTTTTCTAATCATTCTGACTTTCCATATACACCTTAAGAGAAACCAAGTCTTTGAAGATCTCCCTGTCCCTTTTATTTACCAAATGGTATATCTTACATTTCATCTTCAAAAATTTCAACCAGGGTATTATTGTGTTCTTTAGGCAGCTATAATTATGTGCCAGAGAATGTTTGAGGTAAGCTTCTCCTAGATAGACCTTAGCCAGTTGTTCTTTCTTTGTTGGCAAGGAGCCTTTATCCATTGACTACCTGAGGGGAACAATTTCTCTGGTTTCTTCAACCTGTAGACTCTTCCTTGATTCTTTTTTGATGGGTTTAAAAAAGGTGAGGCAGTAGAAGATGACTACAGGAATTTTAGGGCTCCCTTGGAAGTAAAATAATATTAATAAAAATCAAAATTCATTAACATTATAGTGCTAGTTAGTTATTTTGCTTTAATGTAAACCAAGTTAAGGTTCCAATCTCAAAACAGAGAAAGCACAAGTTGCCTTGAGGGGACTGAGCAAAAATCCAAGCTGAGTGAATGAATGAGGTAATCAACCACAACCAAATCTTCTTGGCTCTTTGCAGGGCTTTAGGAGAAATCAGCAGTTAAGGTACTCAGGCAGCCTGAGTCATTAGTTCTTCACAGGATTAAAATTATTCATTAGTTTTTTAAAAGGTAGTGAGTATCATTAAAGTGATATGTTTAATGATATACTTAATGGTTAAGTGATTAAAAAAAGTTTTGGAATATACCATTTTGACCTTAGCTTAGCTTCTTCTTTGTCATATAGAAAGCATTTGAAAGCTGTCACAATAAGGGGAAAAGTGAGGAGCAAGAAATACCTTCCCTTCTGCTTATCCATCTCATTGACTCTGCTGACATATTTGGGTCCCTGAGGCTTCTTTATGATGTCTCTGTTTGTGGGATCAGTTGCTATCCCATCATTTAAGATTTCAAAGAAAGACCTCAGTCCTTGGGACACCTCAAACCCCAGTTAACCGACAAACTGGGAAATTAGCCCCATGATTTTTGAGAAACAACTCTTTAGCTTTGGGGAAAAGATAATAGCTATCCAGTATGTGGGAAAAGGTCATACTTTATTGATCAAGAGGAGTTTTAAATCAGTAAGATAAGTTGTTTCCTGTACTTCCCTTTCCTTCATTAAAAATGTAGTATTTTGTGTTCCTGCCACTATTCTATTTGCAGAATTGGTTGGATTATAGTTTCTCATGGGTACCGTCGGTTTCTCCTTCTCCCTGTGTAATATCCTTGGAGGGATGGAGGGAGTTATCATTTTCAGCTGATCATTTTTTCAGGGCACACATGTTCTGCTATGCCTCTGAATGTCTTGGCTGCCCAGTGAATGATTAATAACAACAACAACAACAACAACAATAATAATAATAATAATAACAACAACAACAACAATAATATTCCCTAAGCTGTTTTTCATAATTAAACTTGCCAGTCCATGAGTAATTTTATAATTAAACTCACCATTCCACCAGTTACCTTGAGCAGTGCCTTTTGGCTAATTGTGTTCATTGGATAATTGCACTTAGAACTTAAGAAGCCAACTTAAAGGCCTCTCAGGTAAGAACTTCCTTTTTAAAAAAAAAATTAACAGAATACCACTGACTTATAGGTTCTGGAATATTGGCCTGGTAAGGTATAATCCCCTCCTTAAATTCTGACAGTTATTTTTATTATTAAATTATTTTAATTAAAATATTTTATTATTAAATTATTGAATTCTGAGAGTTATTTTCCTTATGAAGTCCTTGAGGTCATGGACTAGATAGAGCACTTTTGCCGCTACCTACTTGGCATAGTGCCTGGTCCATTGTTTTTTAAGTGGCTTGTGATTTCATTAGTATAGGGCATCTCAAACCTTTTGCTTTTTGAATCCCTTTACAATCTTTAAATTATTGAGACTCTTTCCTACCCTCTAGCCCTCCAGCCCCAAGAGGTTTTGTTTATGTGGTCTATATCAATATTTACTGTGTTAGAAATGAAAACAGCATACAATTATAACAAATATTTTCCCCTTGTAGACCCACTGAAAGTGTCTAGGCAACTCAGACTACTCTTTGAAAACTAGTAGAGATGATTCCTAGTGAGGGATACAGCTCTATTGATGTAGCTTAGTACTGCGATTTAGAGCCTTAGAGAATTGTTTGAAAGCACTGAGAGATTTTATTAATTAATTTATTTTGTTAAATATTTTCTAGTTAGATTTAATCTGGTTCCAGTGTTAAGGGAGTGCTGTGGGCCACATACGACCCAAATCTATTTGATATTCCTAAACTATACCATACAGTAGCATCTAAAAAAAGGCACCTAATAAATACTTCCTGAATGATTGATTGATTGTCAAACCCACTTGTCTGGGGATCTGAAAGCTTCAGGAAAATAATCTTAGGTCTTTATTACCTAATAGTATGAGGGCAAAATCAGAACACACATTCTTTGTCCTAAGATCAGACTTATTTGTGACCCTGTGGCTGGTACCTTATCTAGAAAGCTGCTCCTCTCTTCTTACCTTGCTGCTTTTGAGGTGTATAGACCTTTCTTTATCTTGCTCATTCCCTTTATGATCCAGCTAAACTAAGCCTCTTTTTTTCTCCTCACACGGCATTCTGTTGTCCGTCTCTCTTCTAATATGCTTGCAATGAATGTACTTTCTCCTCACTTGTCTCTTAAAGTCACTAGTTTCCTTCTGATTGGCTCAAATTCCACCTTTCTGTATGAGGACTTTCTTAATCCCCACATATGTTTGTGGTGTTTCCCTCTGTAGAATGAAAGCTACTGGAGGGCAGGACTTATTTCATTTTTGGCTTTGTATAAATAGTGCCTAGCATGGTGCCTAGAGCAAAAGTTCCTTAATAAATACTTGTTGACCTGTTAATCAATTTACAGAATTGTTCCTGACTTCACTCAATGTTTGGCTTTCTGGCTTCTCTTACTAGCTATGAGACCTGTCTGTTTCTGAAATCTAGCCTCACAGGGACATTTTCGAACTAACTAGGCAGCTAGGGGCACGGTGGGTAAGAGTGGTGTTAGATCTGATGTCAGAAAGACCTGAGTTCAAATCTTGCCTTACATGCTAGCAGTTTGACCTTTGTCAGATCACTTAACCTTTCTCAAACTCCGCTTCCTTATCTGTAGAATGGGGATAACAACAGCACCTACCTTCACAGGGTTGTTGTGAGGATCAAACAGGGTAACATGTTAATGCAGTGCTTTGCAAACCTTAAAGTGATACATAAATAGTAGTCATTATTGTTATAAAGCATTCCCCGTCTTAGCTGACAGGTTCTGCCCTGTGATTGCACATTTCCAGAAATGATAATGATTGTTACCGTATTTCCTTTTTGTTACTTTTCTAGAAATATGCATGCTATTTCAGACTGTACTGTCATACATAAAAAACTTGTAGTTTATAATGGAAGGGCCCTGCTTAATCACCCATTATGTAAATTTGATTTGAATAGAGGCTATTGTAGGATCCCCCTCTAATGTGCAGTGTATTTGAACCTCGGATTGACCTCTGCACAATTGAATAAGACTGGAGAAATAAGCTTTTGTGGGAAGTTCTGGTGATTAGCCGCTGGTGGCTGGTTAGCTCAGTGCACAGTAAGTGTGCTTTCTAGCAAGCAAACCCACATGATTCCCCTGCAACTCAAGAGTATGGCCACCCACCAAATTGAAGATAATGGAATTTGAACTATCCAGAATTGCCCTATACCCTAAGTGTAGGGGGGAAATTGCTGCATCAGTGGTTCATAGCTCTGTGCTTAGAGGCATTATTAAATCCCCAGATTCCTAATGTAACTAACTGATCTATTGACTTAGATATATTGGGGATTTCTGAACATGTGAGATGGCAAGCAAACTGGACTTTGACCTTAAATTTGGCAGTAATGGGGTCATCATGTCATGCTAATTTAATAGTGCTAAATGTCATTGTATAGATGTAGTAATTGAAGCATCCACCAATTTGCTGAGCAAATGGAAAAATATGTGCTTTAGGGACCATGGCTTATTCCTTGATTATAATAAATGATGGATCTTCTATGCAGAATCATAGAATCTTAGAGATTGCTGGGACCTTTCAGATTAAAAGTCCATTGGTACAGTGGAAAAGAGGGCAGGGTTAGGAGTCTGAGCACCTGGATTTGAGTCCTGATGTTCTTGGATTTTAACTGTGTGCCCTTAGGTAAGTTGTTTGACTTCTGTCTGCATCATTTTTCTGAGATAAAACAAAGAGGCTGGATGAGGTGACTTTTAAGGTCTCTTTCATGTCTTAATCCCAGGTTTGCTGGACTTGTCCAATCACAACCACTCTGGACCTCAGTTTTCTCATCTGTAGAATGAGGGGATTGGACCTCTGAGATCCCTTCCAACTCTAAACCCGTACTCCTTCAATTTAATCTGTCTTGCTTATTTTATCAGTTGAGTGGTTGTAATTTGCTTATGAATTGTTGACTCTCCTTCACTTTTGGTTACAAGAAATGGTAAGCAAATGGTCCTCCTTAAAGTTAGCCAGGAGCCAAGTTCATAAGAGCTCATTCCTAGTCTGTTTTTTGGCCTACATATCTTAATTTGTATGAAATGTTTTTGTACTGCTATATATTAAGATGTTTTCCCAAGAATACAGCGTCTAGCCTTTACAAATGGAAAAGGAACCAATTTGATAGTGTAGACAGATATCTCAGAGGGCAAATTGGGTAGAGTCTATTCCAGATTCGTAGCCAAGTGATTGAAATGCATCCTGAGATACCCTGGGTTCTGAGACAGAACCCAGTGGTTTCATTAGGTAAATGAAATACCCCAAATCAAAAGAGCCTTTCTTGTTACCCTACACTAAAAATTCCACAAATAAGTAATCCTCAGTTTATTTACCTCTAAGGAGTGATAGAATGACTCAGTCCTGCCAGTATTAGAACTCTTGGCTCCACACAGTCTAGGGTGTCCAGAATTCTCATACCATTCTTCTTTATCCTTTGGAAAATTTCATATAATTGTAGCATGTCCAATTTTATAAAAGTCTAGTTTTGGCCAGCGCATTATCCTTGTTATTGCTAAGGCATTCTTAATAAAGCCTGGATTCAGAGAGTACCCAGGGATAGGAGAGTATAATATATTTATTTAGAACCCATAGGATCCATAACAATGCCCTCTGGCAAAAATTTTTAAAAATAAGCCAGTGCTTGGGTTTCAAATACTTTGTTTTTAATAACTTTATGGCTAGTGGATTGAAAACATAATATTCTCTCTATACTTTAAGTCTATCATGACAAGGTCACCTCTGGTTCAGGCTCCTTTGTCTCAATCTGTGGATGCAGAAACTTGATTAGCAGTTCCCCTAAGAGTAATCAAGTCTAAATTATTTTGTGAGTCATGATGCTACTTCAATTAATTGACAGTGAAAAATATTCCCCAAATAACTATCATAATATCAACTAGTTGGCTTACTCATTTTCCTTCAGATAGACTACCATGTACTGTGATCCCTTCCTTCCTCATTCTTGCCAGAAGAGACCTTCCTAATCTCCCAAAGCATTTCTGCTTTGTACTGCACATTTGTTACTTAAATGCTTTCTTGTATAATAATTATTTGCTTATATGTCTTATCTCTCTAGTTAAACTTTATGTTCTCTGGGAATGGGGATTATGTTAGGTACATTTTTGGCTCTTGTAATGTCCAGCTCAGTTCTCCTGCACAACTAATTCTCAATCAATATTTGTTGAATGAATGAATTGGCAGTATCAATTTTCAGCTATTGTTTTTCTGCCTTTAGTACTGTTGTTGAGATTATGTAAATCCAACCAATCCAATCTAATCCAACATGCATTTATTAAGTGGATACTGTATGCAAGGTACAGTGCTGCTTGATACAAAGTCAAAATAAAAATGGCCCCTTCCTGGTAGGAACTTATGTTGTGCAGGGAGAAGAAGAGCTAAACATTTAAAACACATAGGGAAATCTTTTGCCTTGCCCCTGCTGTGAAAACAACATTTATAATAATAGACCGTGACACGGTAGTCTGTGACGGTGATGTAGAAACCATGTTAACCAACCTATAGGGATAGGGACTGAACCTGTGATTTCATTGGAAGAAGGAATTCTCTCTAGCATTGCAGCATCGTCTCTGTAGCTTACGGCCTTAATTACCTAGATCATTGAAAGCTTCAGTATCTTGCCCGGGGTCAGTTAGTGTCAGTATATGTCAAAGGCTGGATTTGAACCCGTGTCTTCTGACTTGGAAACCAGTGCTTTTTCTGCTACATCATGCTTCTTCTCAATCAGATAACTTACATGGGGATCAATCTCCTGCTATGGCTGTGTTCACAACATTTAAAAAAAAGCTGAATTATATGAACTAGGAAATAGTAATACATTGATAGTTAAATATTAGATATCTATTATGTATCAGGCAATATCTAGGTTCTGTGAGGATATTAAGAAGTATAAAACGTGGTTCTGGCCTTCAAGCTGAGGCAGCACAAATCCAAATAACTAAGATGGTAGATATGATAAATATCAAATGAGTTTGACAGACACTGAGTGATGGGAATTTAGGGAAAGTAGAGGTCTCCTCAGGCTTTCATAGTTAGGGAGGATGTGCTAGAAGTATAGTTATACTTGGATATGTTTAAGGAAGGTATCCTGGGGAGGGGTTTATGGATTGAACAAAGGTATAGACACAGGAAAGTGTGAGCTAGGTTTGGGGAGACAGTAAATCAGTGTAATTGAAGCCCAAGTTTCTCTTAGTCAACAAGCATTTATTAAGTGCAGCAGTCACTGTGTTAAGTGCTAAGGATACAAAGAAAGGCAAACAACCGTCCCCTCCCTCCAGGAGATCACATTTTAATGGGGGAGACAATATACACATAATTGTACATACAAAATATGGATATTATAGAGAGATCTAGGTCTCTCTATATAAGATCTATAGAAATCTCATATATAGATACAGACAAATTTAGAAACCCTTTATTTAAGGGGATTTGTTCTGTGAAGTTTGGACCTAGAGGGTCACACGTGGCCTCCAGGCTGCAGGTGCCCTGCCCCTATAGATCTATCTAGATGTATATCTTAAATATTATATTGTTGAGATATATAGATAGATATGGTTCTGGCCTTCAAGTTGAGGCAGCACAAACCTAAATAATTACAAGATGGTAGATATGATAAATATCAAATGAGTTTGACAGACACTGAGTGATGGGAATTTAGGGAAAGTAGAGGTTTCCTCTGGCTTTCATAGTTAGGGAGGATGTGCTAGAAGTATAGTTATACTTTGGTAGATAGATAGGTTTAATATATAGTCAAACCTAGATCTATATCTGTACGGTGTAAATAGGAGAGAATCTCAGAAGGAAAGGATTGAGGGGGGTAGGGGTGGAAATTACTCTCAAAGGTCTGCTATAGGAAGTGCAAGGTGAACTGAGTCTTGATCGAAGCTAAAAAAGTGGAGGTGAAGAAGGGAGAGCATTTGAAGAAGAGAAAGAGGGACCAGTGGTGCACAGGTTCATGATCGGGAGATGGAGTCTATTGTGTGACTAGCAAGCTGGCTAGTGTAGCTGGACTGTAGTGGTAGAGGGGGGTTAAGTGTAAAAGGTCTCAAAACGGAGAAAGGGATCAGGTTGCAAAGTCTATTAAATGGACAGCAAGGAGGTCAAATCAGTCAATACTTAGAGAAATTAATTCAGATTCTTCACTGGAGGGTCAAATACTAAACCTAAAGAATAAATACTTTGGCCACGTAATGAAAAGACAGAACTCATTGGAAAAGACCCTGATGTTGGGAAAGATTGAAGGCAGAAGGAAAAGGGGATGGTAGAGGAAGAGATGGATAGATAGCGTTGTGGAAAAAATGAACATGAACTTGGACAGATTGAGAGCTTGAGGGGGATAGAAGGGCCTGGTGTGCTATGGTCCATAGAGTCACAAAAAGTCGAACATGACTGAACAACAGTTAAATGACAGAATATTTTATATTTGATGATGGAGGTAATAAGCAAGTATTAGAGTTTATTGAGTGGAGCATTAGCATGGTTTAAACTCGCACTTTAGGAAAATCACTTTGGCAACTTAATGGTGGATAGATTGGAGTGGGGGAGAGTCTTGAGGCAGGGAGACGAATTAGAAGGCTAGTTAAATACTCCAGGTAGTGAAGACCATGAGAGGGAGATGTATGAGAAATGTAGTGAAGTAAGAAATGACAAGATTTGGCAGTGGATTGAATATGTGAGATGTTTGAGGAGTCAAAGATGACACCAGAGTAAGAACCCTGGGTGACTAGACATATCATAGCGTGTTGTTCAGTTGTATCTGACTCTCCATGACCCCATTTGGGGTTTTCTTGGCGAAGATGCTGGAGTGGTTTGCCATTTCCTTCTCCAACTCATCTTACACATGAGGAAACTAAGGCCAAGAGGGCTAAATGCGTTCCCCAGGATCACATAGCTAGGAAGTGTTTAAGGCCAGATTTGGACTCAGGAAGATGAGTCTTCCTGACTCCAGACCTGGCACTCTATCCACTGTGCCATCTAACTGCCCTTGTTATAGTATACCTAACACAAATTGGAAAATTGGGAAGAAGGGAGGGTTTGAGGGAAAAATAAAGAGCTTTTTTTCTTTTTTGGACTTGATGAGTTTGAGGTGCCTTTAGGACCTCTTATTTGAGATGTCTGAAAGATAGTTGACGATTTTGCATTGGAACTTAGGAGAGAGTGATTAGGGCTGGATTTATAGATCTAGGAATCACCTGCATGGAGATGACCCATGACAACTGATGAGATTACAAAAAGAGATGTATAGAGGAGAAGAAGATGAACCCCTAGGACAGAGCCTTTGGGGACTCCCATAGTTAGCGAATGATGTGGATGAAATTCCCGCAAAGTGGACTGAGAAGAGTGGTCCAAAATGTCAGAGGAGAACCAGGAGACAAAAGTGTCACAAAAACCTTCGGCCTTCCCCACCCCCTACCTAGAGACTATCCATGAGGAGAATTTAATCAACAGTATTGAATGCTGCAGATATGTCTAGAAGGATGAGGAATGAGAAAATGCCATTAGATATTTGTCAATTAAGAGATCATTAGTAACGTTGGAAAAGGCACTTGGAATGATTAGTTGGAAAGCCAGAATGCAGAGGGTTTAGAAGTGAGTGAAAAGAGAGGAAATGGTGGTATCCACTATAGACTCTTTTCTCAAAGAGTTTAACTGGGAAGATGAGGATGACTTAGGTGGGATGGTCTTATTAAGTGATACAGACTTCAGAAAAAAAGATTGGGGAGACATTGGTGTGTTTCTAGGTGGCAAGGAAGGAGCTAGTAGACAGGAAGAGTTTGAAGGTTAGAGAAAGGTTCAGAATGATAAAAGGGGCAATCTCTGGTGAAGAGGGGATGGGAACTAGTTGAAGTATATGCCTAAGGGTATGTGTCTTGGCCAGGAGAAGCACCATCTCTTCATGAGAAATGCAAATGAATAGAAGATAGTGTAGGGGAAATGGGGGAGAAGAGGAAGATCTAGATGGATCATCTTTTTTTTTTTCCTTTAAGTATGAGCTTAGGTCCTCAGCAGAAAGACTAGCATATAGAAAGGTGATTTGGTGCCAGATTGTAAGGATTACTATCCATGTCCAGCAATTTTATCCGTAGAGTGTAAAATAGAGCTGTATAAGACAGTATTTTATACTATAGGTAAAAAGAGAGTCATTGAAATTTCTTAAGGAGGGCTATAAGATCACAATGTTTCAGGAATAATAATCTGGCAGCCGTGTGAATGACGTGTTGGAGGCAGGGAGCCCCTTTAGGAAGCAGTTGTGATACTCCTGGTGTTTTAATTTTTTTTTTTTTGACCGTGATTTCCTTGATGTAGGGAGGTACAAACCCAAAACTTTGACTGCAGTGTTTAGACTTAGAGTTGCCTTTGGGCACAGAGACATTGAGTGTCTTGTAGAGGTTCTCACAGCGAGGGGTGGGGTGTTGAATCCTGGCTCAGAGGCTAGCTTTCTATGCACTTTCCCACACTGTCTTTCAGGTATGTATGTTCATGGATGTTGGAGGGGGCAATCTTCTGGTAAACTAGGTAGCGGAGGGAAGCAAGGGGGCAGTCAAGTTTAGGTAGTAGCAGTGATCATGCAAAGGAGGGAACAACATAAGGTACAGGGTAAAGGAAGAATTCCTATGATTTTGCTGGTTAGTTATGGCAAGGGCAAGCAAAAATATCTGGGGCCTCTTTAAAATCAAGGAACATAATCATTACCTCAGTCAAGTTCTTTCAAAGAAAGGTACTTAGAAACCTCAGAGAAATTAGTTTCTTGAGCACTCACTGTTGGCCCTTTCCCTAGTTTTTCCCATAGCATTTTGCTTAATTCCCAGCCTGTTCTTTTCTCTTTTTGTGTAATTTTATATCTCTCTTATTTTGGGCAATTAATGTACATCAGTTCAGTATACAGTGTTTTGTAAGTTAATCAAAATTCTGCATAAACTGCTTGGAGAAACCAGAGAATCTGTATCCCATATAGCACGGGTTCAGTTCTTGTGGTGTTTTGGCATAATAACTCCTCTCACTGAAAAAGTCTAGTATCGATTTTGTCGGAAAGCAAACTTTTGAAAAGAATTGTATATGGAGAAGCAAAAATAAAGAGGAGACATTAAAGTCACTCTGACCTCTTTGTTTTTTACCTATAGGTTCATTGTTGGGGAAATGGTGGCTGTTTGTAGTAACCAAATCAAAGATGGTGTGTAAAGGGAAAATGCATTTTTTACATACTGGAAAAAATTTTTAGAGCAACTTTTAAAATGTCACTGCAGATTAATGCAGGGAGCTGGATTCCTTTTAGAAAGTGGGTCAAGTGATCTCATGTTTATGTATGAGGAGGGTTGTAGTATAGTTTTAGGATTATCTAATATTTCCTGATGTGGCAGTTAATATTAGTGCCTCATGCCTAAACTGTATCTTGGCAAAATGTAATTAAAACAAATCTGGTTAGTTTGTTTACCCTTTACAAGAGCAGATGTTTTAAACCTCATGTGCTTTAAACTTAATGGTGTCATAAAAGTAAAGAGCTGCTTGTTAAATTTCATAACTACCAATTACAGTGAACATCTCTTCCTAACTGTAAGTTACAGTGATTAAGAATTTAAGGGACTAAAAATCATAATCTGCTTTCCCAAATATCTTCATTAAATTTTGATAAACCAACTTGTAGTGGAAGTGGATTTGAATGAGAGGCAGTTTGATATTGCAGAAAAAGAAAGTATTCAGTTTGGAGTCAGAAGATCTGAGTTCATTTGTGTGTGTATTACTTATTAACCATATGGCCATTTCATCTCTCTGTCCCTATTTTCCTTGTCTGTAGTATGAAGGGACTAGATGTTCTCCAATTCTAAATTCATACCCAATTGATGGTTGAGATTACTCATCTTATAATATCTTTTTCTATTAAAAAATTAGAGATGAACATCAGAATAGTTTCTCTGAAGTTATTAAAAAATTATTCAGAATATGAATGAATAGAAGATACATTTATGGATAGTGTTTTACTACTGGGTCCAGCAATTGAAAGCATATATTTAGTAGGGAAATATTCAGTGAAATTATGTTAGAGATCAAACAACCTGCAATTCATGGGATAGAAAGTATAATGTTTTCTCTGTATTCAAATAATTTCGCTAATAATGATGATGATGAGGATGATGACTAATAACTAAAATTATGTAATACTTTAAGCTTTACAAAATAAATCATGTGTATATACATACATATGTATGTGTGTATAAAATCCTTTGATCCTTTCATTTACTCTTCATTGATCTTGCATATATCCAGTTAATTATTTAATAGTCTCCCCTATTAGAATGTGAAGCCCTTGAGGGGGCTGTTTTTGTGTTTTTTTCTATTTCCAAAGCCTTAGCACAATCCCTGACACATTGGTAAGTCCTTAGTAAATAATGCTGGATGGAACAATCTTCATACCACTCCCAAAGGGTTAGGTGATACTATTAATTCCCATTTTACAGATGAAGAATCTCAGCTTGAAAGAGCTTAAATGACTTTGATTAGGGTCACACAGCTAAAAAGTATTTGAGGTTTGGTTTGAACCCAAATCTTTCTGACTGATACGTTTCACTATCCATAATTCCACATTGCCCTCAGTAATTAATCTGAAAGACACTGATTCACCAGGAAAAATAATGCTGTTTCTTACCTTCCTGTTGCACTGTTTTCAATCAATAAACATTTATTAAGTACTTACCATGTGCCCTGCAGGCATTGTGCTAAGTGCTGGGCATATGAAAGGAGGCTCATCTTAAGGGGCACACAATCTTTTGAAGTTTACCAGGTTCTGTCTTATGAATTTCCTTATTCCTTCTCAGCAGGAGAAGCTAGCTACCTGTGAGTGACAACTGACTGCTGGACTTTCAGGGATTCCTTCTTGTTTTACAGAGAGACCCTGTTGTTTGTATGTCAAAAGCTGCTCTTCTCCCTTGTCCACTCCTTGCTTTCTTTGTCTGATCCTAGGACCTCCTTCTTTCCTCCAGGTATTGTTGAAGAGTTTCCAGGGAAAGGAATCCCATCCCACCTCCCCTTTAATGCTAAATAATGTTCTTGACAGTAATGGGATCACTGAGGAGGTAATAGCTTTTGATTTGACATCCAGAAATCAAACCTGGTTCTAAGTTTTGAAAGGGTGATGGTAACCAGGCTTCTTAAATGTTTTAGTAATTCCATTTCACTTATGGTCTTAGGCTGAAAAGGTCTCCATTCCTTCTTCTGCTTCTTTCTCCTCCCTTGTCCCCCCCACCAAGCCCCTTACGCCTGCTTTCTCATTTCCTTTGATTTCCCAGCAGCAGCTTAGTGCATGCCTTACAGTTTAAAGACCCTCAGCCAAATGGAAGTGCCCCCAGATTGACAATATTTGAGTGCACTCTTTAAGGAAAGTGCCAGGAATAATAAATCAAGGGCTTATAATAGATTCTGCCCACCACATGTTCGTGTGGCCAGGTGAGCCTTTGCAGATGCCCTCTCTAGTACTGTGCCCATGTACGCAGCCCTCCTGGTTGATTCGATTCAGCAGTAGACCAGGACTGACCCTTCTTTCCGTGCTCAGAGACAGTACTCTGTCGGCAGACTCATTATAATTCAATTAAAATGTGTTGTGGTTCATACAACAGAACAATCTGTGGTTTTACAATTCTGCCCAGAACCTGCCTGACTGAGGGCATGACTTGCCCCCCACTCTCCTTTTTAGATTCCTCTGCCTATCCCTACAGAGTCTAAACTGAGTTATCAGCTGTATTCCTATCATGAGAGTGTCATCTTTGGGACCTTGTTCTGTTTCTTAAAAGCAGCTAGTGGATAGCATTCTGGACATAGAATCAGGAAGGCCTGAGTTCAGATGTTACCTTAGATACTAGCTGTGTGATCCTAGTCAAGTCACCTAACTTTTCCCATCCTCTGTTTCCTCATCTGGAAAATAGAAATAATAATTTCACCCACCTCCTCGGGTTGTTGTAGGGATCAGTTGAGCCAACACATGTACATTGCTTTTTGAACTTTCAAGTACCATATAAATGCTAACCATCCTCCTCCTCCTCCTCCTCATTACCATCATATTCAACTGCTTCCGCTAGAACCCAGCTCAAGCTATACTTTCTCATCAAAGACAGCTCACTCTTAAGATTTTGATGCAGTCATTGTCTGTATCATTCACTTGGCACTTATCACATACTTTTGTATTATTGATTTGTGGGTTTTCTCTGTGTATACAGTATATCTTGTTTGATGATAGGGTGCGGTAAAAGGGATATCAGATTTAATGCCAGACAACCCAAATTTGAGGGTCACATTACCTATTGAGCATATGACTATAGACAAGCTGCTTTACCTGAGTCTTGGTTTTCTCCTCTTTACACAGTAATATTTGCGTGACCTCCCTTACACCTAGCTAGCTGACTAGTTAGCTAAATAGTTAGGTAGAGCATTTATTAAGTGCTTACTGTTTACGAGGTAGATAGATAGATAATTTTCCTCCACAAGCAGTGATTTTACTTGAATAGGGTAATCTTAATTTGAGTCTCTTATTTGAAATCTCAATAAGGAAATCCTTCTATTAATCTGTACCTGTGGTCCAATTTGTAGTGTTATAAGATTTATGTAGGGTGCAGAGAAATTAAGCGACTTGCCCCCAGTCACACAGCTCATATGTCAGAGGTGGAACTTGGCCTTCCTGTTTCTGAAGCCAGCTCCCCTTCCTCTCTGCCACACTGCTTGTTTGTCTCACTGCGTCATTGTCTCTTTCTTTTTCTCTGATATATTTAATTTTTATTAAACTCCAGATAGCAGGGACTATGCTTCATACTTCTTCTGGTATCCTCTGCCACAGGACTTAGCATAGTAATTTCAGACATAAGGAGGTGTAATAAATGTTTGTTTGCTTTGGATTTTTTTGAATGTCACTGAACAATGAACCTTCCCCCCTCCTTTCTCTCTCTCTCTCTCTCTCTCTCTCTCTCTCTCTCTCTCTCTCTCTCTCTCTCTCTCTCTCTCTCTCTCTCTCTCATTTTAGAACTACTTATTTCCTGCTCTTTTATAGGTGATTTCTTCCCAAGACCCCCACCTCCTCAACCTTTCTTGAATCTGAATCAGTATTCTGTAAAACATAGGTCAGTGTCACAGACTGCTGCTAGACTTGTTTTCTACACTTTGTCCTAATGGCGAAAACCATACAAATTCCCTATGGATTAATTAAGCTCTTGGGGGACAAAGGATGGCCTGCCCATTGCTTTCTCCCTTCCTATTTGCCTCTTTTTGAGAAGTATGGCCACAAATGCCAAGAATTACTTAGAGCAACGAATCATTTGCCTGGTTAGCTCCTAGCTCTCTTTATGGTTAAGTATTTGAGTTACTAAGAATTTGAGTAAAACCCTGGCAGGCAGAGAGCAAAAAATATAGTAAAAAATGGTTTGGATTCTTAATGAATTTTTTCTCTATTAATCATGATAATGATGCTAGCTAGCATTTAAGTAGGGCTTTAAGTTTTGCAAAATGCTTTGTATAGGTTAACTCACTTTATCCTCACAACAGCACAATGAGGTAGATACTGTTATCACCATTTACAGATGAATTAGGTCTGTGATATCGAAAATATTTTCACAGTAATCTAAGGCATTTTAATTTCTAATATAGTCACTGTCAATAACTGTAATCCACATAAACAAAAGCTCTTGGAGGGGGTGGCCCTCAATAGTTTCAAAAATTCTTAAGGAGCCCTAAGACCAAAAAGTTTGAAAACTTTAGGAATATGTGGGGTCATTTACAGTTACACAGGGGAAGACAGGAGACTGGGAGAGATGGGGGTGCTTCTAGGAGTTCAGTTTAGGCAGGCTGTATGAGGTAGGGGAGCAATGTGAAATAAGACTAGAAATGTAGGTTTGAGCTAAGCTGAGGTCTTTGTCTTTTCTCCTAGAAGCCAGAGGAGCCACTGAAGACATTTTAGCCAAGTAGTGTCATGATCAGTTCTATACCTTAGAATGTTTATTTTGTGGACTGTGACAACAGTGAATTAGATGTGGGAGAGCACAAAGATAATATTGTCGGATGATAAGGATCTGAATAAGGCCCTTGGAGTAGGATGGATTTGAGACTTAGGATGGAGGCAAAATTGACAAGATTCAACCAACTGGTAGAATATGAGAAGTGAAGGAAGAAAGAGGATTTAAAAGTGATCTTGAGTTTTCTGAGCCTGGGTAGCATAGAGGGCAGCTAGGTGGCCCAGTGGATAGAGTGCCAGGCCTAAAGTCAGGAAGATTCATCTTCCTGAATTCAAATCTGGCCTCAACCACTTACTAGCTGTGTGACCCTGGTAGTTTTGTTCAGTCACGTTTGACTCTTTGTGACCCTGTTTGGGGTTTTCTTGTCAAGGATACTGGAGTGGGTTGCCATTTCCTTCTCGAGCACATTTAACTGATGAAGACATGAAGGCAAACAGGGTTCAGTGACTTGCCCAGGGTAAAGTAAGTGTCTGAGGTCAGATTTGAACTCAAGTCTTCCTGGCTCTAAGCGCAGCACTCTATCCGCTGCGCCACCTGCCTGCCCTATGTCTGCATTAGTGGCTTCTATTTCTGTTTGAAATAGAACTCTTCTAGAAATCTAGAGTTCTGACAATACTGCTGTTGTCTACTAGTAGTTCTTAAAAAATTGTTCCCAGACTTCTTAAATTTTTTTTTTCTTTGTGAAATCATCCTAAGGAATGCAAAGGAAAAAGACTGGCTGAGTTTTTCTGCTGGGTCCTTGTCACAGCTCTGCCAGTGGTTCCGCCTCATCAATCCCATGTGGGTTGGAGAAGGTAGCTTATATGACCAGGGCCACTGCTCTGCCTTTGGTGCTCTTGATTATGGAACAGGATGGTGGGATTGCTGGCTCCCAGACTGAAAAGTCAAACCAGATGCTTCTCTTCCCCCTGGGATTTCTTTTCATCTTGATTTGTTTCTAAGCTTTTGACATCGCTTGAATAAGACAAAGGAAAAGTATCTTGGAATAGGAAAATGGAGATATTTTCTGCATTTTAAAATTTGGAAAATAGGAGTAGGTGGCATCTAATTCTCAATTCTTTGATCTTTTCCCAAACCATGAACCATGAGACAATTTTTGATTCTAAGTGAAGAGACTAGAAGTGCTATCAAGGGTGACCCAGATATAAAGCCTTTTAAAAAGAGAAGAACTTTGAGGGAAATCAGATTGGTATGTTGGCCTTCCTTGAATCATCCTGATTGGCATGAAGCCTTCCTGTTGGTATTGACTTAAGTTGCTGTGCTTGGTGATATGTAATCTTCCAAGACCCTGGGAAATCTTTGGTAGGGCAATGCATTGAAACGAATCCTTTCCTTTTATATATAATTTATTTCATTAAATATTTCCCAGTTACATTAGAAACAGTTTTTTTTCAGGCATTTGAGGTTAAGTGACTTGCCCAGGGCTACACGGCTAGTCTGAGTCTGGGTTTGGACTCAGGTCCTCCTGACTTCAGGGCCAGTACTCTATCCACTGCGCCACCTAGCTGCCTCTACGTTAAAAATTTTTAAAGTTCACTTAAAAAAATTGAGTTCCAAATTCTCTCCCTCCCTCCCACACCTCCTCCAGCCGTTGAGAAGGCAAGCAATATATCAGTCATACTTGTGAAGTCAAGGAAAACATTTCCGTATTAGCCATGCTGCAAAAGAAAATATACCAAAAAACTCCCAAGAAAAGTAAAGTGAAAAAAAAATGCTGTAGTCCATACTCAGAGGAACAGATACTTTTCAAAGATTATCACATAATAATAAGCCACTTTTATATGCCACTATATGATTACAGAGGGGCAACTAGGTGGCTCAGTGTATGCTCTATCTACTGGACTTGGAGTCAGGAAGATCTGAGTTCAATTCTGGCCTCAGGCACTTACTAGCTGTGTTATCCTGGGCAAGTCATTCAACCTCTGTTTGACTTAATCCATCAGAGAAGGAAATGGCAAACCACTCCAGTAAGAAAACCCCACATGAAGTATTAATGTGCTGTGGTCCACGAGGTCACAAAGAGTTGGTCATAACTGAACAACAAATATGATCACAAAAAACTTTCACCTACGTGATCTCCTTTGTTAATCCTGAGCTCAGAAACAGCCTCAGATATTCCTAGTGGTGTGACCCTGGGAAAGTCACTTGACCTATTTTTGCCTCAGTTTTTTCATTGGTAAAATAGAGATAGAGATAAATTAATAGTACTCACTTCCCCAGATTATTATAATGATCAAATGAGATAATATTTATAAAGTGCTTAGCACAATACCTGATGCATAGTAGATGCTGTTATTGGTGTGATTGTCGTTACTCTGAGCCATCCTATGGGCAAGTACATCAGTTATTTCCCAGATACTATAGATTTGGACACTGAGGGTAGATTATTAGAAATAACACTGGTTCTAAGGGACCAAGGATCACATTTTAACTCTTACACTTATTGCTTGGGAGACCCTGGGAAAGTCACCTAAATTCTATGGGCCTCAGTTTCCTCATCTGTAAAAATCAAGGGTTTTGAATTAGCCCCTAAGATCCCTTCCTGCTGCACCTTTGTGATCTGTAATCCTTAGATTTGCCAGATGACAAGTAGTAGAACCTTCATCTCAACCTAGGTCTTTTTCTCCAAGTTCTAAGGGAACGTCTTGAAGAACGTGATTGGTCAGATGATCCCATTATAGTCACTTGTGTAAGTCAGTGCTTCTGCCAGTATAAAATGTGAATATTACTTAATTCTTTCTCCTTCCCTCTCCTTTTATTTCTACTTCCAATTACATATGATTATATATTAATACATCTTTTAAATAAGTTAGGCCGCAGACAGGGTATGTTGACAAATGACTCAATGAAGATGTTCATCAAAGAAAATGAATGTGAAACATTGAGAGCTGGCCTCATTTTTCAAATTTACTTTGGTTCTACTACAAGATTCTCCTAAAGCTGCAAAATTTTCACTGTTGCAGACAGCCTCTATGACTAATAATATGACTTCACGACTAATATATTGAATGAAGCTTGCCTCTCTAGTCCATCTGCCAGAGAGTATAATCAGTATAATTAGTAAGTCAGACTAATAGAACATTTTTTTCTCTGAAATTAATGCTGTTTATATTGTCATTGTTAATGCTACAAAGTTTTAAAATCTTCAAATGTGTAAATGTTGTTTTTCTAAAACAGGGGTAGGGAACCTGCAGCCTCAAGGACACAATAGTGGCCCTCTAGGTCCTGAAGTGCAGCCCTGTGACAGAATCCATAGTTCACACAACGAATCTTAATAAACCTGGACTGTGAAACTTGGACTCAATCAAAAGGCCTCACCCAAGGACCTAGAAGGCCACATGTGGCCTTGAGGCCACGGGTTCTCCACCCCTGTTTTTTTTGTTTGTTTGTTTTGTTTATTTGTTTGTCTTTTGGCTAGGCAATGGGGTTAAGTGACTTGCTCAGGGTCACACAGCTAGTAAGTGTTATGTGTCTGAGGCCAGATTTCAACTCAGGTCCTCCTGAATCCAGGGCCAGTGCTCTATCCACTGCATCACCTAGCTGCCCCCCTCCACCCCTGTTCTAAAATATCTGGATTGGTTAACACATTTTCAAATGAAATGTCTTGCTAGTGGCAAATGTTAGAGAATCAATATAGTCAGTGTCAATATGAGATTTATTAAAATATTCTGAGATTTATTAAAATAAAAATTGTTTCATTGATATTGATCTAAGGCACCTGGATTCAACAAATGATAGTCTTTAAGATAAAAGTATCTTTAATGTTGTTAAAAAAAACTCCATCAAAGTTTATTCTAGAGCTAGTTCCTACTTATTTATCTTTATCATTTCTCCATCTGTGGAATGTTGGACTCTTGGACTCAAACTGGGCATGGAAATGAGTCCATTTTAACAAAGGAAAATAATGGGGGGCAGCTAGGTGGTGCAGTGGATAGAACACCGGCCCTGAAGTGAGGAGGACCTGAGTTCAAATCCAGCCTCAGACCAAACACTTGACACTTATTAGCTGTGTGATCTTCGGCAAGTCACTTAACCCCAGTTCCCCAAAAAACAAATGAATGAATAAATAAACAAACAAAGGAAAATGAAGTGAGGTAGAAGGATTGTAGCAGTGCATTTTTCTTTGGAAACTTTCTATGCTGGAATGACTTTGAGAACAGTAAAATGATCCTTTTGAGAGATAACTTGTCTAGTATTATGTTGTATATTTGGTATGGGAAGTGTGCTGTTATCAGACCTCTTGATCTTTTTGTCGTTTTGCTTTACCTTGATTTGTGTTCTCAGATTCCTTGGGGCAAAAGACTTGGGTGCCCAAGTACAGGTCTTATGTTATTCTTGGTTTATTGTTTCCTAAATAATTATATTTAATAGATATTTAATATCTAATAGATAATAGAATTCAGACTTTTCATAACCTAAGGTAGAATTTTTCATCAGATTTTTTTCATATAAATTCAACTTGACTTTTCATAAAGAAAGGGATTTTAGAAATCATTATTCATAGGCAGAAGCCAGAAGGCCTTTATTTGCATCCTCTTCTCCAAAAAGTGTGAATCTGAGCAAATCTGGAAATCTGAGAAGAAACCAGGAAGATTTAGGGACATGTAATTTAGTAAGGTTCAGTCTTGCAGTGATTATAATGATCACATTCAGATTTTAAAATTCAGAAAGGAAAGAGGAAACACTGAAACACTGAATACGTAGACCAGTTTCCTATATTTTTATTTCGTTACTGGAGACAGCTAGGTGGTGCAGGGGATAGAGTGCTGAACCTGGAGGTGGGAAGATGTGAATTAAAATTCATCCTCAGACATTTACTAGCTGTATGATCCTGGATAAATCACCTAACTTCTGCTTGCCTCAACTCATCTGTAAAATGGGGATGATAATAGCATCCACCTTCTAGGGTTGTTGTGAGGATCAAATGAGATAATAATTGTAAAGCACTTAGCAAAGCGATAGGCACATAGTAAGCCCTAAATGCTAACTCCTCCCATCCCTTCCCTCCCACCCCCTGCCTGAAATAACTGTTCTATAATCTTGCATTATCATTTAATACTTCCTTTAATGACTTAGCCTCTGAGTCATCTTCAGGTATGTCTGTCTGTACTTTGGTTTTCTTTTCTTTAATTGTTATTTTTGAAGTGAATTTTCATGTAGCTTTTAATTTTTTGCCTTGATTCTCTTATGGAAGTTGAGGAATTGATTGTGTTACAGATTTTTGAGATATATGTAAAATCTTCATGTTGAGGTAAACCCTAAAAAAAGTCAGGACAGTAGTATGCATTGGTGTTCTGAAGATTCAATGAAACATGCAGCATCTGGAGAGCAATCTTTTGGTTCTGACTGTAAGGGTGGGGACAAGAGAAAGTCAGTACTCTGTTATTGAAACAGAGAGAAAAATGGTGGCTTTAAAAGAAGAAATGACTCTTTTTGTGTTGTTGGTTGTTTTTTTTTGTCAATGGAGATAAATATATTATATCTCAGTAGCATTGATCCTGTTTTCTATATATGCTCCCAGCAGCATAGTCTGAGGCATATATTGGAAGTTTAAATTCAGATCATTCAGGCACTCATACTGTGAAACTCAATTACCTTGTAGTGATATGTTCGCATAAAGTTGCAATGAAGGTACTTAGAAGGTAGAGAAATGTTATTGCACGTCTGTAATCAGGTACTTAAACATAATGGGCCCTAGCTAGCTTTCTTGAAGTATGGAACTACTTGGTTGCTGTAATGCTTTCCCCAGCCACTATGGAATTGACTTAATATAAATGGAACCTCAGATCTCCAGTGCAGATGCTGACAGCTATGGCATCAGCATGTGCTAAGAAAGTAATGGCTAAATCTGGGAACTTTACCCAAACAGAATTTCCAGCCAGGACTGCCAGTGGGACTTCCCAACACAGATGGGCTGAAGACATAAAATCAATTTTGAATGGGGAATTGCTTTTCTCATTCCAACTGTCACTCATGCAAATTCAGGAATGTCTTTTGGGATACTAGTATCAAGCATCCTCCACCATCTTGGTAAAGGGTTCGCTGCGTATGGATATACTTGCCAACTGATTGGTTGGAAGGAAGGGGAGAAAGAAGGGGTGGGGGTGGGGCATGATGTTTGGAGCATGCTTATCCTTTACTTGTGCTTATTCTCAGCCTTTGTTTTTCTGTGGTTGATGAAAAGGAGGTGAATGGAGAGGAAATGCATTTCTAGCACAAGGAGTGGGAAAAGGCCTTTTTATTTCCATTTCATTTTTCTGATTTTCGTTAAGGTAGGCACTTTAAATATTATTTCATGGAGACCATAGAATAAATACAGCTGGGTCCCAATTAGTGTGAATAAAGAATTCTGTAAAGGTTGCATGTATTTGAATTCATAGTAGTCTAAGTTATAATTAGATAAAATATGGTCGTTGGTTCCAGTCCAATGGAAATATGCAGTGTGAATTCAAATAATGAAACCACTTGAAAAGGATTCATTATCTGCATTCATTAGAACCTAGCTGTACTAAAAAGTAAGAGGTTAGTTGAATAAAAATTTGTCGAAGACTTCAAATATTGGATGTTTTGTGTTAGCTACCAAAAGGGATTTAGACAAGTGTAGGATAGAGTCTCTGTTTTCTTTCAATTCATTATATATTTGGGGGAGAAAAGAAATGCACAATGACAACTGAAGGTAGTATGTCAAAAGTTCCATGAGACATTTTTGAATGGATGTAGAGAGAAGTGAGCAGAACCAAGAGAAACAGTGGTATGTAAGAACTTACAACATTGTAAAGAAAAACAACTTTGAAAGACTTAAGAACTCAGTTTCAAAACAGTGACCACTTATCATTCCAGAAGACCATTGATGTCTGTCACCCGTGCTTCCCATGTCTTGTCAGAGACAGGATGGACTTTAGGTGAAGAATATGAATGATATGTGGATTTGGTTTGCTTGACTATGCTTTCTGTTACAAGATAGGCTTTTTAAATATTTGGATGATAGGAAGAAAATTGTTGGGGGGAGGGAGGGTTCAAATGATAGTGATGAAAAAAACAAGAATGATGAGTGTCAATAATTTTTTAAAGAATACGAAACAGAACAGAAAGGCTTCAGAAGGAATCAGATAAGCAGGTCAGTTTTGGAATGAATACACACGCACACACACACACATATATATATATATATATATATTTTTTTTTAATTAAACTATATGTAATGGGGATTTGTGGTTTCATGTACAGTCCTCTTTTTCTGTCCTTCACTGTATGTGGAAATCCTAGTATTTTCTGGCACTTTTAAATTTCAGAATAGCAAAAAAATACACATTAAAAAATACAAGTGCCTTATGAATAAAACAGATAAGTGCCAAAGGAATTTAATCATAGCCTCCCGAGAGGCAGGGACCATTTTCCCTTAAATTAAAACAAGTTTGTTTTTTTTTTCTTTTAAATTGATGCCTTTTCCCCCTAACACTGTAGTCATTATGCACTATCTCCATTTGCCTCTTTAAAAAACAAACAAACAAACACCAAAGTATCCTCTTAATTGGAGAATTATATAAGTAATGCTGTGTGATCATGGGCAAATTATTTTATTTCTTAGACAAAAACATACATTGAAGAAGAGTGGGAGAGATAGTCGGAAAGTAAAAACAGAGAGAAAGTAAAAATTTTTATTTAATCCTTTAAGCATTTATTAAGCACAAAGGGAATAAAGACAAAAATTCAAACTACTCCTGCTCTCAAAGAGCTTAAATTATACTAAGGAATATACCACATAAGTCAATACAAAATCTATATGAAATAATTACCAAATAATTTCATCTAAGGCAACATCAAAAAGAATACCACCTGTGGGAAAAGCCTCTTACAGGATGAAGGTAGCTAGAGATTCTTACAAGTAGGACAGAGAACATTTTAGGTAGGAGGATAGCTAAGGCAAAGGCATAGAATAGGAGAGATGGGATATCATGTACAGGTAGCACCAAATAGGCGAGCTTGGCTGGAATGGAGAGTATGAGGGGAGATAGTCATCCTTTTTAGGGGAAGGGAGAAAGCATTTATATAACACTTACTATATACTACACACTGTGCTAAGTGCTTTATAAATATTATCTCCTTTAAAAAAAACAGTACCACCACATAGCAAAACTTGTATTATTTTAGTTGACCTCCCACTATTCCAGTGGGTCAGAGAGCTTTTTTTACAAACAAAGTCCTTTACCTTCATAATATATAATGATGGTAGGTATAATTCATCCTAACAAGGATAGGCAGTGATCTGTGGGTTTAGAAAGCATCATATCCCTCATGTTGTGTATTATATCCATTGCTACTACATTGTCTTATGCTGTATGCATTGCATTATATTAAAACAATAACAAAGGAGATCATTTTTGGCAAAACTGGCATTGGCTGATTCAGACAAACTCTACAAACCATTTGATTTACTGTAGCTCTCCAAAGAACCTGGGGCCTCATCCCTGGGCAGCTAGGTGGTGCAGTGGATAGAGCAACCAGCCTGGAGTCAGGAGGACCTGAGTTCAGATCCAGTCGCAGACACTTACTAGCTCTGTGACCCTGGCCAAGTCACTTAATCCTGATTGCCTCCAAAAACAAAACCTAACCCATCCCATCTTAACTTGGTATTATGGATCTCATAGGTACTCTGCTTAAGCTGTGTTTCATGGCTGTGCTCTAGGTCAGTTCGACTATAATACCTATTTAGAAAACACAAATTTGTTACAAAGCAATTAATAACTTAGGGAGCATTTTGAGTATAGTGTGAATTTTGAGTTTGCTTATGCACTATTTCTTCTGTTCACAGTAACTGACAAGCTGTAACCCTTCCAACATACACTTCTACAAGCAGACTTCATGTCTTTGTGAAGATAAAGTGCTATATTTTGTGTATATCTTCTGGTGCGATAGTAGCCATAGGGAGAGAAGGGCTGTTCCACACCCTTCAGCCTTGACCTCCAGCCTAGTAGCCACTTTGCTACCTCAGGCCCTAGGAACCTGGCACAGCTAAGCTGTTGCCTGAAGCCAGGAACATGTGAAGGCTACTGCCACTACTTATTATAGTATTTATAGACTTCTTGGGGCTTACAGGCTAGATTTCTTTCTTAAGGACCATGACTTAAACCCATATCATGCTGGCTCTCACTGATTGGCCAACAATAGGTTCCAGCCCAAGCCCCACCTAGTCATTATTTGGGCCCTGATTGCTCAGAATAAGTGTAAATACAGTTTCATTTTGGCATGAAACCCTGAGGGTCTTCCCCTCCCAGATTGATTTTTTTTTTTTAGCTAGGTGAAAGAGGCCATTTTTTGCTTCATTTCTTACCTAGCTTTAATCACTGAATGGGTGTTGCCTCAGTCAAGCTGAGACCTGGGAAAGACCTTAACTTAAAAAGGCCAAGGTCTCCCACTGCATCTGTGGCCATCTCCAGTCATCCTGATCTATATCCTTCTACTGAACCCAGATGGCATCAGAGGAGAGAGTGATACTGGTGACTTTGTACAGCCCTCTCTCACTTAAATCCAATTCACTTGCAAGTCATGGTATCACCTACCTGATGTCATGGTCTTCTTCAAGAACGAAGGACAAACAACGACACCAACAACATAAATTTCTTAACCATTTAACATGTGTAAAACACTGCTACCTTTATTTTTTAAATTAGGTTCTCTCACTTTGTTTAATGTACCGTTTTGAGCATTGTGTCCCCAGCCCCATTTTCCATATAAAACTTGTGTTTAATTGCTCAGTTTTGCATAGCACAGTGCCTTTTTTTGAGGACTCATATGTTACCTTACAAAAGAAATGATGGTGTTTAGCTTGCACAAGTGAATGTGCATGCAGGCTCATGTAATCCCAAATCCTGAACTGGGAGGAACTTTCTGAGTCATGAAATCCATAAAAAATTACATATCCATGAAATCACATTGTACCACTTGTCATAAATTATAACTTCAGAAAAATATCGTTTGTCTTTAATAAATGCTTTTTAGTGGTTGATATTTAATTGACAATATCTTCTAACCGCTTAATTCTAAGTTGCTATATTCTCTGAGTACCTAGTTTGAGTGTTAGTGATCTCTAGAGAATTATTTAAATTCATTAGAGGTTTTCTTTAAGAGAATCACTTTTGTTAAGGTCTAATAATCTAATATGTCTAAAGCTTTTTGCCAACTGTAGAGTCCCATATAAACTCGGTTGTTAGTTATTATGGAGAAAGACTTTTTCCTTCTCACTCATTCTCTGTATGCCATCAGCTGCCAACTCTTGTGGATTCTCCTTCTGCAATATTTTTCATACCTATCTCCTCTCTATTCACACAGCCATGATGCTAGTTTACACCCTGACATCCTCTTTCCTAGAATATTAGAAATATCTCCTAATTGATCTTCCTGCTTTTCATCTGTCCCCTCCACAGTCCTTCCTCTCCATAGTTGACAAATTAATGTTTCTAAAAAGCTGTTCTCACTATGTCACCATCCTATTGAAAAAATCTTCACTGCCTCCCTGTTGCCTTTATGATAAAACACAGAAATATATATTCTGGCAATTTAAATCCTCCACAATATGTCTCTCACCTACTTTTCCAGTTTTCTCTCATTTTACTCCCCTTCACAAACTCTTCATGCCAGTCAAACTGACCTGTAAGCTTTCCTCTGTACATGCCCTCAAATTACAAATCTGTCATTTCCTTCCAGTCACGGTTTAGGTGCCAGCTCCTATAGCAAGCTTTTCCAGATCCCTCTAGTTGTTAGTGCTCTGTTATCTTTGTATTATCTGAGTACATGTTGTGTTCCACCCTTTTCCCCATAGAATATGTGCTTTTTAGGATAGAGGGATTATTTTGTTTTTGTCTCTATTCTCTGAGCTTGGTACAGCGCTTCTTGGTACATACTGGGCTTTTAATATATTTATTGAATTTAAATAATCACTGCTTATAATTTCTCTTCTCTGTTCAGATTTTCTCATACTCAGTTTTCTTTTTAAAAAATTTTTTGTTGTTCAGTCATGTCTGACTCTTTGTGAGCCTGTTTGGGTTTTTCTTGGTAAAGATATTGGAGTGGTTTTGCCGTTTCCTTTTCCAGCTAAGTGTCTGAGGCCAGATTTGAACTGAGGAAGATGAGTCTTCCTGGCTTCAAGCTCAGCACTCTATCCACTGCCCCACCTAGCTGCTCCCAAAAGAAAATATGTACAGGTCAAAGAAAGAAAAAGTTCAGTTTCTATCATTTATTTGTGTGGTATGTAAATCAAAAGGAAGTGTATATGATGATAGCACCCAAGTATTTCATAACCTCAGCTGGATTTTCACTGTTGATGAATAGTTAACCTATTCATCCCCCACAGGTTTCCCAGTATGTTCCTCATAGTAAGTGGTACAAAATACTTCTTTTCTTCTCAAACCTCAAGTGTTCTTCCTGCTTGACTGAACTTCCTCAGTGTCATTCATGTGTAGCTTATAATTTCTCATTTCCTTCAGCCATCTTCTTCTGTCCTTATTAATAAGTTGTCCTTATTATTAGTTCTGTCCAGAACTGTCCTTATTCCTTGTCAAGGCAAACCCTTCTACCTGTGCCCTGTGCCACACTCTATCCCAGTTCCTCTTAGACCTTGCTTCATCAGGTATCTCCTCTCATAATTCTTTAGTCTCTTCCACTTTGTTTATTCCTTCCCGTTTGCTTATAAACATGCTCAGTTCTCTGACATTTGCAAAATCAACAACAAATCTAAAGCAGATATTTTCCCTTGACATTTTCTAGGTCTTTGAGCTAATATTTCATCTCTTTTGTCCCTTTATATGTGTCATGATCATGGCGTAGTTGTCCTTTGGCCCTAGAGAGAAATATATGAATATGGCTATCTTAAGGACAAATAAATAAATTTGACTGCCCAGTTGGGCATTTCAATAGCCTCATGCTGCCTTGCTGTACAACTTTGATGTTGGAACAACAGGCTGTGGACATTATTCCTGGAGATCACCTGTAACTTAGAAACTTTGTTTCAAATGTATAATAATTGCGTCCCTTTATGATAATGATATGGAGTCTCAATATGGAAAGATAAAGCATAATACACTTGTTATTCCACTAAAGAGCCATCTTTCATATGTTAAGACCACCTTCATTATCATGCTTTCCTCATTAAAAAACATATGGTAATAAAGAAAAGAAAATGAATGTTTATTATTTCTCTCAGATTAATTGCTGCAAGTATCCTTTACCATCTAACAGAAATATCTATTCCGTGTAGCTTGAGAAGGAAGAAGAGTTTGCGTCTATTGGTGGTCTTAAGATGGAATTTTGTTCAATTATACATTTTGCAGTCTCAGGAGATATGCACCGAATCATCTCACAACTTCAGTATTTCGTTGAGATTCCTGAAGGCAAAAGACTTCCCTAGCTTTTGAGATTAGGGGGAGGAAATAAAGGAATATTTGGAAGAATGGGGAAGGGAGAAATGAATGATCTTTGTCAAGTTGTCTTATTGAAGTATTGGAATTCCAGCTATCATTTTTATTATTCTGTGACCAAGACAGTTCAACTTTATAATATCACAGTGTCAGAAGTAAGTCTGTATATGTTTGAAGTTGGAGGGAGAGGTGATGTTAGAAAAAAGGCAAACTTAAAGACAGAACCAAAGACTGCATTGATGTCAGATCCATTTCTCAGAAAAAAAAGAAAAATGATGCTTTTTAAAGAGATAAGTCACATCTTGATCAGGAGCTGTTGCATTTGGCATCTTGAAGCATGGGGCACTGAAATGTGTTTGCAACTATAAAATATTCTTTATTTTGGATTTTTTATTTTATTTTTTGTAGTCCAGAGGTCATGTCCCCCATTGTACCTATGGGGTATGGGATGCTGAAGCAGTTTGCATATTCATAGATTAGAAAGTGAAGGGGCAGAAGAAAATCCAAGGAGGCTTACAACAAATGTAATTGAAATCTTGTTAACCAGACTGGTCTGTGGTGCTAAGGTTAAAATGAGCAAATATATGTGCTTTTAGTCTGTTACTCAATGTTATGACCTACATTTCTGACTGCTCATACTTAAATGAATCAGGATATATCTCCAGGGAGACCAGATTTGAGTAAGCCTTGTCAGAACTTTTGCCATCCAAAGCTACAGCTCCTGGAGAGAGTCCTCAGACATCAGTGTCATCCTGTTGGAGCAACCACACAGCAACCACACTGGAGGACTTTTCATATTAGAAGCACAATTATAGTAAGGATTCAGACAATTTACCTTGCTACCTAAAGTGAAGATAGCAGAGTCATAAGGGCAAGCGTACTAGGAATTGTCCTCTCCTCTTGGAATTGCCTTACAGCAGGGATTCTTTTTTTTTTTCTTTTTTGCACTTAATATTTTTTTTCCAATTACATGTAAAGATAGTTTTCAACATTAATTTTTATAAGATTTGAGTTTCAAATTTTTCTTCCTCCCTTCTTTCCTTCCTTCCCCCCTCTCCAAGATAGCAAGCAGTTTGCTATAGGTTATACATATATAGTCATATTAATCGTATTTCTACATTAGTGATGTTATAAAAGAAGAATCAGAACAAAAGGGAAAAACCACAAGAAAGAAAAATTTTGAAAGAGAGAGAGAGAAGGTAGTACACTTTGATCTGCATTCGTACTTCCTAGTTCTTTCTCTGGATGTGGATAGCATTTTCCATTATGAGTTTTTTGGAATTATCTTGGATTGTTGCATTATTGAGAAGAGTTAAGTCTATCAAAGTTGGTCATCTCATAATATTGCTGTTACTGTGTACAGTGTTTTACTGGTCCTGTTCATTTCACTCAGCATCAGTTCATGTAGGTCCAAGTTTTTCTGAAATCCTCCTGCTCATCATTTCTTTTTTTTAAAAATTAATTTATTTTGATTTATCAACAATCACTTCCATAAGCTTTTGTGTTTAAAATTTTTCTTCACTTCCCCCTGTCCTTCCCCAAAATGGCACACAATTTGATATAGGCTATACATATACATTCCTGTTAAACACATTTTCACATTAGTGATGTTGTAAGGAAGAATTAGAACCAGTAGGAGGAACCACCAGAAAGAGGAAACAAAACAAAACAGAATTTAAAAAATAGCAAATAGTATGCTTCTATCGGCATTCATACTCCATAGTTTTTTCTTTGGCTGTGCATAGCATTTTCTGTCATGAGTTTTTTGGAATTGTCTTGGATCATTGCATTGTTAAGTCTATCAAAGTTGGTCATCGCACAGTGTTGCTGTTACTGTGTACATTGTTTTCCGGGTTCTGCTCATTTCTGCTCAACTTCAGTTCATTTTTCCAAAATCCTCCTGCACATCATTTCTTATGGAACAATAGTATTCCATTACATTCATATACCATAGTTTGTTCAGCCATTCCCAGTTGATGGGCATCCCTTCAATTTCCAATTCTTTACCACCACAAAAAGAGCTGCTATAAAAACGTTTTTGAGCATGTGGGTCCTTTTCCCTTTTTTATGATCTCTTTGGGATATAGACTTAGTAGTGTTATTACTGGATCAAAGTGTATGCACAATTTTATAGCCCTTTGGGCATAGGAACTTCTGATTTCTTTGCAGCTTATAGGCTGAGTTGCCTAGAGCACTCAGACTAAAATCAGTGTTTCTGGTTCAGAGGCTAGTTCTCCATCCATTATACGATGCTGTCTCTCTTGTATATAAAAGACATGCAAGTTAATTTTTGGAGGGGATACTAGCAGTTGAGGAGTACAAGAAAAAGCCCTGTGTAGAAGGTCTGTCCTGAGCTAAGCCTTAAAAGAAAGCTAGGGATTCTAAAAGGCAGAATTATAAGAATGCTTTCCTGGTAGGGGGAGTAGTTTGTGCAAAGACGCATAGGCAGAGATAAGGAATAGCAGGTTGGCCTGTTTGATTTGGAAGAAGAGTAAGTGAAAGGGGAGAGCAGTGTTTAATAAGCCTGGAAAGGTAAACTGATGAAGGGCTTTAAATGGCAAGCAGGGGAGTTGTATTTATTATTGAATCAAGAGGGACACACTGAAAGTTGTTATTGAGCAGAAGAGTGATGTGGTCAGATCTATACTTTAGGTATATCCATTTGGCATCAGTGTGGATGGTGGGTTAGAGATAGGGGAAACTGGAAGCATTGAAGCTCTGCTGCCAGGTGATGAGGGACTCTGCAAGGGTGGAGGACTTAGGAATGAAGATGTGAGGAATGCAATCCAAACAATTAAACTCTATGGCAGCTTTGAAAAACAGGAAAATTGAGGGGCCTTGAGATTCCTGCCTCTCTGATACAATGAAGGCTAAAAATCAGGACTTTAAAAAAAACTACTTTCTTCTTGTAGAATAGAATTATACCTCAAAAATCTCAGTTGATTTAAATGGGAGAGTATTTGTAAGTCTGATATACCTACCCTAATATTATTGTATCTGAGGTGCTCTATAATACAGGTACCTAAAGAGAGAGAAATTCATTGTGTATCCATGTTGAGGGTTTATCTCATAGATGCACAAAAATTAGCTCTATTTAATTGCATTTCGAATTGGTTATTATGCCATTGTGTTAACAATGTGTAATATTTTCATTTTCTTGCCTTTCTTAATTTCCCTAAGATTTGTTGCAAGGCACCTTGTTATCACCCAGAATAACTTGGTTTCTAGCTGGGTAATGATTTTCTTCACATCCTCATTTCCTCATCCTTCCTAGGTAGGAATTGTATTATTATATTTCCCATGTCTTGAGGTATGTGGAGATTCTAGGCATTGAGGGGTGGTATTTTATTCCTCCATTAAAATTCCAATCATGCTATTACTATAGTTTGCACTAGAAGAAGTCATAAAACAAGGGAGAATGACAACAGACTGTCAACATGGAACGTGAACAGTCTCATTTGCCATGACCTTGATGTATAAATCAGAATTCTGTAATTACTTCAGTATCCTGGACTCACAAGGAAACTGGTAAAATGTACAGTGATGTTAATTGATAGTCACTGCTGTATTTAAGCCTCATGCTGCAATTATTTAGTCTTGGTAACAAGAAGTGGACTGTAATTTTCTTTCTCCTTTGCTAATAATTCACTGTGTAATTCTGGGCTAAGACTAGAAACTATTGTAGTTTTAAAACTATTCATGAACCTACTGAGGTTTTGTCTCTGCACATAATACAACCAGTTTACAAGCACAGTGATTCTGGAACATCTTGTACAGTTTGAAATACCAATTTGGAAATGGATTTGAAATGACATATGTAATCTGAAATATAATATTCTTATTAGGAAGGGTGATACCCAAGATTATTAAAATGATTCCCAGCATGTGTGAATTGTGGAAGAAATTTTTCTTTTTCTCTAAATAGGTTTTTTATGGTTAACATTTTATATTAGAAAGTCAAAATACTGAAACAATTGACAAAATTGGGACAAACCCATCTCAGCTATATTATAATAGAAGTGCCTGGAAGGTAAGAACATGTATAAAAATGTTGACATCATATATACACAGGCAAGTTTATATTGGCAAATTAGTTAATATTGCACATCTATAAAGGAAAAGATTCATAATTTTGGTCTTAAAGAATTGCGCTTTGAGTTGCCATCTTGGTCTGAAATTAACCTAAAAGATCTTTTCATTCAAAATAACCCAGTAAATACTCTAACTCAATTCAAAGTATTCCTCCATAGTACTTGTGACTGAAAGAAGATTAATATGGCCGGTTCAGATGACTGGAATAATGTTATCCTGGTTGGGATATCTGCTTAAATGTTGAATTATTCCAGTGTTGGGGGTGGGAGAAAGGTTTGGCTTGGTTAATAAATATTATGTTGTATTCCTTGTTGTATTCCTCAAGTAGAATATATTCTTGAGACAAGGAACCATCTTAATTCTATATTTATATTTTAAGCACCCAGTACATAGTAAGTGCTTAAAAAATGCTTGTTGGTTGGTATATACCGTTCAGCTACTACCAACTATCCATTGGTTTTGTTCACAAAGTTAGCAAGACAGGTATAACTTAAAAAAAAAAAAGATAACCCAAATCTCAAGAACCGTTTTTATAATGGTAAAAAAGGAAGCTCACACACGTTTGTTACATGCACATTTTGCATTATGACAGTACCTTTATACTTGTGATTTTCGTCTTTCCTGCTTGCCTTCCTACAAGGCTATTAGAGATTCATTAGAGACTTTTGCAGTCTTGAAATGGACTCTAGGAGTATCACCAGAGACTTGACTTTATGATCAAATCCAGCAACCAGAACCTCTTCATTTTCCTCAGTAATGTTCAGGTTGACATCGTTGAGAACAAAAGTAGTGATTTTTTTGTTGATTTTAATTGAGTTGATCTTAACTGAGCTGGACTCAGACACACTTCTCAATGGTAGAAGTAGACTCCTTGGCTTCCACATCTACTTTCCCCAATACCACCCCCCCTAATCTTTCCTAACATTAATTTTCTTTGCATGAGATGTTCCTTCAAATGGAACAGCCTTCAGGACAGTGTCTAAATGGGCTTTTTTTTTTTGTTTTTTTGTTTTTTTGTTTTGGCTAGGCAGTGGGGTTAAGTGACTTGCCCAGGGTCACACAGCTAGTAAGAGTCAAGTGTTTGGTCTGAGGCCGGATTTGAACTCAGGTCCTCCTGAATCCAGGGCCGGTGCTTCATCTACTGCGCCACCTAGCTGCCCCAAATGCTTTCTTGTACGATTTTCTTGCTCCTTTGGGTCTTCTGTGGCTGCAGAGTTTTCTAGAGGCATGAAGGCCATAGCACTGACTCCTGCTGCCACCATCTTGGTTAAGCAAAAAGTCCAAATTGTCTTTGTTTTTAAAAAGATTTACATTTTTGAGAAATCTATAACTTCAGTAGAAACTGAGTCTGAGATAACTGAAATAGAGACTAGATGAAAATTCACTTCTATGAAACAAGATTAAGTGACCTATTTAATTCCCAGCTTTATGCAAGTCATTGGCAATTCTTGGGAGAAAAAAGCAGAACTAAATAAATTAACATGGGCCAGAGATTATAAAGGGGTTGTTTGGTCTACTTAATCCACTCTCATTTACATGAGAATAATAAATATGGTAACTATAAATCTTTTCTATTTATTAACCTACTTACACCTAAACTTGTATTTCTGAAGTAATTTTGCATTTCTATGTTTATGTTTTTAATTAAGAGGCAGCACAGTGGGGTTACATAGAGAGTTGGTCTTGGAGTCTGGGAGACTGGGATTTAAGGCCCACTTCTGATTTACATTTTTTTTGACTCTGGACAAGTTACTTAATTTTTCCCTTCTTCAGGCAACTCAGTGCCCCAGGCCAATTTGCCAGTGTTGCCAGTGGTTGGTTGGATAGGTGGGAGTTATGTACCCCAGTGAAATCACAGATTTGGACTTTTATTAAAAAAAGAAATTATTTTCTATGAAAAAATAGAAGAAAATAATCTGAGTCATGCAAACAAAAATTTGGGATCCATTTCGGACTGATTCTTTTCACAGCTGCTTTGTTTTTCCCAGAATTGCAATGTTAGCATTAGAAATTATATCATAGTTTATATAGTTGAATTTGTGCCTCCAGATCCTCGCTGTAGGTATTTGACAAGTGGCTGTCCAGGCTTTACTTGAAGACTGCCGTTAAGGGGATGGTCCATTCCTCTTTGGGAGAGCTGTGATCATAAGAGCATTTTTCCTAAATGTTCTTTGCAATATACCCCTTGCTCCTGATTCTGCCATTTGGGGCCAAATGGATCGACTGTCTTCTACATCTAACAAATGGTATCCCCACAGGTACTCTAAAACAATTTTTATGCTTCCCTCTACTCAGTCTTCGTTATTCTGGAGGCCTCCTTCTTAAAGTTTTTTAGTTTTTCATTGCCCTCCCTAAGCTATGCAGTTTTACTCGTTAAACTCCCCTTTCACTGAACTCTCCTTAATCCCCTCTCCCACTCCTTCTTATACCCCAATCAGGCACTTTGGGCATTTTTTTTTCAGTCAGCCTCTAAGAAAAAGTATGGAAACCACATTGAGGAAAAGGAAGAAAATTTATAGTAATGACATCCCAAAAATGTGCAAAAAACAGAAAAACCTTCTAAAAATCATTTCATTGAATTTTATGTCAGGTAGATTTCAATACATTGGATTTCCTAGAGAAGTAAAGACACAACATCAGAACTTTATAAAGTCTGGTAGAGATTTAAAACAAATCTTACTTAATTTACTAATATAACCCTTTGTCTAAATGCAATTAACTTTAAAAAAAACATTATTTTAAATTCCTTTTGCATTACAAGAGAAAATTAAACAAATTCATGCCTTAATCTTTGGGATTTAAAAATTAAAGAAGATCACTTTTAATTTTTAATTGAGATATTGTAACAAATAGCTCCTCTAAAGTCTTGCTTAGATGTCTCTTTGTAACATACATGTGACTCTGGCTTCTTGAAGTTTATGCCAGTAGAATATAAGCGAATATAAGCTCTTGGAAAGTATTACTAAGCTTTCAGAATTTTATGGATGGGCCTGACAATGGGTCTCTTTTGCCCAAGGACTAGCCTGGCTTCTTTCAGAGAGATTTAGCACTAGGAGACTGGACATCAGGCAGCAAACTACTTTTTGACTATGTTAACTTGGAGAGAGTATTTGGTAAGGTGCAATCATGAGTTTGTGTTTGGAGTTGGGACTGGAGGATAATGGTATGATTTCTGTTGAATAATGTTATGATTTCTCTCATGGAGGTGGTACCTGTGTTAGTAAAATCGGGGGCCTATTGACGTACTGGTTAAAACAGGTTTGCAAATGTCCCTTCTTTGATTTCCTTGGTTGAATTCAAGTTATTGTATAAGAGTTTTGCATTTTCAAAGTAGGTAAAGCTTACTTTTTTAAAAAATAAATTTATTTATTTTTAGTTCCCAACATTCAGTTCAATAAGATTTTGAGTTCCAAATTTTCTTCACATCTCTCCCCTCCCCTTACCCCAAGACGGTGTGTGATTTGATATAGGCTCAACATATACATTCATATTAAACCTATTTTCACATTAGTCATGTTGTAAAGAATTAGAACCATTGAGAAACCACAAAAAAGAAAAAAAAGAGAGAGCAGATAATATGCTTCGATCTGCATTCAGATTCCATTAAAACTTACTTTCTTTAAAAAACAAAGCATATGAAACTGCATCATTATTTATTCATCCACTTGTTTATATAAAAATATTCATTAAGCAATAATGGTTTGCAAAGAACTGTTTCAATCAGTCAGCAGTCATTTACCAAGCACTTACTATATGCTAGGCACTGTTCTAAGTGCTGGTGATCCAAATACCAGCAAAAAGGGAAATAGTCCCTGCCCTGTAGGAACTTACATTCTAATGGAAGACAGAACATAAAAGGGAGCTTTTGTGGGGAGTGGGATAGGGAGGAGGAGGGAATGGTGGCAGAAAGAATGCAGCCTGGCTAGTCTGAGCCAATCCTCAAAATGGAGGTTCCAAGACAAACTTACAGTGGGAGAAAGGAGTTGCTTAATCAGTCATGGTCCTTTTCAAATATAAGGAAACGGAGGCTCAAAGAGTTTTGGTTCTACTGTTGGTACTACCATAGCTAGTAAGTGGTAGAGTCAGAACTGGAAACCAGACCAGCTAGTATCACGTCCAGCGCAGGCAGTATTACACCATGATGGTATGTGGCCATAATAACTTTGTTCTTCGTCGGTACTGTGATTGGCTTGGTTTTAATCCATTAATTTCATATCTTTTGGTTTTTATCTTGGATTCTGCCTAGATCATAACACTTTAGAACCAGATATGTTGTAATATTTCTCCTTTTCTCTTCTGTGGTGTCTCCCATGGCACTGGACATAAATAACAGGTAAATGCTTTTGGATTGATTCTGTTGATATAAGGCATTTTAGTCATATAGAAAATAAAAATACTGCTTCAGTTTATTTTGTCCACTTCTTCAGATGGCTTTCTGTCTGTGAATGTATATTTTCCAAATTCTGGTTTTAGACCCTGCATCTTTTACCCTCATTTTAAATCATTAGGGGAGGAGAGTTATAGTCCTGTTTGAAATTGTTTAAATGCTTTTTCTTTAGAAGGATTTTTTTAAATGGCATCCTCAAAAGCAGATATTTTATAGAATGAAGCAAACTTTAAGTGCATGATGTAGTGAAAAGGATGCTAGAATTTTTTGTAGAAGCAAAGAATTTAAAGTGGATGATCCTAAATTGTAGAATAGCCGAGCAAATCATGATATATGAATGTAATGCAGTACTCTTATAGACTAAGAAATGGCCAATATGAAGAATTCAGAGAAACTTGGGAACACTTGTATGAAATAATGCAGTGCAAAGTAAGTAGAACCAGGAGAAAAATTTATAACATCACCAAAATAGTGCAAAGGAAAGCAACACTGAAAATCTCAGAACCGCAGTTAGTGAATGCAGTGGCCATTTGTGACTTAGGAGCGCTTACTGGGAAGCATGTTTTTCCCCCATCGGTTAAAAGGTCGGAAACAGTAGGTGTGGAATGAAGTTTTCAGATATGGCCAATGTGTCGTTTTCCTTTGCTTGATTAACTGTATATTTTTGTATATAAGGGAGAGCTCTTGAGGGTGGTGAGGAATCATATGGAATTGACAGTGATGTAAAAAATAAAGAATATAATTTTTTTTAAAGTGCTAAACATAGAGCCAAAGATATGGATTCATAGACACTTAATAACTGTGACCATGTTCAAATCACTGAACATTTCAGAGCTCCAGTTTTTTCATCAGTAAAATGAACATAATAATACAGCGGCGGTGGCCTGTAGTGAATGAATGAATGAATATAAAGCATTTGTTAAGTGCTTGTTATATGCAAAGCACTGTGCTAAATGTTGGGGAATATAGTGTTAAGTAAAGTAGTATCTGCTTTCATGGTGCCGATATTCTACTGGAGGAGATGATACATAGAAGGTTTTAGCTGCAAGTCCCATAGAAAGATCTCATCGTCTGTAGGATATGTCAGCAAAACAGATGTAATGCCTCTTCTTGACTCTTATTTCCACTGATAACATCATATACGTTTCCGATGTTGAACCATTTGAGTGACAAGAACTTTTTTTTTTGAGTCTTTAAAAGATATGATTATTGTACCCATGGCAGCATTTGCAAGACTGCATCTCCACAGAGGTTCTGATGCTGTAGAAATTTGGCTTGGAAGCATTGCTAAGGGTCCTAGGATGTATCCATCATAGTCTCAGGAGAGGTGGTGGTGGTGGTGGTGGTGGTTTGCCTTTCCTGGCACCTGCTATGTCTTGTCTCTCCCTCAGGGTGACCTGCTACTTCAACTAGACTGGCTTGCTATGTGTAGTAGCAGTTGGTGAGGGTAGCTGGCCCCTTGTCCATAGGAGCCCTCTCTCTGAATGATAGATGTACAGACTGGAATGGAAGTAAGACGGTGGTCTCTGGTGATTCCATTCTTGAGGATCTGGCTATTGGTGACAGTTGGTCAGCAGTTGTAATTAGTGATGAAGAAGTTGAGCTTTTCCTTCTCCCCCCTCCCCCGCCAGAAACAAGTTTTATTAAAGATCTGCCATATTGCCAGTCTCTTGAGGAATCTAGGAGTCTGTAAGTATTGGCTAGATTCTAAGAATGAGCAATGGCTAAATTTTAGGAATCTGAGCCAAGAGAGGTAATTTTTTGGGGTGGGGTGGGGCAGTTGGGGTTAAATGACTTGCCCAGAGTCATACAGCTACAGAGTTGTGTGTCTGAGGCTGTATTTGAACTCAGGTCCTCCTGACTTCAGGGCTGGTGCTCTATGCACAGCGCCACCTAGCTACCCTGGGCTTTTTCTTAACAGTGAGTTTTACCCTCATTGGTGGCTATAGAAGCTAGGCTAGAAGCAGGTCTATGGTTTGGGGAGCACTGTTATTCCCATGGGTCTTAAGTTCAGGGCTGTCTTTGTCAGGGTTGAGTAGAAATAGTCATCAAGGTGATGATGGTGACAATTTTATCTTCCTAGAGCATGCTGCCTTCTGTCTCTTCTTCAGGGTCCCTTGCTGCTTCAAATACTACTTGAAGTTGGTGGATATGAGCTTAAGTCCTTGCAGAGACACTTTTAAGCTCTGTTACTATGGGGGGAATGGCTTAATTTCTCTGAGTCTCAGTTTTCTCATTAGTGAAATGAGAACAATCATGCTTGTATTACCTAGTAGGCAGGATCATAGAATCTACATCATAGAATTCTAGGTACCATAGAAATAGTATACTCCAATACATTTACTTTACACACGAGGAAAATGAGAACCAAACTGGTCAAGCATCTTGTCTGAGATCAGTAAGGAGCAGAGCTGGCACTGAAGCCGGTGAAGTGAGCTCTCCAACTTCAGATCTAATACTCTTTTCAGCACTCCATTCTGCTTCACAGAGTTCTTATGGAGAGAACGTTTAAAGAGCCATATAAATGTCACCTCTTGCTGTTCTTGTTACATACTTCATGTATATAATGTGAGGAAAATGCTTTATAAACTGTAAAACACTACGTAAATGTGAATTGCATTATTATTATTAGTGGTAGTCAGAGAACATTTCCCATTACAAGAAGAGCTTCACCTCATACATCTGAATTTGTCTTTTCTGTGTTGATTTAGAGGAAAACAAAACTCAGGAGGCACACTACCAATGTCTGACTCTTTTAAGATTTTAAAAATCAAAACGAAATAAAATTTGATCCTTCCCATATGCACAGACTATGTCCTGGGCCTTGCAATGCGTGATGTAGAGGAAATCACACTCAGCTTTGGAGCCTGAAACCCTGGGTTCAAGTCCTGGTTCTGCCACTTAATGTTTATGTTTCTGTGGGAAGGTCATTTGCTGAGCTTCTGGTTCTTCATCTGTCAAATGGGAATGATACTTCCAACCCCTGCCTTATTAAGAGGAAAGACAGTGAAGGAAAAAACGTCATAAACTGTAGAGCTCTGTAGAAATGTGATCAAGGCAATGCAGATTCTGCTCTTTATTTCTAGAATGTTTGAGAAGGTTGTGAATTTGGAAAACAGTAATAACTTATATTTATGAAGTGCTTTAAATTTTGTGAAGTACCTTCCTCATAGCAACCCTGTGAGGTAAATAGTACAAATATGCTTATTCTTACTTTTTAGTTTCCAAATCTGAGGCTGTAAGAGGTTAAAAGAGGCAGCTACGTGGCTCAGGGGATAGAGAGCTCAGCCTGGAGTCAGGAAGACCTGAGTTCAAATCCAACCTCAGATGCTTACTAGCTTACCCTGGGCAAGTCACCCAACCTTGTTTGCCTCAGTTTCCTCATCTGTAAAATGAACTGGAGAAGAAAATGGCAAACTACTCCAGTATCTTTGCCAAGAAGACCTCATGGGCAATATTAGCATGCTGTGCCCACAGAGTCAGGAAGAATTAGACATGACTGAATGACTGTACAACACAAAGATTAAAAACCACTTGATCATTTAATAAGTGTTCATTGATTGATTGATTGATTGATGATCACACAGACTAAATAGACTTAGACCAACTAGATCCCAAGATGGAATGAGCACATAACCTAATGATTCTGAGAACAAAAGCCTGTGAGGTTACATTAACCTATTAAATCAGATGGTCCTTCCCTTATGCTTAACCATCCTTCTGGGCAACCATAAAAAGACCTGCAATTTCTGTCACTTTAATTCCCACAGACATCCCAAAATACTAGATTTACAAAGCCATCATTAATAATTTACAACATCACAGTAACAATTGGGTATCACAATCTCCTATAGCATTAAAATAAGAAGCTATGCTTTGATTGGCTCCTCCTCCAAAAGAGTTTTGATCAAGAAGATACTTACATGTTACATAAGATGATCAAGCTATTAATTGCAGCTCTTCTCAATGACTCTTAATGAATGTTTATTGATTGATTGATTGTTAGTGGGTTAGAGTTAAGGACAGGGATTCAACTTGTAATTTCATTGATATATAGAAAGCTTGCAGATGAGGAAATTTCTTCTACTAATTATTGCCAGTTATTCCTCTGCAACCTGTAATTTCAGAGACTTGCCTAGGGCCCTAAGAGTTTAGGCAGGTAGCCCTAGATCATACAACTAGTATGGCAGAGGTAGGTCTTGATCCCAGATTTTCCTGACGTCATGGTCCACTGCCTACCTGTGAATGGTAGTTATACTACATGGTTTAATGTTTACAAAGTACTTTTTCTCCAAGCAATATATGACTTTGGTAGTGAGGCTGAGATTAAATGATCTGTCCATGATCATACAAGATTAAAGCTAGGAATCAACCTAAACCCCCTATTCAAGTATGACACTCCCCACTATAACATTTTGTGGTGTGTGTGTGTGTGTGTGTGTGTGTGTGTGTGTGTGTATTATTTCAATTTTTCCTGCTAAGGAGCCTGATTTGTAAGAGGAACTCAGGGCCTTGCCCAAATTTATACTGCTATTAAGAGTCGAAACTTAGTCATGAACTATTAAACACCAAAGGCGCTTTTCAGTACATCACACTATTTTTCTTATCCATACAGAATAGAAGCATGATGACTAAGTCATAAAATTTGTGTGTTTCTGGTTTGCTAAAGGTTTTGGGGAGAATTGTAGTCAGTGTAGGGAGATTTAGCCTAGGGGCCTGGGTACTTGGAGCACTTGACACTCAGCCTGAAGGGTTTATGATATTCAATGAAAGCATTTCCCACACAGATTTCAATCACTGGAAGAAGCAATCTCTCCATACATCGTGAGGGTGGGCTTGTTTTGCCATTGAATTTCTTTCTTTCTTTCTTCTTTTCCCTTTTCCTGTGACTCTGGTGATATATTGCAGAGAGATTTAATGAATATATTTTCATCCACACTTATTTGATTCATGACCCTGTGGCTTATGTTTCATAGTTACCTTTTATATCTTTTGAATTATTATGTATCATAGAACTGAATCAATAAAAAACAGAACATGAAGAAAAGACCCTGTTTAACATTTCAAGGGAGATGGAGTAATGCTATCCATAAATATTTATATTTTACTGGGAAGAAAATGCCGTTTTCATTTGACATTCAAACAAGTTAACTGAGAGGTTCACCATTTGAGGGAGAAAGATAAGCCTTTTTTTTTTATTATTCCTTTAAAAATTTATAGAATCTTAGAACTAGAAAGACCTTGGAGATTACCTGGTCTTATTTTGTGGATTAAGAAACTGAGGCCTGGATCTGTTAAGGGGCTCTTTCAGTGATATAGGACTAATATTTGGAAAAGCTAGAACACAAGCCACCCGATTCCTAGGCCAAGGTACTTACCATGATATGTATTGCCCTCCTTCAAAGGTCATTTGAAAGAAAAATGTAGACGGAAAAACTGCTTTTTTTGCTGTTGTTCAGTCATTCATTCGTGTCTGACTCTTCATGATCTCATGGACCATAGTACAGCAGGCCTTTATGTCCTCTACTATCTCTCAAAGTTTGTCCAGTTTCATATCATTGTTTCCATGACACTATCTATCCATCTCCTCTTCTGCCATCCCCTTCTCCTTTTGCCTTCAGTCTTTGTCAACATCTGGATCTTTTCCAGAGAATCCTATCTTCTCACTATGTGGCCAAAGTATTTAGGCTTCAGCTTCAGTATTTGACCTTCCAGTGAATAGCCTGAATTAATTTCTTTGAGTATTGACTGATTTGATCTCCTTGCTCTCCAAAGGACTCTCAAAAGTCTTTCTCTAGCAATACAATTCAAAAGCATTAATTCTGTGGTGCTCAACTTTCCTTGTAGTCCAGCTGTCGCAGCCAGACTTTGGTACTGGAAAAATCATAACTTCGACTCTACAGACCTTTGTCAGCAAGGTGATGCCTCTGCTTTTTAGTGTTCTGTCCAGATTCACCATAGCTTTCCTTTCAAGGAGCATTTTTCAGTTTCACGGCTAGAGTCGCCATCTGCAGCAGTCTTGAGCCCAGGAATATAAAATCTGACACTGACCAATATAAAATCTGACCATTTCTTCTCCATCTATTTGCAAGGAAGTGGTGGGACCAGTTGCCAAGATTAGTATTATTTAGGTTAAGTTTCAAGCCAGCTTTTATACTCTCCTCTTTTACCCTTATTAAGAGACCTTTTTTTTTTTTTTAAGAGACTTCTCCTGGTAACCTTAATTCTGGCTTTTGATTCATCCAGCCTGACATTTTGCATAATATCCTCTGCATATAAGTTAAATGACTAAGGTGACAGTGTACAGTCTTGTCATATTCCTTTTCCAATTTTAAAGCAGTCAATTGTTTCATGTTTGGTTCTAACTGTTGCTTCTTGGTCTGAATACAGATTCCTCAGGAGACAGGTAAGACGATCTGGTACTCCCATCTCTTTGAGGACCGGTCACATTTTGCTGTGATCCACAGTCAAAGGCTTTAGTGTAGTCAGTGAGGCAGAAGCAGACGTTTTTCTGGAACTCCCTTGCTTTGTCCATAATCCAGCGAATGGTGACAGTTCGGTTTCTAGTTCCTCTGCCTCTTCTAATACCATCCTGCTGGTATGGTAATTCTCAGTTCACATATTGCTGAAGTCTAGTGTGCAGAATCTTAAGCATCACCTTGTTGGCATGAGAAATGAGTGCAGTTGTTCAGTGATTTCAGCATTCCTTGGCATTGCCTTTTTTTTTAGGAGTGGGATGTAAACTGATCTTTTCCAATCCGGTGGCCACTGTTGAGATTTCCAAATTTGCTGGCATAATGAATGCAGTACTTTATCAGCGTCATCTTTTAGGATTTTCAATCGTTCAGCTGGAATTTCTTCACTTCCACCAGCCTCATAGTTAGATATGCTTCCTAAGGCCCACTTGACTTGATTCTTCAGGACGTCTGGCTCTAGATCAATAACCATACCATCATGGTTATCAGTGATGTTAAGATCTTTCTTGTATAATTGTTTTGCGTATTCTTGCCCCTCTTCTTAATCTCTTCTGCTTCTGTTAAGTCCCTACCATTTTTGTCTTTTATCATGCCCTAAAATGGGCATGAAATGTTCCCTTGATATCTCTAATTTTCTTTTTTTTTTCTTATGTGAGGCAATTGGGGTTAATAGTGACTTGCCCAGAGTCACACAGCTAGTGAGTGCTATGTGTCTGAGGCTGGATTTGAACTCAGGTCCTTCTGACTCCAGGGTCAGTGCTCTATCTACTGCACCACCTAGCCGCCCCATCTCTAACTTTCTTGAAGAGATTTCTCATCTCTCCCATTCTATTATTTTCTTCTTCTATTACTGTTCTTTTCATTGCTCATTTTTAAAAACCTTGTCTCTCTTTGCTGTTCTCTGAACTTATGCATTCAGTTGGATGTATCTTTCCCTTTCTCCCTTCCCTTTACCTTTCTTTCTTTCCTTACCTATTTGTAAAACCTAGTCAGATATCATTTTGATTTCTTGCTCTTTTTCTTTGGGATTTTTGTTGTTGTCGCTGCCTCCTGTACAGCACTGTGAATTTCTGTCCATAGTTCTTCAGGCACTCTGTGTACCAGATCTAATCCCTTAAATCTATTTATCACTTCTACTTCATATTCATAGGGATGTTATTTAGGTCATACTTATACAGTCTGATGGTTTTCCCTACTTCAATTTAAGTCTGAATTTTGCAATAAGAAGCTCATGATCTGAGTTGCAACAGACTCTTAAGTCTTGTTCTGATTGTATTGGGCTTCTTCACCTTTGGCTGAAAAGCAAATAATCAGTCTGATTTCAGTATTGACCATCTACTGATGTTCATGTGTATAGAGTTGCCTTTTGAGTTGTTGGGGGAAAAATGTATTTGCTATGATCCGCAAGTTATCTTGACAAAACTCTATTAGACTCTACCCTGCTTCATTTTGTATTCCAAGGCCAAACTTGCCTATTATTCCTGTGATCTTTTGATTTCATACTTTAGCAGCCCCATACCCTATGATGAATAACTTTTTTTTTTTGCATTATTTCTAGATGTAGGTCTTCATAGAACTGAGCAACTTTGTCCTCTTTGTCATCAGTGGATGGAGCATTAACTTGAATTACTGTAATGTCAGATGATTTGCCTTGAAGTTGAACGGAATCATTCTGTAATTTTTGAGATTCCACCCCAGTACTGCTTTTCTCACTCTTTTATTGACTATGAAAGGCTACTCCATTTCTGCTAAGGCATTTTGCCTGCGTAGTATATGTAATGATCACCTGAATTAAATTCACCCATTTCTGTCCACTTAGGTTCACTGACACCCAAAATAATGATCAATCTTTCTACCTCCTGTTCAACCACATCTAGCTTACCTTGGTTCATAGATCTTCCATTCCAGGTTCCTATGCTAATATTGACCTTTATAGCATTGGACTTTTCTTTCATCACCAGACACATCTGCAGCTGAGTTTAGTTTTTTTTTTTAACTTTGCCCCAGCGGCTTCATTGGTAGTAGAGTTACTTGTAGTTGGTCTCCCCTCTTCCCCATTAGTGTATTAGACACCTTTGGACCTTACGGGCTCATCTTCTGATGTCATCTGTTTTATCATTTTAATACTGTGCATTGAATTTTCTTAGCAAAGGTACTGGAGTGGTTTGCCGTTTCCTTCTCCTGTAGATCACTTTTTAACAGAACTCTCCACTAAGGGTAACCCTCCATGGTGTAGATGATAATTTCATTGAGATGTGTAAACTCCTCTGTCACAACAAGGCAATGATACAGAAGGAGAATACTATCCATGAGGTTTCCTTGGCAAAGATACTGGAGTAGTTTCCGTCCAGAATTCTCCATTGTGACCTGTCCATCTTGAGTAACCCTGCCCAGCATAGCTCATAGTTTCATTGAGCTGCTCAAGCCTCTCTGTTATGACTAAGCAGTGATCCAGGAAGGGAAAAACTGCATTTAGATCCATTTGATTACCAAATAACATGTTGACAATTTGCATAAACCTAGTGCCAACTAACCCTTTGTCTTCCCAGGAAATGACCAAGGAAAACATGGATACTTGAACTCTAGCAGAACAATGAGTAGCTATAGTTGCCTTCAACACTCAGCTCAAATGCTGTCTTCTAAATGAAGTTTAAACCTTCCTGCATCCCTCTCACCCTTCCCACCTTCCACCCTGCATCCCGCCTGTGCTAGCTCACATGCTCCAAAAAAATGTCCTGTATAGTGTATATCTCCTTTATATGCAGTACTCATGTCTACGTGCTTCTAACCCTTTAGAATAGACTTCTCTTGAGGGCAGGGATAGTTTTGCTTTTGACTTCATATCCCCAATACTTAGCACAGTGCCTGCCACATAGCTAGCTAGCATTTATGTAGTGCTTTAAGGGTTCCAAAGGATTTTCCATATGTTGTCTCATTTGTTAGTAAGTAAACACTTAATAAATGCATGTTAATCAGTTGCTCAATTGTTTGATTGAAAGGGGGTGAAGCAATTTACTGTAGCTCACTTGACCTCTGGTTCCTTATCTCTAAAACAGGAAGTTTGGCCTAATTTATTTCTGCAGTTCTTCCCCACATGTGATTCAGTGACTTGATGCTTTTCAGGTAGAGAAAGGAGAAAGACCAACTAGTGAAGAGAATCCATGAGCTTATCAGTTTCTAAGTAATCTGAAGGCTGTTGTGTGGATACACCTGTGAACTCCATGAGGACAGAAATATAGTGTCTTATCTAAATTTTGTGTCTTTCTCCCATGCCTAATTAGTATTTGATACATAGTAGTTATTCAGTAAGTGTTTATTTGATGGATGAATTATTGTACATAACTTAAATTTGTGTTGATTTTTTTTGTTTTTTGTTTTCCCTCTGCATTCCCTAGTAAGTTGCTCTCTAACAGCCATTGTTTAGTAAAAAAAAAGTATAAAGATTAAAAAAAAGTTTAGCAAAAGTAACTAACATAAGAAAAGTCTGTTATATGGAGGGTTCCACACTCATAGTCCTTTACCTTCCCAAAGAAGTAGGAGTGTGGCATGAGCCTTCTCATCCACTGTATCTTCTTTTAATCTAACCTTGGTCAATATAATTTCATAGTGTTCAGTTTTGAATGCTTTGATATTTTAGTGGTTGGGAATGTTATTTTCCTAGTTCTTCCACACTTCATTTTGTAGCAATTCATATGTCTTCTGATGTACAATCTCAAAAATTGAATTTCAAATGGTAGATGTATTCTTGTAAATAAAATTTTTGTAAATTGATTCATGTTTTGAATAATTCCCTATTTCTTAATGGTTTTCATTCTGTGCTATGCTTGAAAATTTCTAAATCTGCCATTTTGGACTATGCAGGTATGGTAGGCCTTTGAGGGATGAAGAGCGAAAGGAGTAAGCATTTATTAAGCACTCATTGTGCTGAATGCGGTACCAATATTATCTCATTGGATCCTCACAACAACCCTGTGATGTAGATACTATTATCCCCATTTTATAGTTGAGGAAACTGAGAGAGCTAGGGGTTAAATGACTTGTCCATAATCACATAGTTAGGAAGTGTGTAAGATTGGCTTGAAGTCATTTTTTCTTGCCTCCAGGTCCAGTGTCCCATCTGAAAAGAGTAGTATACTTGACTTTGCTTATAATCTCCTGTGAGACCAGAGTGGCATAGTCAGAGCAGCTAGATTTGTAGTTAATTGTGGGAGGAGAAGAATATACAGTTAGAAGAGGGCCATTAATCAGTCAGCGAGCATTTATTAAGCCCCCTTTGTGTGCTAGAAACTATGCTAAGGATGCAAATACAAATGAGAGTAGTACTTCCCCTCAAAGAGTTTATGTTCTGTAGTTCAGAGAAACGAAAGAAGATGGAGACTAAGAAAAAGTCATTGGATTGAGCAAGAGAAAGGTGACAATGAAGTGAAGAAAGGAAAGGCCTGTAATTCTTGTGGTGATCTACACAGAAAAAGCAAAGTTGAGATAAAAACCCAATTTTTAATTTTATTTAACAATACACCAATGAGGGCTTTATGACATAGAAATGTCTCGACATACTTGTTGGGAAGTACTCCCTAGAGGAATCACTATTTAAAATAGTACTGAGTTGAGTCCTTTAAAAAAAATGAATTGTTAAGTAATGTTGAAAAATCACCCTTTAGTTTATCTGTTTTGAGATTAAGTTCAAATTTTTATAGATTGAGTTTTCTTGAAACAGGGCACTATCCTAAAATTAATAATATATCAGCAATCTGTGATTTTGTTGGGGGTAGTATTCCTTTGACTAATATAAAGTACAGCCTCTCTTTATGTAATAGTCTTCCAGATGTTTACTAAGACCAAAACATTCACCATTTGTTCAATCTGGGGATCAGTCCCCTCCACATTCCACTAGGATGATGTTCAAAATAAGTAGACCTGTATAGCCCATCACCATTTTTATTTTTAAAAAATATAACTGAACTCCTTAAGGAACAGTGTTATTTTAAGTGTCAGTGTGTTAGGAATGTAAGAGTGCCATGGTACAAGTTGTAGACTATAGTTATGTTGATGCATTATGTACTTTTATTTCATTCTGGTTCTGACTGAATCCCGGAAAGCTGAGTCATGCATCTGGGAGTTCTGTGTTATTCTTAAGGTCTTTCATTAGGCGTAAGTGCTCCAGGCCATTTGGGGTGCTTTGAATATTGATGTCTGCTTAAAATTGTAAGATTTTTTTGAGGTGATGAGAGATTGGATTCTAGTCTAAACTTACCGTTTTATAAAGGAAGCAACTGAATTCTAGAGAGAGATCCCTTAACCCAGATTGTCGTGAGTAAATGGCAGATCTGGCACTAGAACCTCTACCATGAACTACTTCTGTAGTTTTGGAAACAGAGGAGAGTCACTTTACAATCCCTGCATTTTTGTTTTTCCACCATATCCAAATCTACCATAATTGTAATCTTCACTAACCTCCTCAATGGGGGGGGGGAGAGGGAGGGGAAGAGCACTATAAAAATTATAAAATTATGAAAATTATTTTAGAAATCATAATGCATAAAAATTATTAAGAAATGTATGCTTGTGAAACATTATTTCCAACCCAGCAACCATAATGCTATTATTTGATAGAATCTTTTAGTTTCTCATAAGTACTGGAGTCACCATTTTTGGTTGCCTAAAGCAGCCTTTTCACATGAAGCCAAAACAATCAATATTAAATTATGACTGTGGAGGTGGTAGGCTTCAAGGCTGCAGATAGAGCATAGTAGCATTCAGACCTTTACCAGCATTTCCTGCTTTTATTGGATGAATCCCCAAGAGAATGGCTTAGTTTTCTAAAGAAATGCTTGTCTTCCATTACCTACTTCATCATTGAGTAGCTGGTATTGAAAATGAAAGAACTGAGATGAAGAAAATTCATATATTTTCACCTGCACTGGAATGTTCCATTATTTGCTCTCTAACCTGCCATTCTAGCTTTATCACAATTCCACAAAGGCTATAGAGTAATGCCTACGCCTGCCCACCCAGGATGGCTTCATGTAGACTTCTTTATATCAAGCTGGACTGGTTAATTTAATGTACCTCTCAAATATGGCTTTTGTATTCCCACATCTAAACCATTGTTCATGTTTTCTCCCTACCTAGAGTGCCCTCCCCACTCCTTCCTATCTACCTAAATTATTATTCTAAATTATTTTTTCCTTCATTTTCTCCCTTTGATTGTTTTTATGTATTTCTTAGTCAATAAACTCAAGCATCTGCTAAGTGCTAGGCACTGTGCTAAGCACTGAGCATACAAATATGGAAAAAGAAAGACAGTCCCTGCCCTCAAGGAACTTATAATCTAATGGGAGAGGACAGTACACAGAAGGAAACTGAAAAGGGAGAGAGGTGAAGCAAGTAGAGAAGTAAGAAATGTCCCAGAATGGTACTTAGCTTAGCTCCCTCCTTGAATGTAGGTTTCATAGTTCATGGATTTATGCTTCAATCAGAGGGGCAGAGGATAGTGATGAGATGGAGTACTGACTGATGGGATCTTGTGGGATGATGAGAGTTGAATGAGCTTCCGGAGGGGCATGATGGGGAAATCAGAGATGTCCCAGAATGGTGCAGCCAGATAGCACTCATTTATATATTTCAAAGATGTGTGACTTTATCCTTGGCAGAAGTCCCCTCTGTCAATGTAAGTCTCAGCTTTTCTACATCTTAATAGACAATCTTTATGAGTTGATGTGTCAGTAGTGATAGTGGAAAAATCACCTGATTGCCCATCTTTTAGTGATGAAGCTCTCAAAAGGTAGCTGGTCATTGATAACACACATTCAGTCCAGTGCTGTCCGTGTACTCAAAACCTTTATTTAGGTCTACTAGAGATTGTATTCCATTGCCATAACTTTCAAGATCAAGGAGTCATTTCCATGCCACAATGAAGCCTCAGAGTAGGTCTTCCATCTGATCTTACCCATTTAGTACAGATTATTTTCTTCCTGGTATTATTAAATTGGTAGCTCCTTATTAAGCACCTTCTATGTACAAATCAATTCAGCATACGCTTATTGAACATCTATTATGTGCAAGGCAGCATGTTTTCTTTCTCCTGGTAATTAACAAGGAAATAGGACCCTGCATTATTAACAAGTTGAGCTTTTGCTTTTAAAAAGTGTCTGGTGTTTTTTTTTTTCCCCCAGTGTACATTCTCTTCTTTCTCTTTGCTGTGTGTGGGAATGTTTATTAACTTTAGCACAAGCTTAACTTTTGGTCACTAAAACAGGGTTAGGGTTGCTTTCTAGGCACTTAATATGTTGGTTGATTGCTTGTGTAAATAAATCCACAGACTTGGATTTGACTCTCTTGTGGGCCAATTAGCTTTTCTTTTTTCCTTTGATTCGACTGCACCCCTGTCTCCTAAACTGAGTGTCAGTGGATGAGAATGAACTTTTTCATGATTTGAAAAACAGCACATAAGAGTATGTCTTACTGACAAGAGGTTTTACTATTATCATATTTAGGTGAGAAGTTGAATGCATTTATCATGGCATTTAATGCTTTAAAAAGTTATAAACTTAAAAATGGACTTCTTCCTGATACTCAGGTATAATACCTATTACTTAACCTTTGAAGTAGATAATACTAATAAATTTTCATTTAAAAAGTATTTATTAAATACATATGTTCTGGGTAAGGTCTAGGTATAAAAGAAAACAGCCCCTGAAATAGGGGGATTTTCATTTTACTGGGGACTCCACCATGCAAGCAGACACATCAGTGCGAAAAAATGCTATATATGAAATAATTTGGGGAGAGCACTAATAATTGGGGGCATCAGGAAAAGCGTTATTATGTAGGAGAAGGCATTTAAGATGGGCCTTGAGGGAACCTTAGGGGATTCCAAGAAACAGATGAATAAGCAGTACATTCCTGACATGGAGGGACAACCTCTCTGTGCAAAGACATGTAGGTAAGAGATGGTGTGTTGGATATGGGGAAGGGTAAGGGAACTAGTCTGGTTTGGAACATAGAGTATATAAAGGAGAGGAAAATGGAAAGAGAGGTTGAAGCCACAGTAGTAAGGCCTTTAAATCCCACACAGAGGGCTTGTGTTTTATCCTAGAGGCAATAGAAGGCACTGAAGCTTTCTCCGCAGAGGATTGATGTGGTCAGACCTGTGTTTTAGCAGTGTAAATTTGGCATCTACCTGGTGGATGGATTAGAGAGTGCCAGGACTGGAAAGAGAACCAAGTAGATAGCTATTGGTATGAGAAAAGTGATGAGAACTGAAGCAAGAGTGTTGTTTGTAGACAAATATAATTATCTCTAATAATAAGATATCATAGCATAATTGATATACCATGCCATAGTTGAAAGAAAGGAATTCTTGCGAATAGAGGCTATGTGACTTTGGGGAAGTTCCTTAATCTCTCAGTAACCATGTCAGAAGTGGGACTTCTGGCTTAAAGGTTGCTGTCTAATTTGATCTCACATTGCCTTTAATAGGGTATGATTATGTCCCCCCAACTAGAGGAATTAATGTGGCTTGTTGCCATATGATAGATAAGTAGCAAAATGAAAGTAGTACTTTGTCTTTTAGACCACACACATGGAATCTAGCCTTCTAAGAATTTTTTTTTAATGTTGTTGTTGTGGTTGTAGTTGTTAAAAATATTTTCTGGAATTTGTCTATTGGCTTTTCCTCCCTAAAGGACGTGAGGAAACCTAGTGACTTTACTCCTGGATTTCAAACCTCCCCAATTTAATTCTATAAGCAAATGGCTTTGCCATTTGATTTCGTTGGGTGGTCTGTATCTAAGCATGGACTTTCCTGAAATTCCTGTGATTCCCGTCTGGTGTCTGCCTCTGTGTGTCTCTCTCAGTCTCTCTCTGTCTCTGTCTCTCTCTCCGATTTATCATAGTTCCTCAGTGAGATTTTCCTTAAAAATATAAAACTTTAACCATGGCCATTCTTGGATCAGTCTGGTTAAATTTACATATAATAAACAGGATCCTCTCACTTACTCTGGCTTTGGCACTGGAGGTTAAAACATGAAAAAAATCTGTACTATCAGCATGCTTTTGTCTAGGATACCCCATTGGAAATGGGATAGATGTGATAAACATGTTAGCTTTTGACTCTTGTTCTAGTTCAGTCTTTGGAAATCCTGATATATTTTTGAGGTTCTCATCTCTCTGTTGACTTAAAAAAAATAGTGATGACAAAGTTTGAAAAGTAATTGGAGCTTTGAAATCCCAAATTCCATTCATTCATTTATTTGTTTTCTTCAGTGATTCCTCAGATTCTGAGAAGTACATTCACTCAAGACAGAAGAGGCTTCCAACTGAAGAAAAATAATTTTTGAGTGATTAAGTAAGTGCTTATATTCTGAAGTTTTTTTTTCTTTTTGTAGTTTTAGATTTGGGGCTTTTATACCTTTTTATACCTTCGTTTCCCATTAAAGGACTAGACAGCTTCCCCCACCTCGAGCTCACTCATATTGTCTCCCTGTAGGGTGGTATAACATTTGGAAACCTGATTGATAGTCCTCTACCCTTAGCCTAGGGAGGTGATTGCTGAATAGTGTTAGAATGAAAAGTAGCCTAGCTCTCTACCATTTGCTGGACTTACTTGTAAGGTAAAATCCTATTCCACTTAGAAATCCTTCCTAACAGCGCAGTTGCTTTTTAAAAACAGCAACATGGGCAAAACTGAGTGTGAGAAATTTAAAAGCAATGCAAAACATTTTTTCTTGCCCTTTTTTCCTGCCCAAAGTGTGCGTCCATTCGAAATACATGAGTGAAAAATGTGAATATGTATGTATGTGGGCTGCTTTTTTCTGATTAGAGTTTAGGCTGCATCTTTACTTATTTTAATTTTCTCTTTTACCTTTCTAATTCTTTTAAGGGGGAAAAAAACCCTTCTGAATCTCCTCCCTAAGTAGCAACCACAAGTAAAATGAATCAAATAAGCTTATGCCTATTTCTGGGCTTGCCTGAATTGCTAATAATTCAGTGATTTCACACTGGGTATTTGTCTAAGAATAGACCCTACATATTTCTTCCAAGGAGAAATGTTTAATTGACATAATCTTATTACATTGTGTTCTGGTCTCCTTATCCATCAATGACAACAGGTCTATGAATACATTCAGCAGAGTTTCATTATAGGATTTCTTATGACATGGATTTAGATACACTATAGGTTAAATCATTTCACTTAGTATCTACATTCAGAAAAACCCTGATTGTAACATATTTATCATATTAAGTATGTGTCACTATTGCCCTTTAACAGTTTTTGTAAAGGAATTTTCATGTTTACTTAAGCCTTTTACCAAGTTCTGGACAGTATGCCTCTCAATTCAGCCTAAAATTGTATTAACTTTTTGACTGCTAAGTCATACTTTTAACTAACTTATATTGAGGGTATAGTAGACTTATTTTATTAAAATTCATATGTGAAAATGAATTTAGTTAATATTCTTTGGTGTTCCCAATTCACTCTACAAAGCAGCTCTCAAAACTTTGTGGTTCTAGAAAGCAGACCCATTAATTACCTTGGGTTGCTTCTCCAACTTTGCTTACTACAAATGGAGTCTAATCCTTTTTATTTTCAAATCTGTCATTTCCTCCATTTGCAGTATATTTTAGGTTATATGTTAAGGAGCTGCTTTCCTCTTTTTCTCCTCTTTTGAAGATTTGTTTTATGTCTCTCTCTTTCTTTTTTAAATTCATTCCTTAGTCAAGAATTTTATCTTGTTGAGTTCTCTTCAAGTTTGAACCTTGGATGGCATTGTACTCCCTTGGTATGTATTTTACTCTAAAGTCACAGAATCTCAAAACTGAAAGGGACCGAAGAGGACATCTATGCCAACAATACCTGCAGAGAAATCCCTTCTACCATATTCCTACTGGGAAAGTCATGTCACCCTCACCAGAAGACGTCCAGCGAGAGCAAACAGACAATGACCTTTGCCAGTGCATAGTTCTAATTGGGGTAGGGGGGAGGGTCTCCTTCCTAATCGTTAGTCTCTATCTGATTCTTTGCGGTTTATGTCCATTACTCCTAATTTTTCCCTCTTGAAGTACACTAGAAAAGGCTTCCTTGGACAAACCACTTAACCTTTCTGGGTGGACAGCTGTAAAATGAGTGAATTGGACTAGATGATCTCAAATGTCGTCTTAGCTCTAAATCTGATTCTGTGATCTCAAGCCTAATCCTTTTTACAAATCACAGTTATTCGAATATTTGAGCAATTATGACTCCACTAAATTTCTCTCCACACTAAATAAATTGAGGTCTTTTAACAAAAGGTTCTTAGCTTTATCTGTAAATGCACACCTTTGGCACTGTGATTAAACCTGTGGACCCCTTCTCAGAGCAATATTTTTAAATGCATAAACTACATACGATTATAAAAGAAGCCAATTATATTGAAATTTACCCATCAAAATATTAAAAAGTTGACAGACACTAGATTAAGAACACCTGCTTCGACCAATCCTAAACTAGCATGGTTTATACCCTTTCTATTCCAGGGGTTCTCTTCTATCACTCTCCAGCTTGTCCATTCCTTTTCTCAAATGTAATGCACAGAATGGAACATATTCCAGAAATATTTAACCAGAGCAAATTAAAGCAAGATTAGAGGCTGATAGATGGCTCAATGAATACATTATTGGACTTAGGGGTAGGAAGAACTGAATTTGAATCTGGTTTCAGATGCTTACTAGCAGGATGGCATTGGGCAAGTCACTTAATCGCTATTTGCCTAAATTTCCCCATTTGTAAAACATAGAACACATATCACCTACCTCACAGAGTTGTTTCGAGGATCAAATGAGATAACATAGGTAAAGTGCTTTGCAAACCGTAAAGTGGTATAAAAATGAAAACTATTTTCATCATTATTATCATTATGCTACCTAACAAAGGTGCTTTTAAAAACAGTATTGGAGATAAAAGAATAAACAATTTAGATTTAATCACCCTTTTTTGAACTACAATATTTTGGGGGTATTCAATTTTTAATGATATCTTAAAATAAATCCATGACTTTCTGTTTAAATCATGCCAGATAGAACAAGTAATTTCTGGCCTTCAGTTACCCCATTGGTGAAATGGGTACAGTTTATCACCTTCTAGGCTCAATCATTTTATTTTTTTTAATTAATTTTTAGTTTTCAACATTTATTTCCACAAGATTTTGAGTTCCAAATTTTTACCCCGTCTTGCCCCTTCTACCACCCCAAAAGGGCATGCATTCTGAATATCCCTTCCCCTAGTATGCACTCTCTTCTATCTCTCCCCGCCTTTTCTTATCGCCTTCCCTTTCTATTTTCCTGTAGGGCAGGATAGACTTCTGTAGCCCATTTCCTGTATTTCTTATTTCCCAGTTGCGTGTGAAAACATTTTTTTAAAAGATGTGTTTTTAAAACTTTGGGTTCCAAATTTTCTCCTTTCTTCCCTCCCCATCCACCCTCATTGAAAAGGCAAGCAACTCACTATGGGTTATACATGTACAGCTGTGCAAAACACTTCCATAGTAGACATGTTATGAAAAACTAACTCTATTTCCCTTAATCCTATCCTGCCCCCCCATTTATTCCATTCTTTCTTTTGACCCTGTCCCTCCTCAGAAGTATTTGCTTCTGATTACCCCTTTCCCAATCTGCACTCCTCTCTATCATCCCCCTGCTCTCTTGTCCCCTTCTCCCCCTATTTTCCTGTAGGGTAAGACAGATATCCATACCCAATCGAATGTGTATGTTATTCCCTCCTTAAGCCACATCCTATGAGAATAAGATTCATTCATTCCCTCTCACCTTCCCCCGTTTCCCTCTACTGTAAGAGCCTTTTCTTTTCTGTTTTTTTTTGTGAGGTAATTTACCCCATTTTACCTCTCCCTTTCTTCTTCTAGTATAATCTTCTCTCATCCCTTAATTTTATTTTCCAGGTATGATCGCTTAATCTTCAACTCACCCTGTGCCTCTATCTCTCTATCTATCTATCTATCTATCTATCTATCTATCTATACATATAATTTTTTCCCCTTCCACTACCCTAATACTGACAAAGGTCTCATGAGCTATAAATACCATCTTTCCTTGCAGGAATATAAACAGTTCAACCTTAATAAGTCTCTTATGATTTCTCTTTCCTGTTTACCTCTTCATGTTCCACTTGAGTCCTGTATTTGAAAGTCAAATTTTCTATTCAGCTCTGGTCTTTTCATCAGGAATGCTTGAAAGTCCTCTATTTCACTGAATAACCATTTTTTCCCCTGAAGGATTATACTCAGTTTTGCTGGGTAGGTGATTCTTGGTTAATCCTATCTCCTTTGCCCTCCGGAATATTATATTCCATGCCCTGTGGTCCTTTAATGTAGAAGCTGCTAAATCTTGTGTTATCCTGATTGTGTTTCCACAATACTTGAATTGTTTCTTTCTGGCAGCTTGTAATATTTTCTCCTTGACCTGGGAACTCTGGAATTTGGCTACAATATTCCTAGATTTTCCTTTGGGGATCTCTTTCAGGAGGAGATCTTGGATTCTTTCAATTTCTATTTTGCCCTCTGGTTCTAAAATATCAGGGCAGTTTTCCTTGATAATTTCTTGAAAGATGATGTCTAGGCTCTTTTTTTGATCATGGCTTTCAGATAGTCCAATAATTTTTAAATTCTCTTTCCTGGATCTATTTTCCAGGTCAGTTGTTTTTCCAATGAGATATTTCACATTGTTTCTAATTTTTCATTCTTTTGGATTTGTTTTATGTGTCTTGATTTCTCATAAAGTCACTATCTTCCAATTGCTCTATTCTAATTTTTAAGGAAGTATTTTCTTCAGTAAGCTTTTGGACTTCCTTTTCCATTTGGCCAATTTTTCTTTTTAGGGCATTCTTCTCCTCATTGGCTTTTTGGACCTCTTTTGCCATTTGGGTTAGGCTATTTTTTAAGGTGTTATTTTCTTCAGTATTTTTTGGGGTCTCCTTTAGCAAGCTGTTGACTTGTTTTTCATGATTTTCTTGCATCACTCTCATTTCTCTTCCCAGTTTTTCCTCTGCTTCCCTTACTTGCTTCTCAAAATCCCTTTTGAGCTCTTCCAAGGCCTGGGACTGATTCATATTTTTCTTGGAGGCTTTGGATGTAGGAGCTTTGATTTTGTTGTCTTCTTCTGGTTGTATATTTTGATCTTCTTTGTCAGCAAAGTAAGATAATGTAGTCTGACTGTTTTTGTGCTGCTTGCTCATGTTCCCAGCCAATTAACTTGAGTTTTAAACTCTTTGTTAAGGTAAGAGTTTGCTTCCAATGTGGAGAATATACTGTCCCAAGCTTTGGGGGTTTGTATAGCTGTTTTCAGGGGTACTTGTAGGGACCTGTAAATTTTCAGTTCTTGCAAGGTGGTATGATAACGGGTAAGGTGTTTATTCCTTTCCTGGCCTGTGCTCTGTTCTATTAGTGACAACAAGCACTCCTTTCTGTCCTGAAACTGTGAGGAGGGTTTGCTCTTCACAGCCAGTACAAGCTCCACCAAGCCAGCGCTCCTCCTCGCCCCAGGACTGTCTGATCAGCCACTGGGTTCTCCCTCATTCTGTGGGTTGGGAGCTCAGGATGCAGCCACTGCCCTGGTGCCCGCACTCTGCACTCTGGAACTGGCTTTGAGACCTAGCTTCTCTCTCACTGCAGAAACAGACTTTTCCCACTGACCTTCTAAGTTGTCTTTGGCATTTGTGGGTGGGGAGTCTGGAAACTGCCACAGCTGCCACAGATTCAGTCCTCTGAGGCCTGCTCCAGGCTCACTTGGGCCTGCACGCCCAAGCCAAAACTGCGTTCCTCTCCTGCACAGTGCGATATAACTTTCTGATCAACCATCCAGGTTGTCTTGGGCTGGAAATTTGCTTCACTGTCTTTTTGTGGGTTCTCCTGCTTTAGAATTTGTTTAGAGCCATTTTTATAGGTATTTGGAGGGGTTTAGGGGAGAGCTTAAGCAAATTACTGCTTTTACTCAGCCATCTTGGCTCCGCCTCTTCTTACTGATATAGGCTCAATCATTTTAAAGCACTAATCCTCCCTTATGATGGTAATAGTGTCTAATTAAATCAGCTAAACATTTAGGCTTAAATGAAAGTATAAGTATTCTAAAGCATAGTGATTTCCTGTACATTTCTAGGTATTAATCCTGACATGTTCATTTATCTTTGGTTTTATGTGGTTGGCGACATTGATATTAGAGGCTATTAGAACCAGAAAGGACCACAAAATGTCATCTGGTTCTAAGCAAGTAAAGTATTACTGTCCTCATTTCACAGCTGGGTTAACTGAAGGCCAGAAATTATCTATACTATGTGGTATGATTAAATACAAAGTTTAATGTGAGTCAGAGATTTTTTTAAAAGGCCGCATTAAAATTGTTGAGTACCCCAAAATGTACTGAGACAAAAAAGGATGGCTAAATCTGAACTTACAGAAAATCAGAAGGTTGAATTTCAATTACCACTTGAATGAACTTTCAGTCATATTGTGAGGGCTACCAATTCTCAGGCTTGTGATGTCTCACATTTTTGCGGCAGATTAAATTGGAGGGGTGTTTGTCAAATTTGCCGATGACATAAACCTAGAAAGAAGCACAAACACAGAGCATGACTGAATCAGGTTCCAAAACAATTTTGACAGGCTAGAACGATAGGTCAAATCTAATAAGACGCAATTTGATAAAAGTAATTTTGAAATCCTACACTTGGGTTCAAAAAGTCACTTTCACAGTTACAGCCTAGTATGATAGCAGATCTCAAAAAGATCTGGTCTCACAAGCTAAATATGAATAAAAAACGCGTCATGGCTATTTTGAGAGGCTTAGTGAGCTGAGTAAAGGAGGCAGTGGGAAAGAAACCAGCATTTCTTAAGCACCTACTGTATACCAGGGACTGTGCTAAGTTTTGCAAATATTATCTCAGTTATTATCTCACAACCCTGGGAGGTAGGTGATATTATGTTCCCCATTTTATAGATGGGGCAGCTGAGACAAACAGAGGTTAATGACTTGTTCAGGGCCATACATTACTAATGTACTACTTCTCCTTGACAGGTGAGGCTGAGTGATAGCTATTAAGTGTCTGAGTCAGGATTTGAATGCAGATCTTCCTGACTTCAAGTCCAACATTCTGTCTGCTGTGTAGCCTAGCGGCTTCTGCTTTCTGAGAAGTGGGGGACCTGAGATTTTATATTTACTGCTTGTGTGGCTCAGTTCTTCAGTAGTAAAGATGATGAAAATGAAAATGATGATAATGATTCACCTATGTATGGTGCTTTATAGTTCACAAACCACTTTATGTACATTATCTCATTAACTTCCTCAGGCCTGAATTTTCTTACGTGTAAAATATGAAATGTCAGCTCCCCTGTATCTTGGCAGAACCGAACCAATTTTGTTTCCAGACAGCATAGTTTGGAATTAGAGGGCCTCAATTCAAATCCTAACTCTGCTACTTCTTCCTGTGTGAACTTTGACCTCTTTGGGCCTGAGTTTCCTCGTGTGCAGAACTAAGGAGTTAAGCCAGATGACTTTTTAGGTTCCTTCCAACTCTGAATCTGTGATCCTGTGTTCTTTTCATTTTCGTCTGAATAGTATATGATGAATTTTTTTAAGCTCCTGCTATGTGCTTGGCACTGTGCTAAATGCTGAGAAAGATGGTTCGTGCTCTCAAGAGGCTTAAGGTCTAATAGGGGATAACAGTACACAAAAGGAAGCTGAAAAGGGCTGGGGGGAGCATACCCCTGCACAGTGATATGTGATGATGATGATGATGATGATGATGATGGTGGTGGTGGTGGTGGTGGAGTTAAAACCATGCAGAGCAGCTGGGAGCCAATGAGGATTGCTGGAATTTTGAGTCTTCTATAAAAGCAGGCTATGGGAAGAGTTTTTTTTGTTCCTCCAGCCTTCCAGTCAGAGAGGTAAAAGCAGCTGAGGGGATTGAGGAAGTGCGAGTACCAAAGTTGAAGCAGTTTCCAAGCTGATGAGTTTCTGGGTGAGGAGGTTATCATAGGGAGATGAGCTTATCGTAGGGGGATGGGGAGCGTGGTGGTGGTGGTGATGATGATGATGATGATAATGGTGATGATGATGATAGTGGAGTCAAATCAAGCAGAGCAACTGGTAGCAAATGAATTTTTTTTGCCATTTGCTGTCTCTTTGACCTTGGATGAATTACAGTCCCTCTTAGCTTCATTTTCCTCAAGTGTAAAATTGGTGAGTTGGACCGCATCATCTCTAAATCTATGATCCTACAAGATCTAAAATCTATCTTCTTGGCAGTGTTAGCACATAAACTTAATGAGGACAGTTAAAGAAGCCCTTGATCCAGGGACAGAAGCAGCAACATAACCACAATCCCACAGGTGGACATTAGCCAAGATACTTTTAACCACAGAATGTTCTACCATTTCATACCACACAAGGGGAAACCTGATTTTATTCGTTTTCTCTAATGACTCATTTATTTATGCTCAGGGCTTAATGTTAACTGCACTTGTTGGGTGCTGCATTTGTGATTGTTGACACAGGATTGTTGACCAATATTGACCTTGATCCTAGCTCCTTCTTGCATACCTGTATTGGGATAAATCCCCATTCTTATTTTCTTCCCTTATCCTTTGTATTTTCTATTATGTTCTGTGTTTGGGAACCAGTTTAAAAGTATGATAATTAAAAGGAGCAAATGGATATCGGAAATGGTTGGAACCACAGCATTTGAGAACTAGAGGAGAATCTCTGCTAGCTGGCCTATCTACCAACAAATTCAATTTAACAAAGCACTTCCTTACTTCATTAGTACTGGAATTAATCATAGTTGTCCTCACATTGGATGCTTTAGGACCTTAGGGGATCATCTTCTGATGTCACCTGTTTTATCATTTTAATACTGTCCATAGAGTATTCTTGGCAAAGATCCTGGAGCGATTTGCCATTTCCTTCTCCATCGGATCATCTTTTGTCAGAACTCTCCACCATGATCTGTCCATTTTGGGAAACCCTGCACAGCGTAGCTCATAGTTTCATTAAGCTGCCTTGTCTTCTCTGCCATGACAAGCCAGTGATCCAGTAGGGGGAAAACCACATTTAGATCCATTTAACGAAATAAGTAAAAATAAGTTTTAAAAAAATCCTCAATCCACACGTAAGAAGCCTAATCCCTTTTCCCCACGATAGCCCACTAAATCCTTAATGATTGCTGTCATGTCCTTCTTGATCCTTCTCTTTACCAGGATAAACATCTCTAATTCCTTCAGTCAATACTCACCTGACATGGACCTGGGGACCTTCACCATTTTGGATGTTTTCCTCATACTTTCTCTAGCTTATGTTATCATTCTTTGAGGTAGACACAGTAGTCTAGATGTGGTCTTCCTATAATCTGAGCACAATCTTTGTAAATGAATTCTGTGCTTCTTTTTACATAAGTCAGGGTTGCATTAGCATTTTTTTTGGGGGGGGGAGGTTGACATATTGCTTTATTGACTCCTTCAGCTTTTTGTCCACTAACCACCCCTAATCCCTTAACTTTTAGACACACTTCTAGTCTGTCAAAATTTTTTTGGATTCTAACCCTGTCATAGTCAGTAATGATATATAACTGGCTAAAGTATGTTTTTAAGCTTTGAAATTTTACTTTAGTCTTGGTAGGTGGGGGAAGGGGCTAGAGAGATAGCTGGTTTATAATTATAGATGTTCCAAAAGTCTGTGAGATTAGAAGTCGAGTCAACAAACATTTGTTAAGCACTTACAATGTGCCAGGTACTATGTTAAGTAGTGAGGGTGCAAAAAGAAAGGTGGTGCCTGCCCTCAAGGATCTTATATTCTAATGGTGAAAAGGGAGCTGTTCTACATATTCCATATTCTGTATATTCTGTATTCTAATAGGAAAGGGAGCTGAAGGTAGTTGGGAGTGAGGAGGCAGGGCAGGTAAATGAACCTGCACAGGACCATAATGGTGAAATGCAGAGATCCTGAAGCAGAGCTGAGAGAGGAATGCAAGGTGGCTGGCCTGGGCCCTTTCTCAAAGTGGAGGATCTATGAAAAATTCACCAGTGGGAAGGTTGGTGGCCCTTCTTCCAAATGAACGTTCCAGAAAGGTATCTCTCAGCCATATAAAATAGGTTATAATTCCTTAATTAATTTTAATTTAATTTAATTTTACCTTAGACTTTTGGTCTTTTCTCCACAGAGGAGAAAAAAAGAAAACGAACTTTTCCTTTTTGATTCTATAATTTCCTACTCATTACAAGGGAGAAAGATTTGGGGGTTTTTATTTGTTCATTTGTTTTTAAATTTTCTTTATTGTTTCTCTTGACAACAGCCTCCCAGCTTTTAACTTTCTCCTTGCCAAAAGTCTGTAGGGCTTTATTTGAAACATTGGAATCCTGTTGACCATATGCTACACTTAATTTTACCTGTGAAGAGTCTTCAGTAAACATCCTTTCCTTGTTGCCTTTGGTTTTTGTTCATATAAATGGAGTGTGGAAAAAATGAAATGGAGCAGGAATATGGAAAATTTCCTTCCATTTCGCTGGGGCTGACAGAACATGTTCATGTTAAGTTAGACAAGAAACACTATTAGAATTCTATCTATTTATATTGAGCTCTGTCTCTTCAAATAGTGTTCTGCTCTGTATTTCACCCATTAAGTTAATGTATCACTCCTCATGCCTGACCTTTAAGGGAATAAGTATTAATGAAAGACATTCTGTTCAATAACCAGATGACAAGGGTTTGGGATTTGCTGTGGTAATTGGATTCTAGTAACTGGAAAAAAAGCGGTGGTTGATATTTGCAAAAAGCTCTGCATTTTTCAAAGGAGATAGCCATATTAGTCATAGAAATAACAAGTATTCTTAGCAAACAGCAATAATCCTGCTTCTAGAGAACTTCCTTTGTACATTTCAACATCCTTACTGTCAGTATAATAAGAGACAAATGAAAAGAAACAAAAAATGATCGTTCATTGTAAGTTCTTGATTATTAAAGCTATAAGAAGAGAGCAGATAATTCAGAATGGCAGCTCATCCTGGAGCTTTCTGCCTGCAGTTTGCAAATCTAGGAAATGTCAGGAAACTGGTAAGGCAAAGACTTCAAGATCTGGTGGTAGGGTCTGATAGATTCACTCACCTTATCTCTTATTATAGATCAACAGTGGGATTGCTGAATAGGCAAAACTACTGTTAATTGAGTGGCACCTAATAATGTAACAGCAGTAGGAGCAATAAATGTTTCTTGGGCAGAGAATGCAAGGAAAAAATGATCAGGGTTCAAAGGGATTAACGAACTGGGGGAGAAATAATGACAGAGGGAGTAATTTTAGCCCCAAAATTAGAGAAAAAAATAATGAGGATAACACTTCTATACTGGTGGGCTGCAAGTACATCCCTATATTGCTGCATAGGAGGCTGGGGAGAAAGAGGTGAAAGGCAGGTCAGGGACTTTCCTCTGAGCCGCAGGCACCTGGGAACACTGGCCTCCCAGCATATCCTTTCAGAACACCCTGACTCTTGTGTCTTCTGTTGTCTAATCTACTTTATTTGACTCACACAATTACTATTTTATGAATTACTTTGTTAAATGTATTTGTTCAACTATCCTTGACTGTGATTGTCTTTTGTGTAATAGGCATTTAGTAGGAGGGAGGTGGGCAAGTGGATCAAGAGTAAGCTAACTGTTTTCTTGTATTCCTAAAAGAGCGTCTACCCCTGGACTGCAAATATCTGATGTGTAGTAGATACAAGTCTAGCTCAGTATCCTTCTTAGAGATGGGAAAATGGAGAAGGGAGCTCCTAGCCTAGCCGTGTTCCTCCTGCTCTACTCAAAGGTGGAAAACCTCTCACTTCACTACAGGGTGAACCACATCCCAGATCAGAAATCTCTAAACCAGTCCCCACAGCAAGGGCTACTTGGGTGACTGTGGTGTGATACAGTCTATCATAAGTGGATTTATTGGTCTGTGTTACATAGTTCGCTGTATAGACAGCTCCTTATGTGTTGAATAAGCAAAAATTGTTAATATACAATGTTGTTGTTTGTTCTCAAAGAAGACAAATAACATCAGCAGAATGATGTCTTGACTTGTGAGTGAGTTGGATTTAAGTGAGGCAGAGTGTGTAGACATCAGCCTCACTCTTTCCTCTAGTCATTGGAATCCAGTGGCAAGACATAGGTCAAGATGAGTGGCTGTGGCCCCTCATGCAGTGGGAGACTTTGGCCTTTTTGAGCTAATGAAAGTGTATGGGAGTGCATGGTGGATTTAAAAAAAAAGTTTATTTGAGTTGGTTTTAAAAATCTACCAATAAATTTAATATAACAAAGCACTTTATATATTTATATATAATTATAGATAACATTATATCATATTATATTATATTATATTATATTGTATTATATTATATTATGTTATGTTATGTTATGTTATGTTATATTATATTTATTATATTATATTAATTATATTATATTAATTATATTATATTATATTATATTACATTATATTATATTATGTATTTTTATATTTTTATATGATATAATATAAAAATATATAATATAATATATAATGTTATCTATAATTATATATAAATATATCTCAGGCATATAAAATAGGTTATATTTATAAATCAGGAGTTATCCCACATTGCTTTTGTTTTTGGTTTGCTCTCTTTAACTTTTTCATTTATTAATATCAGACCAATTCTTCTGAGTAGGCCAAGTTAAATTGCCATAAGGCTAGGCCCCTTTTCAGATCATCCCTTGGAAGATCCTTAGTGTTTAGTGATTAGCAGGTTTGGTAAAACATTTGGAAAACCAGATACTGGCCATCTATCATTTCCTTTCTCCCTTTGAGGAAAATGAAAGTTGCCTCAAGTGTTTGAGCAAAAATACAAAATGGGAAATCCCTCCTTTAAAAAAAAAAGAGCTTAATTTAACGAATACCAAAATAATTGGATGTATAGTAGAACAGCCAAGAGAATTATGCATGAAACTGAATATCTCTATTATGTATAGCTTGTTTTTCTTTTAAAATATAATTTATTTTAGATATATTCTAATTTATTTAATAAATTTAACACATAACTTTCACAGTTTTCTTGCTTGTCTGTGATTCTTTCTGATTTCTTCCTTCTGTCTTCTTATAATTAAAAAAAAAAGGTTTCAATGACCCTCTCTTGTTTTTCTTTTTTTGTTTTTCTTTTTTCTTTTTCCATTTGTTATCATAGCCCTGGGCTCCTTTTCCTTTTTAGCCTCATTTCTTTTCCCCCTCCAAATTGGAAAAACAGAAAGAAAGAAAGAAAAAAAAAATCCTTGTAGTAAATATACACAGAAAAGGGAAGCAGATTCCCATGTTGACTATGTCTCAGGCTGTATGTGTTTTTCTACAGCTTTATTCCATCACTTCTCTGTCAGGAGATGGATAACATGCTTTATCATTGGTCCTCTGGAATCATGGTTGGTTATTGCATTGATCAAAGTTGTTAAATCTTTTCAAGTCACTTTTATATACCATGTTGTTATTGTATACAGCTCTACACTATATCACTTCATGCAATTTTCTCAGATATTTCTGAAACTGACCCTGTTGTCATTTCTTATAATGTAATGGTTTTCTATTATGTTCATATATCATAATTTGTTCAGACATTTAATGCAGACAGGTCTAAATGACAAATGATAAATAAGATATACCTCACTTTAAGGTGATTTGTTAGAAGTTTACCCTTGTAGACAGACCTTAACTGTAGGATGGTGGGAGTAAGCAAGAATGCCAAATAATAGTCCTTTCGATTAAAGATAATGTTTAAAATACATAGGCTTGGCAGAGTATACTTCCTTCAGTGGCTTAAAGCAGGGAATATTGCTAACCCACGACACTGGAATTTTTATTGACCCATTTGTCCAGCTGGTAATTTCACACCCATGTTACTTATAGGTTAATCATTTCTAGTGTTCTGTTTTTACTATTCTTTCTTTTTCATTGACTGTTATTTCTAGTTGGTGTAAACAAGGCCAAACAGTGATACCGGACTCTTCTAAATAATGATTTTTACACTAATTTTCTGAGCCTAGTCCATTGACTCTTCAGATCTTACTAGAAAGCAGAGATTCAGCTATAGTATAAGGAGGGATGTAAGCAAGACTTTCTCAATGAATGTTCATTCCAGTGACTCTCAAGGGCAAATATGGTTTCATTTGGCTTTGTATGGCCTGTGCCTAGCACAGTTCTTTGGACCTTTGTAGTAGGTGCTTAATTAAAAGTTTGAGGTGTGGTGGTTGTTATTGCTATATAATTATGTCTTTATATACTTTATGTATACGTATACCCACACTTACACATGCACATATATACATATGTGAGTTTATTGTCAAACAAGATATTTCATATAACAATGTTAATACTGACATGACTTGTTAAATTAAGTAGCGCAGACCATTAATACTAATTTGTTAGTTAGTTTTTATTAATTATTATTACTAGTAGTAGTGGTGGTATTAGTATTATTAATACTAATTAATACATCTAAGGTACTGATAGATTGTTCTACACACTAAGTATAAAAGGAGTTAGAGAATGAATTATGGGTTGTCATCTTCAAAGCTTTCTGTGAAGAGGTAGAATTTCAAGTAGGTACAGAAGAATGGGTGGATATTAGGTAATTGGAGAAGATGAGCAAGAGAGGCAAGGCAAACACTACACTGCTTTGAAAGCTTATTGCCAAAGGAAAGGAGTCCTGTGTCTTCATGGATGCAATTTCACTTGGAGTGATAGTTTATCAGATAGCAGTTCTGAAAAGATCTTGGGCTTTGAGGAGACTGCCATCTCAGTAGGATTCAGGAGCTAGAGGCAGCACCACAAAAATGCTAATGTAGTCGTTGGCTGGGGAATAAAGGAGTGGAAGGGATGGTATTGTCCCATCCTTTGCTGCCATTGTCACTGTTCAATTGTGGGCATCACAGTTTAATAAATTAATAAACTGGAGAGTGTTGAGATGAAGGAAATCAGAAGGATGATGGCCCTTGAATCTGTATCACATAAGGAATTAGGCATTTTTAGTTTGGGAAAAAGAAGACAGAGGAGGGACATGATGGTATTTGTATGGGTGCTGCATTGAGAAGGGATTAAACTTGTTCTGAGAAGAGAGGAGCGTCTGCACTGGGGTGGTGGCATCAGAGGAGAGAAGGGGGCAAGTTGAGTGACTTGCTGTGGGTCACACAGCCAATGTGTGTGAGAAACAGAACTTCAACTCGGGTCTCCTTGACTGAGACCAGTATCATACAGATTCACTGTATGATCACTTGCCCTTGTAAGAGTTCACATTCATTTAATGGCAATTCAAATTTCATTTCTTTATTTTCAAATTTGATTTCAGAAGGCCTTAGCTAAATGTACTTTCTTTTTAAATGGTCAGTGTATTCCTTAAAGTGGAGCCTGAAGTCTTGACTTAAGTTATGAGTGTGACATAGGAAGGAGAGGAACTCTCCGTCATGGAAAAGAAAAGACTGGAACTATGAGGGTGGAGACAGATGAGAGTATGAGTTTGGGTGGGACCCTAATGTAGTTTAGTTTTTCAGTCACATCCTGCTCTTGTGACCCCATTTTAAGTTTTCTTGACAAAGATCCTGGAGTGGTTTGCCATTTTCTTCTGCGGCTCATCGTACAGATGAGCAAACAGACAAACAGGGTTAAGTGACTTGCCCAGGGTCACACAGCTAGTAAGCGTCTGAGGTCACATTTGAACTCAGGAAGATGAGTATTCCTGACTCAAGCCCGGGCACCCTCTTCACTGTACTACCTAGCTGTCCCTGGACCCTAATAGCTGCCTGTAAGTATATATAATGGTTATGTGGAGGAAGGGGGAAAGGGAAGGGAATAAGCATTTATAGAGCCCCTACTATGTTCCAGGCAGTATGTTAAGCTCTTTATCTCATTTGATCCTCACAACAACCCTGGGAGGGAGGTTTTATTATCTTGATTTTATAGTTGAAGAAACCAAGGCAGACAGAGGTAAAGTGACTTGCCCAGATCACAGAGCTAGTAAGTATGTGAGGACAGATACTTCTGTCAGGTCTTCCTGACTCCAAGCTTAGCCCTCTATTCACTGTGTCACTTAGCAGCCCTTGTCAATAAGTTAGTTATATTTCTAAAACCTAGGTTTAACCACATCACACTTCATTGTGACTACTTACCTCTAAGGATAAAACATGAATTTAAAGGTCTCCCACAGCCTGGCTCCAACCTAGCTTTCTAGTCTCACATCATCATACCTTAGCTACACTGGTACAGTAATCATTCCACAAACTCAACATCCCATCTCCTTTTTACCACAGCTTCCAAAAAGTTGCCCCATTTGCCTGGAGTGCACTCCTTCTCGCCCTCACCACTGTCTGTTAAGAGCCTGAGAGGCTCAGGTCAGGGGCCACTTCCTATGGAAAACTACCTCCTGCAATTATTAGCACTTCCTCCTCCAGTTACCTTCTACTTGTATATCTCTCTATCTCCCCCGAGGGAAGAGGCTTCATTTTGGAGTTAGTGTCCTCAATGCTTACAACTATGTTTTGTACATTAGTAGTAGTAATCAGTAGTTGTAGTAGTAGCAGTCATAGCAGCAGCAGTAGTAGAAGTAGTGGTGGTGGTGGTTATAATTGTAGTAGCAACAGCAGCAGCAGTAGTAGGTACTTAATAAATGCAGTGAAACAAAGGCTGAAAATAACTAGGTATCTGGGAGTGATGGAGAAGAGCTTGTTCAGGTATGGGTTCTATGAGATGTCTTCTGAGATCCTTGCTAACTGCCAGAGTCTGTGAGGGGAGAATGACATGAATAACTTAAGTCACTCTGTCAGTTTTAAGTTAATTTAGGCTCTAGTAAATTAATTCAGTATTGAGCAGATAGCTACTGAAGAGACATCTTATGTTTTGAACAACATATTTTTGACAGTTTTCAAGTAAATAGTTTCCATAGTTTTTCAGAATAAATTCAGGTTTAGCACAGGCTATCATGACTTCAAATTGGCCAGCCTCAATTAATGTTTCAAATATTTCTCTTTTGCCCGGTGAGATAGTGCTTTTTTTTAAAAAAGCTTTTATTTATCCAAGTGACAGTCATGTATGATTGCTCATAACAAGCAAGTTATCAAACATACTAATAAACTTGAATCTTAGTATTTTCACTCTTAGTCATTCAAGGACTAATTGTCCAATTAGTGAATCATCTTGCTCTCACTGACATCTGACAGTTTCATTGCCTGCCTAATATCTTTATCAAAGTATAAAATAGTAGGAGTAAAATGAACTTAATAAATCTTTTCCTCTACTTCCTAGGTTGTTGTTCAGTCATTTTTAGTTGTGTCTGATACTTTGTGACCCCATTTGGGGTTTTCTTGTGAAAGATACTGGAGTGGTTTGCCATTTCCTTCTGCAGCTCATTGGACAGATGAGGAAACTGAGGCAAACAAAGTTAAGTGACTTGCCCAGGGTCACATAGCTAGTAAGTATCTGAGGCTGGATTTAAACTCATACAGATGAATCATCCTGATTTCAGGCTCAGCACTCTATCTACTGTGCTACTTAGTTGCTCTTCCTAGGAGTCTTTTAAATTTGAAGCAAATATAAACTATACAGTAAAATATGGTTTTGATTTATTCATGGATTTATATTATCCATGCTAGTCCTGCATCTTATTTAAACTTTAGCTATATTATACTTTTCTCTTTGTACCAGAAATTATCCCACTGACCATCAGTAGGATATGGTAGTGAGCCATCCACGCTTTCTGGTCCTCATTATGGCTGGTGGCATGCTTTTATTGGATTCTACAAAATAAAGCAACTATCTCAATGACAATACTACTAATAACTAACATTTATATAAGGCTTTAAAGTCTGCAAAATGCTTTATATATAATCTCATTTGTTCTACTTAGCCATTCTACAAATTAGAACAAACTACTGATTTGCTGAACCCTGAATTAACTTGTTTAAAAATAATAGAAATTATCTCATGCATCAGTTTAAACCAGGGCCAAATCTATTTCTGAATCTGTTCAGCTGGAAGAACATCCAAACATGAACTATGGTGAATTGTTTTTAGCCCTTAGAGGTCAATAAAGTTAGGTGGCCCGTTTTGGGGTAAAGTCTCTGACACCACAGCATATATTTCATTTCTCAGTTGTCCGAGAGAATAGATAGCAGTGTGGCATAATGGAAAGAGAGATAGAAATTTAGGAGAGAGTTTGAATCTTGCCTCTCATAGTACCCACCTAGATCACCTAATCTCCCTGAGCTTTTGTTGCTGCTGCTGTTGTCTTTAAAATACAGATAGTAATGCCATCCACCTCAAAGGGCGGCCTTGAGGATAAACTGACACGAGACAGTGCTTTTTTAAACCCTAAAGCCCTATGAAAATGGAAATGATGATTTCGGGCGATTATCCCATTTGATCTTCATAACAGTCCTCTAAAGCGGGCGGGTCAGCTATAAAACTCAGTGAAAGTTGAATGATTTGGGGAAGGCCATCGAGGTATAGTTAATAATAAAATCATAGCTAACATTTCCGTAGTATTAAAGTTCAAAATATTATATGTGCACATAATATACTATAAATACTATTTATTGTATGATATATTATAAATGTATGTATAATGTTTTGTAAATTTTAGTACTAGAGAACTGTTAGCTGTTATATATATATATACATATACATATATGTGTGTGTATATATGTGTGTATATATACACACACACACACACACACACACACACACACACACAATCACATAATCTCTTTTGATCCTCACAACAAACTTGTAAAATAAGTTCTTTATTTATACCCATTTTGCAGATGTTAAAATCCAGGCTGAAGGAGAGTAAGTAACTTGCTGTAGGTCAGGCCTGCCTAACCTGTGGTGGGCAGCTTATGGCCTGCAGGCCACTTGCGCCACGCCAGAGGATTTCCTCTACATCCTAAGGATGTTTTCCTTTACATTTTTCACAGGTTTTGCTGGCTGCCTAAAATCCTTTGGCGGGCCGCAGGTTGTGCAGGCCTGCTCTAGGTCATACAGCTAACATGTTTCTGAGGTGAGATTCAACTCAGGACTTCCTGATTCTTAGTTAAACACTATATCTGCTATTATTCCGTCTCCCTAGCATCTAGTAAGTGATGGAAGACCCAGATCTTTTGAGCCATAGTAGTGTGGTTGTTCTGTGTTGTTAATAAGGGATAGGCCCAAGCTGTTAATAGCCTTATGAAAAAGTGCTTCAATTTACTAATAATTAGAGAAATGCAAATCAAAGAAATTCTTAGTTACTACCTCATGCTCAAAAGTTTACAAAAAAGGAAAATGACAAATGTTGGAGAGGTTGTGGGAAAATAGACGCGTTAATGTGCTCTTAGTGGTGCAGTGAATTAGTCTAGCCGTTCTGTAAAGCAGTTTATATCTTTACCTAAAAAAATTACTGAACTGTGTTTACCTTTGACCCAGTGATACTTTACTCGGCCTATATACCCAAGAGATGAAAGAAAGAGGAAAAGATCTATATATACAAAAATATTTATAGTAGCTCTTTTTGTAGTAGCAAAGAACTAGAAACTAACAGGGTACCCCTCAATTGGAGAATGAATGAACAAATTATAGTGTAGGAATGGAATGCTGCTGTCCTGTAATAAATGATAAAAAGGATGGTTTCAGAGAAACCTGGCAAAACTTGCATGAACTGATACAGTGAAGTTAACAGAACCAAGACAGTAATTTGTACAATAACAACTTTGTATATACTAGTAATTTTAAAAGACTTGAGAACTCTACTCAGTGCAGTGATCAACAGTGATTCCAGAGAACTTATGAGGAAATGTGCTTATTTGCCTCCTGACAGAAGGGTGATGGATTTAGAGTACAGATTAAGATAGGTAGGTAGTTAGGTAGGTAGGTAGATAGCTAGCTAGCTAGCTAGCTAGATAGATGGATAGATAGAGTGAATGCATGCAAGGGCGGGTGCATACGCGCATGCGCACGCTCGCACGCGTGCGGGCGCAGACACACACACACACACGTTTATATACATATGCCAAGCAAAATAAATGTCTACATTGGCAAAGTTCAAATTTATTTCACTTGGTTATGTTTACCTTTTTTATGAGAACTTTGTTTTTCTTTTTCATTGAGGGTGGGAGTGTAAATGAAGAGAGAAGATAGATTTTTGTGTATTTAAAAAAAATAAAAGAAAATAGAATTTTTAAAAGAAAGTTGGGGACAGTGACTGGACATGTGATTTCACTGGTATCCAGAACCCCAAAATAAGTGAGTTTCCTCTCTCCATATAGGTCCAAGTAGCATCTTAAGTGAGTTGCCTAGAACACTTAAGAGTTTAAACGGCTCACCCAAAATTAGATTGATGGTTTGTTTCAGAGGCAGAAGGTTTTTTGAGCTCCAGGGATGGATACATGCATTTATTAAGCATGTACCATGTACCAGACACTGTGCATTTTATGAATATATCATTTGATTTTCAAAAACCCTGGGAGGTAAGTACTATAATTATCTCCATTTTACAGGTGAGGAAACTGAGGTAGAGGTTAGTTGACTTGCCTAGGGTCACACAGATACTTACTAGTATCTGAGACCAGATTTGAACTGAGGTGTTCCTGACTCCAGACCCAGTGCTCTGCACACTGTGATGCTACTAGCTGCTTCCTAAGCTCTTGTATTGTAACATGCTGCCTCTTTTAGACTAACAAATGTTCTGAAAATCCTAATGCCTATGTTTATGTTCTTCAGCAGTTCTGAGGCGGAGCCTTCAAATCACCGAGAAAAATGGTGGCCTTGTCATTAAAGATTTGTGTCCGCCACTGCAATGTAGTGAAGACAATGCAGTTTGAACCATCCACAGCAGTGTATGATGCATGCCGGGTCATTCGGGAGCGGGTGCCTGAGGCGCAAACTGGACAAGGTGAGTCAGGAGTTAGTACCTCAATTTTCATGGAGCATTACAGCTAATTCTGTTTCTAGATAATATTAAGTCACATTTTGATAGTGCTATTAAGGTTTACAAAGTCCTTTTTTTTTCCAGAATATTTTTGTGATTCAGATATTGCAAGTATTCCTATTTTGATGAGGAAATTAAGGCTCAGATAAATCAATTACCCATGATCACATTGCAAGTAGCTATTAGAATCAAGATTCAAACCCAAGTGTCGTGTCTGCGAGTTCTGCTCTCAGATACCTGCTGGACAGTTCCACCTGGATATCCCTCTTAGCATGTCAGACTTGATGTGTCCAAAACTCTAACTCATTATCTTTTTCCAAGAAACAAAAACTTCCTTTCAAGTTTCCTGTTTTTATTGATGTCCACCTTTCTCTGTCTCCCAGGCACGAAATCTCAGTGCCGTCATTGACTCTTTCTCCTTTATCTTCCATTCAGTTATCAGCCCCAGTCAGTTTATCATCAGCGATATCTCTTAGAACATTCTTCTGATTCTCCCTACTCACAATGCCATTCTCTCTTACATTTGATATTGTAATACACTCCAAAATGGCCCTCTCACCCCCGTCCATTTCTATATTCTAATCCATAATAATAATAATAATAATAATAATAATAATAATAATAGCAAACATTTATATATTGCCCACTGTGCAACAGGTTCTGTGCTAAACACTTTACAAATATTATCTCATTTGATCCTCATAACAACTGGAAAATAAGTGCTATTATTATCCCCATTTTACTGAGGAAACTGAGGCAGACAGTGGCTAAGGGTCACATAACTAGCAAGTGGCTGTGGCTGAATTTGAACCCAGGGCTGGCTGTCTATCCACTGTGCCTCCTACCTGCCAGTCATCACAAAGGTGCCAAAGTAATTTTCCTAATGTACCTCTAACCATAACACTGTCTTAGGCTGAGCCCTCCACAGTTAGGTTCTAATCTGCCTTTCCAAGCAGTTCACTCTATTTCTTTTTAACTAGCTATTGTTACGAAATGTGTTGGTAACTTTACAAAGCTGTAGATAGGAGTTGCTGCTGATTATATTATTACCTACAATGCAAGAATGGCAATAGGGAAATAATTTGAAAGATTTAAAGTGGCTGGGCCTGGTATTGATGGTACATAGCTATAGTCTCCAGTGCTGGGGAAACCGAGGCTGATGGATTACTGGAAGTTCACAGCTGCAGAAGGGCTAAAGCCAAGCAGATATCCACACTAAGTGCACACTAAGGAGGGGTGAACTGGCCCAGAACAGAAAAAGGGCGCAAGTTAAAACTTCTATGACAATCGTTGTCGAGATTAGCTTTATGAGTGACTGCTGCACTCTAGCTGGGTTGAGATTGAAGACCCATTCTCTGTACCACCACCATACCCATGGTTCCCCCATGTCCCCTCGAAAAAGAAAAGAAAAAACCTAAGATTCTATGCAAATGCGGCCCAATTATTATTACAGTGATTAATTTTTCTTAATGTTTAAAACTACGGCATCATATTTAACAGTTTTTACATGACAGCTTTTCATGGCCTGCTCAGTTTTCTTGAATAAACACAGAACACATGAACTTAGCAGACATCATATCAAGATTCTGAAACTATGAAAATCACCACTTCAAATTCCTTCCTAAAAGGATGCCAGTTGTCAAAAGACAGAACTGTACAATGCTATTTTTCTTGGCTTGAAAGCCAAGAATTTATGTTATTACAGATTGTATTTAAGACCATACTTGTTTGAACTATTGCCATACTAATATTTTTCAAATTCACTTCTTGGAAGTTTTATATGTCATTGATTTTGACATGGTTATCAGATTAGTACATTTATTATTTACATTAGTTAATCGGTCACATTATCAATATTAACAGTAGATATTTATCTACTCCAAATTATAGACTTGAATCCCCAGAGCAATTTTTGGTCCTTTCCTGCCCCTCATCCTTCTGCACATACAATCAGTTGACAAAACCTTATGATTTCAGTATTTAAATACTGTAAGAGATCTGTGACCTCATTGATGCACTCCCCTCAATGGTGAAGGTAATAAATAATTAATTACTTCGTATCTGGTCTAGTTCTTGTCTGTATCCTCCTATCAGTTCTACAAAGAGAATATACTTAATGATTTTGAAGTCTTTCACTATATCTTTTTTTTTTTCTGTGAGGCAGTCTGGGTTAAGTGACTTGTCCAAGGTCACATAGCTTAAGTAAGTATCTGAGGCCAGATATGAACTCAGGTCCTCCTCCTGACTCCAAGACCAGTGCCGCTATACCACCTAGCTGCCCCTTTTTCAGTTTCTTTTTGTGCATACCACTGAAGCATTGAGGTTGTCCATATGCAATTCCGTATGTAAAACCTTATGCCCACCATTTATCTCTCCATTACCCTTTTTGCTACCAAAAATTTTTATTTTTTCTGAGCTTGTTGTATTTCATGATTTGTAGCCATATGACATCAGTGGAAGAATGTGCAATTCCACACTTCTGTCTCCCCCCTTTCCTTCTTCCCACCTTTTTTTCTGATCATTTCCTGGATGATATATCTTGTGCAAATTACTGCAATTTACTTAATAGAGATTCTCAGTTTCACATGTCATTGTTTTCTTCATTTCAACATTGTATATGTAAATGCTTGTTTTGCTATCTGTTTGTTAAGAGATAACTCAAATTGTTGCATATAAATCATTGTTGGTAGTGTGTAAAACCTTATGCCCACCATTTATCTCTCCATTACCCTTTTTGCTACCTAAAATTTTTATTTTTTCTGAGCTTGTTGTATTTCATGATTTGTAGCCATATGACATCAGTGGAAGAATATTCAGATGGATTTTTGTATAAGGAAAAAGCTTGTGATCACTAAAATCACTACATAATTTCCTATTTGCAATCTATTCCACCCTCTTCCTCCTATTCAATTCTGGGCCCAGGTCATTGCTTATTTGCAATATTTCACCAAGATAGTTGTACTGATGAATTAACTCAGCTGTACATCATCATCTGGGTAGTAGCCATTCTTCCATTTGGTTTAGACTGTATTGATTGTTAGGTGGGTCCCTTTTGAATTACCATGAATTTTACTGCAGAGTTCATGTAGTTCTTTGGGAGCTGAGAGAAGCAAAAAGTATAATATCATTAGCAAACCAGAGTACCTGGAATTCCTTATTGTCTATAGGTGATCCTTGCTGTTGGACCCTATGCAAGACCCCATTCTTGACTAAGGTAAATACCTTTGCTGAGCATATCACTCCATTTTATGTTCTGATTGTCAAAGTATCCTTGGGTAAAGGCTTTACCTATTAAGAATATTGTATGGCATAATAATTAGCAAATTAAACAGTAAGATCTCAGAGTCTGAATCTCTTTCTGTCAGTTGTTTGACTGTGAAAATCTATTGCAGAATTTTCTTTTTTGAGAAGCTAGCTTCTTTTCCCCTACTTCCAGAAAGTATGCCTTTCATGCTTGTATAGATGATTTTTTTTCTTTTATCTTATTCATATTAGAAAGTCGGCAACATGAATTGGTATTAATTTCTTCTTGATCTTCTTTTGAGGTGGGGGAAGCTAATACTATCAGTGAATTTTTCCCTAATCATTTATTATTTTACCTCTCTTTGAGATATCATAAAAACCGACTTGTCTTTGCTTTGAAAATCGTGTCACCTATAGCGTGACTCTCTTCCTCTTTTTCTTGGTCTGGTCCAGCTACTTTTTCCTTTTCATTTTATTAAGTATCATTGTTAATACTTCATATGGCACATCAAAGACTGAGATATTAAAGTCCAAATGGAGTTCTTCTACTTAACAGAGACTATGAAAACAAGTCCCTGTGGAAACTCTGCTTGATATGACTTTTTTTGTTTATTGTTTTACTTTCATCTATTAATGCTCATGATTATTCATACCTCACATCAGACTTTCTCAAGATTAATGTATCGTTCTGCTGTCATTTGCTGTTTTGTGAGACATGATCTTGTGAGCTCATGATCTCCCACCATCTTCCTTTAAAACATTTTATCAGTGAATTTATTGCTCCTTGATTTACATGTTTTTCCACTTTTTAGAGAGAAAACATCTGCTTACACTGGTGGTTTCTGGACTCTTGTTTTGATTGTCTTAGATCAGCTAAACTTCTGTAGGTCATCGTAATAGTCCACCTCCGTGCCTTTTTCTCTATTCATTTCCCTTTTTTCACTGTCAGTAGGTCTAGTTAGAGAGTTTGTGCTAGCATTCTCATATTTATCCTTTTGAATGACTAATATGGTAAAATCTGACTGCATGCCTGTCAATATCCATCTAGTTAAAAAAGATTTTTTTGTAATGTTTGGTGCATAACCATGCTCATCACCTTCTCCTTCTAGAAGAATCAATTTATCATATACAGGTGTGAGATTCAATATTCTAAAAGCCTTTGGTCTCTTTTGTTTCTTTTAATCCTGAACCATATTTTCCAATGTATTTTCTACTCTTTTATGCTTACCTTAATTTACATTTAATACAACAAGTGTATATATATATATGTGTGTGTGTGTGTGTGTGTGTGTATTTTATATATATATGTGTATACACACACACATACACACACACAAAGACACCAAGTTTGGAAGAACTTAGAAAATTTAATGAAAATTATAACCTCTTCATCTTTTCTAACCAATTTTAGTAAACAGACTGAAGAGATGAGAAAGTAGGTATATGTTTTCGGTATATGTCTTCTTGATTGCCTTTTGGAGAAGGTACTAATACTCTTTCTGATTTTTTTCCCTAATCATTTGATATCTTTTCCCTTTTCAGATTATCTTAAAAACTAATCTCATGCTTTCAAAACCATGTTACCTCCTGCATAGATGTCTTCCACCTGTCCTCAATCTGTTTTAGCTGTCTCCTTTTCTTCTCCTGAGGGTACAAGGCAGGATGGCCAAGTATCCTCTGGAATGTTTCTTGTTACTTTAGGCCACATGATAAAAACAACTCTACCAACTCTTTTAGAAGAACTTATGGCACCTCCTTCCTTTTAGATCAGAGATTGTGAACCTTTTTTGTGTTCTGAATACCTTTGACAGTTTGGCGAAACCTATGGGCCTCTTCTCAGAATAACGTCTTTAAATGCATACAATAAAATACATAAGTTTAAGAAGGAAACCAGTTATGTTGAAATGTAGTTATTAAAATATTTTAAAAAAACAAATTGACCCCAAATGAAGAGCTCCTCTGATTTTTCAAACTTTCTTATATTTTCTGGTATTGTTTTATAGTGAGAATGTTGGTATTAATAGGGTTCATTTCCTCCTTTGTCAGTGCTATTGATTTTTGTCCAAAGAGTACATTTACAGTTCTAACATAAAATTAATATTTACAGCTAACTTTTAACTTGTTTGGTTTTTAGCATGTTGTACCTCCTTTCCATCACTCTACCACCATCATTTTGAGAGCAGAAGGAACCAGCAATGCCTCAGGACCATTCAGTGTTTTTCTTTGCTTCATAGGTTCCCATGACCAAGTATTTGATCACCTACTTATCAGCTATTGGTGATGAACTTCTCTGTTCCTAACTAAGATGGTCTCTAGAGATCAGACACAGTCTATTGTTGGAGGTATAACTCAGGGCTCTTTAAGCATGACACAAGCTATCATTGCCTGGCTTCAAAACCCATATTTACCTTCACTTCACAGTAATGCCTCAGAGTAGGACTTTTGGAGGCCTTATTTCTATAATATCTTTTATTTCTGCCCTCTGCAATCATTTAGTCACCAACCCAGTTATGCCCTCTTTCGCCTTTTATCTGGCTCATTTTTTTAGCTTCCTAACCATTCTTTGTCTGCAGTATCTCTGCTTTTCAATCCAGCATTCCCACACCTGCCAAATTAATCTTCCTAATGCATAATTCTGTCAACTGTCTTGCCATAAACCTTCACTGGATTGCTCTTACTTCTAAGATAGCATACAAATGCTTTTGCTTGGTAAGAATAGTGTATAGTCTGTGTAATCTGGGTCAGATTTACATTTTCAACCCTCTCTTATTCTTCTTCCTTTCACAACCGTCCCTTCTAGAGAAAGTATTCCCCGATTTCTTCCTGACCTCTCCTGATTCTGGTGCATTGTCCCAGGCTGTGTCCCTTGCCTAACACCCCTTCCCTTCCATATCTTTGTTGAAATTCTTCTCTTCCTTCTGGGGCTGCCTTGGTGCTGTCTCATCATGAAACCTTTCCTCTTTGTTCAGTTCCTTCCCCAAATCCTCACCACTTGTATGGAAACCTTTTCCGAGCTTTATTAAAATATCTGATCCAGAGCTCTCTTTTGTTCTTATCACATTCATCCTTGGTGTTACTTGCTCTTGTATGTGTTGTACCCCTTGCCCCACACCCCATCACTGCAGACTCCTTGTGGTAGTCTTCATCTTTGATTGCTCAGTGCCATGCACATACTTGGATATGTCAGTGATCTCAGTGATGTGTGCATTATCTCTGTAGTGTACAGCAGGTTGAAAGCCTTCCTCTAGACTTCTAATTGAGCATGGTTATTTATTTATATTTGCTTTTTACGTATTTTGTATATATTTCATATTTGTACCCATTTCCCCCAGTAGCAGCCAAGCTCCTTCTGGACAGTGACAGCTTCATGTTTGTCTTTGTACCCTCAGCACCTTCCACACAGCCTGGTAGATAGAAAGTACCTAGTAAATACTTGTTGATTAATTCGTAGTTGTTTGTCTGTCATTTCTCTCTTATTCCATATTTGACCCATCTTTTTGCCTGTCATTTATGTCTATAATTCTTCTTACTTCTTTCTCTTGAGTCATTAGTCATTATCTTTTATAGCCTATTTAAATCCACTGTATGTCTCTTTATTAGCCACAATTTTGAGTGTTCTGAGGTTGTGATGTTCCATGGTCTACAGTAACGCTGAATTACTTAGAATAAATTGGCCTACATAGCATGTGATTAATAATTTTTTTAATTGAATTAATGGATACTAAAGTTCCAAGAAGAGGTTACTCATAAGTTCTAACATTTTTATTCAGAATTTTCTTGAGTATATATAATTTTGCAATTAAAACAATAACATTAATATTTGAAATTAATTAATATTTGTTAATAATATCATTTAATATTTAATGTTAATTATTAATATTTAATATTGATGATTTGTTTTTACTATTGATATTTAATATTTATAATTAAATGTTTTTAATTGCTGACAATTATATGCTGCATTAATGTTTGCAAAGCACTTCACAAATATTATCTCATTTGATCCTCAAGACAACCCTGAGTGACAGGTGCTATGATTATCCCCATTTTACAGATGAGGAAACTGAGACAAACAGAAGTTAAGTGACTTGCCCAGGATCACACAACTAGCCAAATGACTTAAGGCCACATTTGAATTCAGATCTTCCTGATTTCAGGACTAGAACTCTATCCACTGTGCTACCTTGTTGTTGTTGTCCAGTCATTTCAGCCATATCTAATTTCTCATGACCCCATTTGGGGTTTTCTTGGCAAAGACACTGGAGTGGTGGGCCATTTCCTTCTTGAGCTCATTTTACAGATGAGGAAACTGAGGCAAACAGGGTAATGTGACTTGCCCAGGGTCACACAGCTGGTAAGTGTCTTGAGGTCTGATTCCAGGCTTGGCACTCTATCCACTGTGCTGCCTAGCTGTGAAATAACTCCTTAAACCAACCAGTGTTCTCTGGCACAGGGGCTAGTCTATAAATCACAGTGAAAGTTGTTCTGAAGAATTACTGCCTACTTGGACATTGTACATAATGTACAACTCTAATTTTGATGTGCACAAAAATTTCTCATTGTTTTTAACTTCGAGAATATCATTGTTATTTCTCTGGCTGTCATTAATAACAAAGATAATTCTTATCAGTTTAGCCCTTCTTGGGGTTTCGTGATTTTTAAATGTTATTTAAAAATAAGTAGTGACATGTCAATTTTTCATTACTAATTGAAACTAGTGAGCCCATGGATCACAGTGTAAATTAGGAGCCCCATTTGCTTTTGTTTTTCTTTTTTCCCTCCCCTTGTACTCTCATTATGTTGATTTGCCTCACAGCTTGGAAATGAAAAGCCCCCTGAGTTTACAAGGAATTAGTCTTCAAGGTGTGGGAAATGTGTCTTAGAACCTTGAAGACTATAAATCAAATACCTGAGGTTCAAAGATTTTGGACCCAGGGACTAAATCTGCGTGAAGAGGAATTTTTGTAGAAGCATTTTCTTTAAAAAAAAAAAATACACACAGACACACAGAAACACACAAAATAGCTAGTGAACTTTAATAAATACAGCCTAGAAATAAACATTTTTAGCACCCTAGCTCTCTTTTTCTCTCCCTTCTGTTCCTCTCTCTCTCAGTCTTTCACTTCAGGAGTCTAATACCACCCTGACACCATCTCTTCTCTGAATACTTCCTTCTTATGTCTTCTGTCTGACTCTTTCTTCTTTTTCTTTTCCTGTGGTCAGATTACTGTCTAGCTTTGGTGGGAACATTAAACATTTATGGAACTAGCATTTGCCAATTTCAGGGTATAAGAGACTCTCAACCTCACTTGGGTCTCCTAGGCTCATTTCTAAAAGAGTACCTGTAGGCTCTTTGGAACTACAATCAATTTCTTCCTCTTTACTTTTTGGGTGAATTTATGCTTTTTTTGGAAAAAGTCTAGCTTATAGAGTAAATTGAGAAATGGATTTTGTAGGTGCCTTAAGTAATCATTCTCTCTGGGGACACCAATATACATATAAAGCTGCTGAGGAGGTGGGACAACGGGAAGATAATTGAAGGTCTAATAATCCTAACCTCTGCCTGGGTTCTTTTGGAGTGTTATTTATACATGCTGGATCACTCTTACCTGAAACAATATATACTTCCTTAACATTAAGAAATATACTTTCTTAGCATCTTTCCTGACCCCTTATCTTTTTGTCTTGTATGGTTATAACCCACCTTACCCTTATGGGGCTAGAACCAGGGGTGAGGAACCTATGGCCTTGAGGCCACACGGGGTCTTCTAGGTCATTGGGTAAGGCGTTTTGACTGAGTCCAAGTTTGACAGAAAAAATCCCTTTATTAAGGGCTTTATTCTGTGAAGTTTGGATTCAGTCAAAGGGTAGCACTTGAGGACCTAGAGGGCCACATGTGGCCTTGAGGTCTCAGGTTTCCCACTTCTGGTTAGATGCTTCATTGAGTTCTTCAGGTGATCTGTTATTCATTGCCTGCTATATACAAAGTATTGTATTAGATTCCAGTGGAGATAGGAAGTTCAGATAAGACTTAATCATTACCTTGGTTGAGTTTTGACTCTATTGGTTGCTGGAAGTTATACAAAACTGTGATATATAATATTGCGTAAGTGCATTAGGGAGATTCAAAACATCAAAGGTCTTTACTGATGAGGAAGATCTAGAAAGGCTTCAAGAATGGGGGGGTAATTGATATTTGAACTGGATTCTAAAGAATGGGGAAAGAGGATAAAAGAATATATCTTTGCCTTACGGGAATGTAAGCAAAAGAAGAGAGAGAGGTGGTCTGAGAGTACAGTATGTGTTCTGCGACTAGGGATATGTTCATTTTGTCTGCATCATGTGAAGGGGTATAATTGAGACAAAATTGGAAAGGTATGGTGACATTAGGTTGTTGAGGGCTTTGAATGACAAGCACAAGATTTTAAAATTTTCTCAACAGACAGCAAAGTCATTGAAGATATTTAGTCAGAGGGGTGATGTGACCAAATTTATGCAAAAGAAAGATTAGCCTTGAAGTAGTTCACAGGACTGTTTGGAGAGGCAAAGAATTGAGGCACAAAGACCTTTCAAGAGGCATTTCCAGTCTGGGTCAGTGGTCATAAGAACCTGTCTTGATAGGGATGAGGGCCAACTTCAGCTGGTGAGCCTGAATTGTTTTGTCTCTGAGGTTTCCCCCAATGTTAAACATAACTTTTCAGCCTAGTGACTTAATGAAACCTAATCTTATTTGGGTTTATTACTTCGACAGCTCAGCTCTTATACCTCCTGATCTGCATTACCATTGAGTACAGCTTGTGTTGTCATTAAAAGACCCAGCCCACAGCTGCCAAAAGCAAATATTTCTCTCTTGTTAAGAAGGATGCCAGTACATTTGCCAAGTCAACAGCCAATGCACAGAAGTCAGTGCATACATTATTGGATCTTCCACGGTCTCAAAGTCGCTGTGTTTCAGATTTTCTTTCTGCTTTTTAATTCTTAGCTTCTGACTATGGCTTATTCCTATCGGACGAGGATCCCAGGAAAGGCATTTGGCTGGAAGCAGGCAGAACGCTGGACTACTACATGCTGCGTAATGGGGTACGTTTCTCCCCATTTTTGTTTTCCTATGGGCCTTTATTTTGGGGCCTTCTAATGAAAGCAAATATTACTGTATGTGGAGGAAAAGAAGAAAAAACATGATTTGTTTCGATTCAAGAGCAATACTTATTCTCAAACACTCCTAATTTTCTTTGAAGGGGAGGCTCTAAGGGTGTTAGAAAATGTCAACAGTCCAAATTCTCAAAACTCCATGGGGGCATAGGAATAGCCCTGGGTGTGTGTGTTTTGAATATTTTCCACACCCAGTGGTACAGTCCTGTGTCCTGCTTAGTTCTGGAGCCAGAGATCTCCTGGTGGATATTGTGGGGATATTCCTGCAATTATTAATGGACATAGAGTACAGAGTGAGGTTGGAAGATAGAAGGGAGATGAAAAATGAATTTGAAAATTAAATTTTTCTCATCATTTTGGGAGGAGTGGGACTCGTGTATCTTTTGCATCTGAAAACACATCCTTCTGTAAAGCAACAAAACAATTTTAATAACAACAAGTCATTTTAATGCAAAAAGAAAGGTTAGGGAAGGGAGGTAGACTGTGAAAAGGGGTTAAACATTCCTTTCAGTTTAATCAACCCTAAGATAATAGCTCTCTGATGCATGAAGGCCAGCAACTGGAGTGGACAAATTAGATTGGTTAATATTCAGTGATAACTCCACCATAAGCATTGCATGAATGTTGTGAAGGAAAGATCTTTTGTCCTCCACCATTGCATTTTGGGGAGTCACAACAAAGATGAGGTCACTTATTTATACATATACACATATGGCTCCCAGACCTCATATCTCTTGCATGGTCTTCATATTGAATGTGAGGACAGAGGGCCTCTATCAAGTCTTTTTTGGAAAATTCTCAGATTTGTAGTTTCTTTCCTCTGAAGAATCTCCCTCAAAAATCAAAATGAGCTAATCCTCGTTGGATAGAACATAAGCCATAAATCATACAGAGTCTCAGTAATTGTAAACTGCAATTATGTGGATACAATTTCAGTATTATTGGTATTTGTTTTTTTTCTTTAATTAAAGCAATTACTAAGCACTAATGAATTGATTTTGAATTAGAAATTGTAGTCCATTTAGTGTTTGTGGAACAAAAGGGCTTTCACTGAGGAAAAGCTGCCTATGAAAGTAAATAATGTCATTAACTTCATCCACACCTTTACTTCCATGGCTCTTAATCTGGATTCTGTGAATTTTTTAAGATATGTTTTGATAATTATATTTCAGTGTAGTTGATTTCCTTTGTCATCTTATACATCTTATTTTATGCATTTAAAAATATTCTGAGAAGGCAGTCCATAAGCTTCACCACTGCTAAAGGGAGTTTATGACATACAAGAAAGGTTAATAAGAACTCCTGCTGAACTTAAAGCTGTATTTCCATGAAGGGACAGCCGGTGTGAGATGTTTCTGTGGTTTGTGTCTAGGATATTTTGGAATACAAAAAGAAACAAAGACCTCAGAAAATACGGATGCTGGATGGATCGGTGAAGACAGTGATGGTGGATGATTCAAAAACTGTTGGGGAATTACTGGTCACGATTTGTAGCAGGATAGGTGAGATTTCAAATGCCTGATTCACTTTATGGGATGTCTCTTTTTTCCTCTATGCTCACACCCTGCCCAGTGCTTCAAATTGCTGCAAAGATCCAGTTCCTACCCTCACCCCATGTACATGCTTCCTGAATCTACTCAAATTGATATTTCCCTTTAATAATTGAAATGTCCAATGAATGCCAGACGCCTAATCTTAAGTAATTCAATTAAGGAGATTCAAGAGAGTGTATCTACCCTGCAAAGAAGGAAGAAAGAAGAATTAGAAAATCTTAAAGTATTAATAATAGAAGGGCAACTAGGTGGTGCAGTGAATGGAGCACTGGTCCTGGAATCAGGAGGACCTTAAATCAAGCCTCAGATACTTAGTAGCTGTGTGACTCTGGGCAAGTTATTTAACCCTGATTTTCCCCTGCCCCCCACTCCCCCAAAAATAATAAAGTAGAAAGAGCAGCAGACTTGACTTGGAGGGTGGAGAAATCAGGGTACAAATCCTGCCTCTGACATTAACAGTGGATAACATGACTAAGTCGCTTACCTTTAAAGTCTCCTCTGAATATACCTGTATAGCTTACTTCTCCAGTGTTTGTTAAGGGATCCAGTGTGATAGTATATGTAAGTTGCTTTTTAAGCCTTAAAGGGATAGTGACCAGACCTGTGATTTCATTGGTTTCTGGAACTCCCTCATGAGAAAATACCCTCTACTAAAGCAAGTAGGCACCTCTCCTGTGACTTAGGGTTGCCTTGAGCACTGAGAAAGGTGAATTAATTGCATTGTTCTAGTGAAACTGTCAATAGTTGTCAGAGGTGGCATTTGAACCCATGTCTTTCTGATTCTAATGTTAGCTTTTTATCCACTATTTCTTCCATGAAACCTTAAACCACTGTCTACATAACTACTGTAGTGGTGGTGATGGTGGCGGTGATGGTTGTAAGAAGTGTTAGAATACAGTGGGAAGAGTAGGGGATTGAATTCTACCTCTGCTACTAAGTATGTATTTAACCTCTGTGAAATCACTTTATCTTATGGGGGAAAGAGGGCTCTAATTTATTCACCTTTAGAAGGTGATTGGAATAAATTAATTTCCTTTCAGCTCTAAAATTCTATGACCCTAAGATTATTTATTCTAATTGCCCACCCAGTACAAGAATCCTTTTTATATTCCTGGTAAACAATGGTATGGCCTTTTTCCTTTTTTTTCTTTCCTTTTCTTTTTTCTTTTCCTGTTCCTTTTCTTTTCTATTTTGTTTTCTTTTTCTTTCTTTCCCTTTCTTGTGTCTTTTCTTTGCTTTCTCTTTTTTTAACTTTCTTTTCCTATCTTCTTCCATTTTCTTTTAAGTTTTATTGATGTGTTTTGTTTTTGCAGATGTTTAGAAATTGCTCCACTTTGTGACAGGCCACTTGTAACAGAGTAAAACAATTAAGTGAAACTAATAATACAACCTCATCTTAAAGTACATGCAGTGTTTCACACCTGTGATACTCCCAACTCTAGTTAAAAAAAAAATCCAGGGGCCTTCTGGGTGGCACAGTGGATAGAGCACTGGCCCTGGCAGGAGGATCTGAGTTCAGATCTGGCCTCAGACACGTAAAACTCACTGTCTGTGTGACTCTGGGCAAGTCACTTAACCCCAATTGCCTCACCTCCCCCCCAAAAAAATCCCTCCCCTAATTCCCCATTCCATTTAAAAGAAAAGAAAAACAAATTTCTTGTAACAATTCTGCATTGTCTAGCAAAATAAATTCCCTCAATAAATGTGTGTATATACAAATATACAGTCCATGGTATGGGTGTATTCCAGGGGTGGGAAACCTGCAGCCTCAGGGCCACATGTGGCCTTCTAGGTCCTTGGATGCAGCCTTTTGACTGAGTCCAAATACTTTTATTAATGGGCTTGGTTCTGTGAAGTTTGGATTCAGGTTCCTCTCTCCGGTCTATTCCTTCTTCCATTTAATAACCCTTCAAATATTTAAAGAGGGCCATGAGATCTTCCTTTAGCCTTTTTTTTGGCCTCTGTGCTGGAGTAATGACAAAGGAGCCCTGAACTTGTTTTTGTTTTTTTTTTTAAAAAGTGTTTTGATAGTTGTATTTCACTATAATTATTTTCTTCTGTGGTATTATATGTTTTATTTTTTGTGTTAAAAACATTCTGAGAAGGGGTCCTTTCCACACACAAAAACAATTAAGTGCTCCTCCTAAATACCCCTGTGTTATTCAGCATCTCCATCCCAAGCCATGGACTTTAGACCTAAAAGTGATCATAAACATATTCTAGTACAGTTTTCTCATTTTCCAGATGAGGAAAGCTGAGGTCACAGAGGTTGTGACTTGCTCAAACTAATACAACTAGTGAAGTGTGAGACTAGACTCAGATCTTTTGACTCTCTATTCCATTATTTTTTGATTTCAGGGTGCACTAGTTCAGCAACATCCCTTTTAAAAGGAGGTGCTCATTCTGAAGTGCAAATATTTTAAGACCATGGCAAAGCACAGTGTAACAATGATGACTTTCTATGCTGTGGACTAGAAGTTTTCAGTCTATCCTCAATGAAATCTGCTTTTCTGGCAATTACATTACCCTTATTTGCCTTCTTTCTTAGTATGAGCTTTCTATGACTCCATCTTTACAAGACCCAAATGTAGATGTTAGATGAATGAAAGTGTTGGTAGGATTGTAGCAGAAAGGAATCTCAAATGTCACCTAGTCGAGCCCTTCATTGTACAGATGAGGAAACTGAGGATGACTGAGTTTCCCAAGGTCAAGTAAGAGAGCTAGAATTTCTGCCTTATGTGCTCTGACTCCAAATGGATCATTCAACCCACCCTAGCTCCATTCATAATTATGGTCATTGTAATCATGCAAATTAATTATTAAAATAACCATGTAAATTAACTGTTACTAATTATGTAAATGTGTGATTATGTAAATGTGGTGATTGAGTTTCTCAAACTGGACAGAGAATACTTTGGTGTTTGAGCTATTTTGCTGAAACACACATACTGGACCAGTATATTGGAGGGTGGGTTAGGGAATAGTGCCAGAATAAAGGGGTTTGGAGAAATTTTGAAGCGGGATAGGAGAGCAGAGTTCATATCAATAATCATTATCATTGGCCATACGTTCTGGTTAGATACAAGATTGTGATGGGATTAATTTTGGACACTTATTGGGGGTGAGTGGGAAAGGATAGGTACAGATTTTCCCTATGGGAGGCACAATGTGAAGAAAGGCCCACTGAGTGTGAAGCAGTCCTATAGGATGTGTGAGTTTTAGAAGTTGTGCATCAAATGCTATATGAAAAGTGGACCATGGGAGTATGTCATTTAGAGTGTGGGGAGACTGGAGAAGTCATGTGTAAGTCATGTGTTAGGAACTTTGAGTGTTAGCTGGTTTTTATTGCCAGAAGATTTGAGGGGAAACGATGCTATGTATATGCTATGGGGAATTGGTGTGAAAAGGGATGATACCAATGTACAAACGGGTCCAAGTCATGCTGTAACAAGACATGGTAGAAAGATCACAGTATTGTGTATGTGATAGAGATAGGAATGTGTGTGTGTGTGTGTGTGTGTGTGTGTGTGTGTGTTTCTAGAACAGGAATTGGGCTAAAGTGTCAAGTTTCTGGTACCCTCTAGATTTTTAATGTGGGTTAGTGTTGATTTCCAAGTAATCCATCCATCAGCCTTGTTTAAACTTGACATTTCACCTAGGACTCCCCATCTGTATTGTTTGGAGCAACAGAGTTACATAAAATAGTCTCAGAAATGCTATTCTAATTCACATTTGGGTTTTTTGTTTTAGGTATAACCAATTATGAAGAATATTCATTAATTCAAGAAATAATTGAAGAGAAGAAAGAGGAAGGAACGGGTACACTCAAAAAAGACAGAACACTACTACGAGATGAAAAAAAGATGGAAAAGCTAAAGGCCGAAACTTCACACTGATGACGATTGTAAGTGTAGGGGAGAAAACAAGAAGCATGGGAAGGGGGCAGGGTTGACTTAGCACCGCGTATCGAAGGATGGTATTGTGTTTCTATCCTTTGTGTAATTCAAGACTCCTTTGCCCAGGGTATATTCTCACATTTCTCTACTTATTCTTAGATGCCTTACCTTTGTGCCCTCTAGGTTATAGGCTAAAGGAATAGTAACTTGAGTACCTCTATCCAGCCTCATCTCTCATGGCTTTCCAGACCCACTGCTCTAATCAGACTTATCTTCTTACTGATCCTAATGGCCAGTGAGCAGACATTGAATTAGGAGTTAGAATGACCTAACTTTGAATTCTGCCTCAAACTTTTACTAGCTGTATAACCCTGAACAAGTCACTCAACATTTCTAGACCTTAGTTACATCATCTGCAAAACAGGGAAAATAATAGCACCTACTTCGTAGAGTCTTTGTGAAGGTGAAATGAAAGAATATATGTAAACCTTAAAGTACGGTATGTAAATGCTAGATATCATTATCATCACTACCACCGTCATCATCCCCAAATACATCACCCTCATCATCCTCGTTCCTGATTTATGCTCATGCCATTTCCCAATCTGAAATGGTGTTCCCCAGTCTTAACCAGGAGAGACAGTATGGCGTAGTGGATAGGACAGTGGACTTGGATTCAGGGCATTGTATGCAATATCCACTCTTCCTCCAAAGACACATACATCTCTGCAAAAAAGGAAGAAGGAGCTGTTTTCTCATATCTCTTCTTTGGGGTCAAACTTGTTTTTTTGTTTTGTTTTATTTTAGTTTTGCCATATTAATTTTTAACTATTTTGCAGTTGTCATTTACATTGTTGTAGTCATTGTGTACATCATTTTGCTGGTTCTCTAACTATTGGTATTATTATCAAATTGCTTTAGTGAACTTCAGGAATGATAGAAAATAACAAGTCAAAGTATTTGTTGGACTAAAATCCCTTGCTTTTTTTTTCCACTTGTCCTATGAAAGATGTAAAAACACTTTGAAGATTTACCGCTTGTGATTGCTTTTTTTTTAATCTGTATTTCAAGAGATATCTGACTAGATGGGGATTGTGTAAAGTGTCTGAAAAGTTTTAGTGCAGTTTTAAGCTCTGATAGTTTAAATATTAAAAAATGACAGTGTTGTAAAAACAAAAGAGATTAATTAGAACTTGAAAAAATAAAGCATTTAAACAGTGCCTAATAGGGTTTTACACAAATAGAAAATGGTTTCTTCAATAAAATATCCAATTTTAAGCTTGGTCTAAATGTTCTTACCTTTGTTTTTCTAACTGTTAAACAGTTGAACATCAAGAATAGCAGTCTGTATCAAATGGCCTTTTTGTCAGATTCTTTTAATTAAGAGATATAAACACCTTTCACTAATACAAGTCTCATTGCTTTCCAGTAAATTGGCTAGATCACAGTCGAACCTTTAGAGAACAAGGAGTGGATGAAAGTGAAACATTACTGCTTAGACGGAAATTCTTTTATTCAGACCAGAATGTAGATTCAAGAGATCCCGTGCAGCTGAATTTGCTTTATGTTCAGGTATGGTAAGTCTGCAAACTCAGTTTAAACACCATGGCTGTGGTAGCACATGGAGTAGAGGGTGGACTCTGTGTTAGTTGGGTTAAGTAATTAAAAGCCTTTCTCCAGTACCCATTGTGCGTGAGAGAGCATTACTTCTACCCACTGGACACTTTTTTTGGTCCATGTAATCATGGGGAGCCATCTAATGGGAAATGGGGCAGTTCTGCTCCACTTGAGATTCCTTCTGGACAAAACATTGATCTGGAAGGGACCTAGAGTAAATGTTGACCTGTAAGGAACACTAGACATTAATTTAGGAATGTAAAACATGTACGAGCTAATTGAGATACTTGTTAAAGTAATCATGCTTACAGAGACAATTAGGGAAAATGCATAAGCAAAGTTAGCCCTGGATTCCTTAGCTAGTGAAGAGGAAACAACAGATTAAGGACGGGAGAATTGGAGATCAATGAATGGAAAATGAGGAAAAGGGAGGGGGAAAGATAAGTTAGTAAATTCTAGGGCTTTTAGTCAGTTCACATGCCATTTCCTATCAACACTCATGCTTTCAATTTACAAGTGCATTCAGTTCATAGAAAATGTCATGTTGATCTCTAGGACAGGCTGTCATTTTATTCTGTGAGCTCCTCTTTAAATGAAGGTGGAGTATCTTTCTTCTCCAGGATCACACGATTTTGCAGTAACTGCTCCCTCCTTGACTTTTTTCTCCAAGTTTTCCTTGTGATATTGGAAGGAACTTAAGCAAATGAGGGAATAAGATGATGTAATGGAAGGAGCCTTGTATTTTCGATCAAAGAACATAGGTTGACCTCTTAACGCTATCAGTTACTACTTGTGTAACTTTGAACAAGTCAATCCATCTCTCTGGGCCTCAGTTTTCTTATCTGTGAAACGATGGCATTGGACTGGCTGAATATTGCTATCCTTTCCTGCTCTAAATTATATGAGCCAAAGATAGCTAACACCTTCAATTTCTAAGACCCACCTTTCTCAATCTGTTAATTTGACAAATACTTTCCAGTTTTTCCATTACTTTTCAAGGTCATCTTTACCTTCTTACCTTCAGTAAATCTTTTATTTCAAAATATCTGCTACTTCTTCTCCCTTCTTAACCTTTAAAAACTTTACCATTTTAGGAGTTTTATCTTTTTCTTCACCTAAAATTTCACTTAACCAAAGTCAACAGTGATAACTTTAACTCAAAATTTTGTTGGTGATATTGTTCAGATTTTATTGTTCTTCCCAAAGTGGTGCTTACTTTAGTGATAAAGCATGGCAATGTATCAACAGAAGAATTTGTCAGTAAGTTAATGATGATGATAATAATAGCAACAACAACAATAATAATGATAATAATGATTCGTCTTCACCAGGCAAGACTCAAGGCTATCAGGGAGAAAGCTGACACTTAGTTTTGTGAAGAGACTGATTGTTAAGAGACTGACTAGCATCCTAAAATCAAAGCTTAATGCAAACAAAAAGCTCATACATTCAAGGCTGGTATAAAAAGATGAATACGTCCTTGCTAAAAAGGAAGAAGACTGACTGAGAGATGTTCTCAGAACGCATGATGAATAGGTTAAAACTTTACTAAAACATTTTTGGAACAAACAAATATTGCTTCACAAAGCAGTAACAGAGGTAGATGATAGACATATCTTGTAAGATTTGTCACATATAGCCAGGAGTGGTTTATCTCCAAACAAAGCCTATGTAACATCTAAAAATCTCAGAGTAGAAACAAAATGTGCCCCATGGGTAACATGCATATGAACTCAATCAGTAATAATGTCCACAAAGAAATTCACAAGAAATAGCTGAGTTACATGGATTTGCTACCGAAACAGAGCAGTTTGTGGTAATGTTGCCATATTAGATTGTTGCAGCCAGATACTCTAGAAAGGTTCTGATAAGAAGTTTCTATTTGTTGATCAATTCAAATTATGCCATGAAGTAATGGAGATTATGCAACACTTCCCTGTAAATTGCAAAACTCAGAGGGGCAGCTAGCTGGCACAGTAGATAAGCTCTGGCCTTAGAGTCAGGAGGATCTGAGTTCAAATCCAGCCTCAGACACTTGACACTTACTAGCTGTGTGATCCTGGGCAAGTCACTTAACCTTGATTGCCTCACCAAAAACAAAACAAAACAAAAGTTTATGGGACAACTAGGTGGCTCAGTGAATAGAGCACTGGCCCTGGAGTCAGGAGGATCTGAGTTCAAATTCTGCCTCAGACACTTGACACTTAACTAGCTATGTGACCCTGGGCAAGTCACTTAACCCCATTGCCTAGCACTTCCCCCCCCCCGGCCAAAAAAAATAAAATAATAAATTGCAAAAATCTGCCAGATAGATATTTAGACAATTAGGTGGCTAGAATTACACACCAGAAGCTTGCTGTCCTTTGTAAACTTACAGATAACAAGTCCCCATACTGAAATACAAACACCAAAATATTTTTTAGAATTCAACAAATAAACCATTATGGAACCAGAGCATTATTATAAGATGGAAGTGTTGCCCATAATCACTCAATACTAACAGTGATCCGTAAAAAATTTGAGTATGACTTTTGGTAGCTGCCACCTTAACGTATCCTCATAAGCACCAAACCACATGGAATGAAAAGTCCTGAAAGCATAGAGTCCTAGTGGACATCATTAAAACTATGAGGGAACAGGGTGAGGCACATGTCTACAAGAGCTGTCCCTAACATAATTTTAGTGAGTCCCTGAAGATGAAATTAAATCTCAGTACTCTTAATCAATTTTTAAAAATCACTTTATCAAAAACAGCATGCTATATATAAAAGAATAATCACAGGATTGCAACTTGTCCAAAGACCTTTTCTGCTAGTTGGCACAATACGTAGAGTATCAAGAAGGCCTGAATTCGAATCCAGACTCAGGCACCTCCTAGCTACATGACCCTGTGCAGGCCACCTAACCCTCTGTGTCTCAGTTTCCTCATCTGTAAGATGGGGATAATAGCATTTATATCTCAGAGTTGTTGTGAGGGTAAAATGAGATAATATTTAAGTACTTTGAAGACCTTGAAGTGCTACATAAATGCCACCTATTATAATTATTATTGCTATTTTTGCTCAGTTGTGTCTGAGTCCTCATGACCCCATGGACCATAGTACACCAGTGCTGTCTGTGGGGTTTTCTTGGCAAAGATTCCAGAATGGTTTGCCATTTTCTCTTCCGGTTGATTAAGACAAACAGAAGTTAAGTGACTTGCCCTGGGTCATATGGCTAGTAAGTGTCTGAGGCCAGATTTGAACTCAGGTCTTTCTGACTCCAGGCCAAGCACTGTATCCAATGAGCTACCTAGCCGCCTCCATTATAATTACTACTGTTATCAAAAAAGAGGAGAATAAGATAGTGATAACAATATTAATAATAACTTTGAATGAAATTCTGAGGAATTGGGTTCTGACATGGATAGCACCCTGGGCAGCATGATACAACTGCTCCAGAGTTAAAGTTGTAGGCTGACCCTTCCTACTTGGAACTATTGGGATGGTCAGATGGACTTAGAAGCCCAAAGAGCAAGATAAGTCTTGGGGCAGCTAGGTGGTGCAGTGGATAGTGCACCGGCCCTAAAGTCAGGAGAACTGAGTTCAGATGTGGCCTCAGACCAAACACTTGACACTTACTAGCTGTGTGATCCTGGGCAAGTCACTTAACCCCAATTGCCTAAAAATATAAAAAAACCCCACCAAAATAAAAAAAGAAGCCCAAAGAGCAAGTATTACGCCTTTATTTTCTGCCCAAATGTGGTCAGATATATCAGAACAAATGAGAAATGTCAATATCCCACCTTATGGAAATGCTTCGGTGAAGATGGTGCTGACCACTAAGGTAGACAAACTGTGAATGTGCATGAAATGGACTAAATATATCCATGTTTTCATTACATACCAGTTCTATATCGTAAAAAATTAAAAACTGAATTTGCCAGTTAACGTTGGGAGCATCATATTGTTTTTTGTCAGTGGTATCCTGAACTCTTAAGTCATATTTCTGATCAGTGCAGGGAAATTGTAAAAAATAACTTCATCCTTTAGCCCAAATTAGAGGAAGTTAGAGCTGAAATGGAGGACTTAATAAAATCTGAAGAGAGTAAGGTTGCAGAACCTGAGGTCATTGAAAAGCTTCACTTATCACTAAAGGCAGAAATCCTGCCTGATAATGAAATGGATGATAATAATGACTGGTATTGATATAGTATGGTGGCATTTATAAGATGCTGGCGTTTCTGACTCTTGCCTTGCAGGCTCGAGATGATATCCTGAATGGTTCCCATCCAGTCTCCTTTGAGAAAGCTTGCGAGTTTGGTGGATTTCAAGCCCAGATACAGTTTGGACCTCATGTAGAACATAAACATAAACCTGGGTTCTTAGAGTAAGTGCATTTTTTTTTGTTCATTCTCTTCGTCTCTCTCTCTCTTAAAACCAAATCCCTTTGGTATGGTGGCGTTTAGAAAGGGTTGGGGGATACAAAATCTGTATTCCTTTTCCATGCCTTTTAACTGGGGCTATTCCCAGTATCCAGAATGCTCTCCCTCTTCATCTGCACCTCCTGGCTTCCCTGGATTTCTTCAATATTCAGCTCACATTCCAGCTTCTACAGGATTCTTTTCCCAACCTTCATAATCTCTCCATGAGCCTGAATTACAGGGAGCTATTAACTATGAGCGATGAAGAGCACACTTCCCAATCACAACCTGGTCCTTCAACCTGGGGTGACTTCTGCCAGAATCTTAGTGCATTTTTACAAGGTCTTGTTCTGTCCCTGTCCCTTTAGCAGCTTCCTATCCTTCGCCTATTATAGCCCTCATTCTATTTCGTTGTTTTCTTAATGTATGTAGTTGAAACAGTTAGACCAATCATTCAGATGCCAGGGAGTTGTCAATATAACAATGCTACTTAAAGCTGAGAGTGCAGACAAATTAGTAGCAGCAATGGGAAGTGAATGTCAATTGGGGGAGTGGGACTAAATGAATAGGCATAGCTGATAAGAGAATTCAGAATATGTTGTGAAGGCGGAAATAGGGTCATCAATTAGATTGTGCCCAAGTCTCTTCTGAGGGGAATAATGAAAATGCTGACTCATCCCTTAAGTCTCATACCATCTAAATGGAAGATAATGGTAGATGCCCTTGAGAGAGAAGGAAACCTTGGCTCTTTATTTTTAAAATCCTTCTCATAGCCAGAAAATGCCCATCCATTCCTTGTTATTTCGTCTAGTCTATGCCGTTTGAAAGAGTCCTACCCTTGGGTTAATGAATTTCAGGGAGTCTCTCCAGAGTGATGATTGGTATTGGAATATCATATCATGACCTTGATTCTCAGACTTGCTCTAAAAAGATTTCCTATGAGGAATTCCTGTTATTTCAGTCTCTATTCTCCAAATAATCAAGTATCCAAGTAATCAGGAGTGCTTATTAACCTGGCTAATAGAGTTTTCTTCACACTGAAACTGTGTGAAGACCACTTTACTGTTTGTACAAGAGTAACTTAATTATGCTGTTGAGTATCTTCAATGATGAACTATATAAGAAAGGAGATGACTTTAAAAACAGCACTTTAAATAGAATGACTTCTCTGTTTTTAACTACTCACAGCTGTAAGCCCTATTTGGTTCCCATGGGCTTCAGAAGGGAGTCCCAAGTTAAATCCTTCTCACTCATTTTTTACCAAATATATTGATTATAATACTGTATTTATACCCCTCTACCAGGAGACAAGAGCTGTTAAACCTTATGATAATAAACTATTATCATAGCATGTAAGAGATAGGTAAACTGATGAAGAGGCAAACTCATCTTCACTCTGTTAGAGAATTCTTTGTCCGAAAAGAGCACTTTGATTGAATTCTTCCTTTACCCCTTAATGCTGGAACCTGTGACTTTTGAATTCCTATATGGTCTCCTGGAGACCATAACACTGCCATCTTCCTCAAGACAGTCTTCGTGGAAGAGTTCTTTTATTACTGGTCTTCCAGAACAAAAATCTGATTTTAAAATTACCTACTTGCTATTTGCCCCAAGTATGGAATGCAATTTAATTATCAGCCAGTCACTTAGTATTAATAGGTATAAGTATGGTTGTAATCTGTTTATTTCTAACTAATTATTGAATGCCTTCTAATTCCAAAATACTGTTTAGGCACTAAGGGAAGCAAAGATGAATAAGCCATCATCTCTGATATGATTGGTGTTCTGAGGAGGGAAATTAAAGCTACTTGTATTGAATTAGTGTGGATTATCTCAGTATACTCTATAAAAGCATCAGAAAAGGGCATGAAAGTACATTTGGGGGTTGAAGGAGAATGGGAAAAGTTTAGAATAAGCATGATGGGAATGCAGTAATCAAAAATAAATAACAGCTGTGCCAAGAAGCAGGGTGGGACACTTGAGCTTAGGTAGAATGTAACTATATTGCTGGCCTAGTCAGCCTGATTTCCTAACTTTCTTTGGCAATGCTAGGCAGTTTGAGGAGAGGAGTTTTCTAGAATGACATCTTCCCTGACTACAATGATAACATCCCTTCTTTTGAAAATCAGAGCTGGCAAACATTCTGAAATTGTGTTTTTCAAATCTTCTAAGATATAACAGATTATGCCTCTGGTAGATTATGTACTTCAGCTCAGATTCCAAATTAAAACAAGCTTATTGTTGCCTTGTGTGTTTTTTTCCCTGAGGAATTTGATTTGCTTTTTAATTTAGACAAAATCCAGCATAGGTAATGAGGCATTTTCATTTAATGTTGATATTGGATTGTGTCTTTTCCTTGTATATACCATACAGGTGGTAATTCCAGTGAATGTGCTCAGTGTTTTAATTAAATTAAAACTGTGAAGCTACATGTTTCCTGCTTTCTCCTTTATAGTGTATTGTGGTCTTCAAGGAAGTAGTCTAGTAATTCAGTGAATCCTTTTTACTAGCATAAATTCCAGAATTATGCCCTAAACATCACGTGTATGTTTATATGCATGTTTATATACTGTATGCTCACAGACCTGTGTATGTACTCTCTGAAGAAAGCTCTGTGTGAGACATAACTTGGTATATCACAGTCACCAGAATCAGCTTGTCAGGCATATTTTGATAGAGATCTGTACTTTGTAGGTATACATCTCAACTAGCAATGTGTAACAAATGCCTATGGTACTGGCTAGCTACTACTGTTTGAAAATTGATTTTAGTTGAAAAATTATTCTCTGATCAACAGCTGTTTTCTGCTCATACTGAAGGCATTTTGTCTCTAGTAAAAGTTCAGTCATCATCTACCGAGTGTTACTTAGCCTTTCATTCATAGTGCCCTATAACTTGTAGCTTTGCTTAGTACCTTAGGTAAATTCTCCTGTATTAATATTTTTTTTTGTAGTCAGTCAGTCAAAAGCACCTACTATGTGCTGGGCACTGTCATGAAATACAGATTCCTTTGTCTGGCATTTAAAACCTTCTCCTGTTTGACTCTATCGTATCTTGCTATCATCCCTTTGCTTTCATTTTTCGCCACTCTAGTGTGACACCTCTATTTCCTTTCCCATCTTGGTTCTAGAATGTGATTTTCTTGGTGTCACGGCACTCCCTTGTCTGCCCCAGTACCACCCACGTACATCCTTATCTAATCATTTGCCAAGTGCTCCCGGTTCAAATTCCACCTCTCTCCTCTCCATCCTTTCCTCTCTGTATACAGTTACACCACCTAGATTTAGACCTGAACATCTCATTAGCTGTCATCTCCTAAATTGTTTCTCTTCCTTTAGACTTTCTGTTTTCCAATTCATTTTTCCATACAACTACCAAAATAATTTTTCTGATGCAGAGATCTGGCCAGACTATCCCCCTACTTAAACATTTAATGTTCCCGTTGCTTATAGAACACTCATAGAATCACTTATAGAATATTAGAGGTATTACTTATTGCTTACAGAATATTAATACATTTAGAATAAAATACAAACTTTATAGCCTGACAGATAATGCCCTTCATAATCTTTCTTGCCAGTGTTTTCAACCATGTTGTCACAAAACTCCCCTTCTATGCACTCTGTATTTCAGGCAGTCTGTACTAGTAGTCTCAACGTGCACTTGCCCGCCTGCATTGTTATACGTGTTCTACCCCATGCCTATAATACATTATGTCCTTGAAATCCTTTTCTTCCTTTACAGTTCAACTCAGGTGCCAACTTCTCCATGAAAACTCAAGAATTTTCTTCCATCCCCCCAAGATGTAAGCACTTTTTTCTAGACTTCTTTACTCCTATCAAATTCAGTCTTACTTTATACTAATTTTTGTGTATTTGTCCTATCTCCTGTTATTAGATTTGAAGCTGCTTGAGGGCAGGTTCTGTATCCTTTTCTATATTTGCATCTGTACTGACAAATTTATTCCCTTGCATATGGTAATATTTTCATTGAATTATATTTTTGAATAGGAAGTAACACTCAAAAGTGTGGATTTTTCATTAATTAATGCATTGGTAGTATGCAAGATAGATTAATATCAGGAGGATATGAAGTTAGAGGCAGGTGGCACAGTAGGTAGAGCACCAGCCCAAGATTCAGGAGGTCCTGAGTTCAAATCTGGCCTCAGACACTTACTAGCTGTGTGACTCTGGGCAAGTCACTTAACCCTGATTGCTTCCAAAAAACAAAATAACAACAGATAAATAATATAAAGTTAGGAGAAACCATTTTAGCAGTCTGTTGTGATTGTTAAGGCAAGAAGTAGTTAGAGCCTAGACTGGGGTGATAGCAATGGAAATGGAAAAGAAGAAACAAATGCAGGAAATATAGAGTAAAAATTGACAGAATCTGCTGATCAGTGTGGTTTGCCCTTCTTGTGTGACCACAGTGGTTTTTGTTTGATCGTGTAGAGATTTTTGTCTGGCTGGAAATGTGGGATGGGAGAAGAAATTTCTTTTAGAGTTTACATATTCATCCTGTGGTGTCTAAACATGCTTTGATAGTGATTTTCCTGTAAGACAAAATAATCTACTTTCTGAATGTCTGGTAGTGGCAGAACTTGAAACTTTTCACCGCGAACTCTGAGCCAGTGTGTTGTTGACTGAGCAAAGCTCTTGACAACATAAGAGGTCTTAAATCAGTTTTAGCCTTGGCATCTGCTCAATTGTATATTTTCTCCTGCTAAGCTCTTGGGAGTTTTCCTCTTTGAGGTTTTGTTTGAATAATTTAGAGGCCATTGCTTTATTTTGGAGTATACAATAAAGGATTTTTTTTTCTTTTTGGAGGAGTGGGCTTTAGTCAGAGGTACTTATAGAAGCTTAGACAACATGGAATATGGGGATAGGGTGAGGGAGGACAACAGCCACTTTTCTGAAGATCATTTCATTCATTTTTTTTGATTCTGGACTAATATAACCTCTTCCTCCTCTTTCTTTATCCTTCACCACCCCTCATTCTTTAACCCCTAGATTTACTCCAAGCATTCTCATTTTATCAGTTATTATTTATTGATGGCAGTGAGGTAGTGTAAAGCTCTCTTAATAGAATCTCTTGTCTGAGAACTCTAAGAGTATTCTTCCATATTACCATGTTTCCTGTAAAGCTCTCTTAATAGAATCTCTTGTCTGAGAACTCTAAGAGTATTCTTCCATATTACCATGTTTCCTGTATCTCCTCCCTGATAGCAATTAGCTCTGAGCCTCTCTGACCAATGTAAGGTTCAGATTTTGCCATTTATTGTCATTCAGAAGCCAAAGTTGAGATTCGGTGCTAAATTGTGCCAAATATGATCTGTGTGCAATATTCATGTTCATTTAAACCATAGGGCAAGCCCCAGTGGCCTTGGAAACATGTATAAATTCATTCCACTTCAACAAGCTAATTTATTAAGAACCTGCTATGTGTTGAGTTCTGTACTCATCACTGGGATGGATATAAAGTTTAAATAAGATTTTTTCCCAGCCCTCAAGAAACATAGAGTCCATTATTAGGCCTCCTGCTTGAAGGTCTCCACCTGGCTTTAATGCAAAGTGTATTAATTTTGAAGTAGAGGCATAAATTCAAAATCTAGGGACCCAACAAACTTTTTGGAAGGCCTCCATTTTATTCTTTATTCCTGTCCTATACTTTATTGTGGCTGTAACAATACCTTACCATGTGTACCCATCACTACCAATTGTCATTTTCCCTTCTGTCATTTCTTGTAATCCAGTACGACCCTTCTTTTCTTTCCCATCTTGATATTAGGAAGCGAGTACATGGATACTCCAGTACAACCAGTACATCCATCCACATGCAAAATATTCTTCATTTTCCTATCATGCATTGCATAGATTGCTTTTGTAGGCATATGCCTCTGTGCTTATAAGGCACTGTGCTGAGCGTTGAGGATACACACACACACACACAGAGCAAAAATCATCCCAGCTCTCAACGAATTTACATTGTGTAATCGGTGGAGTGGGACAACATGTACATAAATAGGTATGTAGCTTAAAAGATACATTGTGTAGATGAATAATAACTTTACAGAAGTTGTCATTAACAGATTAAGTGTATTGGGAAAGGCATTTTAGACGAGTCTTGAAGGAAGCCAGAGATTCTAAGACAAAGAGGTGACCAGAGGGAGCGTACTATAAATAGAGGACATCTGGCACAAGTCTCAGTGATGGTGTGCACACACACACATATATACATACCCATATACATAAATACATACATATATTTATGTGTGTATGTATTGTTCTACCTGTGTGCGCACGCACGCGCGCACACACACACACACACACACACACACACACACACACACACAATCCAAGTTTTAATGTGATATCTTATAAGGCAGAAGCCAAATAGAGAGGCATGAGATTTATAGGACAGGAGTGGTCGCCTCTGGCTGGGGAACAGGGAGGGGAAGAGATTAGGGAAAAGCATAATTCTATTCATTTTCTTATGTGGCTAATAAACTGACTCCAAAGTCAGTTCCCATAAAGAGTTACATTCAATATGTGCAGCAGTGGTAATATTATTTAAGTTAATGTACAAATTCCAAAAGTGATTACTTTAAAGGGCAGCATCCCTTTGGATGTTACGTATTCTTCTGGGGTAAGCATTTTGAAAGATAATGGTTATTTGAATATATAAATTCTTGTATCTTTATTAATTGCCAGTTTTTAACTTAAGAACCACAGCTAAACACTTTACAGTTATCCCTTCCACATCGTGGGGGTTTAAGGGGTGTGGTGCCCCCATGATCTGGAAAATCCACATAAAACTTTTTGGTCCTCCCTTTGTACCAGAAAAGAAATCTGAATTATTATGGTATTCAAGGATAAAGTATGTTTATATTGTACAATACTATACATATATTTTATGCACTTCTGAGTTTCTAAACTTTTTCTGTGTTGTCTGCTGGTCTTTGTGAATCATCTACAGTTTCTGCAAAACTCCCCCAAAATTCCCATTTAATTTCTTATGCCGGCCTGCTATATATCAAAACTGTATTGGGGAAAGTTGTAATATGAAAGGGATAACTGTAGATTTGCCTCGTTTGATCTTAACAACAAGCCTGTGAGCAGGGTACTTGTAAATACAGATGACTTTGAGAAGTATCATGGCTTGGCCCATGGTCCCACAGTTAATAAAGATAGGCAATGGGATTGGAACCCAGGTCTCTGGTGAGTAATGACCTTTTACTGTGCCATCTCCTATGATATAACCTCTTGCCACAACGTATCAGTAGAGACTAAAGTGAGATATGTGTCCCAGGGTGGAGGCCGAGGGAGCACAGTGACACCACCTTCTGGGTGGGAACCATTCCCTTACAATCCTTCTGTTGCACTGGGGTTGTGGAAATAGCTCAGGAACAGACTTCCTCCCAGGGCTTAAGCTGTCAAAGTGTTTATCAGGACCATACTGAGGAAAGGTTGCTGGTGTAGCCTTAAGGACTTGGCTAGGATATTTTTCAGGTAGCATGGAGTTTGTAAATGAGAATAGAGCAAGGGAAACATTAGGAGAGGTATGAATGCATGGCTTGGCCTCACTGACCCAGACTTTGGGGTCCTTTAATGAGTATCTGTGTGGGTATCTTGGAGACAAGATAGTGAACTGGAAGGAGGATTTGCTTAGGAGTCAGAGGCGCCCCTACTGCATTCAGATCCCACCTCTGATGCTTTATTACCTGTGTGATCTTAGGAAAGTAACTTCCACCTCAGTTTCCTCATTTGTAAAACGAGAGGGTTAAGATGGAAAGCCCTTGAGGTCCCTGCCAGCTCCTAATCTGTGATGTTATGAGATGTTTGGTTTCCATTTTGTTGAAAGAATACAGGAGGAGATAGTGGACGGTATGCTCTTCACAAATAGGTGTCCTACTTAGGAGAAAATTATCCATTTGGATTTGGCAATCTAACCCACTTTTTAGGATGAAGCTTGTCATTTTGGCTGATGGATTTCAGCTGGATATGAGTCCCAGCCTCTAATATGCCTTTGGAAACCAGGCTGGAACTACTACAATGCTAGCTGGCAGAAGAATAATGGTAGGTGGTCTGATTTTTATGGCCTATTGTTGGTGTGCCTTTATGAAAAAGACCCAGATTACAATTTCTGACTTCCCAAGGAAAATAAAAGAAATATGCAGTATTATCTTTGAATGAGCACATAGAGAGCTATGTGTTAAAACATCAGGCATATGACATCCACTTTGCAAGTTTTAGGAAATATTCTGTCAGTGTAATGAAAGATTTGATAGGGAGCTGGGCATTTTGGCACTAATAGGTTTGTTTAGCCATTTGGTATCATTTCTGTCCACCTCCTATATTCCAGTCTGAACAAGCTTTGGTGCTAGAAGCATCAGTAGGATTGGGAGGGGAGATTTCTAAAAATATGTCTCACCTTCTTGTCAATGATTTATACTGGGGCTGACTTGTGAAATTAAGGTCAGAGTCTGCCCCTGTCTAAAAGCCAGGCCTATTAAATTTTTAAACAAGTTTATTGTTGTCTTTTACTTTTACATCACGTTTCCAATTGTATACTTGAGCAGGGAAGTGGCATGCTTTAGGTTGTCAACTTTAGGTTCTAATCAACTAAACTTGGCTGCTTGTGGACAGTGGACTGATGAAGACCCCAGTGGCTCTCTGGGACTCAGTTCTTTCCATTGTGGAATTAGCAGGTTGGTTTAGATCAGGGCTTTTTAAACTTGTTTCACTTGCAACCCCTTTTTTCCTGAGAAATTTTTATGAGACACTGGGTTTATAGGTATATAAAGTAGGTATACAGGGGCAGCTAGGTGGTTCAGTGGATAGTGTACCAGCCCTGGATTTAGGAGGACTGAGTTCAAATGCGGCCTCAGACACATAACACTTACTAGCTGTGCGACCCTGGACAAGTCACTTAATCCCATTGCCAATAAACAAACAAACAAACAAATAAGTAAGTAAATAAGTAAACAAGTAAATAAATCAATAAGATAGGTATGCAGAAACCTTTTACTGTTCCCAGATTTTTCGTGACCCCCACATTCAGTTACACGACCCATAGCTTAAGAAGTGCTGGTGTAGATGACCTTTTAAGGTCCCTTCCAGCACTAAATCAATGAACCTATAATTTAAAGCATCAGTAACATATTCCTTAAAAACACTTGGGGCTATTTTATTTACTCATTCATTGAACAAACTTCTGTTTTATGCTCAGCCCTGTATTAGGCATTGGGAGCATATATTAAAAAATTGTTAAGACTCCGTTCCTATTAGCATAGATCTTACCATCCATTAGGGAAATAAGCCACTAACACAATTATAACACATGATACTACAGGGTAAGTTCACTTATTAAAAACATTTTGTTTTGACATAGTAGACACTTCCCAAATAAAGCTGCTACAAAATACAACGATAATACCACTTAATAGGCTATTCTAATAATTTAAGCTTATTGCAAGAAGGGCCAGCGATGGGGCAGCTAAGTGGCGCAGTGGATAGATCACCAGCCCTGGAGTCAGAAGGACCTGAGTTCAAAATCTGGCCTCAGACGCTTGACACTTACTAGCTGTGTGACCCTGGGCAAGTTACTTAACCCCATTGCCCAGCACCTCCCCCCCCCAAAAAAAAAAGGGCACATGTTAGAGTGGTAGCAGGGGAAGCAGGAAGGATGTCATAGATATTAGAGATAGAGACTCAACAGGACTTGCCTTGTTTTACTTCTTTTTAACTTGGATGTGGTAAATGATTGAGAGGAATGAGTCAAAGGTGTCACCTATGAATGATAGAAGATACTACCTGCATGGTGAAATCATCAGCAGAAATAGGGAGGTTAGAAGGAGAAACAGCTTTAGGGAGAAAAATCAGAAGTTACCTCTTTGTCATCTTGGGTTTGAGTTGCCTGTGGGACACTCAGGTGGTTTTATCCATTGTCCGCAAGGAAATTGGAATTGTGAGTTTGTAACTAGGAGTACAGATCAGAGTTGGGGATAAAATTGGCAGTTAGCTATGTAGACAGAACAACAGATGAAGTCTTCAGAATGACTGTGATTTCCAAAAGAGAGAAGTTATAGAGGAGACTAATAGAAGACCAAGAAAAGGCCTTGGAGGATGAGAGGGGGAAAAACCAATATTTAAGGATGAAAAGGATAAGAGAAGCCATCTCAGGGCCCAAAAATGAGCAGTTAGGATCATCAGAAAACTTGTGCCCTAAGCCTGAATTAAACAATGGAAGTGTACTGTCTGGAATGAGAGCTTATGAGAGATCCAGTGTCAGACTGTATTGAGTTCCATTCAGTAAGCATTCAGTAGCTATTATGTAAAGCACTGTGTCAGGGTTGGGGTGTACAAGCACAAAAACACAAGTTTATTCTTTCAAGGAGCCTATATGGGGAGGACACAGCAAGGTCACAAGTAAATGCAAAGGCTAGATAAAGCAATACAAAATAATTCCAAGAGAAAATGAGGAGTAATAATGGGGGAGGCTTGGTGGGAGAGAAGAGGAAATGGAAGGAAGCTATGAATTCTAATGTGGAGGGAGGAGAGAGTGCATTTCAAACTTTGGAGAACAATTGTGCAAAACCTAAGGGGTAGTAGGAGATAGAATGGAAGGAATAGTACAAGAAATAGTTAGAAGCTAGTTTGACTGGAATGAAAAATAATGGGAAACGATTGGAAAGGTAGGTAGGTTTTTAATGCCAGGCTAACGATTGTGAATTTTATCCTATGAGGTATTGAACATCTATGAACAGAGATAGTGATGTGTAGTTCGAGAATATCAATATGGCAGCTATGTGGAAGATGGATGGAAAGTGAAAATACGTGTGACTTAGGAGACTATTGCAGTCATCCTCATAAGAGATGATGAGGGCCTGAACTAAGTTAGAGGCTATGTGCATAGGGAGAACTTAACTGAAGCCTCATTTCCCCTATCTATAAATGGGAATAATAACAGTAAACTTTGCCAGATCTCTTTTCTCAAAAGTCAGAAGCGCTATTCAGAGCATTGATTCACATTTGGTTTCAAACGCTGAACAACTTTCCCCAGTGAAGTGTTCTTTGTAAACCTTAATGCCCTCTAGGAATGTAACTTGTTATGTCACCAAAGCATAGCAAACACTTCTGAAGTGTGGCTCTTCTGTAAGTTTAGGCTTTTTAGGCTTTCCTAGGGTTCATCTTTGGTTCGAATTTGATATTTTTTTCATGTGGTTGGAGTGCTGTGTTGCTTGCAAGTGGGAAGTCTGAAAGCCCCAGGAAAGAACCAATTTATTTACCTCTTGTCTACAAAAAGGAGTGAAGTGTAAGGAAGCATTTATATTTGTCTTAATGGATTCAAGAAGTTTTTTGTTTATTTGTTTTTTTGTTGTTGATGTTGAGTGTGGTCTGACTTTCAGGTAGTTTTTTTTGTTTTGTTTTAGTTTTGTCTTTTTTGAATTTGTGACTTAGTTCGAGGGCATTATATGCTGTGGCTGACTATTAAATGAATCACAGTTTTATTTATATTCTTTCCGTCCTCTCCACTCACATCACCAAACTCATTAAATGTTGTGTAGAATATTATGTAAAAGCCTCCTAACAGGCCTCCCTCCCTCTACTCTGTTTTCTCTAATCCATCTTTTATGTAGGTATTTAACATAGCCTTCCTAGTTCAGAGATCTGACCATATCTATTTGCTTATTTCACCTGTTGAAATCCTTGTTTTCCTTGAAGGACGAGTTCGTCGGCCCCTCTTCCATGAAGCCTTTCTTGACTCCCCCAACTCCACCCCTGCCCGTTCCTGTGCCCTGCTAAAATTCATCTCTCTTCAGACTTTCTTAGACCATTTGTTTCTGTTATTTTTCCATTCTAACTTGTATCCTATTTACTTGTGTGTATGTCTTATCTTATCTTCTCCCCACTTCTCCATCCTTTTTTATATAAGCTCTTTGAAATATGAATTGTTTTCAACTTTGCATACCAATTACCTGGTACATTCCCTGGCACACAGTACATGCTTAATTAATTAATTAACATTTGTTTGTTTTTTAAATTGAATTGAACCAAGACTGTTTGAGAACACATGGAATTGGGGTAGGGCCTTGACTTCGAAATTTTATGAATGGTTCCTTTTCTCTTTTATTGTCTTCATCACAACATATTAAATGATTTACCTTTTTCTCTCCCTCAGTCTAAAGGAATTTCTTCCCAAAGAATACATTAAACAAAGAGGAGCTGAAAAGAGAATATTTCAGGTACTGAAAATGTAGTTATCTTAATATTCTACTCTAAATACCTTTCTCTGTTTTTCTTATTTGAGAGGGTTTTGTCATCATCCTGACTTTGTACTCTATGCATCCCCTCCATTTATGTCATAAATTACCATTAACTGAAAAGTAAAGAAGCTAATTTATGTCATTATCATTCACTCAAAAGAAAAGAAACTAATTTATGTCATTAATTATCAATAACTCAAGAGTAAAGAAGCTGTCAGTTCTTTTTTAGATATACTGTATATATTTTCCTAATCTGTAGATTTTAATTGAAGGTTCCTCAGTCTCAGACAAATATACTCATACCTAATTTTTAGACAGCTTCTCAGTAGTAGCCAGCAGATACCATGCAGTCACAGTGCAGCAGAAGATATTTTTTCTGTCACTTCTTCATACTGATTTGCTTTTGGCTGACACCCTATTCAGGAGCCTTATTTTGGAGAATGATCATGTCATAGTTTATAGGGAGCCAGTTGAAGCCATAAAGACCTGCCTTTGACACATAATGGCTGCATGACCCTCAGCAAGTCACTTAACTTCTGTTCATAGTAGTCAGCTCACTAAGCCTCTAAGTTGCAGCGAAGATACTGGCCTATATTGGTAGAGGCATATTCTGACCTGAGTGTTCCCTATATCCATCGGTGATGTCACAGGTCAATTTCCTATCACTAGCCCCTATTCTAGAGGTGTATTTTAAAAGTCAAAGTTTAATTCATTTCCTAGGTTCCACAAATGAATCTCTTCAAAGGGGACTGTTGGGAGCTTAAGAATTACCTTTGCTTTGAAATGTTCATTCCAAGAGTCCTATCTAGATATCGTTTTTAGTTTTGGATTCCAAGCATGTAAAATGTCAGGAAACATACCATTTTCACACCTCCTGTTGGTGCCAGGTTTCTTAAAAATATAACTCCATGCTCAACGCCAACCATTTTTATTTCAGTCATTCTTGTACCTTAAGGCCTGGCGCAGTTGGTGCGTGCCTGTAGATCCACCTGCTGGGGAGGCTAAGGCTGGTGGATCACTTGAGTTGAGCAGTTCTAAGCTTCAGTAAGGCAAAAGCCATTTGGGTGTCCATACTAAGTATGGCACCAGTAATGAGCCCCCAGAAGCAGAGAATGCCATGCTGTCTGAGGAGGAGCAAACTGTCCCAGTGAGAAATTCAGTGTAGAAATATCCATGTCCTCTGTCCTCGTAGCCCCTCTGTTTTCTTGATGAAATTGCCCTGAATTGGATCTCATGTGTACATTTTCCTAATGTGCCATAGAGATTGCTCAAGTGATTACCTAATGGTAGAATGCAGTAACTTTCCCCCGGGATCTTGTACTCTTGCAGGAGCACAAGAACTGTGGTGAGATGTCAGAAATAGAAGCCAAGGTGAAATACGTCAAACTCGCGCGTTCTCTCCGGACATACGGTGTCTCCTTTTTCCTCGTGAAGGTGAGCTGTGTGTTTGTCAAGCTGTTCCGTTCTGCCCACACTTTGTCTCTTGTGTTCTTTTGAAATGTGTGCTGACAGCTGTACATTTTACTCATCTCATGGGTTGACCGGGACTCTTCAGATATGTGCGAGGCAGTGAGATATATTTGAAGAACAGTACTGTACAAGTCAGGGAGTTTGGGTTTGAATTTTGGCAATGGGATCTCTTCGTCTGATCTCATGAGCGTTGTTTGTCTGAGACTGAGGCAATTAACATCTGTTTTAATCTGTGACTCACGTAGCACGGCGAGCAGAAGCAGAGTGTGGTGGTGTGGAAACACCAGTGGATATGGAACTTGCTGGTCTGGCTCCAGATCCCAGTAGTTCCTTAATAATTTTGTGACTCAGCAATTGTCCCTTAACCTCTACAGACCTCAGTTTTTCCATTGGTAAACTGAGAGGCTAGACTCGATCTCTGGGGTCTCTTCCAGCTCAAAATCCTACGAATAATTTTATATAGGTTGTTTTGGTTTATTTTGTTTTTAACCCTTTTTAATGGGTATGTTTGTTTTGTTTTGTTTTGGACCATATTACCTTACCCTAAAGAATCTATTCCCCTAAGACAGTTAAGCAAAACCTGCTAAGTATCATGATTGAAATTGGCAAATATATGTCACTTTCTGGGTTTTTTTTATAGTGTAGAAATTGTTTATAGGATGTTGAGTCAATAAGCTTTCATTAAGTACCTGCTGTTTACCAAGCACTGGGGAAAAGGATGGAGACAGAGAGAAAAGCCCCCTCCCCCCCAAAAAATGGGGGGGGTTGCTGCTTTCAGGCTAGGGGTACATGCTTTCAATTCAGTTTGATGGCATGGTACCAGAGAGGCAGTGCTGGTGTTGTGAATCTAGAGACCTCACCTTCGAGTCAGGAAGCCCTGGCAAGTCACTGCCTTTCTCAAATAAAGGACTTGGACACTCTCATCTTCTGATTCTGTTAGCATGAAAAAGAGATCATGTGAAATAGCCATGGCATAGGGGGAAGGGCTAAAGAAGAGAACAAGCATTTATATAGTACTGTGATGTGCTAAACACTTTATAGTTATTATCTTATTTGATCTTCACAACAACTCTGCAAGGTAGGTTCTGATATTAAACCCATTTTAAAATTAAGGAAATTGAGGCATGCAGAGGTTAAGTGACTTGCCCAGAGTCACACAGCTAGTAAACGTCTGTGGCTGGATTTGAACTCAAGTATTCCCAACTCCAGACCCAGTGTTCTGTTCTATGCGTCACCTACCTGCTTCAGGAAAGTAGACAGAGTACGTGGTGAATAGAGAGCGGGCCTCTGAAGAAGAGATCTGGGTTCAAGTTCCAATTCTGACACATCCTAGTTTTGTGACTGGTTCTAAGACTGTCAGTCCTCTAGGCCAGAGGTATCAAACTCTCTTGCTGCAAGTCCCTGCAGAAACCAAATTAAAATATAATTGGGTAGGTTTTTTTTAAATAAAATAAAAATACAATACAATATAGATAATGTTACTCTGTGGTTTTCTAAGTCAGTATGCAGCCCACAGCTTCACTGACTGCTCTGAGCAGCCCTCCAAGTCCCGGGTTGCAGAGAACTCACCTGCTCTGGTAGAGGGCTTGTCCTCACGGATGTAGGCCATGTGCCTGTCCCCCAGGATGGTACCGTTGCTTTCTATTTTAGTTGATCCAGTCCTGATTGAACGATCCATTATCATGCTAGCTACATTCCCCTTTCGTTCTATCCATGTGTAGAACCTCTGCACTTCAAGGCTCTCCTCACCAATTTATTTCAAAATGATTTCTACGTGGCCTCCCTGCACATTAGATTTTTTCCTTTTTTCTCCATCTTACTCCTGCCCAGGGAAATGCATCCCAGAAGTCTTAATGTAATGTTAAATTCCTAAAGCTCAGTCGTTCTGCCTGTGTATAAAGCACATAATTTGGCAGTATACCCCAGGATTCAGTTTCCTCCCAACAGAATCAAAACCAGCTGACCAGAAACTGGTCTTTCAAGAACAGAGAAAGGTGTTGCAAACAGTTTTGCCTACCCACAACTAAAGCATCCCATAGGAGTGAAGCAACCAATCGGGGGTATTGGGGGCTATAATTGTACTTCTTAACTTGCTTCCCCTTTGGAAAATCTATGTAATTATGTGAGGATCAATTTTGATATATTGAAGATAGTTACATTTTTTTTGTGTGCTGATGGAAGTGTTTTTAGTTACTTTAATAGTCATTATTATTATAGTTGCTCACATTTATAGAGAACTTTAAGATTTGCAAAGTGCTTTTGCATTTATTATCTCTCATAATCTTCACAAAACAAACCTTTATGTACTATTATTATCTTTGTTTTGTAAATGAGTTAACTGAGACTGTGATGATTTGCTCAGGGTCACAAAGGTAGTAAATTTTTGATGCAAAATTCAGACTCAGTTCTTTCTCACTCCAGTTCTCATCTCTATCTACCGTGCCACACCACCTTTCACACAGTTTGATATTCAGCTAAACAACATTTGGATACTTTGCCAAAATAAAAAAAAAAACAACACTTTTATCATTCAACTAATTTTTCAATGAAAAAAAATTGTGCTTTGTGTATTTATTTGAATTTTTCAGCTATTAGCACCACCATCTCACTCACCCCCATTATCATCAAATTGAAGAGAGAAAACTTTCTGGGTAATAAATATTGTAATAATTGTTTTTTTGGGCCAGCCAAAATCACATGACTCTGTAGATGGCTGAGAGAACAATGACGTGAAATTAAAAAAAAAAATTAGTATGCTGTACAGTCAGCCATATCAATAAAGAGAAACTCATAGGAGCAAAGTTTGGGACTTTTGTGGCTTCTAGATATACAGTTAATGTTTTGTGCACAAATAATTTTTACAACATAAATCATTTTACCTAAGGTAATGCTCATTTCAATAAAAAATACTTCAGAATCATTAGTTGTTGTGGTAAACTGACAAGAAATAGGTTCAGAGTAACATATGTTGTTATTGAGTCATTTTTCAGTCATGTCCAACTCTTTGTGACCCTATTTGGGATTTTTCTGGCAAAGATATTGGACTGGTTTGCCAATTCCTTCTCCAGCTCATTTTACAGAGGAGGAAACTGAGGCAAACAGCATTAGATTATTGCCCAGGGTCACTCAGCTAGTGTCTGAGGCTAGATTCGAACTCCTGACCCAACAGGCCTAGTGCTTTATCCACTGCACCACATAGCTGTACCAGAGTAATATATATCTGGTAATAAATGGAGTATCAGGGGATCAGAGATATTGAATTGGAAAGGACCTTTGAGGTCATTAAGCCAGTGCAGTCATTTTACAGATGAGGACATTGAGGCCAAAGAAGGTTAAGTAATTTGCCCAAGGTCACCTAGATAGTGACCATCAGAGGAAAGTTTTAACTCTGTTCTTTCCAGAAAGGAAATTCAATCAATACTCTAAACTTTAAAAATTAGTACAGTCAGATAATGTCTCAAATAGTGATTAGAAAATATAGAAAGAATAGTTATTACGTTGACCATTGTCTCTTGAGTCAGTGATAGAACTAGGGGAGAGGGGAGTGAGAAGTGAAGGTTTGGGGTTGAAACAGTGTCTTGAAGGTTGCTCAAGCCAATAAAATGCTTTTGAGAGAGCCTTAAAGGAAAGATACGGAACCCAAGACTCTTGGATTTCTTTTCTCCCAGTCTTGGAGTTGAAAGAAAAGGCTCTATCAATGATATTTATGTATGTTTTTATTTGACTTTAATCATTGGAATTCCATTAATTCTACATTTTTTCTTTTGTAAAATGTTAATGGAATACTTAAAGCTTTAATCTTTTATTAAATGATTCTTTTTCTATGCTTTTTCTGTTCTTTTTAAATGAGCTGAGCGAGCCAGAATTCTAAACCTGTAAGTAATGGTCCTTCCAAGTCCTAAATTCTGAAACTTAATTTAGGTATTAAATTATGAAAGGGAGATACTGGGGTGCTTTAGCAAGTAAAGAGAAAAACCAGTAAGTGGTTTCCAAATAATTTAACTTACCAATATTTATCTTCATATATTAAAAACTATAAATTTTAAAAAATCTGAAATTTTAATCAGCTGAAACATTTAAATGTTTATGTTGCATGCATTAATCTTATTACATAGAATTGAAAATTCGTGGGGGGTTGTCTGAAAGGACTAGTTGGACTGTTTTATTGAAGTTACTCATGTTTTGTTTTTGAATAATCATAAGTATTTCTTCCCTTCATGGTGTTACCATCTGTTTTAAATGTCAAATATAATAAAATCTGGCAGTGTTCTATATCAAATTAATGTTTTTTGCATCATTTTGCAAGGCATACCTATTGAGTCTTACTTCATAGGGAGAAGTGCTAGTTGTCCTTTCATATCTGGTTTTGTCACTCGGAGCCGCATATTATTCAGATGTATGGGTAGGAATTCGAGTTGGCACTCTCCTCCTTTATTCTGGCTTTTTATCCACTGGCTCTGATCAAGATGAAGAAATAGGGCCTTTTGCCTTTCCTTCACTTGTGGCCATGTTAAAAACAAAATTCATAAATGGAGTGAGTTGACAGGCCCCTTAAATAGAACTTTCCATTTGTAAACCTTTTTATTTATAAAGTTAATAGGCCTGGCTTTTCATTTCTCATATGCAGAAGCTCTTAACCTGAGTTCTAGGCCCACAAAGGGTCTATGCATAGATTTCTAAGTGGGAAAAAAGTCCATCTTTATTTCAGTATAATTGGTTTCCTTTATAACCCAGTTGCACTTCCGCAGATTCTCAGGATTGTTGCACTTCAGAACTAGAAGAGTCCTGAAGAGATGATTTTAGCAGGCCCCCTCATTTTCCAGGTGAAGAATAAGTGTTATCTCTAGGCCACACACTCCCCACTAAATCTGCTCATCTTCAAACTCTGCCTGGGAACTTGTTCTGCTTTGAATGGCATCAGCTTCCTCAGGAGCTCAGAGTCCATCTAATTCACTACCCTCATTTTATAGATGAGAGAACCAAGGCCCCCAGAGATTAAATGACTTGCCCAAGATTATACTGTCACTGGTGGAGCTGGATTTGAACCCTCTGAATCTAAATGCAGTTTCTCTGTGCCTGACAATAGAGATCTGATGGAATGTTCAACACACACACACACTTACTTCCCAATACTTTCAGAATGCTTCTGTTTTTCCTTTCAAAAAAAAAAATTGAGGGTAGTTATCAGCAGTGCTAGTATCAGAGGGAATGAATAGTAATTGCAGGACTTTCTAGAAAAATGACCTAATTTTAGCTAGAGATATGAGAGATGGCCGAGAAAGATGGGGAAAGTGTTGCTTCAGGGATGCTACACCTTCTTTGTGTAACACACAAATGCACCTGCTCATAATATAGTTAAACTAGCTAAATGTACCCCTAAAGCAAGCCAAAGGGAAAGTAGTCTACCTAGAGAAAGTTTCCTTAGAAAAGAGAGATTCAAGTAACAAACTCTTTTTTAAAAATTCTCTGAAGTGGTATATAGTGACTTTATTCTGAATATCCTAGGGGAAGGTCAATATATGACTTGTGTATATTGGTGGTGGGGTGGCTGGTTGTAGAATTTGCTTATTTAGTTTTGACTGTGCTGTATATCAAATATTTGAGTTTCATCAAATATGTTTGCCCTAAAAAGGGGGAAAAAAATCCTTATGCAGATATTCACTGTTTACAATTTTAACTCTCCTCAGCTGTTCTGGGTTTTGGGAGGAGGATTTGCAAATGGATTATCTCATAATGATTGTCTCAGCTGCTACTTTAAATATTCTTTGAGTTCTTTACTATATATCTATATATCTATATTTTTAAAAATTATTTATTTAGTTAGTTTTTGCTGATAGTTCCTAATAGGAGATCCATTTTAATCTGTTGACTTATTTACAGTGACTTCTTTCTGTATGCCAGAATGGTCTTGACATGTGTTAAAGCAATCCATCACGTTTCTGTGCTCCTCGTCTTTTTTCTCACATAGGCACTCCTCACAGTAGAGCTTCAGATGAGGGTGGCAGGCTTGGGTTGGGGATGGGGGGAAGAGAAGGATGGAAGGAACAGCTGCAAACCATATTTTATCTCCCATCCCTTTACTGGATGCTGTCAGTCTGTGTGCTAGTGCTGTGCTTGCAAATTAACTGGCTGCAGCCTCCACACCTCCCTCGTGACATCTGCCCATTGCTTCTAGAGCCAGATTAGATTGAATAATGGGGTCCACTCTGGGTTGAATGTCCCCCTTGTGGAGCCACCCATTTTTTTCAGGCCTTGTTCTTCCCTTGCCAATATTCTGGACCCTTTAGGATATCCATAAGACCCATTTAGTCTCATATCTGCTTCATTATATGCATTCTGTCTTTCTCTCTTTCTTCGAATTCTCTTTCCCAAACCCGCTGGCTTACTTTATTGAACTCTGTCTTGCTGAAATATTGTCCCTTGATTGAGAAAAGCTGTGACATTCCTATCATTGTTTTAGGATTTGTGGTATGTCTCAAAGTCCTGAAGGTTATATTTCTTGCTGTAATTGTTTCTACTAGATGGGAAGGAGCGATTTTTTTTTTGGATAATTTTAGGAAAAGTGAAATTTTTAGTTATAAAAACAAATTTTATTGATTTTTTGGTTTTATATCACTTTTTTCCCACTGTACCCTTCCTGCACCTCTCCCAAAGAGCCAAAAGGAAAAAAAAAAAGATTTGACAAAACTAACCAATATGATGTGATATGCAGTGTTCTACACCACAGTCCCTCACCTCTGCCAAGAATTGCAAGGGAGAAGGTGTCTTCTTATATCTCTTCTTTGAGGCCAACCTTGGTTATTTTAATTTGACAACATTTGATTTGTTATTTTGTCGTTTTTTTCCATTTACAAGGTTGCCATTATATATGTGTGTGTATACATATTTATTTATTTCTTCCAGGTTACTGTCTATAAGTTCATATAAATCTTTCCATGCTCCTCTGGATTCATCATAATCATTGTTTATTACAGCACAGTAATAATTTTCCGTTACAGTCATGAACCACAATTTTTCTTTAGCCATTCCTCAATCAACAGGCATCTTCTTTGTTTCTGTTTTTTTTTTCTTAGCACAAAAAGTGCTAACAAACAGCATTCTCAGCTTAGAAAGCTATAAGATAGAAAAATTGTGCCCCTCAGGAAAATATCACATTAAGTGGTGATTTTTTTTACTTCAATAAGTAATATTTGTTTATTTATGATATATCAGTGGACAGCTTTAAAATTTCAAGTAAAATAAATTCTCAGTACCAAAATATCATGTTTCTTCTCAGCTCTGCTAACTCTACTTTGTTTTTTTCTCTACTTTTGTTCATATCATAAAATAGTCAACATGCCATGCTTATTCATGTTAATATTACTTTTATCTCCCCAGTTACTATGATTATTTTAGGAAATTTATTGATTATATACTGTGTACAAAGCATAGGTTAGCTGTCCATATAGATGGCTTTATGGGGAGTTGGTGGGTATTATCTTCTCTTTCCCCCTTCCCCTCCATTAGATTATGGGCACCTTGAGAGCAGAGACTTATCTTTTTCCTTTTTTATATTCCCAGTGCTTAGCACAATGCCTGGCATATGGTTTGCCATAAATGTTTGACTGACTACTTAATCATGGTTCTTTACAATGGGTAAAGTCTCAAACCTCCTATAATCAGACCTCAAACACTATAATGCATGAGTCTCTTCACCTACTGTACCATGTGTATCTGTATTCTCCATTCCTCACTAAAATTTCAAGGGCTTAGACAAATATCACATCTGTCTATGCATAGGTATGTTCCAGGTATGTTACTATGTTCCAGGCACTGTGCTAAGATACAAATACGAGCAAATAAAACAAATAACTCTTCTCAAGAAGTTTTACATTCTAATGGGGGAAGATAGCACATTTAAGGGAGCTAGAAATTGGAAGTGGGAGAAGGTGGCAAGGAAACAGGTGAAGAGAAAGAATTCTGGAGGATATCCATGTATACATGAGGTGAAGCAAGTCTCTTGTTCTTCCTAAAATGGTGGTCCCAGGGAGGGGACTCAGGAGAGCAGTCTCAGGGTAGAGGTTCCTTAAGGGTGGCAAAGATGTAGGTGAGAAAAAGAAACCTGGAGAGTACTGAAGTCCATCTGTGGAGATGTTCACTAGGACCCAGACCCAAGGATTGACAATCAGGTCCATCCCAGTTAGGGGGTTTCCATCTTTAAAAAAAAAAAATTGTGACCTTGATAGTCATCAACAAATATTAGCATTTGCATATATGTAAAGGATACATTGAAAGAGGAAAGCATATAAAAACATAAATCTACAATGTACTTTTTTTTTTTAGTATTCACCAAATATAACATGGTATTTACCATGATGTTGCCCATGTCTGTCTGTGTTCCTTTCTCTTTATGCTGTCTCTCATGTGTTTTTTACTTTCTGCATTCATACCACAACCCAAACATTCAGCCAACCACCCCATTCCAACTGCTGAGGGAACTGAGTGTGTTTGCCACATCTCCTCCATCATGTGTGATAACCATATCACCTGGCAGCTCTTTTATAGCTGGGGTCATTAATGATAGGGAACAGGAAATAGCTGTTTACAGGTTGCAAACATTTGTCTTCCCAACAGGTTCCCAGTCTGAACAAAATGTTGCATTCTCTCTCTGGCTTTTTATTGATCTATCTGTCTGTCTGTCTGTCTGTCAGTCCTGCCCCTTACACCTACTAGCTGGATGACATGTGCCAATCATTTAATATCTCTGTGCTCTGAGCAACTACCCAAAACTATAAATTGCTGACCTGTATTAGTAAAGGGAGTTTTCTTATGCTTGAGCTCCCTATATCCATAAAATTACAGGTCCAGTTTCCATCCTTTCCCTTCCTTATGAAACAGCTCATCTTCCTTAGTCTTCTTGGAACAATCTTTGCTCTGACACTTGAATATATCTTCCTTTCCTTCTGAAGTGATTTGGGCCTGCACGTGTGGCAATGTCAGAAGAGAAAAGGAGCCATGTGCAGAAGATGTTAGGAAGGTAGAAATAACAAGAGTTGGCACCTAATTGTATGTAGGGCTTAAGAAAGAGTGAAGAATGGAGGATAATCCTAGGTTGTGAACCTGGAGGGATGATGGTACCCTAGGGAAGTTAGGAAGGGGGGAGGGTTTGAGAAGAAAGAAAATTAGTTAAGTTTTGAACATGTTGAGTTTAAGATGACTACTGGACTTCAGGTATGAGATATTTAATAAGCAGTTCAATATTTAAGACTGGAGGTCGAGAGAGGGCAGGGTAGGACGTCTGCATAGAGATGGTAATTGAATCCATGAAGGCTGATGAAATCAACAAGCAAAATAATATACAGGGAGAAGCTAAGAGGGTTCAGAACAGAGCTTCAGGAGACACACATGGTTAATGGTCATCTGATTGAGGACCCAGCAAAAGAGTCTAAGAAGGAGCAGCCTCATAGGTCAGGAAACTAGGAGAGAGCACTGTCAGGAAAACCTAGGGAAGAGAATATCAAGGAAAAGAGAGTGATGAGCATCAAAAGCTGCAGAGACTTCAAGAAAAATGAGGATTGAGAAAATCTCATTAGACTTGGCAGTTAAGAGATCATTGATAACTTTGAAGAGTGCAGTTTCAGTTTCGGAGTTGGAAACCCTACTATAGAGAGTTGAGAAAAGAGTGAGAGGAAAATAAATAGTGACATTGCCAATGACGTGCTCAAGGACATTAGCCCTTTAAGGGAGGAAAAATATAGGAGCTAGTTCATGGGGATGGAGATAGGTGGATCAAGTGAGGGATTTTTAAGGATGGGAGAGACATGTGCATGTTCGATACTAAGCAGAGAGTGGAGACTAGTGAGAGAACAGATTATTGAGGAGGCAGTAATGCTAGAGAGATGGGATGGAATGAATGACTTGTGCTTGTAAAGGGGTTTTCCTTGTCAAGTAGAAGGGCCTGCTTTTCAAGAACAGGTGAAGGAAGAGATGGTGGAAGACATCTGAGTGATGTGAGATAAGGACAGGAGAAGGGGGTGATCAGTTAATGGCCTTAAATTTTTCAGTGAAATGTGAGGCAAGGCACACAGCCGAATGGGTGGGAATAGTGAGGCTATGGGAAGTTAGAGGGAGATAAAAAGATTTGCATAAACCACTGCAGTGAATGCAATACTGAATCAATTAAAGACATATAGAAGGATTGCCTTGCCACAGTGAGAGTCCAGTTGAGATTATGAAACTTCAATTTGAAGCATTCCCACTCAGCACAATTTTGTAACTTCTCCAGCTTTGTTCAACAACTTGTGAATAGGAGTGAAGGCAGTGAATGGTGGAGTAATCCAAGCCTGGGGTTTGTCAGGGCAAGATCTTCAATAGAATAAGGGAGCAGGGAACTCCGGACATCTGGTTCACCAAGAAGACATGATGGGGAAGGGAAGAGAGTGTATCCAGTATAGAGGTAATGGCTTGGGAAAGAGCAAAGGGGTAAGGGGATTGGAGTGAGTATGAAAATGAGTATGAAAAATAGTTTGTAGTTGTGAGGGAAAGCAGAAGTGACAATGGAGCGTGGTCAGATAAAGGAATTTCAGAGTTCGTAAACCATGGGTGTGGAACGCTTGAGGGTGAGGGCAAGATCACGGGTTTCGTCATGCATGTATGCCTTAGGTGGGGTGAAGGAGTGGGTCATGGGAAATGGCTAAGTTGATGAATTTGGCTTAGAGTGTTTGAGAGAGTATCAGCTTATGTTAAAAATCCTCTAGTGTGAGGGCATGAGGTGGGGAGGAGAGGAAGACTGTGTGAACCAGTCACTCAGTTTGTTGAGGAAGAAATGAGACTGTCCTAGAGATGTGTAAACAGCTGTCATATCCTAATTGAGTGATTAGTATAGACTGACTGAACCTGAAAGGAGAAGCAGTTGCTAAGTGATAGTGATAGAAGGAAAGCCTGATAATGGCAGTTGGGAGCAAGGAGTATTCCAGCTCACCTGCCTTGACCAGTGCGATTAGTGCTGGAAAAAGTAGCCAGGGAAGCCGTCTCATCAGGGGGGAATCAGGTCTCAGTGTAAGAACAAGAAGACAGAATGAAAAGAGAAAAAAGATTTAAGTTAAGATGAAAGCTAGTTTGTTACCTCTGAAGCACATTCCCAGGCACAAGGGGAGGGTTGAGTAACTTTAGAGTGGGCATTTGGGGGCTGGGATGAGGGGGTGGGAATAAAGGAGCAGTCTTTGGGTGGGGGAGAACAGGGTTTAAACAATGGCAGCCAGACATTCAGAATTACCAGGGTGGGGAGGTAAGATAGGGTGGAAATATGTTTGTCATTGAGCTAAGGTTGGTAGGCTTTCATTGTCTTTAGGGGTTCAGCCTGGGAATGGAGTTGTCCCAGGCCTTCAAGCCACTGAGTATGGCTGGAAATAAATTGGGGAGTATGTGAAGGGGGGGTGAAATATGGAGGCTTCCCACTAGGGGCAAGACAGTGGTTATGGAGACATAGACTGCTGGAGAGAGTGCCTAGAACACGATGGAATAATTGTTCAGGGAAGCAGATGCAGGTAAGGCCACTACAGGTAGAGCTGTAGATGGCCAGAGAAGGTGAAGACAGTAAGGAGCTGTAGAAAGAGCTCTAGGTTTAGAATCAGAGATGGGAATTTGAATCTTGCATATACTGCCAGTGTGACTGATAACAAATCACTTCGCCTTTTTTGCTTTCACTTTCTTCATGTATAAAATATGCAACGTACACCTCTAAGCTCACTCCCAATTTCATATCCCATGAATTAATTGGCATGATTTAGTAATCTGACTTTTAAAGTGACCACACCCAACACAAGTTAAATAAAATTAAACCATTTAACCTAATATGGTAGGTAACTGTAAGTAGATTTTTTTTTCTGCAGTAGGATCAATAAGTCTCATCTTCTATTTCAGGAAAAGATGAAGGGTAAGAATAAATTGGTCCCCCGATTGTTGGGCATCACTAAGGACTCAGTGATGCGAGTAGATGAAAAGACCAAGGAAGTCTTGCAAGAGTGGCCCCTTACTACCGTCAAGCGCTGGGCAGCATCACCCAAGAGCTTTACTCTGGTACAGTGTCAGGGTGGGGAGGTGTGGGGGTAGGCAGGGAAGAGGGCAAAGGTGGGGCTTATGGTTTCACTTGTTATGACCTTTAATAACTTACTCACCTTGAAAAGCAAGGAGAACATGGCTGGGTGGAGTGGTTTGGGGTTGGTTGAATCATGTTATTATAGAAACACGAAAATGTTGATAGTTCTCCATCTTTTCACAACTATTATCCATTAGTATATGCTTCTATGTAACTAAATTCAACAAACTTTTTTTTAGGAAGCTACTCTGTATAGTCATTTATCATAGTACTCAACTATTATCACAGTACTTAACAGTGGGTACTTAAATATTACTGTGGATTGACCAGCTGACTCTTGAATCTATATAAATCTTTCAATGAATGCCATAGGCAAAAAGGAGTTAAGATAAGAAAAAGCCAATAGTTACTATATTGATCATTTGTTCATATCATTATTTAATTGGAAACCTCTGCTCCCCCAGTAAAAGTTATTATTCTACTTAACTTCATACGGTACTGAACCATAGTAGCCCTAGATGGATGTGCATTTTTTAAAATCCACAAATTTTTTAAAAATAAAAGTTACATTAAAACTGGTATATCTCTTGTCTTTCTGGTTCCATCTTTTCCCCGTCTTTAAAAATTGTTGTTGATTTTTTAAAATTTCTGTGAATACTGTTTTCTTTAGGATTTTGGGGAGTATCAGGAAAGTTATTATTCTGTACAAACAACTGAAGGAGAACAGATATCTCAGCTGATTGCAGGCTATATTGACATCATCCTCAAGAAGGTATTTACTAATTGATTTGATTAGAAAAATGGCCTTGAATGTCATCTTATGTGGTTCTCACACATAACTCTTCTGGGGTGACTGAGTCAAAGATTCATTCATTTGACTTTCTGGAATTTTGTTCTCTGTCTTCTAGAAACAAAGTAAAGATAGATTTGGATTAGAGGGAGATGAGGAGTCAACGATGTTAGAAGAATCTGTTTCCCCTAAAAAGTAAGTGTTTTGATCATGGAGGAAAGAGTTGCTTTTTAACAGAAAGGTGTACAATTATTCCTATTGGATTCCTATCCAATTATTCCTATCAGATGGGGAGATCTTGTATTGAATTCTAGTCACACTAAATAACTCATTTCTATGACATGAATGATGTTAAACAGAAAGTGAAATCCTGGCTCAGATTACAGAGAATACGGTGAATTACCATGTTCCGATACAGCAGGAGTTGTATTCTCTTGCTAGCTTCCCCCTTGTAGGAAATTGATTAAAGGATCAGGATTGGAAAGCACTTTGGAGGCCATCTACTCCAACCCCCTCATTTTACAGAAGAGACACTTTATAAAGGCCCCTGAAAGAGTGAAAGACTTTCCCACGGTCATATAGATGTAAGTTGCAAAGCCAAGAATGGAACCACATCCGGTGCCCTTTCCTCTCTACCAAGCGGTAGAGCATATAGCATCTCCTGACCCCCATCAGATTTGGTCAGTAGGACCTAAGTAGGCCCGTACTGGCACCCAGGAATCAGGTGAGAAACATTCAGCAGCTCAGAAATGCAGGTACCACAACTCTCCTCATGCTTGTCTGCCAAAAGTAAGAAAAGCACAGAAGTGCCATTCACAGTGGACAAGCCCAGGGTCCTTAATCTCTGGGTCTATGCAGGTGATCTGTATCACCCGACACCACCCTTAGCCTCAAATTCTTTGCTACTTGCAGAATATTATAGCCAACCTCTCAAGAATACAGTAGCAGCCTGCCTTCTATCCTCTTTCCTGTAATACTTTACTTAACTTAAACCTTGGGTAGAAGCACCATTTACTTCACTGTTCCCACATCCCAGGGACTATAAAAGCATCTTAGGAAAATTCCCATCACACTGTGATAGGGACAGATGTACTCTCCCGCTCTCTCCCAGTCACCTGTTCTCGCTTACTGAATTACTTACTTAACTTCTCACTTTATTCGCTAGACAGACGTGTGAAGGCAACAGGTCATAATGTCGTCCAGTAGAAGCTATGTTCCAGATCCTTTCTCTGACAGTTAACTGGTAGTGTGAGCTATTACCACTCCATGCCTCGTGTGAGGAAGCAGGCACTGAGTTTGGAGCATTTGCAAGTAATAATCATTGTGTCTTCATTTACATTGGTGAGGCAGCTTAAGAGATGATTGCTTGCCTACTGGCAAATAAAAGTTTAAAAGTTTGCATTTTTCTTGCTGTGCTTTTCCTTTTTTCTCATTAACGAAGAGAAGTAATCTGATTTTAGGATTTGAAAATAGACATCTGCTTTTTAGAGTGCACAGGAAGCCATGTGGCTTTTGTACATGATTACACAGGCTGTCTTTCCATTGTTCATTGGTTGAACTCACTGTGCTCCAGATTCAATTCTCCCATTCCCTGTAAATGTCTGCTGTACCTGATTTGCCTGAGGGTATCATCTAAGGAAATGAAAACAGTCTAGACCATTCTGCCATAATTACTAGTACTGGCAGTTGGTAATGTAGAGACTGCTGTGCAGTGAGGGAAATGGGCAGGGGATTTCATTTTGGAGGAACAGAGCCATTGGATAGCCTTCTTCTTTGTTCACATTTATCTTGTTAATTAGGTTGGTATCAAAATAATGGCTACTAAGTGAGCTTCCACATGCATTATTACTGGAGGGAGGAACTTGGATGTCTGTGGCTTTTTTATCCAATAAAGCCTTTTAAAAAATTATCAGAAATCTATTTTATTTAATGGATCTCTGTGTAGCACCTGGCCCAGTGTGTATTTTTTTCCCAGTGGTTCATAACCAAGTTATAATGATGTTTTCTATTGTTTTTCCCCAACTCCTGCCCTTTCCCCACCTCATTCTTCCTTTCTAACATGCTCTCAGAGTTATTTTATGATTGTTCCCAAGTATTAGTGCTGAAGTTGGAATTAAATCTAATGTGAAATAAGTTTTTGCCTGGCCTGTGGCAAGAATACTATAAATTCTTGGAATTAGAAGTGACCAGCAAATGTAAATGAGCAAATTCACGGCTGGTATTTAAGATGATGTATATTGGTAGGGAAGGAACTTGCTTCAGATGACTCTTGCCATTATCTCTTAGCATTCCCCACATCAGTCATACAGTCAGTATCTCTTAGCATTCTGACCTGAGAAGTGTCTTTAAAGGGTCACCATGTCTAAAAATCCCACCACCATTGCACCCCTTTCACATTGGCCTAAGGAGGGAACTCTTTGATGTGGACACCTGAGGAAAGGAAAGATGCATCTAGAAATGCCCATAGACTAGCCCCTTTTTCTTTTTCCTTTATGCTTGATAGAGGGGAACAGGGGTTCAGACTACATCTGTTGGACTAAAGGGATCTTGTCTACTGCTTTTTGCTAACCCATCTCATAACCACCTTGTTTTCCTTGCCCCGATTCAGCTTCATCAAAGAGGGAGAGATCCCATTGCTTGAGAACCCTTGAGTACTCCCACTCCCAGAGAGTGAACTTTGATGGTGTGGGAGCTTCTCACTGGTAGGAGGGTCTATCTCAATTACATCTGATCAGTCTACAAGGGCCTACACACAGGGTGGGCACTGTGGCTCCTGAATGTGGCCCAGTTTTGGATGACCAAATTCCTAACTTGCTTTTTACTCAGTGAGAAATAACATAATGATGTTATGCTATGTTCAATGAGATTTTTTGATATTGAAGTGCCAAAGCAGGGCATGTTATAAAGTCTTCACTTGACAACTCAGCATTGTCCTCTGATTTATTCGTTAGTGTTTGGTCTTCCACTTTTTTTAAACTAAGTTTATTGTTTTCAAGTTAAATATGTAGCATTCACCAAAAGACAAAAGATGACACACACCGACTCACAGAGATTGCCAACATGTTACAAATGGACTGTACCTGTATGTTAGGACCCACATATGTAAAAATATGAAAGTTGTAATTGATGAAGTAAGAGGTGATTATTTGTGTTTCTGAGATTGACTTTCCATAGACTTGACATAGTTTTCTCCATGTGAACTACCTTCGTCACATTCAGAAGTACAATTCAATTTACTGAAATTTAGTTGGCATGAAACTTTCTTTCAGGAAGATATTTATTGTTTGAGGCAAGATATGCTTGTTATATTTAATTTTATTTTATTACTTAAAAGTAAACTATATTCTGTATAGGTGGCTGTCTGACAGAAACTAAGCAGTTCAAAATTGTCTCCCCAGGTCCACCATCCTACAGCAGCAGTTCAACCGAACAGGAAAGGTAGAACATGGCTCTGTGGCATTGCCAGCTGTCATGCGCTCTGGTTCCAGTGGACCCGAAACTTTCAACATTGGCAGTATGCCCTCCCCTCAGCAGCAGGTCATGGTTGGCCAGATGCATCGAGGACACATGCCTCCATTGGTAAGCCTTTTCATTGCAGTTTCTTTGATCACCCATGTGCTCTCTTTCTCCTTCAAACCAATAAACAATTATTAAATGCCTACTATGTCTCAGGCCCTGAGAATAAGCCCTAGTGATACAAACAGGAAGCAAAAATAATACCTTTCCTCAAGGATCTTGCATTTTAACAGAGGAGTAAGTCTGTGCAAGAATATCTGTAGATTTTTTACATGGTAACCATATAGAAGATGCTGGCATCTGGGGGAGAAACAGAAAAAAGACTGTTGCAGAAGGTGGTGTTTGAGCTGTGCCTTGGAGGAAGACAAGAAAGACATGTAGTTTATTTTGTTGTTTTGGGTTGGGGTTTTTTTCACCCTTCCCCCCTCCCCAATAATATTGATTAGCTGTGCTAAGCTATACATATTCAATCATATGGTCCCACATGTGAAACCAGCCTCCTGGACTTGAGCAGTGGTTGCTGAGAATGTTCAAAAGTGGATATGCTCAAGGTTGACCTATTTTGCTTATGTAAGTGTCAAACTCATGACTTTATCTTGAATAGAAATGTACTTTAACCAAATTACTTGATTGTTCCAAATCTTGTTCAGCAAATTGTTACAGAGAAACATCTTGGTGTGGTGGATAGAGAGGCAGCTTTGGTGTCAGGATGACTTGGATTCATTCCTTCTTCTTACACATACTGACTGTGTTTTCAAAATATTGTTTATTGAAGCAACTCACTTTAACTTCTTGATACTCCGGGCCACTCTTTAAACTAGAAATGTCAGAATAGTTGCTGATCTGTGTTGGTAGAAGGTGTGTGTCCTTCCTATTCTCTTAAAATCATGCATCTATAGTAAAAGCAAAACAGAACAAAACCTGTTATTACATAAGCTTGAATATAGACTTTCAGCTGAAGGTAATACATGACTACAGAGGAATCCAACAGGTAATGCATATGAATTTCCACAAATATTGCCCTGATCTTTAAAATAAATACCTGCTTGAGCCTGCTTTGCCAATCAGTTTTACGAGGTGACCTACCCTATTGGACAAGGGATTTCCAAAGCCTATAGGAAGGAAAGCAGTTGGCCCCTGCCAAGAACTGTTGGTACTGTCAGTACTGGATTTGGTTAGAATTCAGCTCAATAATCATTTTAACCCTTCCTGTGTATAAGACACTGGGAAGTCCAAAGATAAATAAAACACACTCTGTTCTTTAGAAGCTTATATGTATTGTAATATGGGAGAGGAGATAGATATATATATATATATTGAACTTCTATTATAAAATAGAATATGTTTCAGTCATAGAACAGGCAGAAACCAAATGCTGTAAGACATTCAAGGAGAGGAAAAAAAGGCATCTGTCTACCCAGGGAAAGTAAGGAAAGCCAGGACATGGCATTATAGTTGAGCCTTAAAGGTTAGGTCAGATATCAATATTCAGATATTTGGAGCCAGAAATGACAGGGGGAAGAAGGTATCTCGTGAGTAGGGGTAGCTAGAAATGCAGAGAAGTAGAAGAGGGATGGGTTGAATCTTAAGAAATAGTGAAAATCCCAGTGATGAAATAGGCAAAACTGAGTTTAACCTGATAGGAGCTACAAGACAGTAATAGTAGCTAACATTTATGACATACTTTAAGATTTATAGTGCTTTGCATATATGATCTCATTTGAGCTTCACAACCACCACATTAAGGTAAATGCGGTTATCTCCATTTTATAGATGGGAAAACTGAGACTAAGACAGATTAACTGATTTGTCCATGGTCATACAACTAATAAGCATCTGAGGCAAGATTTGAATTTGGCTCTTCCTGATTCCAAGTCCAGTGCTCCATCCACTGCACCATCTTACTAGCAAGATTCCAATTAAGAGCTGTTAAAAAGTCCTCCCTCGTTTTTAGAGTCGTCTATGCAAAGCCCCAAGACATGCCAAAATTTAGAAAGACACGGAGTTTTGTCAGAACTGTATGACTTCCTTTACAAAAGGAGATTTTTTTTTTTCTGTTGGAATTCCCCATGTCCATTTGTTTTCCCAGACTTCGGCCCAGCAGGCTCTGATGGGAACAATTAATACGAGCATGCATGCGGTTCAGCAAGCTCAGGCGGACCTCAGTGAAGTTGATAACCTACCACCTCTCGGGCAAGATATGGTGAGTGTTTTCTATAAGTCTTTCAGCACGTCTCATATCCAGCAGAAGGCCAGATAATTTATCATATGTGAAACTTGGCACTGGAAAAGATTCTGGTTTGGAACCTGTTATTTAGTCATTGTTTCTTAGCTGAACCCTCAGGAACAGATACAATTTTATGGGTAAATGGAATCCTGAGATTTCAGGATTATACGGTGTCAGAGCTGGAAAGGACTTTAACGCCCAGCTAGTCCAACCCTGTCACTTAATAGAAAGGAAACTGAGGCCCAGGTAGTTGAGATGATATATCCAACATCACACCAGACCATCTCACCTCTCTGCCTAGTGATCTCTAGTGGCTTCCTGTTACTTCCAGATCAATTATAAATTTTTCTGTTTGGCAGTTAAAACTCTGTATGACTTGGTCCCTCCCTAAATTTCCTACATCCTTACACCCTATTCCCCTCACACACTCTATAATCCAGCTACATTGTCCTTTTTGTAGCTTCTCAAACAAAGCACTGCATTTCCTAGAGTGCCTTTTCATCAGGACTATCTCCTACCTAGCCTGTTCTTTTCCCTCATTTGCTGCCTGTTAATTTTCCCATGTTCCTTCAAGTCTCATTTTAAATTCTGCTTTATGCAATTAGCCTTTGTTACTGCCATCCTAGCCGATAATGTCTTTCAAATTAACTTCCATCTACTCTGTGTGTGTGTGTGTGTGTGTGTGTGTGTGTTTTCGTGCTGGCTCATCCATTAGAATGTAAACTCCTAGAGGGGAGAGTTTTGTTTTGTTTTGTTTTGTTTTGACCGTTTTTGTACCCTTAGCACTTAGCCACGGTGCCTGACACATAGTCAGTATTTAATAAATGCTTGTTGCCTGACTGATTAGAAAATTAGTAATTGTCAGACAGGGATAGAACCCAGATTTCCTGAATCCAAGTTTAGTGCCCTTTCCAGTTTATTATATTGTGTGATGGTGATAGCCTTGGGGACCATAGTAGAAACAAAACTTCAGTAGGCGTAAGCAATGAGTGCTACTTGAGCTCCTATACATCATTTGGGATATTTGTATATTGATATCATGAAAATGCTGTTTGGATCTCTTTAACATTAATTGGCACTGCAGTCAGCTACACAAGATGGGGCTAGCTAGCAGTAGACATTCAGTGATGTTCTTAAGCCAAGAAAAATACTCTTCTGATTCTGGTTATCTGTCCTGTTGCCTTTAGTTCTAGGTCATTAGGGTACCATAACTTATTGACATTTTACTTTTTGGACTATGATGGCTTTAGATCTAGCATGACTGGAGAATAGCGTCTTCTCAGATATTCTGAATAGAGAACCATTACTTTCGTCATCAGATTTCAAATAATTACAAGCAGATTTCCTAGTAGACCCATATCACACCTACTGTAATCTCACTCTGATGTAATCACAAATTACAAGGAAGATTAGAAGACACTTCAAGATCTTACTGGGCCTCAGGAGCACCATTCCGATGTTCACTTCCCATATATAGTAAAACACGGAAGAGACAATTTAATATAAATTTCCAATATCTTCGGGTCTTAAAATTTAAGAATTGGCATGGACCTTAAAATGCATCTAGTCCCCTTTCCTTTCTTTTATTGAGTAGAAGCTCAAGCCTGGAAGGATGAAATTATTTTTCTGAAGGTCATTCTATTAGCTAATGACATGGATAAGACTAGAATAACCAAGGTTTTTTCTAAATGTCAGGTAGGGGAGAATCTACAATATCTACTCATGTATATCATTTGTAATATAGTGGAGAGAACCCCAGAGTAAGGAAGACATGGCTTCAGTCCCTGTCACTGACACATTCTGGCTCCATGATCATGAGTGAGTGAACTGACCTCTCTGTATCTCTGACAAATCTAGAAGTCTACAGTTTCCAGAAGAGTTGCCCATCTCCATCACTGGAGGGAGTTTTCACCCCGGGAGTTCCCTATACCAATGAAATCACAGATCCAGAACTAAAAAACACTTGTTTTATTTGCTACAGCTATTGCATCTAAATAGATTCAAATTTCTAGAAAGGTAGCCCTTGTCCTGAGAAGAGAACACTGGTAAACTGCACAAACCTACAGAACAGAAAAGGGAATGACTACTGACTGATATTGTCAATGTCATGAAGCCAAATAGCTTTTTTTTTTTCCCCACTAGGTTCAGGACTTAAACTTGATCTGACTGAATAAGGTCATCAGGCCTTTCACTGCAGGGATTTTTAAAGTAAAGAGAGTAGTAGTAATGGTTTTTAATGAAACAACCAGGAAAACAAAAAAGACTTTGGATTTTGCTTTGTTTTAGATCAGATACGTTGGCTCCTGTCTTTTGAGGGCAGGTTCTTTTGTTCCTCCTTTAATTTGGCATGTAATTGACATTCTTTTGGGTGATTTTCTTATTTTGCAGGCCTCTAGGATGTGGGTTCAGAACAAAGTCGATGAATCAAAACATGAAATCCACTCTCAGGTTGATGCTATCACGGCTGGAACAGCTTCAGTTGTTAACCTCACAGCTGGTGAGTCACTGGGATAGAGATTTGTGGAGTGCTAGAGTGTTTCCCCCATTGCCCTTTAATTGAAAAAACAGATTTCCATAATATGGGGGGAACTGTCTATATTTATACATTGCCAGATTTGCTTCAACCCACTCACTTTCTCCAGTAGGACCCTGGAGATCTTGAAAAAAGACTTGGTCCCATTTCAACCACATCATACATTATGTGAAAGCACATAAAAACCCCTTTTTCCCCATGGCAATATGCTAAACATTGTATAAAGTATGTTAATTCAGGATCTCCCCTCTTAGTGCTTATAGCTCTCAAGAGGGAGAGTTAGTTATACCATGGATGGATCCAACTTCTCTCCCTTTCTCTGAAGCATAAAGTAACACTGTCTTTAAGGGCAAAAGTTATTAGAGAATCAGACCTTGTCCTATCAGAGAAGTGAAAAGGAAACTGACCCAGAAAATCTGCTTTCCATCATGCAGGTCTCATTTACATTATATTATGTTTAAAGCAGTAAGAGTTAAACTCCCTACGCACCAGATGGGGCCATAACCACAAATGCCATAAAGTGTTGAAATTCCCTTTGGTGATTTAAAAGTTATTTTATTTAAGCAGTGAGTGACTAAGAAGGCCATCCAGATGGACTGTCTTTCTTAAATGTACTTTCAGTGATAAGGAGTTAATACTATCACTGCCATATGCCTCTACCTCTTTTTCTTCACAATGCCATACAAGCAAATCCCTTTTCCATGAAACTCATCCTAATCCTTCCACCTGTTAGGACCCTCCTTCACATTCTTCTTTGTAGTTATTCTCTTCATATTTTTTCTGCATATGTTTTATCATTTTACCTTCCCGTTATCTGTATTTTATCTTCCCATCCAATGTCAGCACCTTCACAATAGGAATTCTTCCCTTTCTTTTGTGTTTGTAATTCTGGTGTCTAATCCAGTTAAGTGGCCAATGGTAAGCACTCAATAAATGTTCTTTTATTGATTGAGCTTCAAAAAAATCAATGAAAAAGCTTTGTTAAGTATCTGCTAAGGCATTGTGCTGAATTGTAGGGGTGCAGATAAAAAATGAAAGTCCTTCAAGGAATTTATGCTATATTAGAAGAAACAACATGTGTATATTTGTATGCACATACACACATATAAATATGTATGTATGCCTATAGAGATGTGTGTGTGTGTATTAAAATAAATACAAGATAATATCAAGAGGAGGGGTTACTACAACTGGGATCTGTATGTACTTTTTGTAGAATAAAACTTGAGCTTTGTAAGAAGCCTGGAATTCCAGGAGGCAAAGATGTGGAAGGAGTGCATCCCAAGCATGAGGTATACCTTGCAAGGGCAGGGGTGGAACACCAAGAAGACCAGTTTGACTAGACCATAGAGTGTGTGAAGGAAGGCGAAGAACGTGTAATAAGCTTGAGGAGGTTCACTGTGTTAGGTTGGCCTTGGCGGTCCAGATGTGTAATAAGATTGATTTGTCTGTTTTGTTCCTTTATTTTTGGCAGTTAACCAGGAGACCAAAACAGGTTACATAGAGTTGTTCCTACCCTCAGGTTGTTAGCATCCAACCAACCTGCTGTCCCTTTCTCCTTTTTCTGCCTCAGGTGACCCTGCAGACACAGATTATACCGCTGTGGGCTGTGCAATCACAACCATCTCTTCCAACTTGACGGAAATGTCCAAGGGTGTGAAGCTCCTGGCAGCCCTCATGGATGACGATGTGGGCAGTGGAGAAGACCTACTGAGAGCTGCTCGGACGTTAGCTGGGGCAGTGTCAGATTTGTTAAAGGCTGTGCAGCCCATTTCTGGAGAGGTAAACGTTTGAATAAAGGGTTGTGTGAAGAGGATGGCATCCTTTGAGGAGATAACTTTTGCTCTTTGGCCCCTTGTTTTGTCCACTCAGAGGACTTGGATGCAAATCCCACCTCTGACATTACTTGTGGGATCTTGTGAAATATCTTCCTCTCCCTGGGCCTCAATTTCCTATTTGCAAAAAAGAGGAAATTGAATTAGATTGCCTTTAAGATCCCTCCCATTTCTAGATCTATGATCTTGTAAGTTTCACTTTTATTGGATATCTTAGGCACTTCATAGTAGAGTTTTGCAAATTAATGAAGAAATGGTGGAGATTTTGAGAGTGAGTTTTTTTTAGTTTTGTGGAATTGAGCTAGTTCTCTTGGGCTACTAATTTTGCATTAAGTGACTTGGAAGGAGTACTTTGCTAAGATATAGCCCCACTGATCTCCAAAAGGCACCAAACATTTAAAGGTTTAAGCACTTTGGACCCTTATTTACTTGAAGTGAGCACTACTTTGTTAACTGGGCCTTGCCCATCTTGTGAAAATTTTAACTCCATTTATTCACATCAGTGGTTTTCCATCCTGGTCTATAAGATCTATAAGTTCTTTAGATAGAACCAATGACTGTATTACCTATTCTTCTTGCGTTCTGTACTAACTTTAGACATTTATATTCAGATCTTTGGGGAAATCCTGCCAGTTCCCCTATGTCTGAAAGAATCTGTATCTGCCATAACTGGGGTTTTTTGGTGAATGACTGTTCTTTTCCAACTGAAAGTTGTTTTGTTGTTGTTTTTTAAAAAATTATAGCCTCGACAGACTGTGTTGACTGCCGCCGGAAGTATTGGTCAAGCCAGCGGGGATCTTTTGAGACAGATTGGAGAGAATGAAACAGATGAGCGATTCCAAGTAAGAATTAAGTTCAAATTCTCACCAGAATCAGAAGCCTTAATTCCCTTCAAACCCCAACCCCCCCCCCCAAATAAAAGCCTAAGTAGCAATGCGTACAAGAACAAGATGAGGTAACAAAACTGAAGCTCACTTCCCCCCCCACCCCCCCTGCCTCAGAGTTAAAGCAAAGACTAGAAGACTGAGAGTGTTTGTATCATTTTGAGACCAGGCCAAGGAACTTTTTAGTCACTTATGTGTTTGTTGATTTCTGTTTAAACTGGCTCAAAAAAGAAAGTTCTTTATGCAAAGTTCAATATTATTCTTAGGTACCACTCAGGACCTGGTTTCCCTTTTGCCTTCCCTGTCCTCTCTCTTTGACAAACCACCTTCTCCTTGAGGTGATCCTGCAGACATTGACCACAAAGCTGTGGGATGAAGTTCACTGTCCTTGTCTTGGACACATGTGTGTCTGTGAGGGTATGCGTCTTTGATATTGTGATGGCCTCCTAATCTTCTCAGTAAGGCTATTATTTCTAGTAGTTCAGTTTTTATCCTATTTCTTGTAGATGAATGAACACACACACACACACACACACACACACACACTCACACTCACACTCACAGAATTAGAGAGTTGGGACAAACATCAGTATCTATCTTTCTGTGTTGTTGTTATTGTTCAGTCATTTCAGTTGTGTCCGACTGCTCATGACCCCATTTGGGGTTTTCTTAGCAAAGATACTGGAATGGTTTGCCATTTCCTTCTCCAGCTCTTTTTATAGATGAAGAACTGAGGTAAACAGGGGTAACTTGCCCAAGGACACATGGCTAGTAAGTGTCTGAAGCCAGATTTGAACTTAGGAAGGTGAGTCTTGCTGACTCCAAGCCCAGTACTCTATGCACTATGGCGCCACTTAGCTACCCCGGTATTTATCTAGTCCAACCCACATGCAAAAGGAATTCCAACTATGCTATACCCAGTGAGTGAACATCCATGCATAGCATGGTACAGTGTAAAGAGAACTGAATTAGGAGTTAGAGGACTTGTGTTGAAACTCTTCCTTTACTACCTGTGGACAAATCACTGTGGGCCTCATCTACAAAATGAGGATGGGTGCTCTAGGCAACTTCTAAGATCCCTTTGAAGCTCTAACTTTATGTTCCTGTCCACTTACACACATGTATGTATGTACACACACACAAACACACACACACACACACACACACAGAGAACTAGGTGGTGCAGTGGATAGAATGTTGGACTCAGAGTAAGGAAGACTTGAATTCAAATCTAGCCTTAGAGGCTTGACTAGCTGTGTAACCCAGGACAAATCATTTAACCCCTGTCTACCTCAATTTCTTCATAAAATGGGCCTGCCTCTTAGGGTTGTTACAAGATAGCATTTATAAAGTGCTTTGCCAACTTTCAGCATGATATAAATTCTTGCTGTTAGCTATCATTATTATATTTATGCATACATATGCATATGCTTTAAATCTGTCCTTTGTATTTAGAGCAACCTCATGATTATGCACTGTCCAACTCTAGAAGTATACCTAAAATAAAAGCAGGTGTGTAACCCTTTCCTTACCAATGATGTGACGTACCCACTAGTGAGCAGCTCCAGGCTCTATTTGCAGCCTGCCTGACCTACTGACAATGTCACTATTTTGAAGCCCTGAAAGCAGGCTGCTGTTTGCTTTTCTGCCTCCCCGTTATATTTAATGGGAGGGAATAAGGAACACGACTTAAGTGGGCTACCGATAGGAAGAGACCCTCCCTTGGAAAACTTCTCGTCTTCTACAAATCAGGAAACCTGGTCACCTTTGCTGGGTGTTGGGAGAAATAAAGGAAAACACCTGGCCCTGAAACCCAATGCCAACATTCGCTGGATTATGGACAAAGCAAGGGAGTTACAGAAAAAGATCTGCTTATGCTTCATTGACTACACTAGAGCCTTTGTGTGGATCACAACAAAACGTGGCCGGTCCTCAAAGAGATGGGAGTACCAGATCGTCTTATGTCTCCTGAGGAACGTGTGTGTGGGCCAAGAAGCAACTGTTAGAACCGAACATGGAACAACTGATTGGTTTAAGATTGGAAAAGGAGTATGACCAGGCTGTATGGTGTCACCTTATTTATTTAACTTACATGCAGAGTACATCCTGTTAAATATCAGGCTGGATGAATCAAAATCTGGAGTTGAGGTTGCTGGGAGAAATATCATCAATTTCAGATATGTAGACAATACCACTCTGATGGCAGAAAGTGAAGCGGAATTAAGAAGCTTCTTGATGAGGATGAAAGAACAGAATGTAAAAGCTGACCTGAAGCTGAACATCAAAAACACTAAGATCTTGGCAACTGGACCCATCACTTCCTGGCAACAGAGGAAAAGGAAATGGAAGCAGTGTCACATTTTATATTCTTAGGGTCAAAGATCACTGCAGACAGTGACCACAGCCATGAAATTAAAAGATGCTTGCTCCTTGGTAGGAAAGCTACAGCAAATCTGGACAGCCTCCTAAAAAGCAGAGGTATCACCCTGCTGACAAAGGTCTGTGTAGTCAAAGCTGTGGTTTTCCCAGTAGCAATGTGTGACTGAGAGTTGGACCATAAGGAAAACTGAGTGTTGCAGAATCGACGCATTAGAATTGTGGTGCTGGAGAAGATTTTTGAGAGCCCGTTGAATAGGAAGGAAATCAAATCAGTGAATACTCGAAGAAATTAGTTCAGACTATTGACTTCCAATACGGAAGCTGAAGCCTAAATACTTTGGCCACATAATGAGAAGATAGGATTCATTAGAAAAGACCCTGATGTGGGGAAAAATTGAAGGGAAAGGGAAAAGGGACAGCAATGACAGATAGTCTAATAGAAACATGAACAGGAACTTAGACTTTAAGTGACAGCAGCGGATAGAAGGGCCTGATGTGCTGTGATCCATGGGGTCATGAAGAATCAGACATGATGGAACAACAAGAAAAACCCAGTGCCCCCAGCAGATAGGCACCTGTTCCTTTAATCCAGTTTTCACTTTTTGAGAATAGAACCACATTCTCTGTGGTTGACTACTTTAGAATTACAAATTTGTGTTCTGTAGGGCAGACAAGAAAGTTAAATAGATAAGGAGTTGGGTTGCAAATTTACTGGTACTTAAATGAGTCAGATCTATTACCTTTCTTCTCCTAAAAATGTCCTCTTTAAACTCTCTGTGGGTATTTTAATATTGAGTAGATTATACAAAATATCTCTAAAGATTCAAGTTGAAGTCAAAAATTCTTCTAATCCTTTGAGTCAGCTATAGTAGCTTATATAGTGTTAATTAATGGAACTTACTATTCATGAACCTTAGCTCTTTAAAGTACTTGTCATTTAATACTGAATTTTGTTATTTGCATGCAGCAATGCTATGAACTCCATTGAACAATTAAAAAAAAAACAGCCTTGACTCTGTTGCTGTTTTCTCCTTTGTAAAATGAGTCATTAGTCTCCATTAGCAGTTCTCAAACTGTTTAGTCTCAAGACTGTATCATGATACTCTTAGAAACTATTGATACCAGATAATTTTTGTCTGTGTGAGTTATGTCTGCTGATCTTTATGAAATTAGAAATTAAAACATCTTTGTATTATTTTGAAAATAGTTTTGATCTCATGAGCCCTTCGTAAGGGCTTTGGGGACTTCCCTCCCCTCCAGTTTCCCTGCTCCACATTTTGAGAAACTACTGACCTAAATAATCTATATAAAGTTCCTTCCAACTGTCACATTGGTTCTAAAAATGTAACATTCAGAGGGATTTCCTTGAGAAATATAGAAGAGACATATAAATGAGGAGTGGGAATGGAGTCCCCAGTCACAGAGAAGTACTGAGCAAATGTTGACAATGCTTTTACCCTACCTACTCTCCACAGAATTTGCCTTCAGGTTTCAGTACAAAATGCTTTATTTTCCATTGATAGTCCTGTATGAAGCAGCACAGTGGACTGAGCACTGGCCTGGAGTCAGGAAGACCCGAGTTCAAATCTTGCCTAAGACACTAGCTATATTACCCTGCTGCTTAACCACTCTTTGCTTCAGTTTCCTTAACTGTATGGTGGGCATAATAATAGCATCTGCCTTGCAGTGTTGTTGCAAGGATCAAATAAGATAATATTTGTAGAAAGCACTCAGCCCTGTGCCTGGAACATAGTAAGCACTATATAAATGCTTATTCTTTTTCTTTCCCTATCTTCCTATCTATATTAAACATTCAGAAAAACCCCAAGCCACCAGGAACCTAGCCCAAGAGGGCAGCCTGAGGCTTTCCCAGTGGGTCCAACATGGTACAAGTCATCTGAGGGCATCCCCAAAGCCCGGCCAATCAGTAAGCATTTATTAAGCGCCTGTTAAGTGTGTAGCCCTGTGCTAAGCACTGGGGATAGAGAGAAAGGCAAAATACAGTCCCTACTGTCAGAGAGCCCACAGTCTAATGGGGAAACATCCTGAAAACATGTACAAAGAAGCCATTTCTTATTGTTGTTCACTTGTTTCAGTCATGTTTGACTCTTTGTGACCTCATTTGGGGTTTTCTTGGCAATGATGCTGGAGTGATTTGCCATTTCCTTCTCCAGCTCATTTGACAGATGAGGAAACTGAGGCAAACAGGGTTAAGTGACTTACCCAGGGTCACACAGCTAGGAAGTGTCTGAGGCCAGATTTGACCTCAGGGTGATGAGGCTTCCAGACACGGAGCCCAACTCTCTATCCAGTATCCAATATGATGCCACCTAGCTACCCTGAAACCAAACATAGACGGGATAAATTTGAGATAATCAGTCAACAGAGAGGAAGCACTAGCATTAAGGAGGATCAGGAGAGGCTTTTTAGAGAAGGTGGCATTTTAGCTGATTCTTGAAGGAAGCCAGGAGGCAGAGATAGAAGGGAGTTCTAGGCATAGTAGATAGCCACTGAAAATGCCCAGAGTTGGGAGTTGGAGTATCTTGTGTAATGAACAGCACACAGGCCAGTGTCATACATGAGTGTAGTTATAACATGGAGTAAGACTGGAGCGCACGGGAGGGCAGGTTACAAAGGGCCTTGAATGTCAAATAAGATTTTATATTTGATCCTCAAGGTGATAGGGAGTCCCGGGAGTTATCTGAATGGGATGTGTGTTGGAGGGGTGGCATTGTCAGACTTGCCCTTTAGAAAGGTCAATTAATAGCTGAATGGAAGATAGACTTAAATGGGGATACTCTTGAGACAGGCAGACTTACAAGCAGCTACTGCAGTAGTCTGGGCATGAGGTGATATGGGCCTTCACCAGGGTTGTGTCAGTGTCAAAAGAGAGAAGTGGGTATGTATGAGAGCCCAGGGAGACAGGAATGTGGCTAAAGAGAGAACAGATCCAGGGAGTTCCAGGCAGGATCCAGTGAGGCTGAAGAAAGGCCCTGCACGAAATCCAGCCCATGCATGGATCTACAGACTAAGGCACGAGCCCAGCATGGCAGTACCCCCTGAGCCCAGCCACAACCTGGAAGCTACAGCATGTGGAAAAAGGAAACTCAAAGCCCTTTGACAAAGGGGAGCCTCCAGGAAGAGCTCAGCAGAGTTTAAGCCCCAGAGTCCCTGAAAAGAGGGGCCTGTTCTCTCTCATCCACCATGCTGGGGACCAGGCATTCAGTTGCAGAGGCTGACTAAGCCAGGCCCCACAATCTAGTTACTGAGGTGGATAAGATGAACAAACAAAGAAAAACCCTGATACTATGAATAAATACCTTGGTTTGAGACACACCCAGAGGATAAACCCCAAGGAGAATAGCAACCCCATTGGACGTCCAGGAATCGTCAGAGAAAAAAAAATGATCTGATCACCGAGACTATAAGAGTACCTGGAAAAATGAAACTGAGGAAACAGAATGGAAACATTAGGGAAGAAAGAATAGAAAGGAAAAGTAGGAAAAATGGACAACTTAGAATAGAACCTCACCCAAGAACTGAATGTCCTCAAATGGGCTAAATAGAAGACAATGACACAGTAAAGTAACAAGAAATATTTCAAAAGATGGGGGGGGGGAGAAAATGTAAGAAATATTACATTTAAAGATACTGGGTCTTCCGCCCTGCCCCCCCCAAAAAAACCCCCACTGATTTTAGAGTACTTTTCGTTATCAGATGAGCTAATAAAGACCTCTGTTCCCGGTTTTCTCCAGGGAAGGGAATGCCTTGACATTCTTATTTAAAATAAAAATGGCTTGTCTATTTTGGACCAGCATTTCTAAATGAAATTGAGTTATATCATTACTCTTCCCTCAGAGCCTCCCCTTTCCCCAAATTCCCTATTTCTCTGGAGGGGCCCCCATCCTTTCAGTCCCCCAGGTTGCAGTCTCAGGGTCATTCTCTCACGGCACACATCAAATCAATTGCCAAGTCTTATCTGTTTTATCTCCATAGCAATCTCCTTCTGTCCATTCACAGTCACAATCTAGTTGAGGCCCACTCATCTGGAATATTGGAACAGTCTCCCAATTGATCTTCCTGCCTCGAGTCTTAGCTCTCTTCTATTAGTTCTCTACACAGCTGCCAAAGTGATATTCCCAAAGTGCAGGTTTGACCGTCTCACTCCCCTGCTCCATAAACTGTAGTGGCTTTTTATTACCTCTAGAATCAAATACAAATTCGTCGATTTGGCTTTCAAAGACTTCACAACCTGTCTCCAATCTTCTTTTCCAGCCTTATGTATTACTCTCCTCAAATGACCCCATCCAGCAAAATTGACTTTCTTGCTGTTTCTAATATATAGAATTCCATCTCTCATCTAGAATGTGTTTCCTTTGAAAAAAAAAGTTCTCTTTTTTTTAAAACTTCAGACTTAACAATCACAAAACAAAACCACCATTTCCATATACAAAGTAGAGTAGAGAAAGAGGATTGTATGTGAAACTTTGACTCTATTAAATAAAGCTTCATTTTATTTTTCCCAAATTACATGTTAAAACAATCTTTTAACTTTTTTTTTAAGTTTTGAACTCCAAATTCTCTCTCTTTTCCCTCTCTCCCTGAGACTGTAAGCAATCAGATATAGGTTATACATGTAGCTTCCTTTTATTTTTAAGTAATAGTAAGTTCTACTTATAACTTTAAAAATTATGCCTCTTAAATGTGTTTCTTTCTGGCATCTCTTTTGTTCTGTTGTGTTTTTTTTTGAAATGGTTCTGGGATCCTCTTCTCTTTTTGTTGGAGGTGGGGTGGAAGAAAAGTAGTTACAACCTATCCCTTGTGCCCCATCTCTTCCTCACATTCAGAAAAGTCAAAATAAAACTCCTGCAATAAATATGCATTTGTCAAGCAAAGCAAATGATCATGTTACCTGTATCTGAAAATCTTTTTTTTTCCTTTCTGTACCTTAAATCCACCAGCTCTCTGTTAGGTAGCAGGTCGCACACTTCCCCAGTCAGTCCCATGGAATCACATTTGGTCATTGCATTGAGCAAAGTTCTTAAGTCTTTCAGAGTTGCCCATCTTTAACCTGGTTCTCCTGTGGCTTCATTCTGTAGAACCTCATGGAAAAATGTGCATTTTTCCAGGTCTCCTAGAAACCATCCACTTAGCCATTCCTTGTGGGGAAGTGCACTCCCTCCTGAACTGCACCTTTTAGAATTCCTAGTTTCTTTCAGATCTCAGTTCAAACACCAACTCCGTAATGAGATTTTTTTTATTTTCCCGGGATTGGTAGTGCCTCAGTTTGAAAGTTGCCTTGTATTTCTGTGTGTTTACCGGTGTGTTCCAGTAGTCTGTCTCAAAAGAATGTAAACTCCTTGAGGTCTGAGACTACTCATTTTGCTTTTCCTCTGTTTTCCTAATGCCTAGCAGGGTAGCTTGCACATAGTAGGTACAAACAATAAATGCACATGATACTTTTCTTGCACATAGTAGGTACAAACGATAAATGCACATGGTACCTTCCTTGCACATAGTAGGTACAAACAGGAAATGCACATGGTACCTTCCTTGCACATAGTAGGTACAAGCAGGCTCTTAAAAATCAAGGAAAATAAAACAAACCTAGAATATCAGCAAAGTAGACAGATGGGTGACATATCCAGTTAAAGAAGTGAAATTGCTCCTTTTTCCACAAATGTAATACCCATTTCATTGTATGTCAACAAGACAAGGTCTAACTATATACACTATATCCTTTGCCAAGTGTTTCCTATTTCATGAGAGTTCACAGCTCTCTCCCTCTTTAGCCAGAAGGTGAAGGAACAAGTCTTCTAGTTTCTAGTTTAAAAAAAAAACTTTTCAAATTTCCATCATATTTGATTCCTATCAAACATATCCCAGAAGATATGACTAACTTTAAGATGAACTGATTCCTTAGAATCTATATTTAACTTCCTCTGGGTGTTTGGTATTGTCCTTTTCATACTTTACTGATAAGAACTTCAACTGTTTGGAAAAGCAGTTGTCTAAAAAGATAATTTTTTCCATATTACAGTGAAAATATTCACCTGGCGTGGACAAATATTGTAGATGGCATTTGTGAAATTTGGTTGTATTTCCAAGTTTATTTTTACTTGCCATCAGAGGCAACATAAAAAAGAGCCTTAGCCCAAGAATCAGAAGAACTGAGTTCAAGGCTTAAATTTTCTGCTCTCTGTTTGATTTTGAATAATTCACATGATCTCTCCTGGCCTCAGTTTCCTTCCTCATCTAGAAAGTGGCAGTATTGGACTAAATAGGTGTTTATTAATTCAGGAGAAATATTTCCTGGTCCACAGTTATGAGCATTTAATAAAGGTTTTTATCTATCTCTTAACAACACTTTCACTCCTCAAAACGTTCATTTTTAAAGAAATTATTTTAACCTGAAAAGGTGTAATCTTTAAAATTTTTACCTGTGATCTGCTTGTCTCCCACCCTAACCCTGTCTTCTATCACCTGACTCTTGAGCCACTGAAAGTCAGTATTTTGAGACTGCTGAGCAGACAGTGCTTCCCTGAATAGAATTTAAATATTTACCATCCACAATATCATTTGGGTTAGGAAATCCTGAACTGATTTGATTCTGATTTAATTTCTCAAGTCCCTTCTTACTATAACATTCTGCCATTTTATTTACAGAGTATCTTGGAAAAATGGTAAAAAAAAAAAATTTAAATTAAATTAAGGGCTTAATTCTGAAAGTCTGGTGCATGTGAACCAGTTATTAAAATGGCAACCCTTTCCCCAAAATTGATTTATTTCAGGTTACTTATTGGATAAGAAAAATAATATGATGTCAGGATTGCAAGTCGTCCTGTTTTTTATGATTGCTTTCTCTTTATTTAAAAAAAAAAGCATATTTATGAAAGACTCTTTTAAGCACCCAAGTAAATCTCTCATTTTATTCCTGGACTAAGGGAGGAAGTAAAGGAAAAATATGATTCCTTATTGTTTGCTTTTTTTTTGCAGGATGTGCTAATGAGTTTAGCCAAAGCCGTCGCTAATGCTGCTGCCATGCTGGTGCTGAAAGCGAAGAATGTTGCCCAGGTGGCGGAGGACACGGTTCTGCAGAACAGAGTAATCGCCGCAGCTACCCAGTGTGCTCTCTCCACCTCCCAGCTGGTGGCATGTGCTAAGGTAGGGGTATGTTTGCCTGTGGGGTTCCTATTCTTGTGGCTACTGAGGACTGTGCTGATTTTTGTTCGGGATGTTTTCAAGTGTCTCCAGGTGGCTTTGGTGGAGTTGCAACCCAGCCACATGGTCCTTTTTATATCCCCTGCAATCTGTGACTAGTGCACTGACCCTTAGAGAGTTGGTACTTTTCTTTGGTGTCCTAAGGCAACTAGGTGACTCAGTGGATTAGAGCACTGGGCTTGGAATCAGGAAAAGACTCATCTTTATGAGTTCAGGTCAGGCCTCAAACACTAGCAGTGTGACCTTTAACCCTGTTTGCCTCAGTTTCATTATCTGTAAAATGAGCTGGAGAAGGAAATGGTAAACCATGACAGTATCTTTGCTAAGAAAACCTAAAGGAGGTCATGAAGCATCGGACACAGTTTAACTCAATAACAACGAAAATATTTGCTCATATACCAGCTTTTATAAACCTGACAGTTTTCCAAGTTGGAGTTCTTGTTCTTTCTTTCAATTCTGTTCAAAAAAGATTTCTGAGTTGTGTAACTCACTCTTGTAAAGGTGTGGGTAGTCTCAAGTAGCCATCTCATAGTTAACAATGTCGTTGTGATGCTATCCAGGAACATGAGTTTCTTAAAGAAGTTAAATAGGGGACTCACTGGACAGAGCTTCACAGCCTTATTTGTAATAAAAGCCTTAACTTAAAAACCCCAAATTAAATACCAAATTAGAAATACTGAAAACTAAAGGAGAGATTAATAAAATTGAAATTAAGAAAACTACTAAACTAATAAATAAAACTGAGAGCTGGTTTTATGAAAAAAAAAGATAAACCTTTGGTTAATTTAATTTAAAAAAGGAAAGAAGAAAACCAGATTACCAGTATCAAAAATGAAAAGGGTGAATCTAGTGAAGAAGAAATTAAAACAATAATTAGAAGTTATTTTGCCAAACTGTATGCCAATAAATTTGAGAATCTTAGTGAAATGGATGAATATTTACAAAAATATAAATTCTCCAGATTAACAGAAGAGGAAGTAAAATACTTAAATAACCCCATCTCAGAAAAAGAAATTGAACAAGCCATCAATGAACTTCCTAGGAAAAAATCTCAAGGGCCAGATGGATTTACAAGTGAATTCTATCAAACATTTAAAGAACAATTAATTCCAATACTACATAGGCTATTTGGGAAAGTAGGCAAAGAAGGAGTCCTACCAAATTCTTTTTAGGATACAAATATGGTGCTGATACCTAAACTGAGTCAAAACAAAGAAGGAAAATTATAGACCAATTTCCCTAATGAATATAGATGCAAAATTTTTAATAAAATATTAGTATAAAGATTACAGCAACTTATCACAAGAATAATACACTATGACCAGGTAGGATCTATACCAGGAATTGCAGGGCTGTTTCAGTATTGGGAAAACTATCAGCATAATTGACCACATCAACAACAAAACTAACAGAAACCAAATGACTGTCTCAATAGATGCAGAAAAAACTTTTGACAAAATGCAACCCCCATTCCTATTAAGAACACTAGAGAGCATGGGAAAAAATGGAGTCTTCCTTAAAATGATAAGTAGCATCCACCTAAAACCTTCAGCAAGCATTATATGTAATGGGGATAAGGTAGAAGAAAAGCCTTGACTTATTATTGTTGCTTTTGGGGGTAGGGGTCAAAGGATCTCAGAGCTGGGACAAGTTAACCAAGAATTAATTGCTAGGGACCTGTGTAGTCTTCCTAACTTTACCTTCCTCTCACTGTTAAGGAAGGAAAGCATCTTGGAGTAGTGGATCGACAGCTGGCCTCAAAGCCAGGAGGACTTGAATTCAATCAAGTCTCACCTCTAAATCATCCTGGCTGTTTCATCCTGAGCAAGTCCCTTAGCCTCTCAGTACTCTAGGCCTGTGGGTGTCAAATTCAAGTAGAAACTGATCCCTGCAGGCCATGCATTGACTTAGAAAACCACCAATTAACATTATCTATGTCATATCATATTTTTATTTTATTAAACATTTCCCAAATACATTTCAGTCTGGTTTAGGACAGCGTTTTTGAAGGTTGGCAGTTTGACACCTGTGCTCTAGGCAGTTTTCTAAGACTGTAAATTGCAGGTACCAGCCTGCTTTGGCAGAAGGAATTTGCTCCCCTAGGAGTCAGAATCACAGTTCTGATCCCTATTCCTATCTCCCTCTAGTGAATATGAAAAAACAATGGTTTATACCATTGATGATCTACACGATCATTTTGGTAAGCTCTGTGAGATATAACTCTAACTTTTGGGGGGAAGAAGAGAACCTTAGGACGTGTTATTTTGTTCATTCGTATCTGACTTTTTATGACCCCATAGACCATAGCATGCCAGTACTATCCATGGGGTTTTCTTAGCAAAGGTACTAGAGTGGTTTGCTATTTCCTTCTCCAGTGGATTAAGGCAAACAGAGGTTCAGTGACTTGCCCAGAGTCACATGGCAAGTAGGGTCAGAGACTAGATTTGAATTCAGATCTTCCTGACTCTAGGCCCAGCTTTTTATCCACTGAATCATCTAGTTGTCTAGCTTGGGACTAGTTTTTTGTTTTTGTTTTATTTTATAAAAGAATAACAACTTTCTATTTTGCCTGTTAATTTCCATGCATTAAGCTCATTCCAGATGTTACTCTTGGAAAGAATTTGTATTGGAGAATATCAGAAATATTTATTTTTGTGTTGTCCTGGTTGGTTAAAAAAAAATGCCATAGCTCTCATTTAGTGGTATTGGGCAAGTAGGTGGCATGGTATTTATTGGACCTGGACTAAGGAAGATCTAAGTTTGAATTTGTCCTCAGAAGTCATCACCTGATCTCTCTCTACCTGTGTTTCCTTTTCTGTAAAATGGGGATAATAATAATAACACCTTCCTTCCAGAGTGATTGTTCTGATCAACTGAGAAAGTATTCATAAAGTGTTTTGCAAATCTTAAAGTACCATTTGTTTGAAGGAAGTGCCTCTTTTTTTGGAGGGGAGGAGGGTGGTAAGAGTACTATGTATCGCTAATTGGTATTTATGATGGCCCTGAAATGCCCTTAAGAAAGGTTAAATAACATTCATTATATTTGAATAGATTTTATTGCATTCTAATTCAATTTGAAGTACCAGAGCATCTCATTCAAATAATGAGAATGTTTAATTAACCAGAATAGATTATTTCTTAACTATCCTGTATATATTAGAATTTACTGTATTTAATGGATTTGGGAACTAACATGGTAGTAGATTTTCAAAAAGTTTTTCACATGACTTAGTACTCAATGAGTTTGTTAGTGAAATTTCTCAAAAACCGTTTTCGGTGTACCTAGATACTGTCGGTCTTACTATTACACGTTCTCAACAGGCAATCAAAAAATACATGTCGAGAGACTAGATACAGAAGTATGTGCAATCAATTCTTGATTACTCGTGGGCTCTGTTTTAAGTGTTGCAAATTCCTATGTAGGTTGTACCCATTTTCCCCTACATATGAAAATATACTCCAGTAAATTGGGGGTTTATCTGCCATTTTGAATTACCTTTGCCATTGCTTCCCTTCATTAGCTTAGGAATTTGAAAATTGATCACATATAAATGTAATAATCAATGCAGATTTGTGTTAACATTTACTTAGTGGCTATAAAGAAGATGAGAGCAATTAGGCAATACTTCCAGGAAGATGTGGCCAAGGACTGAGATTTTTTTTTAGTTAATTTTCCCATCTTTATTAATATCTTGTTTTTATATCGCCTTTATTACATGTAACACAATTTACAAGCCTTAAAGCACTATATAAATGTTAACTGTTATTGTTCATATAACTTATTTCAGATTAGGGATTGTATCTGTCTTTCTATGTGTACCCCTACTGCCTAGCACCCTTTGTAGGCTTGTTGAATGGTTGATTTCCACATATATTTGACCCTACTTCTCTTACATAGTGAACCGTCCTTTATGGGGGGGAAAGATTTTAAATAGAAAAAAAGTAGCTCTAACTCTACCGAGCAATAGTCACCTGCATCTGTCAGTATATACAACATTCCACATTCATAGGCCCTCTCACAGCCCGCTTTTGCAAAGAAGGGATAGTGGTGTCTATTATCGGCTCTTTTGAGCCTAGATTTGAAGATGGGAAGGCAGGCGAGGGGCCGCATACAGGAAGATTGTACCATGATTTATGGAGCGTGAACAGAACCAAGACCTTGCAGCAGTTTGTTGTTGTTGTTGTTGTTGTTTGTTGCCGTTTTTGAGAGATGCTTGCACATGGCTGGGATTGATTAAAACCGCCCTATAGTTCCAATGCCTCTGTATTCATCCTCTTGCAGGTAGTGAGCCCCACCCTCAGCTCCCCTGTATGCCAGGAACAATTGATTGAGGCTGGAAAACTTGTTGACCGTTCAGTGGAAAACTGCGTCCGCGCCTGCCAGGATGCCACAGATGATAGTGAGTTGCTGAAGCAGGTCAGCGCAGCAGCTAGCGTGGTCAGCCAGGCCTTACACGACCTCCTGCAGCATGTCCGGCAGTTTGCCAGCCGAGGGGAGCCGATTGGCCGTTATGACCAGGCAACTGACACCATCATGTGTGTTACTGAGAGCATCTTCAGCTCAATGGGAGATGCTGGTGAGTGGCTTTGATTTGGATGTGTTTATTTCTTGATTCCTTTAAAGATTTTGAGCAGGGGTGAGGAGAGAAAAAGAGAATTGGTCCTACTCAGTGTAAATGATAAAGAGATGTATCTATTGTATTGAGAAAACTTTAGAGTTCCTTACAAGGATTATGCTGAAATTGGAAGCAACTCCATTTCAGACTAACAGGTGTGTTTCTCTGTAGCACGATTTATTAAGTGATAGTATATAACTCTTAAAAAAAATTTTCTGCATCTTCCATAGATAATTATTCATGGAATTGTTATAATTATAACATAGTTATAATATATTATAATTATTCAATTATGAAGCAAAAGGATTTTTTTTCACACATTTAGTAAATGTGTGTATTTTTGTGTTTAAAAATAAAAGCTTACACAACCTCAGCCTCCTTCTAGGCTTTATTAAAAGAGAGGGTGCCCGTTTTTTTTCCTGTAAGAATTCAGTCCAGTTTGTTTCTCTATTCATGTTAATTCTGTGCAGAGGATAATCAAATTTTAGTTATTTAGGACATGCAGGCTTGGCTTCCAAAGAAAGACATTTCTTTTCTTTGTCTTTCTGGTAAGGTGTTGAGTCTGCAGTTGCTATTCCAAGAGGCTGGTTGAAGGATTGAGTATTTTTACATAGGGCTTATCTTCTTCATTTTTGTATCCTAATTAGCAGAGAACAGACTCCTCTAAAACGTCTAAGAGAGCAGAGGTTTAAATAGCAGCTACGCTCATCTGTCTTATCCCCTAGGTGAAATGGTACGGCAGGCCAGAGTCCTCGCGCAAGCTACCTCAGACCTTGTCAACGCCATGAGGTCAGATGCTGAGGCTGAAATCGACATGGAGAATTCCAAAAAGCTTCTGGCAGCTGCAAAACTCCTGGCTGACTCCACTGCCCGCATGGTCGAAGCTGCAAAGGTAATTAATGTGGATTCGATGTGCTGAAAAGTGAATCATGTGAGCTGTTTCACTGAGGAATTTTGTTCCTCCTTATATGCTATTCTACTAATCTACCTATAAGGTAATATCATTAACTACTGAAAAGGTCCATGGGGCTGTTCTAATGTAACTTTTCCTTTTTATAGAAGAGGAAAATGAGGCTCAGAAAGATTTAATCTCTCTAACCAAGTTCACACAGGTTAGCAAATTCGGTATTCAAACCCAGTGTCCCTGAATACAGATGCAGTGTTCTTAACTGCACCATATTTATTATTTTTTGGTTTTGTCCCAACCTATGATTTCATCAGTTTGGGATATTCATACCACCAGTGTCTTATAGTCTTAGAGAGTTACATGGTACCCTGAAAGGTCAAGTAACTTGCCTAGGGTCACACACATTAGTATGTGTCAGAGGCATGACTTAAACCCAGATTTATAAATGTATTAGTAATCATCTGATTTCTTTTTTTTTCTTTTCTTTTTGGAGGCAATCGAGGTTAAATGATTTGCCCAGGGTCACATAGCTAGTAATGTCTGAGCCAGGATTTGAACTCAGGTTCTCCTGACTCCAGGTCCAGTGCTCTATGCACTGCGCCACCTAGCTGCCTCGTTTGTCTAATTTCAAGCAAAGAGATTTTCCCAAACTTCTCTGTTTCCTTTTTATTTGCGCTTTTTACTAAATCCAAAAGAGGACAGTTTTTTTAGATACATTTTTTATTCTTAAGGTAAATTATTATTTTTGCCTCATCTACATTTCACAATATATTTTCATGTCCTCTCCTTCATAGAAAGCCAATGATTGCTTATAAGAAAGGGAGCAAAAACAGTTTAGCAAAACTAAATTCCTAAATTCTGATATTGTATGTAAGCCATATTCCATGTTCTCAGACCTCCACCTCCACGTAGTATCTCTTGCTGTTGTTGAGTTGTTTCAGTCGTGTCTGACTCTCTGTGGCCCCATTTGGAGTTTTCTTGTCAGAAATACCAGAGTAGTTTGCCATTTCCTTCTCCAGCTCATTTTACAGATGAAGAAATGGAGGCAAACAGGATGAAGTGACTTGGCCATGGTCATATGGCTAGTAAATTGTGTGAGGTCAGATTGGAACTCATGAAGATGAGTCTTCCTGACTTTAGGCCTGGCAGTCTGTACACTGCACCACTTACCTCCCCAGCAAAGTGGCTGAGGAGATGCTTTCTGCTGTCACCTCTTTGTGTCAGGGCTTGGTCATTGTTGTTTTGCAACATACAGTTTTGATTGTTTTAGCATAGTTGAAAACCCTAGCTTGATATCTTATCTGCCAACACCTATTGGTGGGTGGAGCCGGAGGCCAGGCTGGAGGAGACTTGGAACTTGTGAGAGTCTGAAGAAACATCTGAACAGAGCTGCTATAACTTTATCTTTCAGCAAACATTGGATAAAGTAATCTGCCTTCAGCTGGCCCACCCCCGTCAGGCACAGTCCCTGTGCTACCCCTTATTTAAAAAGATCCTGCTTCATTTATATCAAGTATCCTAAATCCTAGAGCAGTTTTAAGCTATAAAAACTTAATAGGACTTTGGCTGATAAACCAAGGTGATGGCTAAACACTGTAAAGACAGTAGGAAGAGAAGAGGAAAGGAAAACCTGCAGAAAATGGGGCATCCCAAAAGTATTAGTCTCCATTATTAGGTGCCCTTCCTCTGCTTTGTTCCGGGCACTGGGCTTCACTTTCCCCATCTCTAAAATAAAGAGGTTGGATTAGGTGATCACCAAGCTTCCTTCCAACTCTAATACTTTGATCATGAATATTTAACAGATTAGGAAACAGGTCCAAAGAGGTGGTAGAGTAGTAGCTTGCTCTGGGTCACACAGATGAATAGGGTTAGCCCTGTGATTAGCATCCCGGGTTTACTGACTTTCCAGTCCAAGAATCTTTTATTTACCCTATGTACTATGTGATGAGACTAGAACAAGGAAGTGAACAATGAAGGGTTCTATAGAATAACATTCTTTCAATCAATAAGCAGTTATCAAGCAGAGCTCACTGTATGACAGGCACAGAGCTAAGTGCTAGAGATACCCAGAATAAAGCAAAAACAGGCTTTGCTGTTTATGAACCTTGTCCCATAGAAAATAATTCAATTTCAGCAAATGTGTTAAGTGCCTGCTCTGTGGTGAAGACTATTCCAGCCATTAGGGAAGATCCAAAGTTTAGATCAGGATGATCTCATGGAGCTTCAATCAAGGATGGAGATGTGGCACCTACACAAGTCATTGCCTTGTGTGCATCATTGGGTTCTTTCTTTGATTTTTATCAATGTAAAGGCCATGGAAGGAGCGGGGTGGAGGATGGGAAGGGAGAATGACTCAGTTGTGAGTGCTATTCTTTAGGAAGTTGGGGAAAAGAGAACCACAATTGAACTATTGAGACATTTAAAAAAAATTCTACCATGTATTAGCAATTATATTTCTATTCCTTGCACCCTTACCAACTTCACATATCCTCTCCACTTTAAAAAACCTACCCAGACTCCCAAGCCTTGAACCACAATGAAACATCACCCCCAAAGTTCCAAGAATTTAGAGGAAAAAAACCAGTGTGGAGGTAGAATATATGGACATGACCCCTTCGTTACTTCTCCTACAGAGCTGCTTCAAGGTGTCTTAATTCTTTTGCTAATGCCTTTCATCTGTTATTTTCTTGGCCCCCATGACCAGAAATATGGTTTTTAGTAAAATATTCATTTTAGCAAAATTCCTTTACAACCTCAGAGTTTATGTGTTATCTCCCACCTGTAGAGTTTCTGTAGATTTATCTTAACCCTTTATAATGTCGTAGAGAGGAAACATCCCATAGGGATGATTCACAGTTTAGTACATCCAAGGTTGTAAAATCACATTTTGAATTAAGAAACGAAATTAATCTAAGTGATTTTTTTAATTGTCCTAAATTTATGGTCCCATGATAACTCACATGGATCACAGAAAATGAAGGATCATAAAATAATATTTTTGGAAGGGACTATAGAGGCCAAGTCTAATCTTTACTTAAAACATGAAGACCATCTAGCATATATCCTTTACTTGCAGACCTCCAGGGCTGGAGAATTCATCACTACATCCCAAGGCAGCCATACTCACTTTTTGTTAGCTCTTTTTTATAAAAGTTATCTAATTGAGCCAAAATCTACCTCCCTGTAATTTCCACATAGTTTTATCCTGCGGGGTTAGCAGAATATGTTTAATACTTCATCCACATGGCAGCCTTTAAAACACTTTAGGATACAAGTCTTAAGAGTTTAATCTTTCAGAGCTTAGCAGAGCATGTTTGAAATATGCCATGCAGATATTTTCAATGGCAAAAGGAAGCTTCTTGACCTTAAAGGTTATCTCTTGGGAAAATTACCTTTGCCTACCAGCCAACCATATTCAGGACAGAATTAGATGAAAGGACAATTGAGGACATAATTGTACTCCCTGGACCTCTTGAAATTTTTATTTTCACAGGGTGAAAATTTTTTATTTTACCTTTTCTTTTTGTTTTGTTTTGTTATTTTACATTTTGCAGGGTGCTGCTGCTAACCCAGAAAATGAAGATCAGCAACAGAGACTCAGGGAAGCTGCAGAAGGGCTCCGGGTTGCAACCAATGCAGCGGCTCAGAATGCTATTAAGAAAAAAATTGTCAACCGGTTAGAGGTCAGAAAAAAGGCCTTTTTTCTTCTTCCTTTTCCTTTTTGGTATATCCACTTTTTACTTGAAATAGGCACTGTACAAATAAGTAAATTTGTAGTCTAGCTTTCTGATTAGTAAAACTAAATCAAAGATTTGACCATTGGCACAGTTGTTACAGAGAATTCAAATCTAAGAAATTGATTCTGTTAAAAGAGAAGGGATTTCAGGTATGTGAGAACTCTGAAGCTAAGATTAACATAAGTTTTCAAGCTATTATCTCATTTGTGCCAAAGCAATTATTTAGACAGCTAAGATCTTTAATATCAGAAGCAGTTACATTTATGTGATTCTTTTTTTTTTTTGAGGAAATTGCTTATTTAGGTTATAAATTTTGGTAGCGAATTGTTATGGTATCCTCTCAAACCTTGGAGCAGAGGGAAAGATTGATTAAATACCAGTGAGTGTTTGAATTCTACTTTCTTGAATCATAGGAAATAGGAGATTGAATAGATAGATTAAATAGACAGGGGAAAGAAGAATATTTTTAAAATAAGAAATGTCAGTGAATTCTCATCAGAATTAAAATGTATAGCCTTCCCATATATCTAGTTGTATATCAAATTTTATATCATGTTTTTGGGAGAATACTGACTACCAAAATTAGTATAGAATGTGGAAAAAGTATATTGTGCATTTTCGCAAGTACACACATATACATGTACCCATGCCAAGTCCTTATACAGAAAAATCTTTTATGTATTTAGTTGTCCTCATCCTGGTCCTTTAATTAGTAGCTTTGAGATCAATTCATCAAAATCTGTGTGTAAACATGTACCAGGCTTGAAAGTTGTATTCAGCCTTTTTATTTAGGAAAGGGGATAGGAGATGGCACCAGAATTATAAGCATAGTGTCATTGCTTTTCTGTCAAGGCATTTCATAGGGTGAAAGTGTTATTCATAAGTGTGAAACTTTTGTATTTGGCCTAGAGAGCTGCATGGAAGGTGCTCCATTATGGTTTTTTTTTAATTGTTATTTTTAAAGGAATCCCCCTTGGTGGTACTTATCAATACCATTAGGGGGTGGGATTGTTCCTTGTCCCTTTATAAGAAAGACAAAGGGAAAATACCACTTCTGATACCAAGCTAATTTAATAACTGTTCCAGGGAATTGAACCATTTGGTGGTTTCCAGGGACACTGTTAAAAATCATCAGTGATTTTGAAGGGCATTATCTACTTATGTTCTCATTCTTTCACATACAGCAGGGATTGAGCTGCTTTACATGTAGGAAACAAAAACTAAACCTTTAAAAAAAAATCATTCCATCTTGAGTCCTCCTTTTAAGGTTGCAGCAAAACAGGCTGCAGCTGCTGCTACTCAGACAATTGCAGCATCCCAGAACGCGGCTGTTTCCAACAAGAACCCAGCGGCACACCAGCAACTTGTCCAGAGCTGCAAGGTAAATATCCAGACTGACAGAGTACCATGTCTATTGTAGATGATACTAAGAGTGTTACCGCTCTAAGTGCCTTGCTAATTTAGTTAATGGACATCAGTCAGGCCCACTAATCCAATTCACAGTGGCTCACATTTTCCAGGTGTTCCTGAGTCTGCTTTCTGTCAGTACTTGTTTTTAAATTTTTTTTCCCAGTTCTTTCTTTCCTATGTCCTGGATTTACTTTCTTCTCTTTTTTGAAAGATGCAAAAAAGCCATTCAGTGGCCCAGCCACTTGAATGCCACGAAATAGTGATAAACCATTAAATTTCCAAAGGGCCTTTCTTCTGAAGAGCTGGCTACTTCATTCATCCTTTACACATCATAATAGTATTTCATGTTCTGTTTTGCCCTCTGCCCCATTGGCTGCCTGAGCCCACACCTTGAGTAGTTCGCTCCCACTTGGCCTCAGCTCCACTTTTCCTTTGGAGTTGTCTGTGGGAGCCTTCCTGTCTTTTTTTTTTTTTTATGAGGCTCCATCTTCAGCTAAGTAGGCCACAACGAGCTTGGGTCTCTCAGAAGGACCAAAAATGGTTTGATCCGTCAGTTCCCATTGTGTGGCCATTTCTTAGATATGTATCTATAACACACTTGATCAGAGCCTCTTAGGAGCACTTTAAAAAACATTAATCGGGGAAGAAACATGGCACATTTTAAAATTTAACTTGATCACTTTTCCTCCCTCCTCCTCCTGTTAAATGATTTCAGTCCAGGGTATGGGGGTGACTACTACCATGTCAGAAACAAATTTATCTTTGAAAGGAATTGGATAATTTCACCATGGCTCCCTGAAATCCAAGGCCCAAATTCCATATTCCCCCATGTTAATTAGTAGAGGTCTGAGCTCATCAGTGGAAAAGCTCTGAGAAACATATGAGGCGAGCACTGCAAAGAAAAGGCAGGAGGAGCCAATTTCTGTCGTGGGCTTCTCACACTGCTTTTATGTGAAGGCTGCTACCACTGTGTGTGAACTGGTACCATTGTTGGAGCTGCTGCTCTCCTCCTGAGTTTGGTTGCTGCGAGGCCTATCAAGCAATAAGCAGTCCAACAGGGTATGGAAATGGCATTTCTACTTCTCAAGAGGTGCATGAAAATCAAGTTAATAGACTTCTAGAAGAAAAGGCTCCCTTATTTAAAAAAAAAAGGACTAACAAATAAAAAGCAGTCAATACAGCTTCCAGAAAAAGGGGAGGCTTATAATTTACCAGGTGGAGGCTAACGACAAAACCCATTGAGTTATAGCTTTCAAGAACCTGGTTAAAGAGCAAAATGTCATGTGATCGTGAGCAGGTCGGAACTTCAGCGAGTTCATTACTTAAGGCGATGCCAGGAGGCATAAGTTCTTCTGAAGTAATTATGCCAAGCAATGTGTGGACAATAAGCTTCTATATACATGGAATTCTGAGGCTTACAACCTTTTGGAAGTCTTTTCTGTTTGGGGAAATGAAATATATTTGGTGAAGTCGAGAAAAAAAGAAATTGTGGCAGTCTCAACTGCCTAGTTCATGGAATAGATGCATCAGGTCAGAGCTAAGTGGTGCATGCTTAGGCGTGAGATCCAGGTAGTCCTAACTTCTGCACCCCTCTCCAAATTAATTACCTTTCTTGCTTTGGATTAATCAATGGGTCCACTTGATTTTATTTTGGCTATACATTATGCTTGCATCTTGGTTTAAGTCCAGGATCCTGTGCGTGAATGAATGATTGATGACACTCATTAAGTGCCTACAATGTGCTAGGCATTGTGCTAAATGCTTAAGATAGAAATGCAAGCATTTCTAGTTGAAGACCACAACACACAAAGAGGAGGTAGAAAGCAGAGTCTGGTTCTGGACAAGATAAGGTGAAAACTTCCACGTCCAGCATCCCAGGGGGTAGAGGCCAAGGTTCTGATGGGAGGGCGATAAAGCTATAAGACAAGTGCCATGGTTTGGAAATGGCCAAGTTTTATGAAGGTAATCAGTTGAAAGTTATATATATTCTGTTAAGTTGAAAGCTCAGTTTCTCTGAGCTAGCTATCACCCCTCAGTACCTTATAGTAGCATCTGTCAGGGAGAAGCTTAACTATAGAGTAAAACCCTGTATTTGTAAAGCCTTCCAAGGCCAAATATGCTTCCTAAGGTCTAGGACGTGTCTTTGCCTACCAAGGAGATCATATAAATGAATTTCATGTGCAAGAAAAACCGTATACTAGGTTATTTTCCTACCCATTCTGGATAATTCAACATAATTACATTCCCCAGATTACTTAGAGGTGCTTAATTGTATTTTCTCTTGCTTCCCACAGGCAGTGGCTGATCACATCCCTCAGCTGGTCCAGGGGGTAAGGGGAAGCCAGGCTCAAGCAGAAGATCTCAGTGCTCAGCTAGCTCTCATCATTTCTAGCCAGAACTTCCTCCAGGTAGATAATATTGACCAACCCATCCCAGGACACACAGAGCTTCCCACCACTCATGTACTCCTATTGTCCTAAAAGAGAGAAAATTTTTAAATTAAATTTTATTCTGTTTTCAGATCCATCTCTCTTCCTTCCCTTTCTTCCTCCCTGACACTCAATATAAGAAAGTAAGAAAAACAAAACCTTAATTACAAACATGTATAGTCATGCAAAACCAATTCCTTATTGGCCATGTAAAAGGGATGTGTGTTTCTATCTATCTAGATATAGTTGTTCTATAGTTGTTCAGATAGATTTACAGTACATATTGAACTATGTCTCAAACCACACTGAATTTGTCACCTCTCTGTCAGGAGCTGGGTAGCATGTTTCATCACGAGTCCTTTGGAATTGTGATTGGACGTTGTGTTGATCAGAGTTCCTATGTCTTTCAGAGCTATTTGTCATATATATAAATTATTCTCCTGGTTCTGCTCACTTCATTTTGCATCAGTTCACAAATCTTCCCAGGTTTCTCTGAAACCCTCCCCTTCATCAGTTCTTATAGGACAGTAGTATCCCATCACACTCACCTACCATAATTGTCCTGCCCAGCCCCGGTGGATTGGGACTCCACCTGCCTTTCACCCCAGGTTCCAATTCTTTACCACTACAAAAAGAGCTGCTATAAATATTTTTTGTGCATATGGGTCCTTTCCCTCTTCATTTGATCTTTAAGAGAGAAATCAGAATGCCTCCTACAGCTTCAACAAATGTTTTGTGGTAAAGTCTGACCCTGAAGACTCTCTTATTATTTTTCCAGTTTCAGAGGAGATATATTGAGGTTGGCAGAGCAGGATGCTAAAATATAGCAAAAATCCCTTGGGGTAGATACGCATAATAATCCTCTTTTTTTTTTTCTCAAGTACTTTAACTGCGACTTAATTTCCTCCTTTCCTCTTTAAGGAAAGGAAGTGAGGGAGAGAATGCGATAAATTGGAAATCTTGATGAACAGGCTTGCACTGATTATTGCTTTCATTTAGAAGTGGGAGTTAGATAGATTCCAGAGCCCTCAAAGTAGTAAGTCAAAAACTGTGCATGAGACTCCAGAGTTTGTATGTCTTCCAAAGATATGCTGGTTCTCTCCTCTAAGGAGGGAAAAGCAGTCAACTCTCCAGTCCTTTTCAGGAAACAGAGAATGCAAAGAAGTGGTTATCATCACTCATTTTCTTTCCCATAAACACATTAGATGGTTAGCCATTATTAAGAGGTCTACACAACAGTTGTAGATCTAATTATTAGGAATCAGGATAGGGACTGAGTCTGTGAATTCATTGGTTGAAGAAATTCCTTCTAGCAATATAGGTTAACACTTTCTCTGTACCTTGTAGTCTTAGAAAGTAGCCTAGATTCCTGAAAGTGGCCTGGTGAGGGTAAGATAACCAGTGTGTGTCAGAGGTAGCTCTTGAACCCAAGTCTTTCTGGCTCCAAGACCTGCTCTCTATTCATCATGCCATGTTGCCTCTCTAAAAAGAACCCCACTCTTTCCATTATGGAGTAGTTATCCTTATTCTTGCCAGTTTTGTCAGTGCATTTTATTTGTGAATCTGGATCTTATAAGAAGAGGACCCTTGATTCTTACTTCTTAATTCCTGCTGGCATGGTGGCAGGATACTGGGGATAGGGGAGATTTTTCTCCCTTACCATTCCCATAGTTTTGCCAATTTCCAGCGTTCTTAATGATCTGAACTCAGGTAGTCTGAGTACTGTTTCTGTTGTTCATATTCTTTGTAAAGAACCTATGGGGATTAAGGAAACACAATTGGGATTTTCTCATTCCCAAATTAAAATCCAGTCTCAAACACTAGCTGTGTGACCCTGGGCAAGTCATTTAATCTCAGTTTGCCTCATTTTCCTCAACTGTAAAATGGGGATAACAACAGCACCTACCCTGCAGGATTGTTGCCAGGGTCAAATAAATATTTGTAAAATGCTTAGCACAGTGGATGAAACATAGTAGTCATATTCCCTTCCCTTCCCAAGGCACCACAACCTTTTTGAACCTGTCACATGCTGACCTTGATTAATTTCATGATCCTTCCTTTTCAGTTGCCACAGACCACATATAGATCTGTATGAATTAACTTCCATGTGCACTCAGGTGGCCAAAAGATTCATCCTCCTAGAGCCAACCTGGTTGTATGCATTATGTTGTTCGTCAATAATCATGGGGATACCACATCTGGAATTTAAGATTACAGCCCTTGTTGTGATACATGAGGATGCAGAATTGGCATTAAAGAAAAGAGTGATGGGAAGAACCACTAGACAAGATCAGTTATATACCTAGGAAGTCCAGTGAGGTCACAGGTCTGGAACAAAAAACAAAAAAAGTTCCCTCATTTGCTTTTTTGTTTGTTTTATGTTTTTTTGTTTGTTTGTTTGTTTGTTTTTGTTCCAGACCCATGATTTCCTTAGTTAAAAGAGACACCCTCCATTAATACAGATTAGTAGCTATTCTGTAGCTTATAGTCTTAGAGAGGTTCTGGAGGAACTGAGAAGTTGAGTGACTTGTCCACAGTCATACTGCCAGTTCGAGTCAGAATCAGAAATTAAAGCCATGTGTTCTCTGCTCTGGTTTAATCATACCCCAACTAGAAAGCGGTCTGTCAGAAATTAGGTTTAGATCAGTGTCTCACACCATGCACCAAAATAAGCACCGAGTGCATACATGACTTAAGTATAAAAGGGCACAACATAAACAAATCAGAGGAGCAAGGAAGGAGTAACCTTTTGGATCACTGAGTGGGGAAAAGTTCATGACCACATGGATTCTCCAATTGCTTTCTGCTCATCTCTAGCCCGGAAGCAAAATGGTGGCCTCTGCCAAAGCCGCGGTGCCTACTGTCAGCGACCAGGCTGCAGCTATGCAGCTGAGCCAGTGTGCCAAGAACCTTGCTACCAGCCTGGCAGAGCTGAGAACTGCCTCTCAAAAAGTAAGTAAATTTCAGATTTATTAGTACTGAAAAGTGCTAAAAATGGTTAGGAGCTTCTTGGTACAGTTTAAGGGTGGGGGAGTAGCTATTTCAGGGTGTGTTTTGAATACTCTTTGGGAACCTCCTTTAATACATTAAGGTTTGTCCTTTCACATAGTTTTTGTCATTTGCTTATTTGTCACCTTCTCTTGGGAGCCATGGGTTCCTCTTGCCTCCCTCCTGATCTTCTGGCTGGTGTAGATATTTCTAAGGTTGGATATATACTGATCTCTGCAAGCATTCTCGAAGATAAGATTTTTGTCATTTGAGGTAGCACTAGAATCTTTGGTGTTCGTTAGTCTCTGTGACATGTAAACTTCTCTTCTATATGTTTATTCATATTTGCCACATGACAAACTAGTAGAAAAGCTTTAGAGTCATTTTATCTTCCCGTGTTATCTCTACTACCTTTGTTTGCATAAATGGTTTTAAGTCTTGCACTAGAACATCTGATTTGGCAATAAAATATGTCTTTCTTAGATCCAGTTGGTGGACAGATGAATGAATGAATGAATGAATGAATGAATGAATGAATGAATGAAGCATTTATGAAGAGCTTACTATGCATAAAACACTAAAGTAAGCACTGAACACAAAAATGGAAGAGGCAGCCCATGCTCTCAAGCAGCTCACAGTCTGATGGAGCACACCACACACATGGAAAGTTCTCTTGGTGCTCAGGGTACAAATGGTCTTGCCTCTTCATTAATGTCATTTCTGCTTATAACTTCTGATCTTGAACCATGTGGCCAGAATTCTCTTTTCTGGGTCTTCCTTCTGTGGATGTGGCTATAGCCACAAGATGTTCTTTCCCCACAAGGTCTGGTGATTCCTTGTATCTATGTAAATGTTTCCTGCTTTACTTTACTCTTTTCTGGCTAGGCACATGAAGCGTGTGGCCCAATGGAAATCGACTCTGCTTTGAACACCGTGCAGACTCTCAAAAATGAACTGCAGGATGCCAAAATGACAGCTGTGGAGAGTCAACTAAAGCCACTCCCTGGAGAAACTGTAAGAAGGGATAATGGGATGATCAGAAGTGGTTTTATTTTTCTGCTCCTAGAGGAGAAGATTTAAGTTGCATCTGAAGAGAAAACAGTGTGGGCTTTTGTTATAGCTGTGGAGAGATCCTTCCATTGGTGTATATGGTTTCAGTTCAAATTCACTGGTGGTCAAAAGAACCCTGTTTTCAAAAAAAAATCTGGGTTGTACAGACCTGAGCTAACCTCATTGCAGCAGAGAGCTAGAAAACAGTGCTGAGGCCTCCTTCCCGGAGTAGCCAACTACTTCTGTGCATGTTTGCTAGTGGCATTAATTTATATCTCTTTCTTAAGAGAGATTAATAACATTCACATTTCTTCCCCCAAAATTCTTTGCACAGGGAAGTATAAGTGTGGAGCACTGTCCAACTTTTTTAATATGTTGATTAGCTTTTCTGAACTCTTATAAAGGATTATTCTCTTATAAGGGAGGGAGAAGAAATAGATGGGTAAAAGGAGATGATGTAAAACCAAATGATGCTAATAAAAATTTGTTTTAAGAAGTAACATGCATCAGCATGTTGCATTTGAGAAATAAGGTGTAGTGAACAGACGTTCTGTGTTATATTAACAGGGTTACTATAAGTAAGTTACTATATAGTAAGAAGGTTGGCAATCCAAAAATGACAGCAACCTGAAGAGAGGGATAATAAATTATCAATAATTACAATAATAATCCACTGAAAAAATCAATGAACTTGGTGTCAGAAACCCCTGAGTTCACTTCCTGTCTCTGTCATTTACTACATTTGTGAATCTGGGCAAGTAGTTTAACTTCTGGGGCCTCAGTTTCCTCATCACTGATCAATATCACTAGCTAGACTCACTGGCTGCCATGATCCCTTCTACCTCTGAATCTGTAATCCTAGGTGTAGAAGACCTGAGTTTTCCTCCCAGCTTTGCCACTAACTAGATACATGACCTTGACTATGTGACATTCTACAGCCACTTTATTTCGAAAATAATGTTACCTCCTCTGTCTCACCATATTGTAAAAGCTTCAAAAGAAAGGACAGGTGAATGAACCATCCATATGCAATGTGGTATTATTATTTCTATGAGGGATAGGATCTGACCCATCATATAAATGAATTCATGATATTGCAAGGTGATTTAATGTCAGGGTTTACCAGTCCATATATATTATGTCAGGCTGCCTTTCCCTATTAACATATACTGATAATGTAAAGCATGTAAACAGCATTCTTTTCTACTGCTGCTGCTGGGTGGATAGATAAGTGGGTATTTCTAAGCCTGGAATATCCCATTGTGTATTCCTGTAAATGAACTTGCCTTGCTCAGAATAGTCTGAAAGCAGTTGAATGCCCTCAGGCACATTCCATCTCAGTTTCTTCTGACATTTTCTGAATGCAGCAAACCTTTTACATTGTGGATGCATCCCAATTGCAACTTTATATTTTTATCTGGAAATAATATGAATTGCTGGCCAGCATTTCCAGAATGGAAGCATTTGTTTCTGCTGTTGCTGCTAAAATTAATTTTAGTCCGAATTCTTCTAGACAGACCACGAACCTGGAAATGCTGCCTTTGCATCCTCCTTTCTAGAATTATAGATTTAGGAGAGCCTTGTATCACAGTGAAAAGAGAGGCTGCCTTAAATCCAAAAAGACCTCAGTCTAAGGCCCAGTTTTGGCATATGTTGGCTTTGTGACCCTGGGCAGGTTACGTGACCTGTCAGTGTTCTGGGCAGCTCTTTAAGATGATAAATAATTATAGAGGCAATACTGACCTGTCTTGGGAAAAGGTGTTTTCTCAGACAGGAGCTCCTTGTATCAGTTAAATCACAGCTCCAGTCTTGAGCTCTGTCTATTTCTAACCATAGATGTAGACCAAAAAGACCTTAAAAAGCCATTGTTCTAGTTTCCCCACCCCTTTACAGATGAGGAAACTATACATATCCCAGAGAGGTGATGTCCCCAAGGTCACTCACATAGTAGAGCAAGGATTTAAACCCCAGTTCTCTAGTTCCAAATCCATTGTGTTTTTCCACTGGTAACTGGGATGTAGCAACTGTATTTAAAAAGGAGGGAAAAAAACCAAAACAAACTACTAGCCTTGTTTTGCATTCAAATAATGCCCCTAACCTTGTCTTTTGCTGAGTTCTTTAATGGGGTAGTTTATCCTGGGTAGATTTATTCTGCTTTCAAATAACAGATTGTCCATTTATCACAATCAGAACAAGAGGTTGTACCTTAGATGGAAAATAAACATGTATGAAGCACCTCCTTAATTAATGTAAGACAGATACTAATGATAAATAAGAATAAAGTAACTCTTGCCCTCAGAGGGTTTACATTTTACCGAGGAAATGTTTAAAAGAATCCCACTCCCATCATTTTATTGACCATCCTCCAAATTTCTTTCGTGTTTTACCTGTCCTGTTTGAAATAGAATGATGAAGTTATCCATTTTCAAAGATCCTTCATCCAAATGAAGTAGAAGAACAGCCCTTCTGCCCACTTAGCTGATGGGGGTCCTTGATTTGCTTTAAGGATTTGAAATGAATGTTCCAAAATAGCGTTCAAAAGAGTCATTATTATCATCAATGCTAACAAATTTATGTAGCCCTTTCTGATGTACAAAAACACTTTTAACGAAGATATGATAAAGTATTACTAGCCCCATTTTATAAATGGGGAATCATTGGCTCAGAGGAGTGGAATGAGTAACCTTGGCCACACAGCTAATAAGCACTAAGACTTCAGTCTCTGATTCCAAGTCCAATTCACTACGTGCTATACTTTGTTGTTTCTAGGTAGAAATCATTAAGACGTTGGCCAATCGTTTTTTTTTAAAATACGTATTGTAAACTTAGTGTGGGTTTTTCATTTCCTCAAAATGACATTCCCCCGTATCTATTGTTTTAGCTGGAAAAGTGTGCCCAGGACCTAGGAAGTACCTCCAAAGCTGTCGGGTCCTCAATGGCCCAGCTGCTGACTTGCGCTGCTCAAGGCAATGAACACTACACAGGTAGGTGCTACTTCATTACTCATAATGCCATACAGCAAAGCTATAGCCAGCGATGAACAGGGAAATATTTCATCTCTGACAACCAGCAGGTTTTTATTTTTTGAATGATTTTTTTTTAATCCTCTCATGCTAGTGGTGTAAGTTCCAGGTGTCATTGACCATCATGGATAAAAATTTGTCATTAGAGCAGCAGCTGAATTGGTTGCTGAAATGTCTGAGTAGGAACCTCCAGGATGGCACACTCGAGTCAATTTAGAAAATGTCTCCGAATCATTTTTTGACAGAATTGTGCTTCCTAGAACTAAAACAGAAATGTGCATCATTTCAGTGGTTAAGAGCCCTGCCTGGCTTTTATTTAAATTGGTTATCATGTAGCGCAGTGCTTATTTCTGAAAGTAATCCAAGGCACATACATTAATTAATTCTGTGGAAAGTAGTCATCAGTCTTCTGTCTGTGGTTTTGTTTTTGTTTTTGTTTTTTACGTTTTCTCCTTCTCTAGCTACTCCTAGCTCTAGTTTCAGATCTAAATCAAATTATTTTTGTAACATGTAAGCCAGAGATCTGGGAATTAGTTTACACAATCTATTTTTCATTTTAGAAAAAAAGAAATGAATGTTATGTTGCTTGTCTTCTCATTAGATGGTGGAGAGGGTGGGAAGGAGGGACAGAATTTGGAACTCAAAATTTAAAAACAAAAGACAGTTAAAAATAAATAAATAATAAACGTTTAGAAATGTTCCTTAAGAAAAAACTGGAAAAGGGGCTAGTAAAAAATTTTCATGGTGATTTAAAAAAGCAAACTAACCTATTTTCTTGTTACTATTGGCAAAGAATTGATACTACCACAGTTGTATGTTTTCATGTTTAATTGATAAGTGATTTTTTTAAAAAAGCAGTTTACTGGTTTCTTTGATATAAAAATTAATGGGGTTTATATATTCTTCAGAAATCAAGCGTTCACAGTGATCTGACTGTACTTTGTTTACATAAGGTAGCAAACAGTCCAAATGTGATACAAGTAAATTAGAAAATAAATTAGAATGCAATAATAATAATTTAATATATTTAACAATAATTTATATTTAAATATATTAAATCTATTTAGTAATACTTATAATAATAATAATAATAATAATAAAATTTAAAAATAGAAAATAACGCACTTATATATTAGTTGCATATTGTCTCCCTTGTTAGAGTGTAAGCTACTTGAGGACAGGGATGATTTCATTTTTGTCTTTCTGGCTCCAGTGCCTGGTAAAGTACTTGAATCGAATATATTTTTGTTGTTGTTGTTGAGTCACATCTGACTCTTTGTGATCCCATTTGGGCTTTTCTTGGCAGAGATACTGCAGCAGTTTGCCATTTCTTTCTCCAGTTCATTTTACAGATGAAGAACTGAGGCAAACAAAGTAAAGTGACTTTCCCAGGGTCACATAGCTAGTAAGTGTCTGAAGCCAGATTTGAACTCAGGAGGATGAGTATTCCTGACTTGGGGCCCGGCGTTCTATCCACTGAACCACCTCGCTGCATGTATCCATTAGCACTTATAAAGGCTTGCTGATTAATTGAGAAGTTTTTTTCTCATGAAAGGGAAAGATTGGGATTTTCTGGTTGATTGAGTACTCTAGCAGAAAGAATTAGTGTAGTTATACTACACATTGGTAACTAATTTTTGAAGAATTAGAATACAAGAAAACTCTTGTCACAGAAAGAGTCTTAAACTTAGTTTTACACCTTCCTTCATAACTCAGAAGGTACTTCAAGATCTTCATTATAAACACCATTTGTTACTGTTCTGTGCTGCATATATTTTCTGTTTATTTGCTCTCCCTGGTTGTTTGGAAAAGGTAATAAGATAAAGTAGAATGATCACCAGGCTTGTATTTGGGAGAACTGGGGCTAAATTCCAGTTGTGATGGTTAAATTCTATATGCCCCTAAGCAAGTCACTTAGCTTTTCTGAAGCTCAGTTTCTTCATCCATAAAATAAAATTAGTAATCCTTTCACTTCTGCTTGTGTTATTGTAATAAATGTGAATTATCATTATTGTAGTTAATGGAATACTATTATTGTCTTTAACTATCATTCTTAAAATCTTATCCCACCTTTTAATTACTACATTCTCTCTGTATTTGGTGATGCTGTTCAAACTTACCCTCCCTCAGAGAGCACCTCAGAAGAAGGGTGCTGTCTTACTTACTGCATGTGTGAATGCATTCACGCACGTGTGCGTTTTGGTTTGGGGGGCATTTGTTTCTTTTGTAACCAACACAGCTCCTTCATGGACCTTGCCATCATTGGGAGATATAAAATCTGAAGCTTTCTCTCTCTCTCTCTTCAATACAGATTTTTCAGTAAAGCTATATATAGGCTTAAAAAACAAGCAGGGGCTTGGTGTCCAGTTAAGTGCCTTGCACACAGTACGTGCTTAATAAATTGAGTATTTGGAGGCGATATTAATGGAAGACATTGGGGATTGTGGTGTTTACGGCTTTCTCTTTTCTATACCTACTAGAGGGTAAATTATTCAAAGTCTGGGATATCTTCATATTTCCTGCTGGGTTTAAAAATAGCAAATGGTCAGTAAATATTGAATGAACAAATGAGTGAGTGAGTGAATGGATGAATGAATGAATGAATGAGAAAATGATGAGACCTTTCTTTGTCATCCTGAAATTATCATCAGTGTTTCAAATAATATCAGAGTTATAGTTTTTCATGTGTTTAAAGTTTTCACCAGTCCCTGAATCCAACTATTGTGGGACTCATTTAAAAATAATTTTGAGACAATTTTAAATCCTTTCCCTCCTCCCCCAGCCTAATCATGTGGTAGCTGACTTTTACTTACATAGTTGTATTTGTCCAATTGTGATATTAAATTCTAGGATAAAGGAGTCCCTGTAATAAAGACCAGCCATTATAAGAGGTTTCTTCTGTATTTAATCTCACTGGTGCGTATTTTCCAGACACTGCTATTGAACATAATTTAGCATCCAGATGGTGAGGGAGCTGCTGAAGTAATTTATGGCTTCAAATGCTTTTTTGTAGTTTTTAAAGATCCCTTTGCAGTGCTTTCCCAATCTCAGTCCTGGCAATACAACTCAGACCACAGAATTGTTTTGTTTTGCTTTTTAAACCTGTCCCCGTGGTGGTCACCAGTTAGACTATTATTGCAAATTCAACCATGGGACAGCATGAGATTTTTGCCAGGCCCTTTCGATGACCTGTTTTGGCCTTTCTCCATCTTTAGTATCAGTGGTTTCCTGTTTCTTGGAAACTAAATCATGCCATAGAGGTCCTCAAGCTCTATGAGTTTCAGAGGGAATTCTAAGCAGAAATTACTGGGGATGAACACACTTAAATCTTTGAAATTCACCTCTTCCTATATGTGTCCTTTTTACTGAGTTGGTTTGTCACCATTGCTTTCTGGATATAGTCTTCATCTGTAAAAATGCATTTGGCCCCAAGTGAATCTCGATAGAAATGCCTTTTCTAGCTTCCTATGCCAAATATGATGTTCACCACATATGAAATCAGGTTGGATTTTAGATCATAGGTAATACATAAACGGGGAGATAAAGAGAAGATATCATTTTGAGCTGGAATCAATCAATCAGTAAGCACATATTAAGCACCCACCCTTTCTCAGGCACTATTCACTGTTCTGGGGATGCAAATACAAAGAATAAGTCAATTCCTACTCTCAAGGAGCCTTACATTCTAACAATAATGTAACCTTAGAGATCTTCTAGTTTAACCCTTATTTTATGGATGAGGAGACTGAGGTCTGGAGAGACTAATTTGCCCAGTTCACATGTTTTATAAATGACAGATTTTGAGCTAGAAGCCAAGACTCCTTATTTCCCTCCCAGTGTTATTGCACTATGCCTCCTCTATAAAGAGAAGGCTTAGGTCTGAAATCAAATGGCCATTACACTCATCTTTCATCTTTTTTTGTGAACGTTAATCTCACTTATTTTTGCACATTTTCTTGTGAACTTTTCATCAACAATCTTCCCCTCCCTCCCCCCACAACAACAACAAAAATTATTTTGTTTAAATTTACTCCAGTCTATATAAACTATGCTTGAAGCTTGCCGTATGATAAAGTAGGGATTGGGAGCTTTGTCATTTGCATTCGTTAGGTTACAGAGCTATCTCCCAGCTGTGGCTTTTCCCAAATATTTACAGATTAGCCAGCCTCAGATACAGCAACACTGTCTCATTTATGTATCTGAGTTTGTTCTGGCATCTTTATTGCACTATTGCACCTCACTCTGAAATGAAAGGACCACCTACTGACTGCTCAAACTAAGCCAAAATGTTTCCTGCTGCACATACAGAGTTTAACTTTGAACCCTCAGAAAATTATCGCAGGAAGGTTAGAGTTGAAGGCTGTGAACTGTTGAGGAGTTTTTTATGTATGTTTCTTCTCCGTGAGTTCCAGTAGGACACATGCATATTCCTATATCCTTCTCATCAATCTTAGCTCGACCAGGCAAACATTTTCATATTTATTGTCATGATTTAGTGTTGGTGAATAAGTGCTCATTGTCTGCAGAGGATGAATTGGAATTGAGGTCCAAGAGTCTAAGAGGGAAATAGGTTAAGTGACATGTAAATAAACTTTAGAGGCTAGAGCAAGCCATCATCAGCCCTAGGCATCATCAGGGAGGCAAAAAACAGATAGACAGACAAAGAGATAAGCATTTATGAAATGTGTTATTATGTACCAGGTACTGTGCTAAAATTTGAGATACAAGTACACTCACAAGCCACCTGTGCCATGAAGGAGCTTTTGTTCTAAAGGGGAGAGACAACTCATAAAGCAGGGCTGGAAATAGGGAGGATAGTTACTCACCAAAGGGACACTTTGGAGTACTGGTTGGCACCTGAGGTAGAGGTCCATTTCTAGGAAGGGTTAGATCAGAGCTCACCTATCAGAGACCTTTATTTTTTCTACCCACATCCACCAGCACTGTAGAATTAGCTTTTTCTCTAGCAGTGCTGGGCCAATACAATGGCATGGGCCAGCCCAGAATGAGCTACCTTGTGAACAGGCATGAGTTCTTGCGGAATTTTGTGGCACTACCATACTTCTTCCAGTGTGTTATTACTATTGCTACATTCTTGTCCCTTCTTGGCAACAATCTGGAAGTGAATTTACACTCTGTAATGAAGGGGTGTGTGTGTGTGTGTGTGTGTGTGTACACACACATATTTGTGTCTAATAGTAGCTATCTCTAGGGTGGGGGGAGGAAAGAAAAAAAGAGAAAAGAAGTTGCATGATAACTTTATTATATATTTAAAAGGAATAGTAAATTGTACATAACAGATTTACAATTTCACGTGCAATCTTTTTTTTCCTATTCGATGTTAATGGAAATGCTTGCTTTATTTCTTAAATTCAGAATAAAATTTAAAAAATAATTGTTTGTGTTGTACTTTAAAGTTTACAAAAAAGTTTCATCACAGTAACCCTAGGAGCTATGTAGTATGGATAATATCTTTATTTTGGAGATGGGAAAATTGACTCACTGTGAGAAAGGTTAAGGTATGTTTCCAAGCTTTACACGGATAGTAAATAATAGCAGTGGGACTTGAACCCAAGTTCTGTAGACTCCAAAAATAGCATCATGCTATTGTGAGCCAAGTATGGAGTGCATTCACTCACTTACACGTTCATTTGCTTGCCTCCAAGTGAGCGAGGTACTCTTGCTTGCTCGGATGGACTCTTGAGTGTACTCACTGGACATATTCCCAGTACCTGCCTCATTCCCCACCCTCACTGTCACTTCCACCACCTCACACCCATCAAGGCAACATCATACCCTTGTCCATGACTCCTCGTGATGGGTCAGTGTACCCCGACCCATTTTACAGGTTTTACCTTCATGAGCCTTGGACAATTGATTTGTTTGATGGGACCTCACAGAAAATGATGGGTCAGTTTTGTGACCCAGACTCCTGTACCATCTTGCTGAACATCTGTGTGGACACACTTGACAGGATAGTAGCAAAATGTGGCTTTGAGCGAGTTGGAGGACTTTGTCATCATATTCTCCGCTTGAATCTCTCTTGGCTCATTGCAATAAATACCCTTGAAAAAGCATCAGTCATTCCCCATTGCCGTTTTACCATGTGGTCATTTTGTTCTCTCGTCTCCTGCTTGTGGCAGGGAGACTCCTCTTTCAGTGGCCCTAAAGAACTACTCCCTTTTAGCCAGTAACTACAGGAAGTCTCTTTCTGCCTTCAGTCTTGTAAATAATCATTATACCCTATCATAATTGTGTTGTTCATTGTAGATTTAAACACTGGCTTTATACAGTATTTTAACAGACAGTCTGGTGGATTTTTCCTTCAAGGGGTGGCTGCAAGAGAGACAGCACAGGCTTTGAAAACCCTGGCCCAGGCAGCTCGAGGAGTAGCAGCATCCACCAGTGATCCTGTGGCAGCTCATGCTATGTTGGATTCAGCCAGAGATGTGATGGAGGGCTCAGCCATGCTCATTCAAGAAGCTAAGCAGGCCCTGATTGCCCCTGGAGATGCAGAAAGTCAACAGAGACTAGCTCAGGTGGGCCCTAAGGGTAGGATTTGTGGATTACCATACATGGGGACAACTTGGTAGGCTGGTACTTGCTATACTCGGTTCTGACTTTACTAAACTTATCTGTTACCATCCCCTATCCAGTAAATGCCTTAACTACAGCGTAAGATTTCCACAGGTCTCTAAATTAAATTCTTTGAACCATATATAACATAGAATAACCCAGTTCAGTTCAGCTTTACTGTGTGGTCATGGCATTGATGTGCAGAGCTGGCATAAAGCATTTGTGTGCCAGAAAGCAGAATGCAAAAATGGTATCCTCATGTCTTATGGCTCACAAGAGCCTTAGAGCCTGTACTGTAACATTTGTGACTTAAAAGACAAATACCAACATAAGTAGGAATCGTAATTTTTTGAAATTGAATGTATACATTTGTTTAAAAAAGAAAAAGTCATTTTAAAAGCCATCCCTCATTCCGTCCATGTGTGACTTGGCAGTTTACTTCACCTATTTCTAGGGCCAAGTAGAAAGGTTCAGTTTGCCCCTACTCCCCTCCCCCCAAAAAAAAAATTCATGTGAAAAGGCCTAAAATTCTCTGAATTATTTGCTAAAGAACTTGGGACCTCAAACTTTAGCCTACCATGCTAGCTGCATGAGCCTGCATAATTTAGCTGCTCCATACTCTGGGCAGCTCTGGCCCATAGGATTGTAGATCTGAGAGCTGGAAGGAAATCTTGGAACTCATCAAACCCAGCCCCCCTCATTTTACCAATGAGGAGATGGGGGTGTAAGGAGGTTAATTGAGTTGCCCACATTCACACCGGCGTTAAGATTCAGTCAGATAGGAGATTTGAACCCAAGTACTCTCACTCCCAAGGTAGTATTCTTTTTGTAAAGACTATACTGTTCTTTTAGGCTGTACATTCCAGCAAAGGTACCTGCCTGCTTTGGCAAGGTGAGCTTCTTCATCTGGAAGTGTTTTATGCCAATGAAATCACAAGTCCATTCTTTAACCCTTTCCCTAACATGTGTATTTGGAAGATCCTTCAGCATTTTTGTTCTTGGTGAGTTTAGTGTGGCTGACACGTTGGCAAAAACCTGATCTGAACCTGTCACTGAGACTGTCCTCAGTCCATTCAGGTGAACTAACAAATGAAACTGATTAGTATGTTCACCGTAACCCTAGCTTCTGGAATAGAGCAGCAGTATGGAGAGATATCTATGAAATGAAAAACACAGGCTCTTTCTTTCTTTCAGGATATATCCTATTTGTTTATTTATTTGTTTACTCATTTTTAAGACTTAATTTTCGCCCTTTCACCCAGCTTCAGAGTGTAGGGGCTACTCCTGGGCCCACTGTCAATTGGCTGAAAGGTTTTGACATGCTCCATTTCTGACCTCCATTCCTTTCCTAAGCAACCCGATGGCTCTCTGAGTCCTCAGGACTAGCTCCCTGCAGCTCTGAATTCCCAAGCTCAGGAAATTCAACAGCCTTAACGTATCATGCATGAGCCACCATGCCCAATTCTGTTCTGTTTAAGAGAACAGAAGAGTACCCATATCGAGCAGCTGAAGCAACAAGTGAAGTCCCTGCCAGTGCAGAATAACACATCCCAAGATGAGTATGGAATTACTCAAGAGATGTGGTCACTCACCTGGGTAGAATGAGGTTTCAGAGGACTTTGTAGCATCAGGGAGCTCGGAACGAGCTTTCGGCCTTATGACCTCAGCAAAACTCATAAGATAAAGGTGATTCCATTTTTTTTTTCTTTGACACAACTTGAGCTAGTTGTGGCTTCTAAGCTAAAGCTGTTGGAATCAAAAAGCACCTTGGACTCCCTTGATCTAGGGCATCTGCTTGGGTATGTTCTATCACCAGGTTAGCCCCACTGCTAGGTCAGGGTGTTATCCCTGGGTAACATGGGTAACTTGTCTTTGGGCTCAGAACCTTTGCTGAGAAGACATAGTTTAATAGCATCTTTTTTTTTGTTTTAGTGGAACTGTGATTTCATTGGCATAGGAACTTCCCAGGAGTGAATTTCTCCCAGTGCAAATCCACACTTCTTTGCAGTGCATAGTCTTAGAGAGTCTTGCTGGGTCCCTGAGACTTCAAGTGCCATGGGTCACATTGCCAGTGAATCAGGAGGAGGATTCGATTTAGGTCTTTTCAGAGGCTAGTTCTCTATCCAGTTCACCACACTGCAATTTCAGGTAGATACTGATGATTTCTATGACTTGTAACTTTTGAGGAGGTAGACACTAGTCTCACCAGGGTTGGGATGTCCATTCTACATCATTTTAGCAACACAATTTTGCATCCAAAGGATACTTAATTTGGGCAAGGTGAGATTCAAAGAACCTTTTAATTATTCTGTTTTTCCTTTTAAGGTGGCCAAAGCTGTCTCACACTCTTTGAACAACTGTGTGAATTGCCTCCCGGGACAGAAGGATGTGGACGTGGCCTTGAAGAGTATTGGCGAGTCCAGCAAGAAGCTGCTTGTTGATTCAGTGAGAAGAATCATTTTTTGGGGGAAGACGTTTAAGTATTTGGATTCTTTTCCAGTGTGAAATATGGAGTGTTTTTGTCCTGAGAAGGTCACTGGGAGAAACTCTGTTTCTGAGGATGTTTCTCTTTTGTTTAATCAAACGTCTATTTCCTCTTATCACTTGGAGGTAGAACTAATTTCCATAAGGGTACTAAGTTCCATTATTGTATTCCGCAGCATACCTTTTCCAGCAGATCCATAAATTCATTGCTTTTTAAGGTCATTTCAGCAGAGAAAGTCAGTGTAGGAGAATATGAACTTTGATCTCATCTTTATTGGTGGTCTCTACTGCATTAGGAGGAAAAGAAAAGGGAGACCTGTCTAGTGTACTTACACGGTATTATCACCTGTAGCCGTCTGACACTTTTGTCAGCCACCCATCCTGGAGAATGAAAAGCTATATTACTAGCAAAGATCACAAGTATAACAACAAAAACTATTGTAGATTTCACTAAACCTGGTAATTATTTTATGTCTATATTACAAAGTTAATTATTGGTGGTTTAGAAAAACAGAAGGCCCTAAATGTAGTAGTGGTTTTGTTTTTTTCTTACTCTTAGGGTTTGAGCCTTAAAACAAATAAATCCATTATTGAAGCATGTTTTCATCTAAAATGTTAATCTTTTGGGTTCATCACTCTGCTATTTTCCTGACATTAAATTTGTTCTGTGTCTCAAGGGTAAGTTCCAACTGCATGTTGAAGGACAAGTTTAACTTGGGGTGAATCACAGAGACATAGTAGCTCTTAGTCTTAATTTTATCATTACATACTTCATAATACACATACATCAAAGATGAAAGCCACATTTTTCTCTCTATTTTCTTACCCTAGCTACCACCAAGTACAAAGCCTTTCCAGGAAGCCCAAAGTGAATTGAACCAGGCTGCAGCTGACCTGAACCAGTCAGCAGGGGAAGTAGTCCATGCCACTCGGGGACAGAGCGGAGAACTAGCGGCTGCCTCTGGAAAATTCAGTGATGACTTTGATGAATTCCTTGATGCTGGCATTGAAATGGCCGGTCAAGCTCAGGTAAGTGACTGTGCTACTGGTGATGCTTGGTCCTGAGTTCACATATACCTTTCTGCTGAACATTTGGGACCTCGATTTCCTTGTGTATGTTGATAGAGACAAGCTTCAGGGAGCCTGGGGGTAGCTCTGTTCTGTATGCTTCTTGGGAAGATCCATGATCCATGATGACCTCATTAGAATGGCTCTCTCCAAAGGTGGTATCAGACTTGGATCCTTGCCGGTGAAAGAAGTATTTCCAGGCTCCAAAGGATGAGTTTTTCTTTTCTTGTCCTTCCTTAGGCAGTTCCTCTTTGTACTTAAGCCATTTGGGGTAGAAACATGGGTTGCATTTAACAAAGATTAGAGTAGCAGATTGGAATTTAACATAGCTTGGTAAAAGTTTGTGTTTATAATTTTCTCAAGCTGGTTGGCACATTTAAATCTATCTTTTTGAAACCTAGTATCAAACAATTAAATTTTCCCTCCTACAAATGAATAGATAAACCTCTTTTTTAAAGCAAGGGAACATGACAAGCCTAGTTATCACTGTTTTCTGAACTCCAGTGATCTCCCTAAGAGAGATCAAGAGTATTTCTTGCCCTCTTGTCTACAAAAGGTGTTTTCTTTTTCTTTTCTTTTTCTTTCTTTTTTTTTTTTTTTAATTTTCAGATGCTAGGCCAGGTGAGAAATGTGTCTTTTTACTGTGTAGACACTGCCAGGATGTAATCAGCCCTGAGAATAGAGACAATGTGGGTCGTTTGTGCCAGGCTGAGATGTACAAGCTGCTTGACAACCCAGGCATTGTTAAGCAAGTTGCTGGAATTGTTTGTGGGGAGTGTGTCTGTATGCACGCGCTTAGGAACGCAGCTCCTGTTAGACACTAGGGTAGTTAGGATAGATTCCTGTCCCTAGAACGTGATGTGTGGAGGGGCATCTCTCTGGATAAGGGCATCCGCTGGTCAGCATCCTACAGAGTAGGCGTCTGGAGACAGGGTCTGCATAATGGGATCAGTACAGATAACTCACTTCTATTTCAGAATGCTCCCTGTAGCCCTGTGAGTCCCAGCGCTGATATACAGACCATAGTTAGTGTGGTTCCTTTTGACTTTCCAGACTAAAGAGGACCAGATCCAAGTGATAGGTAACCTCAAGAATATCTCCATGGCATCCAGTAAGCTGTTGCTAGCTGCTAAATCTCTCTCCGTTGACCCAGGGGCCCCTAATGCAAAAAATCTCTTAGCAGCAGCTGCAAGGTAAGAGGGGGAAAAAAAGAAGGGGTTATACTGTGTCATTGTGACAATTCTTTCTTCTTATAATGTCTTTAAATGCTTGGTTCTAGCCTCTTGTTGCTACCTGTACTGCCTGTGTTCCTTGTAAGTAGTGGAAATGAACACTTGGACTTTTGGTGGTTTATGAAAAGTTGATTATTTATGCATTTACATTATGTTTTAAATGAACATGTAGGCATTTAATAATGGTTTATTGTATGGAATTTAAAGTTACAGTTTTCTTCCCACAAGACTTTTTTCTCCTTTTAATCCTAATAACTCATATTTCCATAAGTGATTTAAAATTTGCAAAGTACTTTGCTGACAACAGCCCCAAGAGGTAAGTAGTATGAATATTATTTTACTTGAAATGTATTTGTCCATTTTACAGATAAGGAAACTCAGGCCATCAGTGGTTAAATGAATTGCCCATGTTCACATACCTAATAAGTGTCTGGGATGGAATTTGAACCCACATCTCTCGATTCCAAATCTGTGCAATCTGTACTAAATTCTAAACTTCATTGATTTTGCAGGCTTAGTTTAAAATGAGTTTTTGGCTGCTTGATCCTTGGACAGCTGGGTGACCCATTCAGTTTCTTCCTCTTTTTTAAGCACTAAGTATAGCTAAATTCCATGTTTACCATTGCATTTGGTTACCATTTCTTCCACCCAGAACAGTAACATCGTTGATTGATTTCTCATTCCTCGGGAAGCTGCTTCAGAGTTTTCCTTTTGCTTGTGGAGCCGCCAAGCCTTCTTATGGGCCTAACCAGAACTCTTGATTCTCTCTCTTCCATTCCTAGATGGTTTTTCAGTCTGTCAGAAACTAGAGCTACCAGAGAATAGACAAATACCTTAAGATCTTTCAAATTCCACTTTTTTTTTATTCTGAATTTAACGAACACCAAATAAAGTGGGCATTTCCACACATATATTTGAATGGAAAAATGGGATTGTACCCAAAACAATGAATCTCTCTTGTGTACAGCGTGTTTTTCTTTTTTAAATAAATTCAAATGTAATTACCATAGCTTTCTTCCTTGTCAGTGGCTTCCCTACCCCCACCCTTGGCTTTCCTTCTTCTTCTTCTTTTTTTTTTATTTTTCGGCTACCCTGCTCCTATCTTCTCCATTACCATTGCCAACATCCCCCATTAGAAAGAAAAATTATAAAAATGGAAACAAAACTCTTAAAACAAATATGCATGGTCAATCAAAACAAATTTCCCTAGTATCTCAAACTGTATGGCTTATCTGAATCTTGAGTCCATTGTCTTTGTTTCAGGAAATGAGTAGCAGGCTCCGCCATTGGTCCTCTAGAATCATAGTTGGTCATTGCATTTATCAGTTTTGAAGTCTCTTTCAAAGTTGTTTTTCCTCATAAAGTTATTGTTATTGTATAGATTCTTTTCCTGGTTCTGCTCATTTCATTCTTTGTTAACTTCATGCAAGTCTTCCTAAGTTTCTCTGAAACTGTCTATCCCTTTCATTATTTCTTACAGCATAATAATATTCCATTATGTTCATGTAACATAATTTGTTCAGGCGTTTTTCCATTGATAGGCAATGACTTTGTTTCCAGTTCTTTGCTGCTATGAAAAGAGCTTCTGCAAATATTCCTGTACATACAGATCCTTTTTCTTTTTCTTTTTCTTTTATCTCTTTGAAGTATAGGCCTACTAGTGTTATCGTTGGTTCAAAGGTGATGCACAATTTAGTGACTTTCCAAATTGCCTTCCAGAATAGCTGGAGTATTTAACAATTCCACCAGTAGCCCATTAGCAAGCCTCTTTTTCCTTAATCATTCCAACATTTGTCAGTTTCTTTTTCTTTCACTTTTGTCAGTCAAGTAGTTATAAGGTAGAACCTCGACTCAATTTTCTCTAAACATTAGTGATTTGGAACATTTTTTTTTCGTGGGTTTATTCATAGCTAGAATTTCTTCCTTTGAAAACTACCTGTTCATTTCCTTCACCCATTCTATCTTTTGGGGTATGACTCTTGTTCTTACAAATTTGAATCAGTTCATTGTATATCTTGGATATGAGGCTTATATCAGAGAAACGTGCTATAGTGATTTTTTTCTGCAGTTAATTATTTTAATTTTAATCACAAATTTTTTTTTTACAAAATTTTAACTACAAAAGTTTTTACTGTGCAAGCAAGCTTTAGTTTTATGAGATGTGATCAAAATTGTCCATTTTCTCTTTTGTGGTCCTCACTATCCTTTCAGGAGCTCTTCCCCTATCCATACTTATGCTCCATTTCTTAATTGACTTGCAAAAGTAAGGACTCTTGCACTTTGGAGACCTATTGTTCTCTCAGTTGGGTTTTTAGCAACTGTTGCTGATTCTTTACTCTTCCTCCACCTCCCTAACTTGCCAAGACCCTTTTGATAAAGCTCTTCCCAGATATCTCTCCTCAGATGGCTTTCATTATCTTACATTTTTTAAATGACCTCAAAATTACAGTGACTTCAAAGTTTCCATTCTGGAACATGCTGTTCATTGCCTTAGATTGTGCGAAGGAAAGTCTAGCAGAGTAGAACTAGTTTTCAGAGCTGAGATATCCTAGGGGAAGGTCAAAATTGGTCTTTTAAAGTTCCAGGTATCAAATAATAGCGTCGCTCCAAATGAATGTCATTACATTCATACTTCAAATTCCTACTTAGAAAATTGAAGAAAAGTTGAGGATAAACGTGCCCCCCCCCTAAAAAACTTAAAAGAAATCTTTCCTGGACATAATAAATTATCCAAAGTCTTCTGTCAGTTAAAGTGAGCATAGAAGCCCAGGGGTCATTGAAAACTATCCTGTTGCATTGCTTTGCCTTTTAATAGCTCATCTAGGAATCATTAGATCATAGATTTAGAACAAGAAGGAACCTTGAGAGACCATCTAATCCAACCCTCATTCTACAGCTGAGGAAATGAGATGCAGAGAGGTTAAATAATCAACATCACACAGAGTTAAGTAATGCTAATGTAATTATACCATCTCCCTTTTTTTTTTAAACAAATGAGGAAACCAAAGCTCTTTAAGGCAGTGTGGCACAGTGGAAAGAGTGATAAACTTAAGTGCTGACTATGGAGTCATCAGACCTGAGTTCAAATCCCAGCCCTACTATTTACAGTAGTGTACTGGATAGAGTTCCAGTCCTAAAATCAGGAGGACTCATCTTCCTGAGTTCAAATCTGGCCTCATACACTTACTGGCTGTGTGACCCTGTGCAAGTCACACTTAATCATGTTGGCCTCAGTTTCCTTATCTGTAAAATGAGATGGAGAAGGAAATGGCAAACCACCCCAGAATCTTTGCCAAGAAAACTCCAAATAGGGTCACAAAGCATTAGACATGACATACCTTGTGACTTTATCCTATGGCCCTATGACTTGGGCAGGGTTTCCCAGCTAGTATATACACAGCTCAACTGGAATCAGAAGACAAGCCCCCTGAGTCAAAGTTGAGCGCTCCCTCCATTGCATGCTACAGATTAATCAAGTAAGAGTGATGAAATTAAAATAGCTCCATCGCAAGGGCAAACTATTGTGAGGATGCTGGCAGCTACTCCCCAGGAACTCAGCATCTTTTGTGGAGCATTCTTCTACATAGTTTTAGTCCAGGTACAAATTTTGGGAGCAAAGAAGGGGTCTGTTCCTGTCAGGGTTACATCTTGGGGAGGTTGCTGTAACCTTCGGCTAGGGGACTCCACTGCAAAGGATGAGCATGTAGAGTGGCCAGACACCATCTTAAATCTTCAGCACTCCACTCATTGTTTCTCCTCCTGTTATAGGATGAAAAGATCTTAGATCTGCATCCAGGGATGCCCATAGAGGTCACCTAGTCCTGAGGGATTGAGCACACAGCTCACACCACTCTAGTGGCGCCTGAACCATATTAAAATGTAATTCAGAAATACTTAGCATAATAAAAATATAATAGAACATAGGTAATGTTAGTATGTGGTTTTCTGAGTCAGTCTGCAGCCTGCAGGGATCCTTATATAAGGGCTAGGAGCCTCATTTCTGTTTGAGTTTGACACTAAGTCAAGTCTAAGTACTTCATTCCATAGGTTAGGAAACTGAGCCTCAGCCAGAGATGAAGTGACGTGCCCAAGGTCACAAAGGTGACCCAAAAAGTGTGTTCTTTCCACGGTACCCTTCTGCTGCATATTAAATTATCAAGATTAGAGTTCAAATATATCCCAGACATAATCTAGTAAAAGCATTCATTTGATTTACTTTTTTCAATGAAATTTTGTTGTCTGTTCTAAACTATTAGAAAATAGTCACCTGTGGAAATAAGGGGAAAGCAATACATTGGGCATAAAACTGTAAACTCTTCACTTGCAGTGTTTTAAGTGTACATTGACTTAAAAAAGATAATAACAAAATAATCTCTTGGTTTCTGTGTCCCCTTTTGAGCTCTTTTCCTTTGATGTATTTTTCTCCTATTGTTGCATAGTTACTGTCAGTAGGACTTTTGTTCTGATTGTCCTTTATTCTGAATCATATTTCTTCATAGTCTTCTTATTGGTCACTTAATATGGGGAGGTACTATATTCATATATCACAGTTTTAGCATTTTCACAGCCTTTGAACGAGAGATTCTTAGCCATTTTTTGTGTTCTGGACCCCTTTTCACGATCAAGTTTTAAAGTGTAAATATATAATTCATAGGATTAAAAAGAAACCAATTATTTGAAATACAGTTAACAGAATATTTTTAAAAAACAAGTTCACAGACCCTGGGGTGTGAACCCCTTGCTTTAGACACATTGCCAGCCCCTCACTTTGCACAGAAGAGGACATTGAGGCCCAGAGAGGTGACAGTCTCTTTCTTAGGGTCACACAATAGAAAACCCAAGACTAGATCTTTGGGCTTCTGATTCCCTGGTCATTGCTCTTTTCATTACCCACCCTGATATCCCTTGGTCATTCATATGGCTGTCCTGTGACTGAACGGTAATGCCATTGTTGCTTTTCAGGGCATGAACAAGCCAGTCCAGTGTCTCAATCCTGAACTTCCTGCCCTCCCTGCTCCCCTCCCCCAACCCCCCAGCATTTTCAAACTTGAGTCTGTTGTCCTTTGTTGGACTGTTCATCCCTTCTACCCATGGGAAATCCAGTTTTCTTCTCAACAGAAAATGGAACACTGCTTTGTGTAATGGACCCTCATTTCTTCCTCAGGATAAAAGAAAGGGAAGGGGAAGGGCAGAAGACATTTGAAGAACCCAGTCATCTTGTTTCAGATGTCTACAGTGGCACGGCTTTCACTTTATTTTCATTTGCTTTCATTTCACATTAGGGATGTGGAAACTTGTTTATTTCCTTCAATTGTGCTGGTTCAGGATGTTGCCAAATCTCATGAGTCTGGTTGAGTTGAGAACCATTTTCTCAGGTTTCCACCAATCCCTGTCTCGGGATAAGCAGCTGGGTGGGTGTTCTCTGATTGCGTCTAGAGACTGAGAAACCAATTTTCAGTTGCAAGAAAAGGATGCTCTACCTCTGTTCTCCCTCCCTGTTGCTGTTACTGACACTGCAACCTTGCCAAGCCCCTTTCATGAAATATTCGACAACTTGAGAAGCAGTTTACCCTTCTCCCCTTCCAAAGCTGCCCTAGAGGCTGAGGTTATACTGGGGATCATAGGACCCATTTCCACTTCTGTGCCAACCTTAGCATTGACTTTCTAGGAACCTGCAATTTAATTAACACCTGTCTCACTCGTTGCCACTTGTATTTTGCTATTGGTCCCTGCTGAGTCTGCTTGAGCTCCTGAGAGACTGTCACCAAAGCTGGAACAGCAATTCTCTTTGTATAAGAGAAGAGAGGGGGGAATTGGGATGTGCAAGGGGAAAAAAATGGTCTTTTTTGCATTTGCCTTTGATCATACTATTTCTTCCTCCTCAGTCCTAATTGCTCTCCTGCTTTGTTTCTTTTCATTTGAATAGTAGCCATTCTTTAGAGTACAAATCAAACCCTACCTCCTTTAAAAAGTCTTTTATGGCTACTCCAACCTCACGCTGATTTCTTTCTTGCCATTCCAGATCTTGTATTGGCGTTAGATTGTTTCAACTACAGTCTTCTCTCTCCCTCCTCTAAACCTGGAAAATATATAATCCATCTGTCTGTCTATCCACATCGATGTACTAAGTGTGTGTGTGTGTGTGTGTGTATGACTACAGCTATATGCATAGACAGTATATAGATATAGATAGATAACATATATTGTATATAAATATGTATGTGTGTGTATATATGTGTATATATGTGTATATATAGTCTGTTGCATATACATATGTGTGTGGAGAGGGAGGGGAGAGAGAGAGACAGACAGATGGACAGTCTTCTTGGGCAGTGTTTTGTGTCATCTCTTTTCTGGGTTTCTTATATTCCTATTTACGTTTTTGAAGGCATATGTCGCACTTCTCTAAATAGATTGTAATTGAATTCAGCAAACATTTATTCAGGGCCCCCCGCCCCATGGGTAAAGTCTGGTCTATAGTGAGAAGTATTCAAGACAAGGATCCAAGTTTTATAAGTCATAACTCTTCTACTACACCTAGTATTGTACCTTGTAAATAATGGGGAGCAGCTAGGTGGCATGGTGGGTAGAGCTCCAGCCTTGGAGTCAGGAGGACCTGAGTTCACATCTGGCCTCAGACACTTGAAACTTACCAGCTGTGTGACCCTGGGCAAGTTGCTTAACCCCAATTTCCTCAAAAAAAAAAAGCCTAGAGAGTAAATAATGGGCATTCCACAAATATTTGTTGGTCACTGAATCTCTTTATCTTCACTAGAATTTAAGTAATTCAAAGTCAGGAATAGTGCCTTCACCTTTTTTCCCTGTGCTGTATCCCTTAAGATACTCTAGTTTGGGTCATTTTAGTGTCACTGAACATTGAACAGTTTTCAGTTTAGAAAGTCCTTCAGTAATCTTTGAAGCTGGAGGCTAAGGTCTAGTTGCTTTTATCCTTGAATAGAGGAACGTCCCTGGTTTGTGTTTTCATTATCAGTCACGCCATCCCAGCGCCATATGGTAACTGCCAGCTCCAGTATGTTTAATGTATAATAATCTCTTGAGTGTCCTCTGTAGAAGTTTGCGATTTCCTGAGTCAAATACATACAGCCTTTCACTTTGGGCACCCTTGACTTCATTTGTTTATTCTTTCTCTACACTCTGAAATGAGTAAATGAGTGTGACTGATAGCCAAATCAAGGCTACTCAGTGTCTGTCCTTATTGCCCAATGAGTTCCTCAAGCATAAGTACAAGCCCTTACTTTTAGAATCTAATGTTCTACACCAGCTGACCCTGACATTGGTCAGAGCTGAAGACCAACCAAATGAAGAGTAGACCCACTGGAAAAAGCGTAAACTACATGAAGCAATATTTCTGTACAAATACCAAGTGATCCTGACCTACCTCACAACTGCTGTGCCACTAGTAATGGGGTGTGTCGATATGTACTGATTAAGACTTATTAAGCCCTAGTCAGGCTCTTGTCCCCTCAATGGCACTGTGACAACCATAGTATAAGGTACAATCCTGCTCTACCTTTGAAGGGGGTGTCACTCTATCCCAATATTGTTTCGCCATTGCGTTCAGTGGAGGAAAAAATATCCCTGTTTTGTCATATGTTGTCCCAATTGAGTTACCCAAGTGTTGGATTTTTCGCAACTAGAGTTACTAAGGAAAATCTGTGGGCAAATGAATGAATTTGACCAGAGTCACATGGGGGGGCAGGATTTTTAGTTCTTTCCCTACCCAAAGTTCAAGATTTTTTTTTCCTTTCTCTCCCCTAGCTCATCACCTTAAGTAAATTTAAAATTCAAACTAGAGTCTAGAGTCTTCTCATCAAATAATTAAGCTGATTGTCCTTTGTATATTAGAAAAGCCTCTTCATTCAATTTTGCATATTCTCTGCCAAACTCAAAACAATTTATTAGTAAAATACTTTCTTTCACTGACTCCAAATCCTCTGCCCTTTCCACTGAACCAGGATTCATGGAAGAGGTTTGAAGTTGCAGCTTGGTACTGTCCAAAGAGCAATGGATATGGAGTCCAAAGACCTGGGATTTATTACTTTCAGGGCTCTGCCACCAAGAGCCTCTGGCCTCAGTTTCATCATCTACAAAAGTGAGAGACATACAGCTTTCCTCACTAGGTTGGGGAGGACTAAATGTGACCATATATGTTAAGAGCTTTGTAAACCAGAAAGCACTATAGAAATGTCTCAGGTGCTGTTGTCATTTTTATTATAGGACTTGAATTTGGTCATGAAGAGGAAGAGTAACTCACATTTCATTATGGTTCACTAAGTCCACAAAGGCACTTACTTACAGCAACCCTGTCAAATACGGGCAGATTTTAGATCAATGGAAAGAGTATTCTAGGCAAAAGGGAATACTGAACAAAGGCTTGGAGGTGGGGATGAGAATGATGTGTTGGGGTGGGGAGCATGATACATTGAGTTGGCTTTATGTTGGAAGTTATAAGAGGTAATTTTGGGTGATTTGAGTAAGAGCCAAATTATGGAGAGAATTAAAAGTCAAGCTGAAGATTTGTTTTCTTTTTTTCCTCCCTCTCCTAACCTTGTTATTGTTCAGTTGAGTCCAGCTCTTTGTGACCCCATGGACGATATCATTCATGGGGTTTTCCTGTAGTGGTTTGCCATTTTCACTTCTCCAGTGGATTAAGGCAGCAAAGGTTAAATGACTTGCCCAGAGTCACACAGCTAGTAAGTGTCTGAGGCCAGATTTTAACTTGGGTCTTCCTGACTTCAGCCCCAGCACTCTATCCACTGAACCACCTAGGTAAACAAAAATTAAGGGGCTTGCCCAAAGTCATACAGCTAATCTGAGGCCTGATTCCAGACCCCTAACCTTACTTACTCTGTGTTAATAAAAGACATTCACTAATTTAAGTAGCACCTCAAGGAAGTTTTTTCTCATTCACATTCTCCTCACTGGAACATGTTCACCTAGACTCACATACACCCTCCTATCTTTGGCTCTAGCTCTTTGCCTCTCCTTAACTCTGTTTTACCTTGAAACACAGTAGCCACCTCTGTGAGGTCTTCAAATTTCAGTGCAGTACATAGTAGTGAAATGTGTGCCCTTGACACAATCCAGCTCTCTGAATGATGGATATCTTGTAGCCTAGAGTAGGTGGCAGTCTCTGCCTCCCATTCTAGAAGAGGCTGCTTAAGGAGGATTGGACACCAAGAATGCCCAAAGTTTTCAAGCTTTCCCAAAGGTACACGGTGGTCCCAAAACAGTGCCAAGATTGGATCTAAGGTTCTGGCTTATTTCTTTGTGGCCCTGCTGTCTTTACCCAATCCTCAAATGAAGATCACATTTTTATTAAGGAATACGGTTCAGACCTGCATTTAAGGACTATGAATTCATGTGGGAGTATATGAAAAGTAGTTTTAAAATTCCATTGCACTGTTTACAGCATGCCAGTGGTAATTAGTAGTCTCTAATCTTAGAAATTGTAAGAGGAGATGTCCAGATTATTCCTTGTAAATAGCTAATGAAAGGTCTTGAAAACAGTATGATTATATTACTATTTGAACTCCATTGGAAAGTCTCACTCAACTATATATATTGAGATAGTCATTAATTCTGGAAAGAAACACAAGTTCCTCTCAGAAATCAGACCAATAATCAGAAACAAGGTAATGATTCTGCTCTGCTTGAGGGAAAAATTTCCTTCCACAATTTTGTTTCTTTTGGGTTTTTTTTTGTTTTTTTGTTTTTTTGTTTTTGTTTTTTGTTTTTGTTTACAACCTAAGTTTATAGAAGAGCCATGAATGGGTGCCATACCCTCCTTAATTAATTAATTGAATTTCTTACAAACTGGAAAAATAAAATAAAGATAATTTCATCATCAATCTCTATTAAAAAAATTTTTTTTTCCTTCCTAGAGCTGTGACAGAAAGCATTAACCAGCTCATCACACTGTGTACCCAGCAAGCACCAGGCCAGAAGGAATGTGACAATGCCCTCAGGGAACTTGAGGTATTATTACATGGGATGACGCTTAGAGATTTCAAAGGGTGGAAGGACAGGTGCCATCCTTCCATTTTCTTGTAGGATTACTGCCCTGTGCCTTTCTTGTTTCCTAGTCTTTCTGGGAAGGACATTGTAACCTATCCTCATGGACAGGAATTCCTCCTGGTGGAGCTGAGAGTAGCATCATTACTGCCTCTACTCTTGTGTTTAGGCAGAGATGTATTTTGTAGAAAGAGTCTCATATATGCAGGAGGAGAAAGTAATAGTTACCAGCTGCTCTTTGGCTGTTGCTATGGATATAAGACCCAAACTGAACAACCTGTTGAGGCAAATTAAGATAATGGTATATCCTGAGGCAGTTGAGAATGACAGCTCGCCTGAACACGCTACTTACTGAGGGAAGAATACATTTTGCCTGTTCGTTTTGTCTTACTAGAGTTCTGGGTGATTCTTCAGGCAGGGTGTTACAAAGTGATACTCTTTGACCAAAACGGTTAGAGAGCAGAGTCAAGAGTCCTGGGGCTCCCCATGACCTGATACTGATACTGTTGCAGATATCTGTCTAAAGTGGTAACTCTTGTACTTTAGAATGAGATACAAGTATTTGTGACAGAAAATAAATGAAAGTCAGTCCCTCCCCAACTCTTGAAGAACCAGCCATTCTATAGATAGAGGGCATATTAAATGGACCAAATGGATGTCTCAGTAAAAATAAATTGGTTGTATTTCCATGGACATTTGATTTCCCTACAGAGATGCTGCTTGGCTGTCAATCATTCATTCAGGTTGTATGTTCTTCAGTCCATGTAGTTCTGACATCTTGGGATCACCCAAGCATCTGGAGGAAATTGCACAATCAACCAGAAATAATTCTGACTTCCCACTGGCCCATGATGTAGTCTCTATAATTGACTTTTTATTCCTGGCCTTGGAGTAGTAGCCTGGAACTCAGGATGTACAGTTACTCTATAAAAATTGCTCAGACTCCTCTCCATGAGCCTTGAATTTAAATCTACATGTATCTCAACAAAACCAGTGGCGTCCTTAGGTCTTTTCCAAAATGTAATACCAGAAATCAAAGTCTTCTACAATTTTTAGACGATAGGTCTTCATGATAAACGGTAGGGTACTCTTTTTTGTCCCCTTAGCTCAGGTCACTTCACTCACTGCCCACCACAAAGGAGAGAAGCTTGAGCTGAGTTTAAGAACTGTGAGTAACCTTATCACCCATTTTTGCCAGGGTGACACAGCCTCCAGAGCCCTGATCTTGTATATGATTTTTGTACTGTTTGTGAAAAGTAGAGCTGACTTGATCACCTTAAACGCAGGGCCAGCTGTTTGTCTTTACTTGGGAGCCTAGCGTTACATCAGCTTAGCTGTTTTTTCTTCTACGCTGTGTTTTTAAGTGGTCTGGTGGTTGAAGCAGGGACAGAAATCTTGATTGAATATGCCAGCTGGCATGGGCAAAAAGTATTCAGGTTTGTTTGTCTCCCCTTTACATAGAAAATAATAAGTTCAAATTATATTTTAAAATGTATTTCATGCCTGAATTCTATCTGAAGATGCTTTCATTAGGGAGGATGGAAAACAAAATTAAAATAAAATAATGGCAGTTAGTATTTAAAAAGAAAAAAAATAGGATTCTGAATAGTCCATTTAAAATAAATCCTATTTAAATGAATTTTGCTTTAAGGTGAATTCTTCAAAAAAAGTAAAACTAATGATAGATGAAGGAATTTACATGGTTGGTTAGCTGAACCCAAAACAGTGGAAGCTATGTGAAATAGGTTGTAGTTTTGAGGTTAGAAACAACAGAAACAGTGATTAATTGGAAGAAAACAAGGGGAAATGAGTTTTGCTCCACAAAGGGTTCAATATTTATTGATAATTTATTTTTAGAGAGAGAATTTTTTTTTTGATTTGAAAAATCACATTTGGTGAGATTGTGCTCACCAGGTACCGTCCTGGGTTGAAATTTGGTCTGATTTTACCTTCATAATTGATCCTCAGGTAGCTGAAGCAGTAGGAATAGTCTATACATACATGGAGATAATGGAGATATTCTGTGATCTTGTTAATAATAGCAGATAGGCGCTTGTACTCAGAGGAAGGCAGAAAGAGTTTATTATCTCAGGGTTGATGCTTTTGTAAACTGCTCAGAATGCAAGGTAGTTGAATGAGTTACTTTCATCCTTAATAATCACTGCCTGATTAAGTTTTCAGTTATTTGAGGGGAACCTGTCTTTTAAATTGATTGGGTCATAGATCTAGAGGGGACCTCAGAGGTCATCTAGTTTTTGTTTTTATAAATGAGGAAAATGAGGCCATGGAAATTTTAAGAGATTTGCCCAAGGTCATTTAGGTAATATAGCATCAGAGGCAGTTTTTTAACTCAGGCTCCAGAACAATTGTTCTTTCCACTCTCTCTTCAGAAATGGGGTCATCTGCCTTTAAATGTCACCATACTTTTTACCCTGTACCTTAAACTGAATACAGATGCCATTGGGTTATGGTGGAAAGAGCACGCCATTTGTGACTGTGGGCAAGTCTCTTGACCTTCAGTATCTTCATCTGTAAAGTGGACTAGATGACCTGTGAGGTCCCTTCTATTATATCAGAAACATTCTCATCATCTTTCCTATCTGATGTTTCTTAAGACCTCATCATCAGGACAACTTATGAAGAAAAAGTTGGCTTCTGAAATATATAATATATCCCTATTATATAATATGCACCACTAGTTCAGTACATAGGAATCTAGGTTAGACTTTTCTCCTTGATAGCATTTGAATACAGCTCACCCAGGACTTAGATAACAGATAACCAAAAGTGTGATGGTTAGTTCATGGTGCCCATATAGAGAAGGACAAAAATAACACCTTCACAGATGGAGTCCAGGAGGTTTAAGAGTTAGTGGCTTTTTTATGGCTTTAAAAAGGAAAGCAAACCAAATTAATCAACCAATCTAAATTGTTTTTCTCTCAGACTAGTCACAGATGAATTGTCCTTTCTCATCATGCTTTGCCTACCCATGAAGACAGTAAGGGAAAAAAGTTTCAGAGTTCAGATGCTGAAAGATCCCATCAATTATAAATACAGAATCAGTCAGTGAATGAGTCCTTGAAATTTCACTCTACTTTCATCTCTAAAGGATTGACTAGGAAAATCTTCCATTGCCACATCCCCTCACCTCTACCCTACTCTATTAAGTATTGGCAATAAAAGTAATCAACCTCTAGTTTAATTAGCACTTGCCTAATTAGTACTATATCTGATTAACAAAAGTGGTCTCAAATAACTTATGCTTGCTTCAAGAATTCGAAGTTTACCTACTTAAAAGTGAAATGAACACTAGTGATCAGAGCTCTACGTATAGGGGAAAAAAATTTATTATTTGTTCACAGTAGTCTGTCGAGTCACATTTCATTCCAACGCTTTAAGGTTTTTGTTCTCTTTCTGCAGACTGTTAAGGGAATGTTGGATAATCCCAATGAACCTGTTAGTGATCTCTCCTATTTTGACTGCATTGAGAGTGTAATGGAAAATTCCAAGGTAAGATTGCTTTTGTTATAGTAGCCTGGATCAGCTTTCATGTGTGTAAATTAAGGAGCCATGTGTGTTCACATGTGATAGAGATGTGTGTACGTGTATGCACACATGCATACAGATAAACACACCAAAGGCTGGGAGCCTCTGCAGTGATATATTCATGTGATGACTTCTTCCGTGAGTGTATGTGTACACAGGCACATGTGTGCACACATCTTTATGTACATATACACGTGTGTGTATGAATATATTTATGAACACCATGGTCCCTCAGGTCCCTTCTGGCTCTTTCTCCACCCCCCCCCTCACACACACACACACACACACACACACACACACACACACACACACACACATGAGGAGAGAAAGAAATGGAGGGAGGGAAAGAGAGAGAAATATATATGAGAGTACATATATTTAGATATTTGGACTCTTGTGCCCAGAGAATGTTTTTCCAGCTACATTGAAGTTCATTTTTGAAATGCCCTACTTCTTCATTTCCTTTTAATTATAATTAAGACTTTGCTTTTCTGTTTATAAGTTAATCTGCTTTGCATATCCAGGAAATAAAGTTGTTTTCCTTTAATCATTAGGAAAGTATCATATACTATTCTCATTACCATAGGAATTACTGTCTAAAAGATCTTTATCACTAAAATGGCATATAGATTTGGTGGTGCCACCACCTTACTAAGAGAAAATGCAAATTAATTCTATTTATTCTTCATTTCACTACCTGTGGAGAAGGTTTAATTGTAATACATATACACCTACCGAGTAGTCTTTCTTGAAGAATTAGCCACACCGATAAGCCCTTTTAAGTACTCTTGAGTATACATATAAAATTTATAATAAATTATCATCCAAAATAAGGTAAATATAAATATAAAATCTAGAATTGTTACTGCTTTCTTTCTGAAATTATTCTAGTAATAAATACATTTTTATTTTAATACTTCCTTGCACATTGATACTGCGAAGTAAATTTCTTGGTACATTCAGACATGTCTGCCTCTTTATGACCTTGTGGGCCACAGCATAGCAGTGCTGTCCATGGGCTTTCTTGACAAAGATACTGGTGTAGTTTGCCGTTCCTTCTCCAGTGGATTAAGGCAAACAGAGAGTAAATGACTTGCCCAGGGTCACGTGGCTCGTAAGTGTCTGAGGCAGGATTTGAACTCAGATCTTAATGACTCCAGGTTTAGCAGTCTATCCACTGAGCTGCCTCTTGACACATAGTAGACACTTCCTAAATGAATATTGAATTGGATTCAGTCAGTCAACAAACATTTATTAAGCACCCCACTATGTGCCAGGCATTGTGCTAGTCTTAGGTGATACAAAGACAACAATTAAAACAGGTCCTGCTTTCAGGAAGCATGCATTCTGTTGAAATAAACATTTATTGAACGGCTTTATCTTCATAATTAGCTGTTACATTTAACTCTAGAAATATGCAGCTCTAGGAATTCCCAGCTTAGAAAGAGACACCCAGGGGCAGGTAGGTGGTGCAGTGGATAGAGCACCAGCCCTGAAGTCAGGAGGACCTGAGTTCAGATCTGACCTCAGACCAAACACTTGACACTTACTAGCTGTGTGACCCTGGGCAAGTCACTTAACCCCAATTGCCTAAAAGTTAAAAAAAAAAAAAAAGAATTAACCTTTGGGGCATCTAGGTGGCGCAGTGGATAGAGCTCCAGCCTTGGAGTCAGGAGGATCTGAGTTCAAATCCAGCCTCAAACACTTGAGACTAGCTGTGTGACCCTGGGCAAGTCACTTAACCCCAAGTGCCTCACCAAAAAAAAAAAAAAGAAAGAAAAAAGAAAAAAAAAAGAGACACCCAAGTGATATGTACTTTTGATACTCTTATATGAATATGCCCTCTTCCATTAGAATAAAAGAGACTTTGGGCATGAAAGTTTCGTGCTCCCAATTTATCGTTTTTCTATTTAAAACTGAATTATTACAATTTGCCTGCCCTTTATTGTTATCAATAAGGGAGAAGACTAGAAAGAAGATAGAATTAAATTTCCTTGAAGTTTAGACTTTTATGTCAGCATTACCCTGTTGCACACACTGTTATTGGAGCAGTGCTGTCTTTGTTTCAGGTCCTGGGTGAGTCCATGGCAGGAATATCTCAAAATGCCAAGACGGGTGACCTTCCTCTGTTTGGAGAATGCGTGGGAGTTGCATCCAAGGCCCTCTGTGGCCTCACAGAAGCTGCAGCCCAGGTAAGTCCTTTTTGGCCAACTACATAGTAAGACATTGATTCCCACTCTCCACTTGAGATTCAAATGAGGATTTCCATGGATCTGCAAAAGAATCTTGAAGGTTATGGGGGGGGGGAAGATGTGAGCCTGACCCCTCATTCAGTCACAAGGCGAGGATTGGCAGCTTCTTTTAATAGTAAGAGGATAGGATAGGATTCAATCCAGTGCAGAGAAAGTGGCTCTAGAAGGGTTCTTGCCAGGTGTGGTGGTGCATGCTTATGATTTAACTACTAGGGAGGCTAGGTTGAAGCAAAAGAATCTTTTGAGCTCAGGAGTTCCATACTGCAGCGGGCTAAGATAATCGGGTGTGTGCACTAACCTTAGCATTAATTGGTGATCTTCCAGGAGCAAGGAAGGAAACTAGGTTAGCTCCTATGCTGATGAGCATAGGGCCAAATTCATGAGTAGTCCCTGTGTTTTGGAAGAAAGGAAGGAAAGAAGGGAGTTTGGATAGGTACCTTCCACATTTTTTTGTTTCTAAGTTGATATGGACGATAAGGTACAAGAGGACAGGAGAAGTTCTTAGCCAAGATGAATGGATGAACGAACAAAGCATTTAATGTGCTAGGCACTGTGGTAAATATTGGAGATGCAAAAACAAAAGCAGTCTCTACTAAGAAAAAGGAAGAAAGAAGCTGGAGGCAGGAGTTCTTAAGATATTTTGTGTCATAGACATAAAAATCAGTCTGGTGAAGCCTATGGACCCATTCTTAGAATGTTTTCAAATGTATAAAATATATAGGATTATAAAGCAAACCAATTATACTGAAATGTAGTTATTAAGATAGTTTAAAAACAAATTCGTGGACACCAAGTTAAGAACCTCTGCTCTGGAACTGGTCCCTCTCCCAGACAAAAGAGTTGAAATTATAACTTCCTACTAGTTGTAAAATCTCAAAGTTGGAAGCTCAACAGAAGCATGGTATCTTCCACATTTTTTTTGTTTCTTGTCTGAGTTGGTATGGAAGATGATATAGAAGAGGATAAGAGAAGCTCTTGGCCAAGATGGATAAAAGAATGAATGAATAAATAAAGTATGTAATTATTTACTGTTTACCAAGTATTGTGCTAAGTATTGGAAATGCAAAAACTGTCAAAGAACTTACATTCTAACATGAAGAAAACATGGGGAGTGGTGGCCAAAGAAGGGGCACTTTAGTCTGGAATGTTACTGGGAGGGTGAGTAGAGTCCTAGGAAGTAGATCGACACACCTCATCCAGGAACAATGGCAGAGGTGATTTGATTCTTCTAGAGGAGACATGGAAGCCTGCAAAGCAATTGAGGCTATGGAGGAGATTGAAGATGTCCTTGAGAGTGGGAATATATTGGCTGAGACTTTCCTGAAATAGAGGTCTAGAAAAACAGTTATTAATCAGTGCAGGGGAACCCTAGATTGAACATTTCTTTCAGCTTATTGTCTCTGGTGTGGGTGGTAAGCCTGTGGAGGAGACAGATGGCCTGAGAGTAGGGAATACAGAACTGTATATATTCCCCCAGTGATTTATCCTTTTTTAAAAATTGGTTTTTGAGCTATTGCAATTACTGTTATATGTCTTTGTTCTTATAAAAACAGGTACGACTTGTTTGAATTGCTTCAGGCCTTAGGATCACAAGGACTAATTGGTGTTCAAAAGTAGAGTTCAAGTGAGAAAAGGTTGGGACCCTCAGCAGTAATATATTAGATGTCACCCCTGCTCCTTCTACTGTGGACATCTTGTGAATTTTTGAAATAACTGTTTGGTTTCCTTAACTGACCCCAAAAGAGTCCACTGTTGCCATGTGTCCTCCCCAGAGAGGATTTGCATCTGTCTTGAATTTGGAAAGTTGAAGTGGATAAAAGAAATCCTCTAGTTATCTGAGTATACAACACTCAGTGCCATGTATGTTTCTGGGTTGTACGAATTGGCGTATTTTCACTCAGTTACTAGGAATATTCTTGGGACAGTCATACTTCATTATAGATTAAATGCTTTTTTTTCCCCTCCTGCAAATGTTTCAGTGATTTCGTATGTACTTCACTGTACCTGCATCAGCATGTCTCAGTCATTTTCATTATATCTGATTTTCACCAAATGTGTCAGCAGCTAGGGCTGAATATTTTATAGCTTGAATATTGTTTATCATTTTTAGCAATAGTGTCATCATGTTTACCTCCTGGTAGCCTCATGAGGTAGATAGCACAATCCCTATTTAACAACTACGGACACTGAGGCTGTAGAACTTGGCATGTTCTTCCAGTGTAGATAGTGAAGGTTAGAACCAGTTCATTCCATCCTCTTATTAGCCTTTGGAAGGCTGAGCGTGGCTCTTATGCAAAAAATACCACAGAAACTGTATTTGGTGCAGTAATCTGCCAGGTAGCCGCATTAGTGCAGAGAGCTGGTCCTGGAATCAGAAACACCAAAGTTCAAATACTACTTCAGACACTTGCTAGCTGTGTGACCCTGGGCAAATCATTTAACCACTGCCTGCCTCAGTTTCTCAGTTTCCTCAGCTATAAAATGAGAAATAGTAGTAGCACCTGCCTCCCAGGGATTGTTGTGAGGATCAAATCAGATCATATTAGTAGATGGCTTAGCATATTTCCTGGCACAGAGCAGGCACTTAGTAAACACTTATTTCTTTCCTTTGTTCTAGGCTGCTTACCTCGTTGGCATCTCTGATCCCAACAGCCAGGCTGGCCACCAGGGTCTCGTAGACCACATCCAGTTTGCCAGGGCTAATCAGGCAATCCAGATGGCTTGTCAGAATCTGGTGGACCCGGGCAGTAGTCCATCGCAGGTAACCATCTTGAGCAATGTACACAATGCTTTCCCAAGGCATCCAGCCTCCTACCGTAGTATATCCTAGGTAGGGAAAAGGAATTGTGAAGGTGGGGTGGAGACCTTGCACATCTCAGATTCACACGGTACATTGTTCTAGATAAAGAATTTGGGAGTCCTTGAAACTTGTTATAGATTGAAAATTAAAGCATGGTATCTTAGAAAACAGAAAACCTCTATTATTGCCTGGGTAAAATAAAGTCAACAGTGAGGGGGTTGGGGGGAGGATGGAGTATATGTCCTGTGTTTCTTTATGATACTTATGCAGCACTGGGGGCAACTAGGTAGCTCAGTGAATAGGGTGCCAGGCCTGGAGTCAGGAAGACCTGAGTTCAAGCTCCACACACTTACTACTTGTATGACCCTGGGTGAGTCACAACCCTGTTTGCCTCAGTTTCCTCATCTATAAAATGAGCTGGAGAAGAAAATCTCAAGCTACTGTAGTATCTTTGCCAAGAAAACCCCAAAGTGGGTCACAAAGAGTCAGACAGGACTGAAATGACTCAACAGCGACATCTAATCAAGTTTGCTGGTAATGCCAGTTTAGCAATGTTTTGTTATCTTCTCCTTTCCATAAAGACCTTTTAAGCTATGTGTTGCCTTTCTGTGGATATCTCTTCCTCTTCTTTTTCTCTTTTATTACCACCCTTTATTTTTGCTTTAGCCTCATTGCGTCTGTATAGAGCTATAACTAGGGTGATGCAGCAGGAATTTGTTTCAGAATGCTGAAATCTAGTGGGTGCTGTCACTATGTTAAATCTTTCAGCAGGATAGAAACAGCTGAGCTTGGCTCCTAGTTAGTAAAAATAATTAGTTAAAGGAGGAAGCTAGCCGTTTTCCTTCACTTCCTTGGTCCATTTGCCTACCTGGAATCCTTCCTTAACTCCCCTCCCTAATCTCCACCCCCACCCCCCTGTCCCATACCGGTACCTCAGAGTATTTGCCATGTTTCACGCTGTTTACCCCAGGTATATTTTTTGCTATTTACCCGAGTTGCAGAAATGTCTACTTTCAGCTCTGCATTTATATTTAGAAGGCCAGTTTGATTTATTCCATTTTTTACATCACTCTAGTGATGACCCTGAATGAATGATTGATATGTGGAACTAGTTCCATATATTTTGTTTAAGGAACGGGGAGGGGTACATACTGAATATATGCAGCAAAGGGTAACAGTTGTATGTAGGTTTCTCAGTAATTGATGTTAGGGAAGCTCAGAAATAGTAAGGACCTCAAGCCGCATTCCAATGGAAAAGAAAAAAGTCTCGTATGTTTCTCAGTGATGCCTAAGTCAGTATTGATAGCCTCATACTACAACATGTCAAAATCCTTGGCACCTCTACCTCTTTTTTCCCTCTTTATCTCCTTCAGGTCCTTTTTTTCCTCTTTCCCTTTTCCTTCCTTCTTTCCTCTCTTCCTTCCCTTCTTATCATATTCCCACCCTTCCTGCTGGCAGGAGGCTATGGAACCCCATCATCCTGTAAGACAATAGAGCCCAATGTCAGTAGACCTGAAATCAACTTTGGTACACGTGAGCTAATTCATATGGAATCTAGATTTTCAGAGCAAAGCTTCTGAACCAGATTCCCCACAGCACTCCGGTTCTCTCCTTTATAGGTTTTGTCAGCCGCTACAATTGTCGCCAAGCACACCTCTGCCTTGTGTAATGCCTGTCGCATTGCTTCATCTAAGACGGCCAACCCAGTGGCCAAGAGGCATTTTGTTCAGTCGGCAAAGGAGGTCGCCAACAGCACTGCCAACCTGGTGAAAACCATCAAGGTGGGTCACCGAACCATCTTCTGAAACATAGAAGCCTTTTCCTCCCCTCTGCTCATCCCCCCACAATATAGCTCAGTCTCTGAATGCCAGATTCATGTTTTGCTCTCAATGTTAATATTTCTACCCATGAAAAGTTGTTTTATTTCCAGATAGTATTCGTTAATTGCATATCCATGTGGGCCAATTTTGCTGCATTAACAGCCTGAAATTCTATCTACTTATAATGGGAAGGGTAGAGATTGTAGAGAAATAGAAATAGATATAGATATAGATATAGATATACCTATATGTATATATATATATATATATATAGATATATAGATATATAGATATACCTATATGTATATATATATATACATACGTATGTATGTATGTGTATATTTACTAAAAACTACATAGAATTCTGCTTAAATGTATTTTAAAAGTTCAGTTTTGTTTAAAAAAAAAGTGGGTCTGCAATCTATATCTGTGCAGAAAATATGTCCCCCAGGGTAGCAAATGTATGCAGATTTCCCAATTATTGATGATGGGGGAGCTCAGAGACTGTAAAGGCCTCAAGCCGCATTCCAGTGGAAAAGAAAAAAGTTATCCCAGGTTTTCTTGAAAGCCAATTTGTTTCCTCTTTCTAGAGACCATAAGAGTAGATATAAAATGGAAGAAGTGAAAAGTACAGGGAAGGGCAGTTGAAATCTTTCCTGAGATAAGTAATATGACAGAAATAGTACTGTTGTTTTTTCCTGATGGAACAAAGATTAGGAAAAATGGAAACATGTAGAAGGAAAGAGGCAAGGTTTTTTTAACAGAGAAATGCATTACCTATAGGTCATGAGTTACGTCTGTAATCCCCTTTCCTAAAAATGTTTTGTGACAGTATTGGAATGTTCTTATGCCATAAGAGATATGTCCTATGAATGTACTGGAATACTATTACACCAATTCCATAGTTAGGATCTTCCAAATCAAATATGACCAGGTGTCCCATCTTCAGTTGTTTCTTTGTGTCTTGTTGGTGTCCATGGATGACATTTGCTGATGTAAAATTAACTCATCTGAAAAAAATGAAATAAAATGTATACTTTCTGTAAAATTTAAAATATTGCTGTACTAAATTAAGGGAAAATGAAGAGGACTTTTATTCTCTTTAGCTTCCAGTGGCTCTTCTTTGCATCTTTCCTTGGTTTTAAACACTGAGTGATCTATATGCAAACCTCTCTCTTACAGTTCCTTTCAGATTCTTCTAGGGATGTCACTTTCTCATAGCAACTCACTTCAGTAAATGAGACTGGTGATGTCCTAAAAGACAAGCTTGCAAGTGATTATGTGAGTAGAGAGAAGGGAAGTGATGTTAGACTCAGCAAGATTTGGCAAATAATTAGAAAGAGGAGTGAGTAAAAGTAAAGCATTAAGGATGCCTTCAGAGTTACAAACCTTGGTGATTGGAAAGATGGTAGTCCTTTCAACAGAAACTGGGAAGTCTGGTGAAAGTACAAGTTTCGGGGTGTTCTTTTTAGTACATGTTGATTTTGAGATTCGTTGGGGTAAACAGGTAGAGTGTTCTAATAGCAGATGGTAATGCAGCACTAGAACTCAGGACAGATTTCAACCAGGTATAGATTTATAAAGCATTCTTGGGAAGGAGAGACTTTTTAAAATTTTCTGACTTCATTCACTTGAAGCACTCTGTGTGCAGACATATACTTACTATGTATATTCATGTATATTTATGTGTGTGTATAAATATAAATATATATGTGTGTGTGTGTGTATGCATATGTATATATTCTTTCCAAAGCTTTCATTTTTTTATTACTATTATTCTGATTACATCAATGAGAAAGTCTCAATTAGATCTAATCTTGGACTATAGATTGTAGATTTAAAACTGAAAGGGTCCTTTGAGGTTATCTGGTCTGACTCCTTCTCTGATTTTCAAATAAAAAACCCAAGGCCCAAGGATTATTTTGCCCAGGGTTATTTAGCAGTGATTAGCAAGTGGCATCCATCTTTAAGACTTGGTGATTATCCTTTTAATAATGAGGGTATGTCTACTACTAGGCCTGTACTCCAAAGAGATTAAAGAAGAGAAAAAATATATATTTGTACGAAAAGTTGTTACAACACCTCTTTTTGTAGTATCAAAGAAATGGAAACAAAGGAGGTTCCCATCAGTTGGGTAATGGCTGGAAAAAAATGGTTTGGTTTGGTTTGGGGCTTTTTTTTTGGGGGGGGGAGTGTTTTGTGACAGTATTGGAATATTCTTATGCCATAAGAGATATGTTCTATGAATGTAATGGAATACTATTATACCATAAGAAATGATAAAAGAAATGATTTCAGTGAAACCTGAGAAGATTTGTATGGGCTGATGCATAGTAAAATCAGGAGAACAATATTTATACATTACAGTCACAACAAACCACTTTGTAAAGTGGTTTGTAAAGACAAACCACTTTGAAAGCTGTAAAAACTGTGATCAAAAAAGGGATAATCAGCTGGGATTCTAGAGGACCAATTATGAAACATGCTGCTGGTTTTCTGAGAGAGAGGTGATGGACTCGGGACAGAATGAGAAATTTTTTAGGTAGGGCCAACAGGAGAATTTGTTTTACTCGGCAATGGCTATTTTGTTACAGGAATTTTATTGTTGTTGATCTTGTTGTTTCTGGTGGCTTAGGGGCCATGGGAGAAAAAGAAGATAGTTCTTTGGTCATTAAAAAAAACTAATTTTTTTTTAATGAGGTCATGTCCAATTTCTATTAGAACATCAGGAGTTGGTAGGATGGGGAGGAAGAGTGGGAAAGTAGAAACAGCATCAAGGGACAGAAGGTTACTGAATCCTTGATAGGTTGTCAAGGTCATGAATATCTGAAACCAAGCCATTTGTCTGTTGGCTACCCTGAGCTTTGAGTCTTGAGGGTTTCTTGTATTGGGAAATGAAATACAAGAGGCACATCATCAGTCATACCCATTCTCCTCCAAAGAAAATTGTGTAGCTGTCTTCTCTTTCCTCCTTCATTCAGCTTGTTACTCTAGTTTCAAATCAGATGTGTGGAATGGAATGTTATTTTAACTTGGGCAGTTGCACTGGTTGGATGCCAACTAAAAATTGTGCAAGAATGGCTTTTGTTTTTCCATGAAGCCAGAGCATGGCCTTGCCCCGTAAAGCAATACTTAGTTCATTCCCTTGAGATTAAACATTGGCACTGTTTTGCTCCCTCCTTGATAGTACGTGGCATGGCTGTAAGTATATTCTCTTCTTTCTTGCTTTCCCTTTTTAAAGTGGATTTTGCAAAAGAAAAAAAATGTTTGGCTGTGGTCTTTTCTTATTTCTGAGCCTTGTTGCAGTTGTCTCTGAGTCAGTGTAGCAGAGCAGAAAAAGAGAATGACTGGTATCCTAGGAAGCTGGGTTCTAGAATGTACTCTGTTAGCAGGTACCTTTGTAACAGGACAAGTGACTTTGGTTTCCTGGGCCTCCATTTCTTCTCCACTAAAATGGAGAAGGTGAACCAGATGATTTCCGTATCTCAATTTCTAGGCATCTGTGAGTTCTATCAACATCAAATTCATGTCTACCAAAATTGCCCTAGGGTATAATTGGATATATGTCTGTGTGCCATAAACCCCTCTGCAGTATGGTCAAGCATATGGGCCCCTTCTCAGAATAATTTTTTTAATTGCATAAAATAACATGCATAAGATTAAAAAAAGAAGTCAGTTACATTGAAATAAAGATGTCATTGTTTTCCCGTGCAAGTCCATGGACCTCCTGAAATTGATCCACATTCTTCAGGTTAAGAACCCTGTTCCATGAGATGAGAAGCAGTGTGGTAAAGCAGAGAATGCAGTGGCTGTACAGTCAGAGGGGTTGGAGATATTCACATAATCTTTCAATCACTACTTAGGTGACTTTGGGAACAAGCCACTTAACCTCTCAATGCTTCAGTCTCCTCAACTGTAAATTGAGGGTTTGCACTAAAGTTCCTTCTAGCTCTAAGTGTATCTTATGAACTTTTAGAGGTTCCTAACCTATTAGGATAGATTAACAAACAGATTAGGGTAAAAGAATTCTGAGTCCAAGAGATAAGGAAGTCCATGAGACTTAACTGTTCTACAAGCTTTGGCAATACCATCTGATCAGAGTAGCTCATCTGGGGAATGGGAGGCAAGAATGACTGAAAGGGCCTGGATATTGGGTTACATGCTTCTGTGCTGCTTATTAATTTAATCTTTAGGCACTTTAGTATAAAGCCAGTGAAAAGATGCTTCCTTAGAATGGAAACCTTCTGCCTTTAAATCACAGGCATATTTATATCCATAGGTTTCTTTGGATGGAGAATTAGTGTTGGCTTGTGATGCTTGAGTCTCCAAAGAATTCCATTCAGTTTTAAAGGTGCTTGGCTCTTGTTTTTGGAGATAGTCCAAATAAACCAGGAGAAGAGCATTATTTCAAGAATGTATCATTCTCCCCTTTGTGGAAGGGTAGTCCATGTGATGCCGGAGGTCAGTTGTTAAATGAGATGCATATTCTACTTTGTTTCTTAAAACAGTCCTGCATCCAGTAGCTCTTTGCTCTTATTTCCCAAATGTTTTAAAAATCCTGAACAAATCAGACCACCTTCTTTTGGAATAGGATGATTTTAGAGCCCCCAGAGACAAGCACTGGCTATCATTATACAGAAAATACTTCTGTATTTCCTCTTCACACCAGGCTCTGGATGGAGATTTCTCTGAAGATAATCGCACTAAGTGTCGAATTGCAACTGTGCCCTTGATTGAAGCGGTTGAAAACCTGACAGCATTTGCTTCCAACCCTGAGTTCGTCAGCATTCCAGCCCAGATCAGCTCTGAGGTAGGACATGCCTTTTTCCTTCTTTGGGGGTTTCCAGGAAGCAAGAAGAAATGGGTTTGGGTTTAGTTATCTGTAGTGTTACATGTATGTGAGAAATGAATAGCTGAAAGTGCTTAAATATGTGCAAAGTTTCATTTTATTATTGTTATCATAAAAGAGGTAGTATTCTAGCCTGAGTGAGAAATTAAGAACTAAGTTACAAGATTGACTGTTGGACCCTGAATTTTCAGTCTGCAAAATAGAGAAGTTGTTAGGAGTATTTTAGATCTGGGCTTGGTGTTTGTTTCAAATACAGAGAAACAAGCTGTGAGTTTGTTGTGTTTACTTGCTTGCTTTTTTTTTCCCCCAAAGACTCTGGTTTTCCCAGCACATCTCATAGCTTTATGTAATAGATGCCCTTGCTCTGTCATACCTTATCTGCCATGCTGCAGTCCTTGTTTACTCCAAGGCGCTCCAAAAGAGACAGAAGAATATAACCTGTACAGAATTTTTTTTTTGTCATCTACCAGCAGGCTTTTCCCAAACAAACCTTCTACCTACTGGTGCTTTAATGTTCATAAACTTCTGTGGCACCCTTTGTCCTGGGTAATGAAAAATAACCCTTCCAAAGAAAAAAAGTCATTGAGTACATTGTTTCCTGGTTCTCCTTTTTTGATTTTGCGTCAGTTCATATAAGTCTTATTGGAGACTACTTAAGGTAGGTGATAAGAATTACAAAAAATTAGTGATAAACAGCACAACCATATTATAATTCTATCCATATCACCTTTGTAAGTCAGCAGTCTTTCCTCCCCCTGGGAAAGACAGGGGTATGTACATTGATTCTCCCATGCTCAGTTAAGCTATCAGACTCTTTGCAAGCAAGGCTGATTTGTCCTGCTCAGGGATGAATTTGAGTGTCAGTACTGAGGGAAGTAATATTCTAGAGGTCAGTATTTTAACTTTTTATGTGAGGAAAGCCAAAAAAACATCACTAGAATATGTCACCTACTATAGTGGAATCTGGATGGCTAGTGATATCCCAAAGACATTTGCTACAGAATGGAAATCTGCATTTTATAATCTCATGAAACTTTCATCCGTAAATATGATTGTAGATTATTTTCTATTTCTCTGTCCTGGGATGCGTGACCTAAGCCTTGGGCTATAGAATCCTGCTGCCATGACCTTCATGCAACACTATGTTTTTCAATACCCCAGCTTGCAAGGGTACAAACTTTCTGATGTTACTCTCCAAAGATCAGAAGAGGGGTAGGACTGTGGGAAATAAAGGGAAAACAGTCATGTTGTAGGTTTGGAACCTACGAGTAGATAAGTAACCATAACCATCTCTCAATTTCTCATACAAACCATTGAAATACAAAGATAATTCAAAACTCTCATTTTCATACAGTAGTTTTGAGGTTTCTCACCTTTACAGCTGCAACTAACAAATAGTAAAATTATCACATTTCTATTTAAATTCTTCCTCTCCCCTTTTAGATGTTAGTAAACAGTAGGGGATAGAAAAAGCCCAAGTCTTAGATAACCTGCAAACCGGATAATTATATGTTGTTGTTCAGTCCAACTCTTTGTGACTCGTTTGGGGTTTTCTTGGCAGAGATACTGAAGTGGTTTGCCACTTCCTTCTCCAGCTCATTTTACAGATGAGGAGACTGAGGCAAATACGGTTAAGTGACTTGCCTAGAGTCACCAAGCTAGTTAAGTGCCTGAGGTCAGATTTGAACTCCGGTCTTCCTGAATCCAGGCCTGACACTCTATCCACTGTGCAATCTAGCTGCCCCAGATAATCATATGAATAATTAATTAAATTGATTGCACATATAGTATTAAAAATGCAGCATATGTTAAAGATTATAGTCCTGTGATGCTCTGTGAGCCATTTTTAGTAACATGCATACAAGTTTTGTATATCCATTGGGTGCTGATATCTCTGCCTGTATATCAGTAAGAAGATTATAGCATAGATTGCTGTACTGATAACCCTGCAAAAGTCTTCTTTCTTGATTAGTGACTCCCACTCAACACCCCCAGATCTTTTTAGGACCTGATCTACCATCAGACATAAGAGAGCTTCCTATCGGTACAAGATACCTTGTCCTCAGTATTATTACTCCATCCAACATACCGATTTTTCTTCCAAATCCTGAAAAGCTATGTAGACACCTCTATTTAATATTTGTCAAATTCAAGGAATTCTTTTCTGTCCTCAACTTACACTGCATCATTCCCAAACTAACAACAACCGCACTGCTTTATTTTTCCCAGGGATCTCAGGCACAGGAACCTATCCTAGTCTCAGCCAAGACCATGTTGGAGAGTTCATCTTTGCTGATCAGGACTGCTCGCTCTTTGGCCATCAATCCTAAAGACCCACCCACCTGGTCTGTCCTTGCTGGACATTCTCATACTGTGTCAGATTCAATCAAGAGCCTCATCACTTCCATTAGGTAAGTGTCTCCCGAATGGATTTTCACCATTGGCTACCCTTTGTTTTCCAATAGTATAATAATCATGCCTTATATTTATATGGTGACTTACAGTTTCAGATTACTTTAGATCTATTACCTTTTGAAACAATCCAGTTTTTTAGGTACTGCTGGCATTATCATTCCAGTTTTTTTTATAGGTGGAAAGATTGAGATTAATTGATTGGCTCTAGGTCATGCAGCCAATTAGTGGCTGAGCTAGAACTGCAGTCCCAATCTCCCAGCTCCAAGTCACACCAAGTCACGCTTTCCACTACACCAAATGGATCAGGCCTGTTATTTAAACTAGGATTTGATACCGTTTTATCTGGGTGCCAATATTGTCTGCCACCTGTGTTACCTAGATACTCAGGCAAGGATAACCAGTATTTGTTGTTCTGCCCTGAAACAGAAGTTTGGTCTTTAATCTAATTCTCTGGTAAAATCATATGAATATTTGGAGTCTTGCTAAAACTGTGGCTGTCTCTGTCTGTGCCATCTCCAGTGATATTAGGACACTTAACATTCTTTGCTTAGAATATTACATTTTTAAACAGAGTTTAGATTTAATTCTATACAGAGGGACTAAATGAATCCCTCCTCTTATACAGTTATCCTTTGCTTCTCATTTACTTGGGAAGGTCATAGAATTAGCTAGCACTTTCCTGCTCAATGTTCTGAATCAGCATTGTGAAATGTAGAAGCCCATGCAAAGAAAAATCCATTAGGTATTACTCTTATCCTTAATACAACTAGGGGTTCTGTCAGTAGTGTATAATGTAGCTCATTTGCACTAAAAATAGAACTCACCTTTTACAAGAGTAATAATAATAATAATAATAAAAAACATATAATGCTTTAGGGTTCACAAAGTGCTTTCCATATATTATTTAGATTCTTAAAACAGTCCTATGAGATAAGTCCTATTATCATCTCCATTTTACAGGTAAGGTTACACCTAAGACACAAAGAAATTAAGTGACTTGCCCAGGGCTGTACAGCCAGTAAATGTCTGAGGTAGGATTTGAACCTACCTTTTATAATGATGTTATACTTAAACCTATGTGAAGTCTTGGCCATTCTTGGAGTATTTGGGCAATTAAGGTTAAAGAGGGTTTTATTACTTCCTGAAATAGAGTGTCTTCTTCAGGTATCTATTTCCTCTCAAGTTGAGGACAGTTTCCTACAATTTCCTTCATCTTGGTGAGGCAGGATGGCCCAAGAGCCTTAGCTCAGTGAGGTCTTCCTACATTTGAGTTTAATGTAAAACCAGATAATTTGATCAATGCATTTTTTCCCCAGTTAATGCACATAGATACATTCAAAATTTATGTCCCAAGGTCTGCTCTGATGATCTTCTAAATTGAATTTTACATATATTGGAGGTTTTTTTCTATATCTATATATCTATATATCTATCTATATCTATATATCTATATATCTATATCTATATCTATATCTAGATATATAGATATATAGATATATATATATATATATATGTATGTGTGTGTGTGTGTGTGTGTATATATATAAACCTCAAATTTACAAGAAGGTATTAGAGAAAGATGGTCAGGAGTCTGTTGCTTATTAAATAGCATAATGAAAGAGGACATGTGATCAGAGACACCCAATGCACTAATCCTTAATGTGATGTCTCAAAGCAAAATTGGACTCTTCTTTTCTCCTAATAAAAAGGTTCTCTTTGTTTCAGGGATAAGGCTCCAGGCCAGAGAGAGTGTGACTATTCCATTGATGGCATCAATAGGTGTATCCGAGATATTGAGCAGGCCTCTCTGGCTGCTGTCAGCCAGAACTTAGCCACAAGGGATGACATCTCCATAGAGGTAATGATTGCTATTCAAATGTAAATTGATCCGTTTATCCCCTGATGATTAGAGAATGTTGTAGAGAGATCTAGTGTTGAGATCCTAAGTCCTCTTCATTGTGTGGCTGTGCCTTTGAATCTCAAAACTGTATCAGTTCTGTGTAATCTCTGGAGAAGTTTGTAGTAGTACTAGTAATACAAATAACAGTAGTACTAGTAGTAGTAGTAGTACTAGTAATACTAGTAGCAATAGTACTAGTAGCAGCAGCAGCAGTTAACATGTATGTAGTGCTTTAAGGTCCACAAAGTGCTTTACATGTACTTTAAATAATATCATTTGTCCTTATCTGTGAGGATCACCACCACCCTTTGAGGTAGGTACTGTTATTATTCCCAGTGATTTGCCCAGGATCACATAGCTAGCTTCCTGGAAAGTGTCTGAGGCAGGATTTGAACTCAGATTTTCCTGACTTCAAGTCTAATGACTATCCATTGTGCCACCCGGTATGCTTTTTTGCCTAAGAAACATTCTTGCTGTGTACAGAGAGATTCATCTCGAGAAGGCTAGCCAGTGAGTGATAATATTTTCCAGCCACAACTCATCAAAACTGTCTCCTGAGATAAAGAGGGTTTATACTTCAATAACTGAAGAGAATATACATGTTGAAATGATATGTATATGATTGGTATGTGTATATACCCATATATGTGTATAATAATATGTTCTATATATTATATATATATCATAGCATATATAGTTATAATATATGCATAACATAGTCTAGTAGCAGCAGTGTTCAAGGCTCATATATTGGCTATTAAGAGAATTAGAAAACATGTGGGTATAGTAATAATAATAATAAATAATATTGATAATAATAATAGCTAGCATTTTATAGCACTTTGAGGTTGCAAAATGCTTTATAAATATTATCTCATTTTATCTCTTTATTTAATAATGAAAAGGGATAAGGACATGTGATGGTAGCTTTCTTCATGTATTCAAAGAGCTGGTATATGGAAGAGGGGGTTAGATTTGTTCTTTGTGGCCCCATAGGGAAGATTTTGGAGCAGTGTGTAAAAGCTGTCAATGAACAGGTATGAGGGCCATATATGGAAAAACTTGCCTAACAAGTTAGAGCTATCTGAAAGTTCAGTGGACTAAGAGGCAGTGGGCTCCCTATTACTGGAGGTCTGTAAGTAGACATTACATGACCACTCAGTGATGTTGTAGAAGAGATTCCTCTTCAGGGACAGATTAGACTAGATTATCTTTGAAGTCCCTTTTCCCTTTTAAATAATGTGACTGTGAAGACAAAAAATGTTTTTTGTTTGAGTCTCTTCCTTTGGTAAATTTAAGGTACTTAATCGTGGAGTGGAGTGGGTAGGGTAGCTATTGAGCAAGGAATAATCAATGAATCATGGATGGAAGGAAAATTGAAAATTGAAATTAACATGTGACCAGGGTTTCTTTTTGAATAGGTTGAGAAGATGGCGCCTACCAGTGGTAGGTACAGATTGTGAAAATGGAAAACAGACACTAGAAATTGAAAAAAAGATGGAGTGTATTATTAGCCCAGGCTTTCTCAATTCAATTTAGAAGATCATCAGAGCAGACCTTGGGACATAAATTTTGAATGTATCTATGTGCATTAACTGGGGGAAAAAATGCATTGATCAAATTATCTGGTTTTACATTAAACTCAAATGTAGCAGACCTCACTGAGCTAAACATTTTTACTGTAGGATTATTAGCTATACAGCCTTTCATCTATTACTATTACCAGGAATCCCGTACCCACTTACACCATCAGTCTTATAAATTGTTGAGCTGCTTTTTCCTAAAACTCGGAGGTAGAATTTTTTTTTTCCATTTCTTAGGAGAGGATCAATTCCTTTTCTTTCCATTGTTGTGTTTTCATTCTAAGTGCCCTTAATGTCTACCTTTGTTTCCTTTGATTCATCTCTACCTGCCACTTAATTTTCCCAAATGAGACAGTAGGACTAAGACTCTGTCTGTAGCTGGTGGTGCATTAGTTGAGTTATGTCCACCCTCTGTGGTGCAGCCCTTTGCATTACAGCTGAATCTATGGAAGACACAACATTTCTAGCCCACAGTCATTCTGGTCCATTAGGGTCAGTAGGGGTGAAGGATGCAATAGACAAAAAGCAGTCCGTGAGTTAAGACCAGTGGTCAGGACTCTGACACTCTTTTCTTTTCAGCTCTGTTGCAGTTCCCTAGCCATGAATCCTGACTCTGGCTAACCGTCTTCCTTCTTCTGTCAGTCACTTGGATATCATTACTTCACAAATACTCTGGTACCAAGTTGGCTGAGTTTTGGGATTACACTTGCTTTTTTTCCAACTTGGATCCTGCTTCATCTGTCTCAGGCAAGGATTGTCCATCCTTCTGCCCCAGGGATTTGCCTACGGACAGGCGTGTGCCAGGCATGCTTTACAGGACCTGGATTAGGTAGCATTTAGATTCAGTGTGTAAGGGGCTTTCAGTAGAATGTAAGCTCCTTGAGGACAGGTACTGTTGTCGTATCCCCAGCACAGAGCATAATGCCTGGTAGGTATTCAGCACTTAACAAATATTTTTTATTAATAATTTTTTCCTGATCCCAGTATAAATTGTTTACACCCATGATTCTCTGTGAACCAAGGCACATTGATTTTTATGTAGTTCAGCCCGGCTACTGAACTACACCCTTATTATCTTCCTGCTAATCGCCCACTGTTGGACAGCATGGAAGGGTTTTCTAGTGTTTTGGGGACTCTTAGCAACTACTGAGAGCAAAGATTACTAGTTAGTCAATTGGCTGGCTTGATTGTGAGTTCTTGGAATATAATTTATGAAGGGATTTGTTTAGAAATGTTTACATCAAAACAAAATGTGTCCCCTTTATGGAAGAAAATTAAAAATAAGAGAGAATTAAACTCAGTCGTCAGAGCCAGGTATGAGACAGAGAAGCAGACTTCCAGATTTGAAAGAGACCTCAGCGGCCATCCGGTCCCACTCATGTCTGAGAAGGCATCCCTGCTATAACATTCCCAACAAGTGGTCATCCAGACTTTGTTCAAAGACACTAAGTGAAAAGGAATCCTTTCCTTCAGCTGGCATAGACTTGAGGCCCTCAGCTTTGTGATTGTCATCCCCTAGAAACTCCTGATTATCAGTGTCCTTCCTTACTGGGCACCCAGAACCAAACACATTAATAAAGGGATTGACTGACTCAGGAAATAAGACAGCTAGACTGACACTTCACTATTTCTGAAAGCTGTCCTTCCCATACCAGCCCAAGTTTTTGTTAGAGTTTTCGGTTATTGTTATATTATGCTGCCACCTCCCACTTAAGAGTCATATGACTTTGTAATCCACTAAAACCTTTGATCTTGTTCAGACAAACTGCTATATAAACATTCCTCCTCCACCTTATACTTGAAAAAGTGACTTTTAGAACCCAAGTATAAGATGTACTACATTTGTAACTATTAAATTTTGCTTATTAGATTCATCCCAATCTGTTAGCCTGTTTAGCAGGCTGTTTTTGCATCCTGACTTTCTCATCCAGTATGTTAGCTGTGCCTGCTGGATTTTTGCCATTTGGAAAGAGCCTTTGAGCATAGGGGACTCTTCGTCCACAACCTGTGCATAAGAAGACCTTTCCAGAAACCAGTGGAAAACTTCTCCATCATTCAGGTAGTCCTTTGAAAGCCTGAAAACTGGTGCCACCCACTTTATTGTTTTCATCCTGTGGAATAGGGTCACCTCAACCCCCTGTCTCTGCTCCTTTGAGTCCTTATCTGTCATGGCAACTTGTGGAAGAACAGAAGAAAATGGAAGAATATGTTTGTGGTTCATTGACTTGACTCATGAAGTTGCTAGTGGATTGACAGGGTTATGAAACTCAGGAAAAGATGTGGGAACCAACATAAATCAATCAATAAGCATTTATTAAGTACTTACTAAGTAAATACTTATTTATTAAGTACTAAGTACTTGTTAAATAATTAGTCATTACATACTTATTAAGTACTAAGTATTTCTTATTCATTAAGTATTTACTATTGCCTACATAGGCTAGGGATACAAAGAAAAAGCAAGAAAAGTCCCTGCCCTCAAGGAGCTTCCATTCTAATGGGAAAGCTCACGTATATAAATCAGAACATATAGGATAACTGTAGAGGTGAATGAATGTAGCATGAGAGAGTAGCATTAGCAGTTAAAGGGACCAGGAAAGGCATGCTACAGAAGATAGTGCTTAAACTGCTTTTTAAAGATAGCTAGGTATTGCAGTAGATAGATTTTGGGCCTTGGAATCAGGATAACCTGAGTTCAAATATTACTTCAGACACTACTAACAAGCTTTATGACACTAGGAGATTCATTTAACCTTTCTGTGTCTCAATTTCCTCATCTGTAAAATGGGGATAATAATATTACTTACCTCATGGAACTATTTTGAGGATCAAATGAGTTAATCTAGGTAAAGTGCTTTGCAAACCTTTAAGAATTATGTAAGTGCTAGCCAGAAAGCCAGTCATTCTAAAATTTTAAGGTTGGGAGAAAGACCCCTTCCAGGCATGGAAGCCAGTGCAAGGCACAGACAGAAGAGAGAATATCATATACAGAAATGGCAGGAAGGCTGGCATGACTGGATCACAGAGTATGTGGAGAGGAGTAGAATGTAAAAAGATTGGAGAGGTAGGAATGGGCCAGGTTATGAAGACCTTTAAGAGCCAAAAGATTTTCTGTGTTATGCGGGAAGGATCACTGGGATGTGGATAAGGTGCTACTGGAGTTTACTGAGCAGGAGGGTGACATGGTAAGAGCTACACATTAGGAAAATTACTTTGAGAGTTGAGTGGAGGCTGGATTAGAGAGAGGAGAAATGAGGCGATGCGACCAGTTAGAAGGCTATTGTAATAGTTCAGGGGAGAGGCGATAAGGGCCTGAGCTAAAGTAATGACTTTGTGAACGGAGAGAAACACACACACACACACACACACACACACACACACACACACACACACACACACACACACACACACACACACACCCAGAGATGTTGTAGAAAAAGAAATTATATGATGTGGCAACTGATTGGACATGACGGAAAGATGAGTTGAGGATGCTGCTGCTTTGAATATGAGTGACTGGAGGGACAGGAGTTCCTCTTACCATTTAAAAGAAGTATAGAAGCAGGGAAAGTTTGGGGGATGAAGAACCAATTCAGTTTAGTGTATGCCGAGTTTGAGGTGTTATGATTCAAAATGTTCAGCCAGGAGTTAATGATGTAGGAGAGAGACTAGCCTAGAAAATCCTCTGCATAGAGATGGTAATTGAACCCATGAGAATGGATGAGATTACTAAGTAACAGAACATAGAGAAACAGGAGAAAAGGGCCCAGAACAGACAGAGCTTTGAGGGGACACCCACAGTAACTGTACTTGACATAGATGAAGAGCCGGCAAAACAGAATGAGGACAAGTGGTCAGACACATAGGAGGAGAATGAAGAGAGAAAAGTCCTTTGGACCCACCTTGGCACTTTTTTAAGTAGGCATCCTTGGTCACTTCAGAAAACAGGTTCAGATGAGTGATAAAAATCAGAAGCCAGATTAAAGAGGTTTTAGAATAAAGTGATAGGAGAAACAGAGGCATCAATTGGAGACAGATTTGTCGAGAAGTTTACCTGGGAAGGGAAAAAGAGATAGCTGGTGGGCATGGTAGGATCTAGTGAGGGTATGTTTGTTTTTCTAGAAATTTGAGCATGTTTATCAATAATGAGGAAAGAATCAGTAGAAAGGGAGAGATTAAAGATTAGAAAGTGGCGGTAATGGTGGGTATAGTCTGCTGGAGTAGATGGGAGAAGATGGGATCAAGGGTACATGTAGAAAAGGATGGCAAACAGAGGGTGACCTCATCCTCATAGACTGGGGTGAAGATTGTTGGGGAAGAAGTCAGAGCGATGTGAGATGAGGAGGAAGTGAGAAGAGGGAATTCTCAAGAATGAGTTCTTTTTTTTTAGTGAAGTCTGTAGGGCGGTACTCTTCAGAGAGAATTCAGGGAGAGGGTGGAGGAGAAGAGGTCGAGTGGTCTGATTAGCTTAATAGAAGAAAAAGTTAATAATAGCTGCTGTGATGAGTGTTACACAGAATCAAATACAGAGAAATAGAAGTATTGCCTTGGCTATAGTGAGGGATCAGTTGAGATTAGCTGGCATAAATTTGTAATGGACGCACTCACTTAATGTCACATTCAAAAAGCTGTGGGAGGAGGAAATTGTATATGAGACCTTGGTATGACAAGGGAAGTTGAATGAGGTACAGGCAGAGTATGCTAAATTAGCCTGCTGCCGCTGAAGGTGAGGACTAGGAATGCAAGAAGTTGCGGTTGAAAGAATGAAAGCTTTGGAGAACCATACTGAGGCAAACAAATGGTTATTGCCTGTATTTTGGCTTCCTAGTATAATATGGATTTCCTAGTCTTGAGCCCTTGTCCTAGCAAAATTAGTCTTCCCATTCATCTCAAGCCCTCATATTGTGTCACTCAGTAGATCAATCAGTCAACCAAGTATTAAGTGCCTATTGTATGCCAGACACTGTGCTGGGCACAAGTACAGCAAATGAAACAAACTTTGCTCTCAAAGAGCTTGTATTCTAATGGGGAAAACAAGAAGTCCACACAAAAATAGAGAAGATAAATTTAAAGTTAATATTTACAAAAGGTTACTTGGGAGAAAGGGCACCAGCGGCTATCGGAATCAGGAAAGGCCTCCATAGGAAGGTACCAACCAGAGCCTGGCTTTTCAACTTACACTTGTTCTCATTCCAACCTAAATCAGTTCAATCAGTCAACAAGCTTGTGCCAGGTGATTGGGATACAAAAACTAAAGAGAGAAAGTGCCTGGTCCTCATTTCCCAGGTGAGGACTGCCACCCCCACAAGAGGTTTCTTTATGGTATTTGAAATGCCTAAGCTTTCTAAATCAAAGTCATGAAAGGCTTTAAAAAGTTGGGGTTTGGGGGCTTTTTTGGGCAGACAAAAACATCTGTCCAAGTGCATGCCCTCCGCTGTTGTGTCCCACTCCATTTCATGACCCATCTGTAGCAACTCAGTGTATCTGGAATGTTTTGCTGTTCTTGGCTAGAATCAGACTGTGGATGTCGTTATGATGACAAGCAATTAGTAGAAACCTCCTGGAAGCCATTTTTTCCTTTCCCAGGATGTTTTTGTGGTCATTCCATAGGCTGTTTTTCTCATTACTTTCAATGAGCACAGATCTCCTAAGCATAAGGCTTATATACAACAAAGCTCTGGCATATTTGCCAACCGCAGAAGCCAGTCTCCTTTCTGATAAGCAGTGCATTGTCCCTGTGTATTTTTGCCTTGAATCATCTGGCATTGTGCACACGTGTGCATGGAGGCAAGCAGTGAATGCACAGTGTTTCAGATTTCTAAGATGTGTATTTTTTTAAATGAAAATTCCTGCCTAGTAATCTAGTACTTCTTAGATAATCATCAATAACTTGGACTTTGCTTTATGGGTTCTCTGGGGTTACAAGAAAAGGTACCAAAATCTTGTTCTAACTTTGGAATTTTTTCCAGAATCCAGTTCAAATCTTTGAGACTGAGATTCTTTTTTTTAAACCCAGAAGAATTACTTTTGGGTGTTTCTTAGTGGTTACAGCCTCCTCATCTAAGAGAATTTATTGGGTCTGCCCTAACAATCCATAATTGGCACATTACTGGGCACAATCTCCAGCATAGTATTTTGGAAATGAATCCCAACTCTCACAGATGTGTTCTCGTTCTTTCTCTCTCTCTCTCTCTCTCTCTCTCTCTCTCTCTCTCTCTCTCTCTCTCTCTCTGTGTGTGTGTGTGTGTCTGTCTGTCTGTCTCTGTCTCTCTCTAAATTATCTTTGATAGTTTAGCAAATTAGTTCCAAGATAGCTGAGCAGTAACTTCAGTGCCAAGAAAAAACTCTGTTTTTGTTTTTAATACCTTTTGGCTGTATTTACTAGGTCCTTTTGTGTCTAGTTCAGTGGTTTCAGTGGTTTTCCTGAATAAGCTAATGATATTAAAATGAAAATGAAGGCATCACTTGTCACACCTCGCCAGCTGGGGCTGGAAACAAACAGGAGGCAACTTGGGGCTGTTAAACAGAGATGGAGACCCACCTCTGACCTTGTACAGAAAGGTGCTTAGGGAGGCTGCTGGCCATAGAGAGTGTGAACCCTTGCTACAGAGATGACTCCGAGTGAGTAGTTTCAAATAGCCAGCGCCCTTGTGATGATCCACTTGATCCTGTATCCAGTTGTGGGCCTTCGTCTCCGTGCACACCTGTCTTTTATGAACCAGGGCAGCCCAGTGAGTAAATTGTAGAAGGAGAACTTGATGATGCCTTTCCTTATCAGGCTTTGCAGGAGCAGTTGACGTCAGTGGTCCAGGAAATTGGCCACCTCATTGACCCCATTGCTACAGCAGCTCGAGGAGAAGCAGCCCAGCTGGGACACAAGGTACTCAAGCCTCGTGGCGAATCTTTTGAGTGTGGATGTGTATCTGTGTGTGCATACATGCGTGAACACATTGCCCATCTGGATCTGCTTAGAGAAGGAGAAGTATTTGAATTGGTTATGCTCCCCAAAATCTCTCCCATCATGCTGTCAGGTGTCGGATGGTTGCTTCCAACACTACATGAAGCTATAGAAAATGTCACTTAGCCTCATCCTAGCATGCACTCAGGAAAATAAGTCATTTCAGGACCTACCGTGCCCATTGAAGTCTGACAGAAGCAGCTATGCCCTGTGCCTCTTACTAGTAGGCATTGCAACAAATGACCATTCCCTGCTCGCACCCTTCTTTGACAGTGCATTCCTTCTAAGAACCAGAGGTCTTAGAGGTCTTTGGTGCAAATAAAGACTGATCCCAACAAGCTAATGCTGACTTCTAGAGCTTTTTTTTTAATCATCTAAGCTTACCTCATTTTAGTGTATTTTAAGGTAGTGCTTCTGTCCTGATTCTTGAAATTTAGGGAAAATAATTGTTGAAGAGCAAAAGCCTTTACCTTACTACTTGCCTAAGAAGTCATTCTCCAAGTGCTAATATTTCTTTTATTTTAAATGCCTATTAAATCTTTAAACTGTATTGAATTAATTATGTAAATTCTTCACTGGTACTTATTTTGGAAATGTTCATGGTAGATACTATAAAATGGATTTTAATTCCCTTGTGATTTTGTCCATAGATCATATTCTTCAGATTAAGAAACCAAGGTTCCAAAATTTCTATGCTAACTAATCCATCAGTTAACACTAACACTTTTGGTTGCTTTTTCTTTTTTTTTTTTTATGCCAAAATCACCTAAAGGTGTCCAGGGGTGGGGAACTTGAGGCCACATGTAGCCTCTAGGTCCTCACGTGTGGCCCTTTGACTGAATCCAAACTTCATAGAACAAATGCCCTTAATAAAAATAAATTTAAAAATTAAAAAAATATTAAGTAAAACCACCCTTATATGCTGATGGATGTCAGAGTTTTCTACTAGAGTCCATTGTTTTCCACCTTACGTACTCAGGGAGTGTGGAATAGAGGAAAAAGCATTAGTTTTAGATTCAGAAGATAGAGATTCAAATCCTGGTGTCTGTGGTGCCTTCAGTGCACCAAATTCCATAAAAATTGTTATAGTTGCATTTATTTACACATTTGCCCAGTTGTCTCCTCCCCAGTTTTTTTGCCCTGTTTTCCTATATCTTGAGGGCTTTTTTTAGTTGTTTCTAGCAATAAGATAATGGGAAGTAAAGAAGAATGGTATTCATTATTCCATCTAATCATTTCAGTGATTCAGCTGTCACATAGTTAAATGGTAGGCATTGGACTAATCCTTGTGGATAGAAAGACAGCAAAAAACCTGTTCCTGCTCTCAAGAAGCTCACAGTGTAATGAGGGAGCAAACAGGCAAACAACTTAACAGAAGAAGCAAAGCCTTCCACAGAGTTTTGAGAGTCTGAAGTGTGGTAGTTTAAAATCAGCCCTGGTGGTACACCACCTAGGACCAAAAAAATCCATTTCCTTTAGGATGCAAAGACATCTATCTATTTCTCTTCAATTGCTGGATTTAATTCTCACTAAACATTCTCTTAAACCTGAGGAGTTCTTAATCCAGAGTCCTCAAACTTGCTTTTTATAACTGTATTTCAATATAATTGGTTTCTGTTGCAATTTTACATTTTATTTTATGCATTCAAAAACATTCTAAGAAGGGGATCTATGGGCTTCAACAGACTGCCAAAAAAGATTAAGAAGTCCTGTCTTAATCCATCAATTAAATTAATGAAATGCACTTTTAGAATGACATTTTATATAGAGTGCTTGCAATTTTCAAATTCCTCAGAGCATGTTGTATAAGCCTCTCTCTAATAAATATAAGTGATACCTCATAGCTTCAATACCCAATGTGCAAATAAAATAGTGTCACCTTTGGGAGAGCAACAATCCCTTGTCATGGAGGAACAGATTGGAAACTGACACTAGTCTTTCGGAAGCTATGTGCAAGATAACCCTTTCAGGAAACCTTTTCCTAATTTGATAGTCATGATCCTAAATCAAAATTATTATTTCTAGGTCACTGCTGGCTAATAGAGACATCATTCTGACTTCTAGATTTAAAGAAATATATACAGGTTTAATCTGGCTCCTGCTTGTGTAATCTTTGCTACAGGGTCCTCCGTCTACCCATCCACTCCTGGTAGTCCATAGATACACCAGACCTATTCACTGCCTCACCTGGTAAAAAGGTCTTTCCTTCCATATTACATCACAGTGCCCAAGAACTACCAGTTTCTTTACGCAGAACTCATTTCACAATCATGTCTAGTAATAGATTCACATATTGAAAATGCAAAATTAATACCAATGCACCATTAAGATGAAGAAGCAAAAGCATCAGAGGTCTGAAAGTTTAAAGGCAAAAGAGCTGTTTTCATGTTTTCTCGCATTAGACCTTGGGCTCTTTGAGAGCAGGAACTGTATCTGGAGCACTTCTACAGTGCCTAGAACATAGTAGGGGCTTAATAAATACTTAATGACTGAATGGCTTTTCAGAGTTGCAAATTTACTCATGTTTGTTATGGAAGAGATTTAACTATAAATATAAGAAGAGAATATAAAATTATTTCATGTATAATGGATCTTTATGCAAATTATTTTTAGCAACATTTTCCTGGAGCTCAGTTCCATCATATTGTTACCAAGTTTACATTTCTTAAGGGCAGCTAGGTGGTCCAGGGGTTAGAGCACCAGGTCTGGAGTCAGGAAGTTCTGAGTTCAAATCAAGCCTCAGACACTTACTAGCTGTGTGACAGAGTCACTTAACCCCTGTTTGCCACAGTTCCCCTTCTGCAAAAATGGAGACACACCAGAGAAGGAAATGGCAAAACACTCCATTATTTTTGCCAAGACTCATGTAGAGTCAAACACAACTGAATGACACCACATTTCTTAAAGGAAGGTTTAGAAAACAACGCCTTTATTAAAAACCCGGTTTTGGAGCATCGGAGCATCAAGACAGTAAAACATTCGTCATGCCCTCCCTTTTTTGTGTAGCCTGAATGGTGAGACCGAGACTCCTGTTATTTAAAAACAAAACAACAACAGCCATAAAAGACCACACAAACATAAAGTTCATTGTCATGACAACACATGGGTTAGACAAAGAGAGTTCATCTCTGTGGAGCATTATGAAGTGTCCTTCCTTTTCTTCTTCCAGTCTCCAGGTTACAGACCTGAACCTGATAACAATTTGCTTCCTTTATTAAAGCATTAAGTAAAACCTTAGAATAGACCCAATCAATCACTGTCCCTTGGCAGTTCAGTAAATAGCTTTTCGTCAGCCTGGGCTAAATCCAAAGCTAAATGTCTAAAGGTAATGATAAAGGATTTTTTTGCTTTTTGTCTTTCATTCAATTAAGCTTTGGAAGTATCCTGGACTCTGCTAGAAAACATATGACATTCGAAATGGGCACTAAGGATGTAATCTTTTGGTTCTATCATGAAATTAAGGAAGCTTGTCCATCAATGATTAAGCGTTCTTTATATAGTAGAAAAGATAATTGTCCCTTTTTTTTCCTCAAAAGCCCTTAAAAGTTTCTTGTTTTTAAAATAATTGGCTCTAACATTAGACACATTTAAATTCCATACTACTGAACAAGTTTTTCTACGCTCCTATAATGGTTACAGAAAGGAGGTAGAGTTCCTCAAGGAAGTTCAGAACTGTTCTTTATAAATTTCAAGATGGGTTTTCAAAAGCCAAGTTGCACATCTTCCTACAGACTCATCTGATCTTTCTTTAACTTCTGTCTTTCCCTTCAAAGTATGGCTTAAGATATGTTAAACTGAATGCCTTTTTTTGTGGGGTGTTTTCCTTGCAAGGTCACACAGCTGGCGAGTTACTTCGAACCCTTGATCTTAGCTGCAGTCGGTGTGGCATCTAAGATTCTAGATCATCAACAGCAGATGACGGTATTGGACCAGACCAAGACACTGGCGGAGTCTGCTCTACAGATGTTGTATGCTGCCAAAGAAGGTGGAGGCAACCCTAAGGTATACTCTAAAGGACCCTTCCCCCATTAAAACCTCACAGTGGGGTCATTTTGAAGTAGTCACACATTCCTGCTGTGTTAAGTATTGCTTGGAAATTTTTGGTTTTCCAAATCAATAAATCTTTCCTTTCTTATTTATATTTGGACGGTGAACTACGAGACAAGAAAACGTCTGTAGTATTGGCATTCTTAATATTCACCAGGGAAAGAGTGAGAAAACTATATGATGAAAACCTTTTTTTGTTGGCTTCTTTTTCATGATATAGCAGTATATCAGAAAGCAAGCCTCTTTTGGGATGTGTGTGGTTATTACAGGAATAAAAACACTATCTCTGGGCATCTGCACAGTACAGGGGGCCTCTTTCCATTATTTTCAAGCAAAAAATATATCTTTAGATGCATCTCTCAATTTAGACATTCACTACAGTACAAAGCAAAATGTGGTGTAGGGTCACTGATGGTGTTGACTTTTGTTATCTTAGCGTCAGCAGCTTTTGTTATCTTAGGGACGGGATGGGAAATGCTCTGGCCCGTTTGCAAACGGAACATTTCTTCAGCTTGTAATATTTTGTTGTTACATTCAGTGACCAAGGACAGTGGTGTGGTCATTTTCATTAAGAGGTAATGTTTGTGTTCAAATGTTTCACTAAATAAACAGCAAGTGCCTTCAGTTCATCAGGACTTGAATCCTAGAAATGGAGCTTTAAAGGCGGGGCACCATCTATTCAGTAGCCGATGACAACAGGTTACATTGGATCTCAGTGCATCCTTCTATAATCAACTTCATTTGACAGAAGATAGGATGTAAAGATTTGGTTTTGATGCCTAATAACTTGATTCCACCCAACTACTAACACATATATTTTTTCTTTGCGAAATGTATATACACAGGGTGTCCCAAAAGTCTCAGTGCAGCTTTAAGCTATTTAAAGCTGCATTGAGACTTGGGGGGGGGGGGTGAAAGAGATAGAGAATAGGTCTAAATATATGTTTTGATATTTTATGTGTTTACTCTTTCCTTAAATTTCTTCAAACATGCCAAGCACCAGAAATTGAAAATAATATAGTGGGTAGATATAAGAGAGAAATCAGTTAGTTGGATTAAAGGCACACATGGCATGCTTATTAAATTCACGAGACTGGCCATTTTGCTCTTCCTTATGCAGAGCATTCCATCTCACATCTTCACAGCTTTGTACCAACTAGCCCCTCTCCCCCATATTTGGAATGCTTTCCCACCTTACTTTTCTTCTTAGAATCCTTCATTTCCCTCCATAAAGCATTTTATGATCCTTCCAACTGCTAGTGCCCTAACCCTAAAAAAATGTGCCTTATATTTATATGTATGTTTTATTTGTGTCCCTAATGTCTCCCTGGATAGAGCGTGGGTTCCTTCAGGATAATGACAGTTTCGGTTTTGTCTTGGTAGGTACCCTTCCCCCTCAGCAGAATGCCTGGCAGATAGTTGGCATTTAAATCATACTTTTTTGTTGACCAATTGATATAATTTGTGCATATTCTCTTTGGTTGTCCCCAGTGCCTGGAATGCTATCCCACCTCTTTTCTACCAGCTAATCTCTCTGGCTTCCTTAAGTTCCAACTGAAATCACACCTTCTACAGGAAGCCCTTCCCAAACCACTCTTGATTCCAGTGTCTTCCCTCTGTTGATTTTTCCTATATATCCTTTATATCACTTGCTTTTTATATATTTGTTTGCATGCTGTCTCCCCCATTGGATTGTAGCCTCAGAATTTAGCGCAATGCCTGGCACATGGTAGGCACTAAATAAATGTTTATTGAATGAATATTGTCCTTAGAGGCTAAGTGACTAGCCTCAAGTCATACATTTTTATAGTGGTAGAGCCTAGACTGGGACCCAAATCTTCCAACTGTAGCAGCACTTAATAAATGCTTACTGAATGATTGATAGATTGATTGACTGTCCTGTGGAAGAGGGACTGTGCCTCTTTTGCTTTGCCCCAGAGAGAAGAACTAGGAATAGCTCATTGAAATTGCACAAAGACAAATATGGACTTCATACAAAGAAAAGCTTCCTAACCGTTAGATCCATCTAACAGTTGAATGAGCTGCCCCAGGACATGGTGAGTTTCCTGGTGGTCTCTAAGCAGAGGTTGAAGCGTCACTTGTTGGTTATGGTTTAGCTGGAATTGTTTTGTCACGTTTAGGTCAGACTCTTTGGCCATTCAAGTCTCCTTCTAACTCTGAAATTATGTGAGTCCCCCTAAGAACTTTAGGTAAGGTGATTAGGGTCCAGTTGCTATGGAAATAAAAAGCAAAGGGCAAATTTTTGAGATGTGGCTAAGAAAGACTCCTCATCACATGCCTCTTGGATTGCATGTGTATTTCAAACCTCAGATGAAGAAGATGAGCAGAAAGCACCACATAGGAAAGGAAGAGGCATTTTGCATGGTTTTTAAAAATTTTGTATTTTTATGTCAGGGGCATCAACCTGCAATGTCTAGTGAGGTGCTGATCTAGACAAAGAACTGAAATGTGGATTTGGCAGTTAAGTGAATTACTGATAATATGTGATAGATGGGTGAGCTCCCTTTCTGACACAGTTGTCACACTCAGTTTAAATAGCCTTTTCACAGGGAATCAGGCTGGATCAAATACTAGTATCTAAGAATGAAGACCACAGTTTCTTCTTAAGTGTAGCATTACTGCCCTCTTACGAAGTGGGTGTGTTCATTTACAAATCAAAATTATGTAAGACAGCACCTCCTGATAGGTCAATTTGATATGGATTTGGTCAACATGAATATAAGCAATGTCTTGATACCTAAGTGATGATAATCAAAGTCCCAAGTGACACTGGCAAGACATCATCTACAGAAGAGAAGAAAAGAGGAGGAAAGAAAAAAAAAGTGGAAATATATTTTAAAACAAGGGGAAGTAGAGCAAGAAATAATGTGAGGTATGATATGGTTTATTTTATCTTATAATTTTTAAAATGCAGTCCTATAATTTGGTCTCCAAAACACCTTTGTGACATAAATTGAAGTCCCAGAATCCCTATTTTGTAGGTGAGAATGACTTTGATGAGAGTGAGGTTGACTTTATCAATCAGCCAATCAATAAACATTTATTAAGTTCCTGCTATGTACCAGGCACTGTGCTAAACTGGTATGTTTATATGCTGTTTCAGTGTTAAATTTCTTAGAAGTTTTTTATTGTTTCTTTTTTCCCCCACAAAATAAGATTTGGAAATATATATGTTAGAAATATGTATGTGTGTATTTATGTATCTGTACATACATACATCTATATATATACACACATGTATGTGTATGTGTGTAGGTATATAAAGGTGAGGGAGGAGGAAGGCATGTACTACAATATACCAAAATCGCCTTATAAATTGATTTCTGATATAAATGCATAGGCCATATCAGCATTTAAATTTTTTTAATTGACATTTTTCTTTTTTTTATTTCTAAAAACATGAAAGTGACTTGCCCAGTATGACACAGGCTATTCATAACAGAACAGAGACCCAAACCAGGGTGTCATGATTTCTAGCTTCTCAACTCTATACTAGCCTTCCTTACTTTATGCTGTGGGCTTCTTTCTAGAGGGCTAGAGCATGAGTATTTGTTTCCTTTCCGGAAGGAATAATTCCATCAGGCAAATCTGACTAGATTTCTAGTATGTCGTTTTTCATTGAGTTTTCATTTATATAGAGGAAATCTCGCAGTTGGAAACATATGTATCTAGAACTCTATGTTTGGTAATGAAATTTTCAGTTTTAGAAATAACTGAAAGCTAGGTGAAATATTTCTCAATAACTCACCTTTGACTTCTGAAACTTTAGAATATGTGGTTGGTAAAGCAAGATAATGTTACATTTCCTTTAGTCCCTAACTTTCTCCACCTTAAAGCTGACCAGTTTTGTAAACCTGACTGGTGTATATCACTGCTGGATTATAACACTCTGATCACTGGCCACCGCTTCATCTCTAAGGTGGTATAAGCCAAGAGACCCCCATAGCGTATGTTTCTTCTCTACCTTCACCTCAACCTTTGGAAACAAGTAAAAACTGTCTAAAAAGCAGAGAACAACACTGTTTGTTGAAAGAAATGACCAAAGAGAAAAAAATATAAGTTTTTAGAATCTTAATGTTAGAAGGAACCTCATAGGTCAGTCCCTTTGAGCCCAAAGGTCAGTCCACCTTCCCACTTCATTGTGGGAGTTCCTCCTATGACATCCTAATAATAGCATGCATTTCTATGTTGCTTTAAGGAATACAAAGTGCATTCTCCACAATAACCCATCAAGGCACATGATACAATTGTCTCTGATTTATATATGAGGAAACTGGGGACCAGAGAGTTGAAAGGATTTGCCTGTGATCACACAAACTAAAACGTGGAGGAGGCAGGAACCTAAATTCTCCTGATTTGTCTCTAGCCCTCTTTCTTCTGTTCCTCTCACAAAGAGAAGAATTAACTCTTTGATTTTGAGAGTACGTGGTGGGTAGTTGGCCAGAGTCCCAGAGATAGGTAGTCAGGGCAAGTCGAGGTCCTTGGTTTCTCGTGTTGCCAGAATTCCAGGGCCCTCTGTCTTTGTTCACACTGCTGTGACATTGACCACTGAGTTCAGTCCCCACCTGGTTAGGGCATTCTAAGACCTCAGGAAATGAAGCCAATGGTAATTAAACAATGCAGTTAGAAACTCATTAGACAACAGGATAGGGATCAGATCCCTAGCCTCTGCCTGAATACTTCCACAGACTGAGTATAAATTCTAAATGGTTTAATCACATATCCAAGGCCTTCTACAACCTTTTCAGTCATGTCTGACTCTTTGTGACCCCATTTAGTATTTTCTTGGCAAAGATACTGTAGTGGTTTGCCATTTCCTTCTCCGGTTCATTTTATACATGAGGAAACTGAGGCAAACAGGTGAAGTGACTTGCCCAAGGCCAGATTTAAACTTAGAAACATGAGTCTTCCTGACTCCAGGCCCAGACACCCAGCTTCCTTTAGTATAACCTACCACCTCATTACCTTTCTACCCTTATTTCACAATTTTCCTCTCCACCCCATCCCAGCTTGACTACCATGTCCAGAATTTTCTTCCATGCTTTTGTGAGGCCTTGTCCCTGTACTTAGATCACCTCTAAATGCAAACCTTCCTCCCCGGGCCTCCTGTTCTTGGCCCATCTCTACCTGTTGAAATTCTGTTCATTAGTCAAAACCAAGTCCATTTCCTCATTTCTTTTATTGCCCTCTCTACCTGCCCCCTCAGGCAGAAATAATCTTTCTTTCTCTTAGTCTTCATGCCTCATTTATGCTTTCGGCATAGTTTCATTATGGTTGGTATATTGTTTGTGGATTATATCCCTCCTGATCATACGATCCATGAGGGCTGGGACTTGGCTTTAACTTTATTTCTGTTTCCCCTGGCTTCTAGTATATTGCTTTCCATATAGCAAGTGTATAATAAATTGATATTAAATGAGTATATAAATGCCTCATAAAGCAGCCTGCTTCATTTGGTGAACAGCTCTAGTTTTTAGAGACTTTGAAAAAATGGAACTGAAATCTGCCTCCTTGAAACATCTTCCTATTTGCTATACCCTAGGGCTAACTGCCCAGCTGTACCAGTTACAGGACTAAAGAGAAACTAATATGCTTCATTTACCTTTAAAGTATGTATAATTTAGTCTACAAACTGAACAGAATTCCAATTCTTTTACTTTTGTGCTGTGGAAAGCAATAACAAGGAACCTTTCTTTAATGTTAATTGAGGACCTCCTGTTCATTCATTCCTGAAAGGTTTATTAAGGACTAGTCATATGGAGAACATCAATATGCTAGTCACCGAGGGTGGAGGGAAGAGGGCGCTGAATTTGGAGAAAAAGTGCTCCCTGCCCTTGTGGAGCTTACAGTCTAGTAGTGGAAGATAATGCAGGCATATAACTCTAATAGACAATGTCACTTGATATATGCATTAGAGTCTTTCAAAACAAGATACTTTGTAAGGTCAGAAGGGGAAGGTTATATTGCTGATGGCAGAGTTAGGAAAAGCGTTAGGGAGAAGGTGACATTTCAATTGGTCTTTAAAGGATGGATATGATTATTACAGGAGTAGGCAGCAGAGAGGTCATTCCATTCGTGAAAGGGAGGAATGAAATGTAGGGCTGGATTAGAGAGCAGAGCAGTCTTACTTTGCTTAGATACGCATTGGTCAATAGAGAGGACTAGAAAGGCATGGTGACAACTGTAGGTCAGCACCCTGGCCAGGGACAAGGGGAGACAGGATCCTGAATCAAGTCAGCACTGTTCAAAGATCAGCATTGAGCCAAATGCCATTGCTGCTTTCTGCTACCATTGTGGATATGCACAATAACGTATCAGTGGGGATTTCAGGATAAGTAAGGGTAGAATACACCACCAGTAGTTATAGCCAGTTGTGACTGTTATAAGTGCCTTTTGAAGGTGACTGTGGGGTTTGGCAAGGGTCTGACTGTACAGGGGACATGTCACAGCCACTGCCCAGAAGAATCATTTTGAAAGGTATTTGGGGTTGGGGTGTGTGTGTATGTGTGGGTGGGTGTGTCTGTCTGTTTTCCCTCCTCCTGGATATCTTATTATTAAAAGAATTTCTGTGATAAAGCCTTCCAACAAGACCCTGGGGCTTTTCTCTGGTAGGGCACAGCCGTTTGAGCTTCTGTCCCAAGAGGGAAGGGGGCCAAGGTACTAAGGAGATTTAATGCCCCAAATGTAATAGTACTATTAACATAATGAATTATACTGTTACCCCTCTACCACATTAGAAATCTAGGCATATATGGCACACAGTTTAAAGGAGCAGTTGCCCAAGCTGCCTGGGGTTGCTTCTAGGACAATATTGAAGTAAGATGAGCTTGTGCATGTCATCATCCTGATACCCCTGCCTTGAAAAGGCTGGACTGCAAGTAGCTATACTCCTGATTGTGTTTGAACATGTACCATAGAGTCATTCAGCTTCAAGGGACTGTTTTAGCAAACTTCGGCCATCATGGGCTAATGTGAATTATCTGTGAAGACAAAGCCTTGCTTCTTTGAAGTAGATCAGATCACCATCACAAGTGGGATGAATTCACCCATTAAACAGAAATGGATTGCAGAATGGAGCAAAATTCAGAAAACAGCAGCTTATGCTGCTTATAAGAAACACATTTAAAAATGGGAGATGCACACAGAATTAAAATAAGGGGCTGGAGTAGAATGTATTATGCCTCAGATGATGCAAAAAAAAGCAGGGTTTGCAATCATGATATCAGACAAAGTCAAAGATAAAATAGATTTAATTAAAAGAGATAAACAAGGAAACTACATTATGATAAAAGGTACCATATGATAATGAAGCAATATCAATACTAACTTTAAATGCACCAATACCATGGCATCTAAATTTTTAAAAGAAAAGTTAAATGAATTACAGAAATAACTAGTAGTACTATAATAGTAGGGGATTTTAATCTTCCCCTCTCAGAAATAGAAGTTAAGGAAGTGAACAGAATTTTAGATAAGCTAGATATGATAGATATATGGAGAAAATTGTTGTTGTTTACCTTTCATTCTGTAAGAGGACCATGGCATCAGGAAGATGATGCTATGACTTGCCAGTGAACTGGATTTAAGTGAGGGAGGGCTGTGCAAAGTTACCAGCCTCACTTTCTCCTCCAGAGCCATCTGGGTCCAGTGGCAAGATACAGATCAGGATGAGAAGAAAATGAAATTACTAATATTAAAAATGAAAAGGGTGAATATATCACCAATAAAGATGTAATAAAAGCAAATTTAACGAGTTATTTTGTTCAATTGTATGCCAATAAATTTAACAACTTAAGTAAAATGGAAGAATATTTAGAAAGAAGAAAAAAACTGCCTACATTAGCAGAAGAAGAACTGGAATATCTAAATAGACCTATTTTAGAAAAAGAAATTGAACAGGCCATCAGTGACCTTCCTAAGAAAAAAGCACTAAGAAAAAGAAAAAGATGGATTTACAAGTGAGTTCTATCAAACATTTAAAGACCAACTAATTCCACTATTAAGTAAATTATTTGGAATGATAGGCAAAGTAGGGGTCCTACCAAACTCCTTTTATGAAACAATTATGATAACTGATACCTAAATCAGGAAAAGTAAAAAACAGAGAAATAAAATTATAGATCAATTTCACTAATGAATATAGATGCAAAAATCCTGAGTAAAATACTAGCTAAAAGATTAGAACAATACATTACAAAGATTATACATTATAAACAAGCGGGATTCATACCAGGAATGCAGGGAGAATAGCTAATCAAATTGTGGTGTATGTTCAGGATGGAATATTACTCTGTATAAGAAACAAAGAGCTCAGCGATTTTAGAAAAGCATGGAGAGACCTCCATGAAATAATGAAGAGCGAAATGAGCAAAACCAAGAGAACATTGTGTTCAGTAACACCAGTATTGTTTTATGAACAACTTTAAGCAACCAAGTCATTGTGACTATTATAAATACCCAATTAACCGCAAAGATCCAATGAAGCAAATTGTTGTTTAAATCCAGAAAAAAGAACTGACATATGTGTGTGTGTGTGTGTATACATATACATACAGATATGTGTCTGGTGGTAACCATCTAAAAGTTTGGGGTGGTGGAGTAGGGAGGGGAAGGGGAAGGGGAAAAAAAGGAAAGTTACATGACAACTTTGTATATTTGAAAGAAATAGCAAATTATACATAATGTATCTGCAATTTCAAGTGCAATCCTTTGTTTTTCTATACCACTTTTTTATGGAAATGCTTGTTTTATTTCTTAAGTTCAGAGTAAAATCAATGAAAGAGAGAGAGAGAGAAAGGAGGGAAGGAAAGAAGGAAGGAAGGAAGGCAGGCAGGCAGGCATTTAGTAACAAGTAGATGTCCATGATATCCCTGACTTTGGGAGTTCTGGGGCTTTCAAGATCTTTGTTTCTGCTGTGGTGGTGTTGCTAACCACTACATTCAATAGTAAGGCCTGCTAAGGCTGTAGTAAATGAAGTAATAAGGAACAAGGCTGGAATTTCTCATTTGGAAGGAGAAACCTGTTGAGGAGCCTGGGGAAGGAAAAGGCAGCTTTCCTACCAGTTACCCTAGAGTGGGGGGGCCCTGCCCAAAACAAAAGGGGAGGCCCCAAATGTTATTTATTAAGGTGCTTTAGGGAACTATATTTCCTGAAGCTAGGAGAGCATATGGGAAGTACATTCTCTGAAGTACAGGGTCATTCTCTGAGAGGGGAGGGGTTCATTTCTTGTGCACTCTGAGTTCAGAGGCATGAATGCAAACAAGATGCTATTTGTTTTCCTGTGGCTTGAGCCAAATCAAATTAGAGGCATAGAGCATAGAGCGCTGCCCCAAGAGCCAGGAAGATCTGGGTTCCAGCACTACCTCAGACGTATCAGTGGTGCAGCCCTGAGCAAATTACTTTATCTCTCAGGGCTCCAAGCCATTCTCTAAGACTGTACATTACAGAAAAGGTGCCAACCCTTATTGGTAAAGAGGTTTTCCCCATCCAGGAGCTCTCTGTAACAATGAGGTCCCAGATCTGGTCCCTCTCCCTATCAAATAGAAGTCAAGATTCCCAAACAGGAATGCCCTGGTAGGCCCAGGAGGGAGCTAACTTCTGTTATTGTCACTTACCTTAAGGTGAAGATAGAAGGGAATCCCACTGAAGACAAGCACTTGCTAGAGGTCATTAACTCAGAGCAAGTTTATAGTCACCACACTGATCTCCCTCTTGGGGCTATCCTCTCCATATGGGCAAAGTTATTCACTAAATGAGTGAGCAATGTAAGCTTCATGGGCATACATGCAAACACTTGTCAAAAAGAAATTTATTCAGTTTTCTCAGTCAATCACAAGGACTTTTTTTTTTTTTGGTCCCTGTTTACACTACTGAGGTCTGAGTGAAATCACCTTCTGTAATCACCATCTTCTTCCCCTGAATTCGGACTTTCCAAGTTGAGTTCAGGAAGGATGAAGCTATATTAAGCTCTATTTAATTGGGCCTATTTGTATTTAGTTTTGGAGATCAGTGGACAGGCATTCAAATGTGGTGTGACTGTTCTAGTTATGCATATTCTATGCTTCCTATAGCATTTAATGAAATGTTAGCATTTGATTTTTGGACCAGTCATTCCTGTGATTTCATTGAACTAAGGAAATCCTATCCAGAAAACTCCTACGAGTCAATCAATCAGCGATCATTAATTGTTTTTATGTACTAATACAGACTGGTGCCTTTGCTGAGCTTGAACTCTTAAGAGAAACTCCCTGGGGCACTGAGAAATTTAGTAATTTGCCTAGGGTTACTCAGCCGGTATATACCAAAGGTGGGACTTGAATCCCCATGATGAATGGATCCTTTAGGTTTTACAGAATTGGAGACTGGCCTTTTACCTGCGCCTCCATGGCTTCCCCCAATAGAATCTCTTAAACAACATACTGTGGCCTACTTAGATGATATTTTGATTTTTTTTTTGCCTTGGTTAAGACCAAAGCATATCCCATAGATTTGCCAAGCGTTCACCTGACTTCCCTAGCACAAATTGTTTTGTGATCTTGAGAAGGATGTTTTCCATCAGAGTCAGGTTACTTCACTGGAATGTGTGTTGTGGCCTGGATTATAAATGCATCCATCGTAGGGAAGAGCTATTGCAGGACTAAAGTCCCACTCCCAGAAGGTATGCTTGTGCCTGCAAATATTTCTTAGGGACAGTGATTTTTTTCCTTAATCAGCTGTTCATATCAGAGTACTTAAGGCTGATAGTATGTTTGCTGAGAAGAAGGATATCATCAAAGTGGAGTGTTGGGCACCAAGGGGCCTTCTGACTGTTGGAGTGATTTCATGGCCACACTCTTCCTCCCTGGAATTTTCATTACTTTTTGTAGAAACCAGTATCTTAGGGTGGAATTGTCAAACAGAGGCCTGCAGGTGGGAATGCAGTCTGCATGAAGCCAGCAAAACTCCTGAGTGTGTTTAGCAAAATAAATAAAACTACAGTAGAACATAGATAATGTTCATGTATGTTTTCATAAATCAATAAACTGCCCACAAGGATCAGTTCCATTTGAGTTTGACACCACTGTCTTAAAGAAACATTGTTGGGGGAATCAAAGAATGAAACAAATATTTATTTAAGTGAATCTACTACATGCCATGCATTGTGCTACATACTTTATAAATATTATCTCATTTCATCCTCACAAGAAGCCTGGGAGATAGATACTGTTATTATCCCCACTTTACAGTTCAAGAAACAGAGCCAAACAGAAGTTAAATTACTTGCCCAGGGTCACACAACCTATAAGTGAGGATAGATGTGGACTCAGGTTTGTCTGACTAAAAGACCAGTGCTCCATCTGCTGGGCCACCCAGCTATAGCTCCCTGTCAGAAAGGGCAGGGGCAGGTCAGAACTGAAGACTTTTGGCCACGCAATCACATATTACTTTTGACAATTGGATTGACTTTGGTGAGGAGTTTTATCTTTATGGTATAGTACTTGCCAGCAGCTGGGTAGTACAGTGGATAGGGCACTGGGCCTATAGCCAAGAAGACACATCTTCTTCCTGAGTTCAAATCTGGCCTCAGACATTTACTAGCTGTGTGACCCTGGGCAAGTCACATAACCCTGTTTGCCTCAGTTTCCTCATCTATACAATGAACCAGAGAAGGAAATGGCAAACCACTCTAGTATCTGTGTTAAGAAAACCCCAAATGGGGTCTCAAAGAGTTGGACATGACTGAAAACAGCTCAACAACATCTCTTTGTATGGATTTCTCCTTCAAGTTCCTTCAGGTAGAGACCCCCATTGACTGCCAAGTACTAAAAAGGGTTTTAAAATAAATTAGAGATTGATTTATTGCTTACCTCTGCTACCACACACAGGTGAATAGATGTGTAGAATGAGCAAACCAAGGTGGTTAAGCATGATTTCTGTTAGTCTAGAGATTTGCAGCAGAATGGAATCTTGTTCCTAATGATGGCAGTTTGCCAAGAAAACTCAATATCCTCACCCTTTCAGGTAGCCTGTGTCTTCCCTTCATATATGTTCTGGCAGATGTACCAAAGACACAACAAATGTTAGACTTGCAGAACTGGGGGAAACACCTGCAAAACTGAGTCCAGGCCTTAAGTCGAGCACAGAATCAGGGGAGACTGAGAGAAAACAGAGTTTCCTTTGTGGGAACACAGACGCCAGGTTTAGGAAGATCACGTCTGCCTCTTGCTATTCCGGCCCTCCTGCCCTTTAAACAGTAGATATTTAGGAAGAGTTTACAATGAACCTGGAAAATTTGGCCCATTTTTCACATTTCATATCTCAAGCCAGTGTGTTCCCTCAGGGTCCCATGGCAATACCAAGAATTACTTGTCCCCCGTGTAGGTGGAGTTGAGAAAACACATGAGTGTGAGACAAATCATGATGCTGCCTAAAGTAGAACTTATGGTATTTTTTGATGGATCAAGTACCTTATATAGGAGTTATTCTGTAACGTGTATGCACCATCATTTATTAGGGAGTTTCACAAGTAACGCCCAGAGTGACCCCGACAACCTCCTTTGGTGGGGAGGGCGGGGGACTAATTGCCAGCCTTCTGGTCAAGGATGATGAGCATGAGAAATGTGCTACGTTTGCAGGGGACAGTGCTGGGTTTTATTCCGCAGCCTCTGCAGGAATGTGGAAACAGTGTGTACTGGAGGGATTTAGGAAGGATGGTTATGATGATGAAACATTGTAGCAGTGTTCTTGTCCTTCAAAAGGCAACTTAGACCCAGGTAACCTCTGGGATTTGGAAAGGGTGTGGGTAGACTGTTAGCCTCCCTTGGAGACTTCCCTGATACAAATATGTCATTAAATGTTTCACTCAGGACGTTGACCCCAGGGAAGGTAGTCAGGGAAACTGTGTGTTTCTGTTTCCTTTCCCTCTGAGCATCCAGCAAACTGTAGATATGCTTAGTACCTCCATATGGGGGGGGGGGGACTAGAGAGGGAGTAGAAACAGAAGATGATCTTCCAAAATCAGGTAGGTCTGCAATGGTAAGGACTTCCTGGAATAAACTAGGACTGATAATGATACTTGTCTTAGAGACTACACACCCCACAAATTTCAGAGATAATTTGAGAGTCTTTTACATAATAGCCTCTGAATGCCAAGTAAAAAAGTTTTAACTTTACTCAATAAGGCATAAGGCACTAGGAAAGGTTTATGAACATAATAGCTAGATTCATTGCTAACATTAATTTGGGGATACTATGAAAAGTGGATTGGAAACAGAATCTCCATGTTAAAAGGGACCCAGAAGGCTATGTTTTCCAGCAATGAATACTAGGCAGCTAGGTGGTGTAATGCATAGGGAATGTTGTACTTAAGAGTCAGAAAAACCTGAGTTCATATCCTGCCTTTGATGCTACTAGCTGTATTACCTTGGGAAATTTATTTTACCTAGATATTCCCCAGTTTATTCGCCTACAGAATGGGCTAATAATGATACCTTCTGCCTATAGTTGTTCTGAGGATTAAATCAGACCATATGTTTTAAGAGCTATTTAAACCTTAAAGTACTATATTAATACTAGCTAGCTAGTAGTAACAGCAACAGAAGTAATAGTATCATGGTGATAGTAGTAGTAGTAGTAGTAGTAGTAGTAGTAGTAGTAGTAGTAGTAGTAGTAGTAGTAATAGTAATAGTAGTAGTAGCAGCAGCAGCAGCAGCAGTAGCAGCAGAAGCATCAGTGCCTTAATAAGAATCTCCTGTAGAATAGCTAGGTGGCACAGTGGCTAGAGCAGGGCCTGGAATCAGGAAGACCTGAGACATTTACTAGCTATGATCTGTTTGCCTTATTTTCCTCATCTATAAAATAAGCTGGAGAAGGCAATAGCAAACCCCTCCAATATCTTTGCCAAGAAAACCCCAAATGGGCTCACAGAGTCAGACGTGACTGAAAAATACTGAACTGTAACAGAGCTGACAAGTGGTCATCCAGCTTTAAAAATTTCCATGATGGGGAAATGCCCAGCCCATAGGCAGCTGTATTTATTAGGAATTTTCCCCTACAGTCCAGCTGAGCTATGCCAGGCATTGTAAAAAGTGCTTTAAAAAAAGCACAGTATAGGTCTGCCCACTAAGGAGGTTACACTGTACCTGGAGAGGGAAAACTAAGATGCCTGAAATGGTCATGAATTATATACAGCAACACTCCATAATTTAAGTTCTAAATTTGTGACAGAGGCCAGAGGTGCCACAGTGGTCCCTAGGAGAGGGATATCAGTGAAGAGCAACAAAGTAGCCAAGAAGGACCTAGAGGATGTCTTACTCAAGCTGGCTTGAAGGCTCAGTAGGCAGAGAGGAAGCCTTTTAAGTGACTGAAAGAACGTATTGGAAATCCTGGAAAAAGGAATGAATACAGCCCACTACTGGGATACAGAAGAGGTTGACCTGACTAGAGTAGAGGATGGTGTGTATTTCGTGGGTGTCAGTCATTTGGAGGAAGAATAGAATATATTTATTTTGATGTTTCAGGGTTGCATGGTATATGTATAGCTAAAAACATTAGTTGACAGTCAGGAGTGAAAAAGACAGGCTGAAGATAACACGGAAATCGAACAGGGATAAATATAAAGTTCTAAATATGAGTTAAAAAATAAATTTCACAAGTAGAAAAGAAGAGAGTTATGGCTAGTGAGTGGCTCCTGTGAAAAAGATTTGTTAGTAGACTATAGCTAATGCCTTACTGTGTTACGTTGTGAGGTGGGTACAGCGCTCAGACTGGGGAAATGGAGTGCTGCTTTCCTCAGCCCACATATAGAGTATTATATGTTCACTCCTGGATGCTTCATTTGATTGAGGTCATTGATAATCTAGAGCGTGTCTTGAATAGGACAAATGGGATGGTGAAAGGACTAGAAACTCTTCCATATGAGGATATAGAAACTAAGACTGTTTAGCCTGGAAAAGAGTAGACTTTGGGAAGGACGTGACAGGTATTTGGAAGAATTTTGAGTATTTGGAAGGCTGTCATATAAGAAAGGAATTAGATTTTTTTTTTCTGATTAGCCCGAGGAAGCAGAACTAGAAGCATTGAATGAAAGTTGTGGAAAGACAGAGTACAGCTCAGCGTGAGGAGAAACTTCTTAGCAATCAGAGCTGTCCAAATGTGGATGTGGGCTGCCTTGGCAGTTATTGGATTCCTCATCACTGAGGCTGGATAACCACTCATCAAGGAATAGGATCGTAGAACTAGAGCTTGAAAAGCACCCCAAAAGCTATCTCGTCCAGTGCCCTTATTTTACAGCTAAGGAAACTGAGGCAGGTAATTTGCCCAGGGTTACTCAGTTAATACGCATCAGGGAAAGAATTGGAATTGAGGTTCCTTCCACTTATGAGATTCTGTGTGTATATGCTTGGGTTTGGCCAACTTCATGCATCTGATTGTTTTTAGAGGCCCTGTCTTTTGGCCCATGTGGGAGTACAAATATTATTTCTGAGGTAGTTTTGTTTAGTTTTGTTTTGAAATAGACACGTAGGATCATTGGTGTCATTGATGTTGCAAGCATCCATCTCATTTTGGATGTTTTGAGAGTCTCGAAAATCAAATATACAAAACTCTCGTGTTTTCTGCCCTTCAGTTTGTAAGTAAATTTATGTAATATTTTTTTTCCTCAGGTGGAATGAGTGCAGTAGGATTTTCTGAATCACAATAAACTGTGGATTCTGTTTTACCCTTACTGAGCCACATGGTCTGGTTCACAGAAATGAAATGTCACCCTAAATTACTGGTTTATCAGTCTGTCCTTGTGAGAGAGTGTTATGCACACTGACAGGCACCCTGAGCAAAGCCATATACTGTTATCACATTTCATATCTCATTTTTTGTCACATTTGAGGAAATCATTCTTGATTCCCATGACCTGCAAATTATTTTTCTGTATCTTATTTTTTTTATTTTATTTTTTCCATATGCTTTTGAGTTGAAAATTTTTCTCCCCCTTCCTCCCCACCACCCTTCCCAAGATGGAGCACAATCTGACATAGGCTTTACATTTACATACCCATTAAACATATTTTCACAGTACTGAAGTTGTAAGTAAAAATTAAAACCAATAGGAGGAACCATCAGAAAGATGAAACAAAACTCAACAGAAGGTAAAAACAAGTGAGAGCAATTCGACTTCATAGTTCTTTCTTTGGATGTGCATAGCATTTTCCATCCCAAGGCCTGTGGAGATGTCTTAGATCCTCGTAATGCTGAGAAGGGTTCAGTTTAACAATATTAGTCATCGCATAATGTGGCTGTTATTGTGTACAAAGTCCTCTTGGTTCTGCTCACTTCACTCAGCATCAGACCATATAAGTCTTTCCAGGTTTTTCTGAAGTCAGCCTGTTCATCATTTCTTACAGCACAATAGTATTCCATTACATTCATATACCACAGCTTACTCAGCCATTCCCCAATTGATGGGCATCTTCTCAATTTCCAATTCTTTGCCACCACAAAAAGAGCTGCTATGAATATTTTTGTACATGTGGGTCTTTTCCCCATTTTTATGATCTCTTTGGGATATAGCCCTAGAAGTGCTATTGCTGAATCAAAGGGTATGCACATTTTTGTAGCCCTTTGGGCATAGTTCCAAATTGTTCTCCAAAATGGTTGGATCATTTCACAGCTCCACCAACAATGTATTAGCATTCCAATTTTCCCACATCTCTCCAACATTTATCATTTTCCTGTTTTGTCATGTTGGCCAATCTGATAGGTGTGATGTGGTACCTCAGAGTTGTTTTGATTTGCATTTCTCTAATCAATAACGATTTAGAGCATTTTTTCATATGACTATAGATGGCTTTAATTTCTTCATCTGAGAACTGTCTGTTCATATCCTTTGACCATTTATCAATTGGGGAATGGCTTGTGTTCTTATAAATTTGTCTTAATTCTCTATATATTTTAGAAATGAGGCCTTTATCAGAGAGACTGGTTGTAAAAATTCTTTCCCAATTTTCTACCTTCCTTCTAATCTTAGTTGCATTGGCTTTGTTTGTGCAAAACTTTTCAGTTTAACGTAATCAATATTATCTATTTTGCTTTTTATAATGTTCTCTATCTCCTGTTTGGTCATGAATTCTTCTGTTCTCCATAGATCTGATAGGTAAACTATTCCTTGTTCTCCCAGTTTACTTATGGTATCAGCCTTTATATCTAAGTCTGAACCCATTTTGACTTTATTTTGGTATATGGTGTGAGATTTGGGTCTATGCCTAGTTTCTGCCATACTCTTTTCCAGTTTTCCCAGCAGTTTTTTTCAAAGAGTGGGTTCTTATCCCAGAAGCTGGGGTCTTTGGGTTTATCAAATAATAGATTACTATAGTCATTGACTACTGTGTCTTGCATATTTAACCTATTCCACTGATCCACCTCCCTATTTCTTAGCCAGTACCAAGCAGTTTTGATGATTGCTGCTTTATAATACAATTTATTGCTAGAATTGCTAGGCCACCTTCCCCTGCATTTCTTTTCATTAGTTCCTTTGATATTCTGGACCTTTTGTTTTTCCAAATGAATCTTGTTATTATTTTTTCTAACTCTATAAAATAATCTTTGGGTAGTTTGATTGGTATGGTACTGAATAAGTAAATTAGCTTAGGTAGGATTGTCATTTTTATTATATTAGCTCGGCCTACCCATGAGCAACTGATGTTTTTCCAGTTATTTAGATCTGATTTTATTTGTGTGAAAAGTGTTTTGTAATTGTGTTCATAGAGTTCCTGGGTTTGTTTCGGGAGGTAGACTCCTAAATATTTTATAATGTCTACAGTAAGTTTAAATGGGATTTCTCTTTCTATCTCTTGCTATTGGGCTTTGTTGGTAATATATAGAATTGCTGATGATTTATGTGGGTTTATTTTATAGCCTGCAACTGCAAATTATTTTTCAAGAGCAGAGTAAGTTCTGGATGTTTTAATAACCTCCCTTCTTGAACTATTCATTTCTTTTGGTTGAGTAACTTCAGTCAATGAGCATTATGTTTTCTCATTGGTAAGCAGGCAGTATAGTAAAAGGGAAGCAGTACTGGTTCTCATGTTAAGGGCCCTGGTTTCAGGTCTTGCCTCTGATGCCTACTTAAATCTGTGTGGTTTACCACTTAATGTCTTGGGGCATCAGTTTCATCATATGTCAAATAAAGGAGGTGGAATAGGTAGTCTGTGAGTTCCCTTCCAGTTTTAAGTCTGTGATACTATGTTTCTAAGTCATCAAAGCTATTCCAGTATTTGAGTACAATTTAATTTTTATTCACATGGAAAGAGAACAACACTAGGTGAATTTTAGAATTGAGACATCTAGAGCATGGGTCTGTGAATGTGCCTTCCTTGAAAAAGAGTTATGGTACTGTCGTCTTGTGTGTTCAGTTGTTTCAGTCACGTCTGCCTCTTCATGACCCCATTTGGGGTTTTCTTGGGAAAGGTACTGAACTGGCTTGCCATTTCCGTTTCCACCTTGTTTTACAGATAAGGAAACTGAGGCCAACAGGGTGAAATGACTTGCCCAGGGTCACACGGCTAGTAAGTGTCTGAGGCTGGATCTGAACTCAGGAAGAAGATCCTTCGTGACTCAGGCCCTGTGTTTATCCACTGGACCACCTAGCTGCCCCATTGTCCTACTTTGAAGTTTATTTTTCTAGGAGCATTGATGCTTCTGTTCTGCTCTAACTGCATGCATTCTTTTACTCATTTCTCTTTTTGGGACTCCTGGACCAATGATTTCATGAGTATGGGTAACTCCCAATGAGGAAACCTCCTGTACTAATGCCACTGAGCACCTCTTCTGCAGTTTACAGCTATAGAGACTTACCTGGGGCACAAAAAAATTATGTGTCCTGCCCAGGCTCACATGGGTAGTATGGGTCAGGGGTGAGATTTGAAGGTAGATCTCTCCAATTCTGAAGCCCTGTATCACTCTTTCTCCCTTTATAACCAATGTTCCTTATTTAAAAGTTATCCAACTTAGCTAAGCATCAGAACAAATCTTAGAAGAGGAAGTTAGGCATAATAAAAAAGTCTTTGGGCTTGAAGTCTGAGGTCCTGGATTCAAGTCCCAACTCTGATATTTACTAGGTAGTACTGTATTGAAATCGGCTTCCTTCACTGCATAATACTTGCAATAACTATCTGTGTAGGACTGTTCTGAGGAAACTGTTTTTGTGAATAATGAATCCCTATTCTTTTGGGAAAGTTGCTGCTGCTGCTGCTCCTGCTTCTTGCTGGTCAAACCTTCCACCCTCATCTCATCAGAATGGAGTAAAGTACCAGGGCACCGATCTCAAAGTCTTGTGCTGCATTCCCATTTCTGAGAAGTTATTAGAATGTAGGTCTTGCGCAGGCCTGTTGTTGATTCCCCATCTGTAAAATAGGGCAAATTATTATTCATAAAGCATTTGGAAAATCTCACCCAAGAGGTGTTATTTAAACACAAAAGTCTCTCTCCTTTGGTGCTGTTAATAAGTACTAATTATAAAATGTAGCTCTTCAAATATGAATTTGTTCCACTTCATTCAGTACCTTTTTTTTTTATTTGACCTCTCTGATGTTGTAGAGTAAGGACAGAAATCCTGATATTTTCAGATGATTGAAAAATGAGAAACCTTACAGGTATTTGTGTGTAAATACAGGAGGACTTCTCATAAGATAGACATGTCCCAGGAAAACAGTTTGTAATATAAATTTCTGGAAAAATCAGTTTTCCCAGTGATTATCATTCTAAAGTTAGGTCTTCAAGTGTGGCCCTTTGACTGAATCCAAACTTAACTGAACAAATGCCCTTGATAGAAGGATTTGTTCTGTAAAATTTAGACTGTCTAAAAGCCACACCCAAGACTTAGAAGGCTACAGGTGGCCTCGAGGCTACAGGTTCCCCATCCCAACTATCAGTAGTACATTCTATTTCTTCAGTATTTCAAGGATCCCTCATTTCATCCCTCCATAAAGGTAGGCCACTCCCCCTTTACACCTTAGCAGATGGTTTCTGTGAGTCTCTTTGGCCAAAAATAATTGATCACCTAATGACTGACTTTCTAGTGATGGGTCTCTGAACTTAGCTTGGCTGGTCCTCATTTGACAGATATGAAGTCCATGGCTTAGGTAGGTCTTTTTAGCATGGTGAACTTGTCCAAGCTAACTCTGCTCTACTGAATCACTGCATCACAATGAGACCATCAGAAGATGACTTGGATTGCTTTATTTCCCCATTAAGTTACATCCCTTATTAGATTCCATAGTGGTGCCTCTACTTGCCACCTCTGTTTGTGCCAGGGCCTCTCAGGCACCAGGGAGTCTTCAGCAAGAATATTAATCATAAACATGATTATTAGCCAATATTAATCATATTGGTTAGTAGCCAAATGCATATGCTACCCCAAATCATCTGGGGTATGATCACACCTCGGCTATGTGATTTTGTGCCTGTCAGATACTAAGAACCATCCAAGGCTAGTAGCCCAGCCAAGATCCAAGTTCTTCTCTGAATTGTAATGGTTCTTAAACCAAGGACCCTTCCTTTGCTACATAAATCCCAGCCACATTCACTCTGGTCCTTAGATTTGATTATTCTTAGATGGAAAGGAAATATGTGACGGACGCTGTGTTAAGCACTATACAAATATTCCTCATTTGATCCTTTCATGTAGCCTAATTATCTTATTATACAGATAAAGAAAAAGGTTCAGAATGACTTGTCCAAGTTCAAACAAATAATCAGTGACAGAGTCAGAATTGAACTCTGGTTTTCTTGAAGGCAGCCAGGTGGCTTAATGAATAGAGTGCTAGGCCTGGGTCAGGAAGACTAGATATCAAATCCAGCCCCAGGTACTTACTAGCTGTGTCACCCTGGGCAAGTCACATAACCTCTGTTTGCTTTAATCCACTGGAGAAAGAAATTGCAAAGCACTCCAGTATCTTTGCCCATGGACAGTATTGGCATGTTGTGGTCCACAGGGTCATGAATAGTTGGACACAGCTGAACAACGTCCTGGCTCCAAGTCTGGAATTCTCTCTATTACATCATGCTATACCATCCAAATATAACGATATGATATTTTGACAAATCCCCGAAGATGTTTTTTTTGCAGTTACTTTCTCTTGATCTATTTTCCCTTTGCATACAATAAACACTAAACATATTCATTGACTTTGCTGACTCTTGTGCAGAGATGACAGCATGTTAGGGAATATGAAAGAAAACAGCTGCACCCAGATATTTCATACATTTGTTGAAAACCCCATAAAACTGATGTATTTCATAGTTGTCTAGTTCTTTGAGGAGCGACTAGCAAAGTAGCTTATGTAATTAGCTGTGTCATACTTCTTGTTCATCAGATGTAAGCACCTAAACCCCTGCACCCACTGACGTAGATTGACTGTGGTGAGGAGTTATACCATGCTGGAATAGCAGCAGCTAGCTGTCATGGCTGTCGTGGAAGCCTGGCCTCTCTCAAAGGGAAGGTAGTGACGCATTGTGGAAAGTGGATAGAGCACACGGACCTGAGTGCGATTCCTGACACTGCTCCTTACCACCTGTTTGATGTTGAATAAGTCTTTGAGTCTTTGACATCTCTAAGGTCCCTTCCCGCTCTAAATCTACAATCCTATGAACTTAAGGCTATGATCCTTAAGGCTGTTCTTAGAGAAGAAATCATTTTGCAATCTAAACACCTTTTCTGTCCTTTTCCTGTCTCTTCCTAGGCACAGCACACCCATGATGCCATCACAGAGGCCGCCCAGCTGATGAAGGAAGCTGTGGATGATATTATGGTCACCTTGAATGAAGCTGCCAGTGAAGTTGGAATGGTGGGAGGAATGGTGGATGCAATTGCAGAAGCCATGAGCAAGGTGGGTTCTTTTTATTTCAGGAAGCTAGCTCATCATCCTTTATTTCTCTCTTTCTCTCTCTCTCTCTCTCTCTCTCTCTCTCTCTCTCTCTCTCTCTCTCTCTCTCTCTCTCTTTCTCTCTCTCTCTCTCTCTCTCTCTCTCTCTCTCTCTCTCTCTCTCTCTCTCTCTCTTTTTTTCATTTTGATGAAGCAGTCTGGGTTAAGTGACTTGCCTAGGGTCACATAGCTACTAAGTGTCGAGTATCTGAGGTCAGATTTGAACTGAGGTCCTCCTGATTCCGGTACTCTATCCATTGTGTCACCGATCTGACCCTCATCATCCTTTTTTGATTCTTGATTAGAGACAACTAGGTGGTGCATTGGATAGAGCCTGAGCCTGGAGTTAGGAAGACCTAACTTCAAATCAAGCCCCAGACACTTACTAGCTGTGTGGCCCTGGGCAAGTCACTTAACCATCCCTCAGTTTCCTCATCTGAAAAATGAGCTGGAGAAGGAAATGGCAAACCCCTCCAGTATCTTTGCCCAAGAAAACCCCATATGGGGTCACAAAGAATCAGACATGACTGAAACAACTGAAGAACTACAACAACAAAGTTCAGATCCAGCCTCAGACACATATCAGCTGTATTACCTTGGGCAATTCATGTAACCTCTGTTTCCCTCAGTTTCCTCTGCCATAAAATGGGGATAATGACAATCTCCTAGGGTTGATGTGGACCAACTGTGATAATGTTTGTGGGGCGATTACGACAGTGCCTGGCACATAGTAAACACTATATAAATGTGCTTATCATTATTCTCATTAATTTCCCTTGTATTTCTTTTGTTCTTACCCTCAGACACTTTTCCTTTGGAAACGTCCAGCTTCTCATTGCTGATTGCAACTCAGTGGTATTGTTTTCAGATCACATATCCAACAGAGCTCATTCTTCCCTTTGTAAACATCTTCATCTTTTTCCAGTGGATCATCATATTCACATTAGGAATAGTGACATAAGGGAAAATGATGATAGTTGAGTTGATGGTTAGGTGGAGAGTCTACTCAGAGACTCGTATCTCCTACTGATTCCCAGAAAGTAGCCCTTACATTGGTGTGTCAGGTTGACATTCATTAGTCCTAACAATTGTTCATCTACATCTAATTGCCACCGAGTGATATCATAACCAAGGAATTTAGGCGACTGTAATGGAAGTCTTGTCTTGAAACATCCAATTGAGTGCGTTAAGATTTTCAGGATAATAAGTGGCCATTAATAGCTAATTTAGAGAAGATTTGTCACTATTGTATCAAAAAGTGGATATACCCTGAAACGGAATAGCACTATAATTAGAATAATTATCCTTAAACATTGTGTGGTAATTATTCATGATAGTTCAGACAAAGTAATATGCGTGAATTAGGGTGTTACAGTTCCTTTTGAGGACCTCACTTGCATGTCTTGTCAAAGCACTTATTTACCCTTCTGGAGTTTTGAGTTGGTCTCTTGCTTTAAAGGTGGTCAGTTTTGCAGAAATTTAGTATGATATTCTTCTTCCCAGGGGCCCCGAGTGCTCTGATAAGCTTTCCATGGTACTAAGCACTGACAGTACCCAGTATATATACCATGTATATATATTGGAATGGCATTTAGGAGTATAGCATTAAATATCTGTTTATTTCTTCACCGAACCTCTAAGATTTCAAACGTTGGCAGCTCTGCAGTGATTAAAAGAAAGATTTCATAAATTTCTGAGAAATGAAAAAGATAATTTTAATCTTTTCATAATTTGTTATCTAGCTAAATCAGTCTTTTTAACTGAGCCCTTTATTGATATAATTTCTACTATCTAATGTCAGAAATATATTGGCTATTTTATGGACCCAGGAACCTGTGAAAGAATGAGGGAGTAACCAGCAAGCTTGGGGAAAGTCTGGTTTTGTCTGATATTATTGGAGTAGGACATGCTAATATCGTCACAAACGTTTGCTGATTCCCCCTATGCACATTTAAAACAACCTTTTCACTGGGAGAGAACAACAAAGCAACTCCCACCAACATCAGTATAAGTGAATCCTTTCAGTGAGTAATATCATAAGGAAATTTGGACACCTGTAAGGAAAAAAGGAATTTACGTCAGTGTTTTATATAGTCATAAAAGCCCTGGTTTTGTGTTGCTTGGTAAAAAAAAAAAATCAGTGTTTAAAATATAACAGTGGTCAGCTTGACAAAATATGAACTTAGAAATGTTTGCAGTATCTGAAGTTGGCTATAGTAAAGGACTGAAATCATTGATCTGCCATACTTCGTGCATAGATTATAGTCTGCTGGGCTAACGTTCTGTCTCTGAATTCGGACATCATCAGGACTCAGAATCGTGTCTGTTGCCAATTGGTTAAGTCAGGGTAATACTGGCGTTTAAATGGGACCGGGACATGAAGCCTTAATCCAATGCGCTAACTTTAAGGGTGATAATTTCATTCATTGGTTGTGAAGATTAGAGGAGGGGGTGACTTTTGGTGTCCCTCAGACCTGTCATGTTCATAAAGGAGAGCTTTGCCCTTTAGTCTGTAGTGTTATTGAATTTTTGAAACTGGTTAGATAGACATAGTCAAAGGGTATGTATATGTATGTGTGTGTATGTATATGTAAATGCATATATATACATATACACATGTGTATATATATGTATATTTTTATGTATGTTTCATTTGAGTCATTTTATTTATTAAAATCTAGTGATGTAATTCCAGACTGTCACATAAATTTCTATTATTTTTTGTAAGGATGGGAGAAAGGATGGAACCTGGTGCTGCAATTTTCTTATTAAATTAATATCACTGGAATGTGAGAATAATTTATAAAGTTTCTCTTAACAGAATATTTCAGCATTTAATAATATAAGCAATCCCATTGCTGTGTTGTTATGCCCACTTTGAGTGATTAAACTGCATTAGGCTCATGTCTTATTCTTCACACATTGCAATGAGTCAGCAATAGAGCTATTTGGCGATGTCTCCATTTTCTGAAAGGGAAATGGATGGTCCAGCTGGAGTTGATGTTGATGTCATTAGTAATGATTACATTCCAAGTAGTCATGATGATTATATACTCTCTATTATACCACATGTTTGCAGTGTTCTTTACTGCCATGTTTTATTCCTCATTAAATAACAGCACTAATTAATGCCTTCTATCTAATGAGCTCCTAAATGCTTTTTTTGCTTCCACTTTCTTCCTACATCAAACCCATCCTGCACACAGATGCCAAATTAACCATCTGAAAACACTACTCACATCTTGTTACTTCCTTGCTTAAGAGCCCATAATGCTTCCCCCCGCCCTCCACTGCCTACCTTGTCAAATCTGTGTTCTGCTTAGTTTTTCAATGCTGTCCATAATTTGACCACACTCTTTCCTCACTTCTATTGATTTTGTCTAGGGGTCTATAATATTCTTATAAACAGCTCTTCTTCTACCTCTCTAACCTCTCTTTTTCACTGGCTTTTTTTCTCCTGTCCTTAAAGGTGGGCATTCAGTACTAAGGAGACCATTAAGATTTTTGCAGGAAGGGATAGTGCTTAAATATCATTATCTTCAGTATCTCCTTTCACAAACCTCATGTATCCTTGTACAAACTGAGCTTCATTCTCATACGTTATTTGTCTAAAATGCCCTCAAGGGCAGTTACTAATAAAACTATTGGGATCACTTATGGTTCCATTTAGGGCATTGTGGTATGATTCTGTAATTCTGTGTCCTAACAGAAATAAAATTTTCTCATAATGATGATAATCATTAAATTAAAGTACTTTCCACTCACTCTAGCTGGATGAAGGCACTCCTCCAGAACCAAAGGGAACTTTTGTTGACTACCAGACAACAGTGGTGAAATATTCCAAAGCCATTGCTATAACTGCACAAGAAATGGTAAGTGGGGAAAGCACTGTTGGATTTGTTTATTTTTAATTCCCTACTCTTCACCACCCAATCACCAAAGCCTGCTTCCATATTGGGAAGGCAGAGGGAGTGCGTTTCTCCAGGTAGTTTTTTTTCTTTTTGGGGGTGTGGGGGCAGGTTAACCAGCAAAGACACAATTCATGGCAGGTATCTGCTGACCTTCTAGCTACTTGGTGCTCTGGAACAGTGGTATGAAACTCAAGTAGAAACAGATCCCTATTGGCCACATATTGACTTAGAAAACTACCATTTAACATTATCTACATTGAATTTTTATTTATTTTGTTAAACACTTCCCAATTACATCTTAATATTTCAGGCCACATGCCCTCCCACTCAGGAGTTTTGTGAGGCAGCCCAAGCCCATGAGTTTAACACCTTTGTTCTAGAGAACCAAGTCCTGTTGTTCTGGAGTTAATCCTGTATGGAAACAAATTCCCCAAACCAGAGTTAGAGAAAGCTATGGTATGGGCATGGAAAGGAAAGAGAGATGTGAACAAAGGAAGGAAGGTGGAGGAAGTCAGGCAGCGAGCATTTATTTATTATTTATTAGGCATACTATGTGCCAGGAAGCAAAGAGAAGAAGAAAGGGAAATTAAGGAAGCAGAAGAAATAGATTTTTCTGGTACCTGAATTAAGCAGATTACTACCCTTGTGGAATAAATTTTACTGTTTTGTTTTGTTTTGTTTTTGTCAACTAAGGCAAAAAAGGAAAACTTTGTAGTTTTGTTTTTTGTTTTTGATGAGACAAAACACATCTGTTGAGATGAAACTTTTCCTGGAACTAAACTCAAGATGAAATTAATCATCTAGGTCCTTAGATAAAGGACAGCTGAGTAACCTAATAGAAAATGGTTTCATAAAAGTAGACCTTGATTTTATAAAAGATAAGTGACTGCTGTTTAAATAAAATAAATAAGACTATATGCAGGAACAGAGTTATATCCAACCAATGAAGATATGACTGACAGTCTAGATGCTGGGTTTAAGTTACATTTAATCAGTTATATCTATCACATGCCCTTTTATTTGCTTGATACATAAGCCACACTTGGGCATCCAGCATCTTTTCGTAGCCAGACCCAAAGCATTCTCTTAACCTCGCCCTGGTCTTCCATAAGGTCCAAGGTCCCATATCCAAAAGACTTTGTCATGTGAACTTCTGTCCACTAGAGGCTGACCTAAGACCAACAAAGTGTTTCCCCTCCCTCTGGCTGCTCAGTTCACAGCCCTGCCTGGTCTTTTTTCCTTAGGGTAGGAAGGAGGGGCAGTGTACAACCTAACGTAATGGAAAACATTTGGGAATCAAGGCCAGAGGTGGTGATTCTCATGGGAGTGATGTGTTTGACAGAATATAAGTTGGTTCAGACAGTACTCAAGCTTGACTTTTGGAGAGAATCACAATAAACTATGGGAATTGGTTTTGCTAACTAGTTAAAGGGTTTTGCCTGTCCCCCAAATGTCCCTGCAGTATCTCCCTGGCCAGAGTGCCATGTTGACTTGACTTAACTCTTAATGTCTGTGATCTTGATGAAGCCCTAGCTTTGTGCTTAATCCCCACTTATGAGACAGCTGGTGCAAATACTTTTTTGAATTTCCAGAAAATTATAGCCATATGCCTTAGGGTTAGCCCCCAAGTCATTGTGTTTCATTTTGACGCAGAGAAATGAAGCAACTCTTTGGCTCCCCTTGTTCCATTTTGGGCCTAATGTTCATTTCCTGGTGACCCACATGGTAGGTCTGAAACCTAGCAATCATTTTTGTATAAACATATGTTAAGCTCCAAAAGCAGAATCCTATACAGCTTCTCTTGCTTAAGGATTTTATTATTTATACCACGGAAGGATGGCTGTCATCTCTAAAACTAAAAGGGGAAAAAAGAATGTAGGGGAAAGCAACTTTTCCTTCTGGAAAGGGGAATGAAAGGTCATTTCTGGGAGGTTTTACTAAAACAATATTTGGGGGGAAATAGAAGGAATTTGGAAGGGGAGTAACTAGAAACTCATTTAAGCTGAGCAAATTGTAGTGAAGTTTTTCTGTAAAGGAAGTAACTTGGAAGAAAACTCTTACTCCTCTTGATGCAAAACAGTGGAATTTGACCATTTTGGTTTGTTGCTTTAAGCTCTCTCCTTAATTCATGTCAGAAGTCTTATTTCCCCCCAATTCTTCAGGCCTAGAACTGTTTTAGGTTTGGGTTTTTTTCCCCCAGAACACATATTTGTCTTGTGCTTTATTTCCTTGCCCCTCCTTTTCTCATGCCCAGCGTGATACCTGACCAAAATAAGAAGTCTAAACCCCACTGGGCTCATGGAAGTTTGTCAAGGCCCATAGCTAGCCCAGCTCTGTGCTGTTCCCCCATTATTCCTATGGAATAGCAATCAACCGGATACTGAAAAGGCCGGACACTTCTAGAATTGAGCCAATAGTGGAACAGCCTCTGGTGGCTGGGGGAGAGGAATTAGGGGGCAGAGAAGGAAGTGAGTGTTTGGCACGTGCCCATGCGTTCCCTTGCACATCCCTCCGAGTGTGGATTTCCACCTTGTGTTACTGGGCTGGCAGGAGAAGCTAGCTGGCTGCTGCTGATCATGGTCGCGTCGTCCTTGAGCCAGGCTGAGTGGGTTATGCTGAAGAAACGGAAAGCCTGGCCTGTTCTCTTTGCACATTCCCAATGCTGAGCATGCTAGCTGTGCAGCCTCCCCCAGCCCTGTGCCTGCTGGCCTAAGGGGAGAGCAGCCATGGGGTAGAGGGAAAGGAAACAAAGCATGTCTGTCTGGGTTTGGCTTTGCACACAGTTCTCTTCAGAAACCGTAACCCTAATGTACCTGTTGCAGGGTTAAAAAAGAAGATCATTTGGCTCCCAAGTGGTATTAACCCATTATTCTTATGCATTTTTTATATGTGTGTTTGTGTGTCTTGCTTGTTTTCTTTTTCCAGATGACTAAGTCGGTTACTAACCCGGAGGAGTTGGGAGGACTTGCTTCACAAATGACCAGTGACTATGGGCATTTGGCTTTCCAGGGCCAGATGGCAGCAGCTACAGCTGAACCAGAAGAGGTCTGCCATCTTAAGACCTCTGCTTTAACTAGTGAACGCACACTGATATTTTTACCCAGATTACTCTTCACAGCTCAGTTTCATTCTATGAGACAGGTGCCACATAGTCAAAGCCAGGTTTATTTCTCCCCATTCTTTCCCCCTGGGTCTTGGACAAAACAGCTGCAGGAGTTCCCTAAGCCTGATTTCCTTTCTGACCACCTGGTTGGAGAAATAGATTGCCCCACTCTTGGACCTCCTAAGACCGTGGTAAAGTGAGTATAGCCTATAAACTCCCAGATAGAAGAGGTCTGTTATAATCAGGAAGTTTTTCCTGATATCAAGCCCAAACTTGGCCCTTTGCAGCTTCTTCCTGTATCTCCCAATTCTGACATCTGGAGCTAACAAAATATGGCAGACCCCTCTTCAATAGAACAGCTAAAGAAACCTATGATACAGCCCCGAGTGATGGAGTTTAGCCACTCCCAGCTATGTGCGACCTACTTTCTCTGAACAAGTTGCCACCAAAGTCACTGACTGTGCTGTTTCTAAAATCCAGATCAGACCTGCATTCTGTGCCTTATGGGGGCTCCCCCTTTATCTCTTAATCAATATCTAAATTTTGGCTTCCGTCTGATTTGTTCTTTATTCTCAGCCAAATCTCACACCCCACCTCCCCCACCCCAGATTCAAGGCAGCCATGTGCATCTCCCCATCAGAGCCTAACTATAACTTGGATTTCTGGATATTTGGTCAAATGTCTTCCCTAACCATCTTAGAAGTCACCCCTACGGTGGCTGTACTCACAGGAATCTCCATGAACAGCGCATAAGATAAATAGGGAAACATCTGGCCCGGTATGAAATCCGTGTACTTCTCATTCCAGACATGTAGAATCTAATTGGATGATTCAATGATTGCCTTAGGTGGTAGGATCCTTTAGGAAAATGAAGATAGACCAGACTTTTACAGGGAAAAGATCCACAGAATTTTGGGAGGTAAAGCCTGGCAGTAGTTTGCCCTGACAGTCTTGTTCCCAGAAGGGAAAATATTCTCTTTTTTCCCCTTAAAAGTGTTTTTCCCCAATTACACGTGAAGATAGTTTTCAGTATTCATTTTTGTGAAATTTTGAGTTCCAAACTTTTTCTCTCTCCCTCCTCCCCAAGACAGCAAGTAATCTGATATAGGTTATACATGTATAATCATGTTAGACATATTTCAGGGAAAATATTCTAAACCTATAATATAACAAAATGGTGTAGATTACAGTTGTCATTGGGAAGATGAAAGTAACTAACTACATTCCTGAGGCAGAAGACTGTGAATTATTTTTCCTTTTGCCTTTATGGTTAAGGTTAGTATCCCTTAAATTACTAAATACTGGCATTTCTTCCCATTTGTTTTTTTTTTTTAGTATGTTAACTTAGATACCTGAACATGCTTCAGAAAGAAACATAAAAGTTGCTGTCTAATGTATGGCATGATAATGGCATGTAATTATATTTGTGTAAGCATGGAGAAGCAGCGCATGTCATAATCCAGCAGTTTTCCAACTTCTTGGTCTCAGGACCACTTTAACTCTCTTAAAAACTGAGGACCCCCTCCGAAGAGTTTTTGTTGATGTGGGCTGTCTCAATTGATATTCACCATATTATAAATTAAAACCTTTTAGCATTAATGCAAAAGTAATTTTGTTAATACAAAAATAATTTTGGCCTCATGGACCCCCCAAAAAGGAAGGTCCCAAGACCTCACTTTGAGAACTAAGGGCTTAGTGGCTAAGAAGCCAGCCTCAGGGTCAGGAAGACCTGAGTTCAGATTCCACCTCTGATCACCTCCTGACTAACCCTGGGCAAGTCACTTAACCAGTGACCCAGGAAACTCATATTCATTTAAAAAAAAATACAGAATGTGCGAAGTGGCATTGGTAGACATTCTCTTCTTTAGAAGTTCCTCATTGCACTGTAATCATGTCCAGTACACTCCAATTTCTTTATTATTTATATGTATTGTATATAATTTGTATAATATAAAAAATCAACTGAACCCAAGGTTCTAGGAGCCACAATCTTGAATTTTGGTATTTCAACATAAGTTTTCGTATGTTAAACTACAGCAGGATAACATTAATATAAGTCCCTCAGGCCTGCCAACTCCCACCATTAAGAGCCCTGCTAGTATGAATCAGTGATTCAAGTCAGTACCAAGATCAAACTGATTCCAAATTTATGCATGAAACTTCTGTTGATGCTTCTACTCTGAAGGCTAATTATTTTAAGAAAAAGTGGCCTGTCTTCAGAACATAATATGTTTGACTTTCATAAAGCAAAAAGAATTTTTACATTGCAGTAAGAGAGGACTTGACTAAGCAAAAGAAAGAACTACCATACTTGAAAAGGAATTTAATGTTGAAAGTGGTAAGTAGCAGTATGGTAGAGTAGAAGGAATGTTGAACTTGGAGTCAGAAGATCTGGCCTGGAGGCCTGCCTCCTGCTTGTCCTAGCTGTGAGACTGTGGACAAATCACTTAATCTCTATGAGCCTCAGTTTTTATCATTTTTTAAATGGGGCTAATACTACCTGGGATACATAACTCCATTTTGTAAGCTTTAAAACACCATGTGAGTCTGAGCCATTATATTATTGCTCAAAGAGTTTTAAAACATCTCTCCCCAAAGACCTTTAAAAGCACGTATCAGTCACCATCTCTCTTGGTTAGCTTAGGTGTTGATCTTTCTGAGGCATTGGATTGTAGACCATATAAACTATGGGGTCTTTTGTAGTCTTAAGAGTGTACAAACCACCCACCCTCTGTAAAAAATGAACAGAATTTTTTATTGTAATGTAGGCAAAAGCAAAATATATAGTAATGAAAAAGTCAGGAAAGGAAATTATCTGCTAAAAACACAGCTGCAAATTACTCTAGATACTGATCTCTCAAATATTTTTTGGTTTATAGAGGCTGATGTTTTCATTAACTTTTCATTTTGTTGTTTTTTCACCATCACATCTTGGGTTGCGTTTTGCATTCCAGACAAAAGAACAATGTAACCTGGAGTGAAAAGAAGTTGGGCGTAGGAATATAATACTACCAGTGGTTTGCTAAGGGAAATTCCTTGTGCATGCTTGCCAGACACAATAAAGGGCGGAGGCTAGGAGATCCCTGAAGCCGCACTGCTTTTTGTTCCCAAGAACTGGGAAACATTCATGTGCCTAAGAGGGCCCTTAAACATTTAAATCCAATCCAAATAAACAGCACCAGAACCCCATTCTTCAGAGCCCTAAGACATGCTTTGCAGAGTCAACATTCTGCCCCATTCCTCCCAAGAACTGGGAAACATTCATGTGCCTAAGAGGGCCCTTAAACATTTAAATCCAATCCAAATAAACAGCACCAGAACCCCATTCTTCAGAGCCCTAAGACATACTTTGCAGAGTCAACATTCTGCCCCATTCTGTGACTATATCAAACCAAATGAAATAGAGTGGTCTTTTAGGCACCAAAAGGAAGCTTTACCCTCTTGATTTTCAGTGGAAAATTCATGTTTACTTCAGAATATCACAGTGAGAACCTCTTTGCCACCTCAGGATAACTAGCAGTGTTTTGGTGTTCAGTGTATTAAAAGCAGACACTTAGGTTTCCTTTAGCTCCTCTTCCCCAAAATGAGCAGGATATTAGCAGTAGAATTCTTTACAAGTTCTTGCTCTAAGATCCTTCACTAACAATTGTGAAAGTAATTAATTATTTCTGTCCTTCATACATACTTTGCCCGTTTCCATCAATTTCTCTATCTTTAGAGAAAGGGTTCTTAACTTTTTGTATGTCATGGATCCCTCTGGTAGTTTGGTGAAGCCAATGGACCCCTTCTTAGAATAATGTTTTTAAATGCAGAAAAAAAAAATACATAGGACTACCGAGAAAACCAATTACAATGGAATACAGTTATCAAAATATTTCTTTAAAAAGTTCACAGACCTCAGATTAGGAACCCCTGCTTGGAGCCTTAAAAGAAGTTACAGTAACGATGTCCTACATAAATCACTTTTTTTTTTGAGCCTTATTTAAACTCTGTGAGGTACATAGTACAATTATTATTCCTGTTTTGCAACTAAAGAAACTGCCTCAAAAGAGCTAAGTTATTTGGTCAGGGTCACACAGCTACTAATGACAACCAGCACTTTTTATTAAGATCAACAAGCATTTATTAAATGCCTACTGTGTGCCAGATAAGCATCACGAAAGATGCTGGGGATAGCATGACAAAGAATGAAAGAATCCCCACCCTCAAAGAGCTCAGATTCTAATATCAGACTGCCTCTCTAACAGTCAGATCCACTGCACTGCATTTGCCCGACAGGAACCCTACAAGAGAGGCAATTCTCAGGTATTGTTATTATTCCCATCTTACGGATGAGTCTCAGAAAGGTTGAGTGACAGACCATGGCTGTAGGTTCATAAATTTAGAATTATGTAAGACTTCAGCGCTGGTCATCTGTGCAGTCTCTTCATCTTACAAAGAAGGAAACTGAGGCCTGCAGAAGTGAAGTGGCTTGACCAAGGTCACATCAATCATTATAAGAACCAGGATTCAAACTCAAGTCTCCTGACTCCTTTCCAAGTGTTCTTTACCCCACACACTCCTCCTACAAAGAACACTGTAGTTAACATTTACAAAATACCTTCTACCCTCATCACCCTGGCTCTTGCTAGCTTATAATCTTCCAAGCACTATCCTTGTGGGAGTAAAATTTTTGTTTAATCTTGTTCCAAATATAAATTTGCTATCTTAAAAAAAATAGCATGAGAAAAAAAGTTCATTTGTTTGGTTGTATTCATTAAGGGAAATGATCATGTGTTTCTCTCAACAAGTAGAATTTGATTTAGAATCCCATAAAGACTGAACTTTTAATTTAATCTACAGGGGCCTAAGAAGCAATTTAATTGGGATACAACATTCTCTTTTCTGTTTTTGTTGATGGAAGAAGAGTGGAGGGTTTTGGGTTTTCTCACCTTAATTTCTGCAAGCAAATATATTACTAAAGCTGCTAATTTTTTTTCTAACACTTCATTGTTAAGATCATAGAATCTTAAGATTCTGTATTAAGAATACTCTATTCTATATTAAGAATAGCTAGAAGAGACCTCAGAGGCCGTCCACACCAGCCCCCTTCTTTTTTTTTTTTTTTTGGAGGCAATTAGAGTTGAGTGACTTGCCCAGGGTTACACAGCTAGTAAGCGTTTGAGGCTAAATTTGAACTCAGGTCCTTCTGACTCCAGGGCTGGTGCTCTATCCACTATACCACCTAGCTATCCCAACCCTTTCATTTTACAAATGGGCAAATTAAGGCTAGGATAGGAATAGGTTTGGATAGGAAGTGGTTTGCCCAAGGCCATAAGCTACTAAGTGGTTGAGCCAGGACTCAACTTAGGACATCTAATACTAGGATTGTTGTTGTTGAGTTGTTTTCAGTCGTATCTGACTCTTTGTGACCACATTTGAGGTTTTCTTGGCAAAAATGATGGAATGGTTTTCCATTTCCTTCTCCAGCTCATTTTACAGATGAGGAAACTGAGGCAGACAGGATTAAGTGACTTGTCCAGGGTCACACAGACAGTGTCTGAGGCCAAACTTGAACTCAGGAAGAAGAATCTTCCTGACTCTAGGCCCAGCATTCTATCCACTAGCTAGCCCTGTGCACTACCTAGCCGCCTTAACTCTAGAATAATGATTCGGTATTTTTCTACTGAAACATGCAGCGAGCAAAAGCAGTGAGTTACCTACTTGTTCACATCACAGCATCACAGAATTCAAAGCTGAATGTTATCTTGGAAATTGTCTAATCCAGCAGCTCTCAGACTTTCTGTTATTAGGCCCCTTTAACATTCTTTAAGGATCCCAAAAAGCCTTTGCTTACGTGGGTTACATTTAGTGGTGTGTTAGTAAATGTTTAATAACCAGCTCTCTCAGGGCGGGACGGGGCAGAGAGAAACACCCTGCATGTGTGCATGATACGCTTTTAAGTTTAATCTCCTTTATTAACATTTTCTCTCTCACTTTCGTAAGTCTCAACAATCAACCAAGCCCTTATTTGTAGCATTTGCTGATGTACAAAGCGTAAATGCTCAAACTGAAAGTTTAACAGTCTGCTCTCACGAGCTAGTTCGAGCTGCTCCAGCACACCACTGGTTATAATCTATCAATATTTACCATATTATAAATTAAGTTAAAATTCATTTCCTATAATTCATTTTAAAATAAATTTTAAATCTATTACATGTTAACATAAATAACATTTTAATGAAAAAAGCCTGTATTTTCCAAAACAAAAAATACCAAGAAGAGTGGCATTGTTTTACATATTTTTGCAAATCTCTTAATGTCTGGTTTAATAGAAGACAGCTGAATTGTCATGTATGCTTCTGCATTCAATTTGCTGTAGTATGTTATTTTGGTAGAAGTATATAATGAAAATATGGCTTCACACAGATATTCAGCTGAAAAAGGGATATGTATTTTTAATAGGCAAATAACATCTTAATATTATTATGTAGTTTTGACCTCATGGTTGCCCTGAAAGTCCATGCCCATGGGTCCATGAACCAGACTTTGAGAACTGTTGGCCTAATCCACTCCCCTCTAGTAATAATAGCTAGCATTTAGATGTGCTTTTTAAAGTACCTTTAAAGTACTTTAAGATTTGTAAAGTACTTTAGACATAATATTTTATTCTCACAATAGCTGTAGGACTTTTCCTGAATCAATACATGGTGTGGCATTGCTCAAGTCTATGAGATTTAAATAAACGCCAGGGGCGAGGCATGAAGGACCTTTGGCACCCTCTTCCACTTGTTACATATCCCCATGCTTAACAAACATGAAAAGTATCCAGGGGTAGCCACTTTCATTCTGAAACTGACTCTTGAGACGGTCTGAACTTTATGTAGTGGAAGGAGTATTACGTTTAGAATATGGACTCAATCCTTAATGGACTTAATTAATTGATTAATTAATGGATTTAATCCTGCCTCAGTTGTGACACTTTAGCTGTGTAACTATGGAAAGTCACTTAACCCTTCATAGCCTTGGTTTCATTATCTGTAAAATGGGTGTGTTAATATTTACACTACCAATCTCACAGGGTTATTGTCAGAAAAATGCTTTACAAACCTGAAAGTGCTATGCAAGTCATCATCATCATTGTTATTCAGCACTGTGATTTCTCTGGCGGAGGAAACTCTTCAATAATAATAATATTATTACTAAATTATTATTATTGACATTATAAATATCATCCTAATGGGGTAGCACAATGAATAGATATGAAATTTTCATCAACAGCGGGCCTCAGGAATTTTGGAGTCTAAAAATGAATTACTGATCTCACCCCAACATTAATACCTTGAGCTTATACTTCCTCTTAAAGGATTTCGTATCTATTATTTTAGCCCAGCCATTTTCTTTGCTTGGTCACCTGCTATCTTGGGACCTGCCTAACTAGAATTTTGCTTTGTCTGCTAAATATGGCCAGTTCTAATTTTTGTTTTTGTCGGGGTAGTGGGGAGTGGTACAGACCTGTGAACTTTGTTGAACTCACACAGCGTAAGAATTATAAAACCTTTTTTTGCTGTGATTATTTTTCTTCAGAGTAGCAAGACATTGAATTCCTTGGGAGGTAAAAAGATGTTTGTACTTTGAAGTGAGTTTGTTTCTCCGTGACAGTGAGGGGTTGGGCAGCTCTTACCATGGTGAGCCTATGACGTCTCACACCAGAGATCTGTATTCAGGCAGAATATTAGTCAATTCAGAATTGCATTAATGATCTTGAAGGGCATTAATAGTACAAAGAACACTATAGACTGGGACTTATGGTTCCAGCTTTCTTATTCACTAGCTTTGACCTTGAGGAAGTCATTTAGCCTCTGAATCAGTTTCCTTATTTAAAAATAAATGTGCTTGGGCTAGATTATCCCCAAGATCCTTCCAGTCTAAAAAGTCTAGATTCTGTCACCACCTCACCTTCTTCCTCCCCTCTTTTCCTTTTCAACACTGCCCTAAAATTTTCCAATTCAGTACCATTGGCCTTTGCAGAACTCTTCCCTTCAGGCTGCTGAATATTTCTAGTAAAGCTCTAGGCTACCTATACTGTGAATCTGAAATTACTCACACAAGTTAGGTTTGGATCTAAAATGTCACAGCCTCCTGTCTCGAGTGTCTTATTTTTAAAACCACCTCCATCTTATCCCAGCAAATAGATGTGCTTAAACATAAATTAAAAGATTTACTTTTTTTTTTCCTACTGACTTTCATCTGTGTTCTGTTGATGAAGTAAGATGAGCAGCACCTTTTCCACCATGGCTGTTCCAAAGTCAAACTGGCATCAAAGAGCTTTCCCTCTAATCCAGTAAATGAGATTATCTGAGAAGATGACTTCCATCCAACTGGTCGCACAAGCTCCTGTGTAATTACAGGCCTCCAGAGACGTTTTCAAAAGTGAGGTGGCTGAATTCTTCAGGTGTAGGCCACAGGTCTTAGTTGGTATGGATTCCTGAAAATAAAACATATTGACTTTATCCTTTGAAAAAAATTTTTAAATTACCTAGCTGAACTGGACAGCCAATTATTTATGACAGGTTTATTGATGAAACCAAAATAAAAATTGATGTGAAACAGACTTGTGCTGGCCCAGAGGGATGCAAATTAGGGTAGGAGGCATTATTTGTTATAACTCAAATCACATGACTGGCAGCTCTCCATGGCAAAACTGATTTGGCTGCAGACACGGAGAGCACAGCCTAGATGCTTTTAGGATTGTTTATCCAAAGAACAAGTTCATTTAAAAGAATTTGTACCAACTCAACCCTAAGGGATAAATACTAGTTAACAAATGCTTCTTTAAAAAAAAATCTGTTTTGTTTTTTTAAAGCACCCGTTTTGGGCATAGTAAATTCTCTTTCTCAGATTAGTTGGGAACTCGAATAGTCCAATTAAACATACCTAGAAAGGAATACTAGTTGTCAAAGAAATAGAATACAATAAAATGTGCTTTACACAAACTGTGCTGAACATAGGGCCTTTGATGAAAGCTTTCCAGGATCTTCGAGGGCCTTGAGGTTATTGATTATGGACATTAATTTTTTTCTTGTGTAGTACAGGTTAATAAAGTACCCTAGACAGTGCTCTTTCAACTAATTGCTTATGCTTGAAATTCCTTCAACAGAGAACCAAGTCTTTCCATAATCCCAGGTTAGGATTAAAATGCAAAGACTCAGGAAGAGAAATGTAGGCCCCTACTATGTAACAGGCACTGTGCACTGGATTTATATTCACACTTTAAGATGGAAATGATTAATGTCTGAGTCTTTCCTTAGAACTCTTCCAGATAAGAAAGGGGGAGTCATGAAGGTAGTGTGACAGAAGGGAAAGATGGGGTGAAGAGCAGCAAGAGAAAAGCAAGAGTCCCCAACTGCTTAACAGCTTTGCCGAGGGTCAGCCTTGGCTGCCTGTTGTATGTGATACAAGACAAATAGAAGAAAAGTAATACCACAAAATGTAGACATACTTTATGGGATCTGGGTGACCTTTGGAATCTGTAAAATGTAATTTAGCTGGTATCCCCTCCCACACTTCACAAGAGTCCTAATAGGAGTGGAATTTTCCTAGCTTTGTTCCCCTATAACTTGAGAAATTTTCCATGCTATGAGAAGGTATAAATGAAAAGGCCTGTAATGTCTCTATTCCTCCCCAACCTGGTTTTCCTCCTTAGATTGGATTCCAGATCCGGACCCGTGTTCAGGATCTCGGCCATGGCTGTATCTTCCTCGTCCAGAAGGCAGGAGCTCTTCAGGTCTGCCCCACTGACAGTTACACCAAGAGGGAGCTGATAGAGTGTGCCCGCTCAGTCACTGAAAAGGTAAGAAATTTAACCCTCTGATCATGTGATGAGTAGCCGGAGACAGCTCCCAGATGCCGGAAGTTCAGCAACAGGGATGACACAGGTGAGTGAAATCCTTAAAAAAAAAAAAAATCTGTTAATCCGATGGTTTCATCTGTCTCCCCACAGAACTAAGAAGTAGGCAAACCAATTGATTCATATTTTATTGTCCCTGTAGTTCCTTATCATCTGATAAAGGTTTTTTGCTAATTAGTAATGAACAAAGAGCAAAGTTACAAGCTCCTCCGGAATAACTTAGTGATAATCCAGCGAAAAGACTGAGTCCTCTCTTCCCCTGAGTAATTGAGAGTCTGTTATAAGTGAAAACAAATCCTCCGTGAAGCTTTGTTCTCCAGGTAGGGTGAGCATGGCTGTCAGTCAGTAACCCATATGTAGCTACTGCATTCCTCCCTTCCTGAAAGATGCTCCTGGAAACTCCTCAGATGGTCAGGGCCAGCATCGGCAGTGAGGTCTGTGGTAGGTGGAAGGTGGAGTTATAGAACAGTGACTCCAGGCCTTCCAGCATTGAGAGCCATTTGCCAATTGAAGTATCCTTTATCTTTTGCTGTAATTAGGTAGGCAGAGTTGGTGATCTGTAGGCAGGAAAGCAGGAACTGCTGCCTGAGACAAAACATGGAAGCAGAAAGAGAGAAAGGAAGAGAGCCACATGAAACCTTTGTGAAAAGACAGGGCAGCTTCCAGGGTCTCGTTACTATGTGGCTTTTTCTGGGTGCCTTTGTGTTCATCTGGGGTATTCTTATGCATTGAGCTACATGGCAAACTGTCTTAACATCTTGGACACTGAAAGCTCCAAAGGGTGGGCAGTGATGGCTTTGTGATCATTCTTTCCTGACACCTATTCTTTCTATAGTGCCTGGGTTGGAGGTTAGAAGACCCTAACATCTTTCTGTCACACACACACATACGCATGCATGCACTAACCCAATTTGCTCATCTCTCCTTCCCATCTTTTCATATCTGCTGTTACATCCACTTGAAGTCTTTTTTTGCTTTTCTGCTAACCCATGTACCTTCCTTTGAAATTTATCTCTTCTAGGAAGTCTTCCCTGCTCAACTGTATCCCATTCTGATAATTCTTTTATTCCCAACAGCTCTTATAATCCACAGTAAATTGGCATTTTTTCCCACGTTCCTTAGGGAGCTGATGAGAATCATTTGTTGTGCATGTGAATTGTATGTTCCAGTTATGGCACAGTCTAGTTGAAGCCAACTTTTATTTCTTTTTTCTACCTGCTCTTCTTTTCCCCCTTAGTGTGTAATAGACCAGTAGATTTTTCATGAGCCAACAATCCTTGGGGTATCAGTGAGTTAACTACGAGAGATCCATGAGGCCATTTGCATGCTAAGCACTGTAATTTCATCATCTCTTTTCTCTGATGCTATAATTTTGAAAAAAAAGGTATATGAAGTTCTTTGACATTTCAAAGTCTTCCAACTCAAAAGGTTAGGGAGCTAATCTCAGAGGAGCTCCTATTGTATTGAGGGGCAGTGAAGTGTAGTGGATAGAGCTCTGGACTTGGCGTCAGGAAAACCTGGCTAAGTGACCCTAGGCAAGTCATTTAATGTCTCTGTGCCTCCAGTTCCTCATCTGTAAAATGAGGGGATTGGATTTGATGACTTTTGAGGTCCCTTCTAGCTTTAAACCAACAATCCCATGAACCACTGTTAGGTATTATGTTTGCATGTAATTGCACAGTAAAGGTACTGATTGGCCTGTACCAGGTTAATTAGAGTAGCGAATTTGACATTCACAGCCTCTCCCTCCCATCCCATCTTAGCAGTGCTGTGTGGCATCTAATTTTTTTTTATTAAAGCAAATTAAAAATAAATATTGTTTGGAAATTTTTCTCAATCTTGCCACTTAATATAAGGAAAATAGACCTTTCCATTGGGAATAACCAATACAGAGGGTGTTTCCCATGTATACGCTGTGCTCTAGTCAACTAGGCAGAGGTCTGCTCCTTTAGCTTGAAATAACTGCCCAGGATGCTGGAGACATGTTAGAACCAGGAAATGAATCCGTATCCTTGAGGACTTTCCTGTTGCCCTTTATTATTGCAGTTATAGCTGCCAAGTTTCCCCCTAGGAGGCCACTTGAAATTGAAATATGGTGGAAGAGAACTTAAGCCCCAGGGCCCCAGGTGGCCAAACAGCCCTTTTAGAGGAGGGCAGTCACGGTTGCATACATTAGTAATAGTTTGAGAAATTTTGCCTTTATCTGCCTGACTTCTTTTATTTCTATTTATTTATTCCTTAAAAATACATTTCACTGATGTGTTTTTATCTCTATTCAGTCATTTTTCAGTTGTGTCTGACTGTGTGACCCCACTTTGGGTTTTCTTGGCAAAGATACTGGAGGGGTTTGCCATTTCCTTCTCCAGCTTGTTTTACAGGTGAGGAAACTGAGGCAAACAGGGTTAAGTGACTTACCCAGGGTCACACAGCTGGTAAGTGTCTGAGGACAGATTTGAACTCATGAAGATGAGTCTTCCTGACTCCAGGTCCAGCACTCTGTACACTATAGCGCCACCAAGCTGCCCACCTCACCTTCATTTCTAGGAAGGAAACCATTGCCTTCTCCATTCACTCTGCACAGCTCCTGACTGCCCCTTTCCTTGTGAAAAGGGGCCACAGTTAGACATCCAATACCAAGACCACATTGACAGTGTAGATAACATTCTGTCCTAGTCATGAGTTCTCTTTTTAACTAAGGTGATCAGTGACTAGATTGGAAAGGACTTCCAGAAATAGAAATCTAAATATTCCTTATCACATACCTTTTTGCCTTCCACTCATTTGTTTTCCAGGTCAAAATGCTGTCCTGAACTTTCTTTTTTTTTTCTTTTGTTTATCTTTAGGTTTTTTATTGTTTTTTTTTCATTAGCTTAATTTCTTTTTTTAAAATTTTATTAATTTATTTGATTTATCAGCAATCACTTCCATATGCTTTTGAGTTGAAAATTTTTCTCCCTCTTCCTCCCCCCCCCACCCTTCCCAAGACGGCACACAATCTGATACAGGCTTTACATTTACATACCCATTAAACATATTTTCACATTAGTGAAGTTGTAAGTAAAAATTAAAACCAATAGGAGGAACCATCAGAAAGAGGAAACAAAACTCAACAGAAGGTAAAAATAAGTGACTTCACTTTCAGATTAATGTTCTAACAAACCCTTCCTCATCTCCAAAAGGTCCTTCCTAATTAAAAACAAAAAAAAGTTGTAATATCACCTAATGGAGTGATTGCAACTGATAATTCATGTTACTTTCCATTTTTGAGGTTTACCAGTTATTAACAGAAAATAAAAATGTGAACAAGCACTTTAATCATTTGGAAGTAGAAATGTCCATTGTGCTCAATGGGAGTTTTGTTGCATTTTGCTGTTGCCTTTATTTACATTGTCTGTAGTCATTGTGTCCATTGATATTTCAGTTTTGCTTTTTTATTTCCCACATTTCTTCAGTTCATACCTGTCTTCCCATGTTTCTCTGAATTCTTCATACGCTCTCTTGCTGACAGCTCAAGAGTATTCCATTTCACTCATATATCAAATCCAATCTCAGACATTTACTTGCTGTGTGACCCTGGACAAGTCATTTAACCACTCTGTGCCTCAGTTTCTTCATCTGTAAAATGGTAATAATTATAGCAACTACTTCTCAGGGTTGTTGGGAGGATAAAATGAGAAAATATTTGTAAAGCACTTTGTAAACCTTAAAATGCTATATAAATGCTAGCTATTTTTTTATCATTAATAGTGATAATAATAGTTAACATTTATTTAATGGTTACTATGTTCCAGGTGCTGTGCTAAGTGCCTTACAATTAACATCTCATTTGATGCTCACAACAACCCTGGAAACTAGTACCACCTACTGGTACTGCTACTAATACTGGTGATATTACCACCAGTTGTTTAGCCCTTCCTTAATCTTTGGGCATTGAATTTGTTCCCAGATTTTTATATTAAAACTAGTTCTATAACGAATATTTTTAACCACGTGGGTCATTTCTTTCTGTAAGTCCCAGCCAATCCAGTAAGTACTGACTAAGTGGCTGTTAGATACAAGACATCGTGCTAGGTACTAGTGATACAAAAATGAAACAAAATATATAATCCCTGTCCTCAGGTAGCTTATATTCCACTGGATCAAAGGGAGTGACCAGCTTTGTAAATGTTTTTAGATAATCTCTAATTGTTTTCTGAAAGAGTTTGCCTTTTTAAAATTTTCTGTTGCGTTCTCAAAATTGTCACTTGACCATGCCTTTCCTAAACCACCCCCCGGCTGTAAATGCTTCTTCTGTACCCCTTGTCCATTTGCTTCATATCTAGCTTGTCTTTTCTTAATATGGCTACAAAGGTACCTGGGAACTTGGGAAATGTGGGTTAGAAATATGAGAAAGGGTAACAGTTCTCTACCAGGATGCAGCATCTGTTTCAAGGCTCTGCACACAGAGAGTACTCGATCAATGCTCTCATTGATAGATTGGCCATTGCAATGGTGACTGGTGAGCTGTCACTCCCCAAGCATTCTGTGGTCATTGTCAGCTGCATGGTGTCAAGTTAAGTTTCATGTATTTATTCTAGTATTCTTAATGTTTGGGGGTTTTGGGGGGGGGTAGCATGGATCCTTTCGGCAGTGAAGCCTATAGAACCCCTCTCAGATGACTGTTTCTAAATACCTAAGATACGATATGCAAGATTAAAAATGAAACAAATTATATTGAAATTTAGTTAAAAAATTTCAGGTTCACAGAACCCCGGTTAAGAATCCCTGTGCTACTGACTTCACATGTATAATTGATGTCATCTTTTTTATTTTCTTAATAGGTAGAGGAGGGGCTGGAGGAAGGGAGAGAATTTGGAACTCAAAATTTTTAAAAATTGATGTTAAAAATAAATAAATGGATAAATGAATAGATAAAAAGAAAAAAAATCACTGCACTGGACAATGGCATTATGTTACGAATATGTTAAGAACACTATTGTGTTCTTACTGCTTCTCATTAATAATAGCTAGCATTTCTATTACAATTTACAAAGCATTTTGTGTACATTGTCTCACTTGATCCTCGTAACTTTGTGAGGTAGGCAGTATAAGTATTCTTACTCCCATTTTATGGAAAAGAAAACTGAAGCTTGAAAATTAATAACTTGCAAGTCGCAGAGGTCTGATTTGGGTCCAGTTTTTCGAACCTCAAGTCCAGTTCTCTTTCCAGTCTACTTTCCCGCCCTCCCTTAACACCTTTACTGCCTCCCATCGTCATTTGTTTTTTAATTGGAAATTGCCCATCACCATCCAAGGGTCTGTGTCATGCATAGGTGAGCGGGTGGTGGAATGGTACCTGCTCTTTTTGTGAGTGGTCATCATTCTCTCTTCACTTTGTCTCCCTGCCACAGTCTGTGATTAAAAACACGCCTTAGTGCTCCTGTTGTAGTGGGAGTATCTGGGAGAGGGAGGGCAGGGGGGATTATTTTTAAGAAGTTCTGTTTCTCAGTGACCAACCGCAGTTCCAGAAGGTATACAATGAAACATGCTGCCCACTTCCTGATAGAGAGATGATGGGTTCAGAATGCAGATTGAGGCTTTTTTTGGACATGGCCACAGCAGGAATTTGCTTTGCTTGACTATAGAAGGGTTTTGTTTTTCTCCTTTTCTCAGTTAGCCAGGAAAGAGTTTGGAGTAGGGAGGGTTGAGTGGGAGAGAATTCGGACCTGAAAATTTTTAAAAAGAGATTCTGTGTCTGACAGATGACTAAAGAGAAGATGAATACCACGTCATTGAGCATCAGCATAGATTACCTAAAAGTCCTGGTGATATGGAAATGAATGCTACTAGTTCCTATGTTGTCTATGCTACATATGGCCAGATAATTGGAATTCTCATTTATTAGATCAAGGGAAGCTTTTCCTTTTGCTAGGCTATTAGAAAAGATGAGTGCTTAGAATACTGATCATTCCCATGGTGTGGGGAAGGGCTAGTCCTTTATGTCCAGAGGAGATGTAGGTTGCTTCTTGACCATGGTTCATTTCTGGTGGAGAGGCATCCCAGGACACAAAACACAAATGCCAGCCTGTAGAAAACCTGCTTGCATTGGTTAATGCACAGAAATGTGAAAAACAAGGTCAGAGGAGAAGTTAATTCTGCCCACCCAGTGTGAGATGACCAGACTTTTAAGGTATCCCAACTGTGAGTTCTTCTTGCCTGATTTTCAATGTGATCTAGAACCATAAATCCATAGATTTATCATTGGAACATAGATGTAGAACTGGAAGGGACCTTGGAGGTGTCTAGAGGCTAGTCCCGTTGTTTTAAAGATAAGGAAACTCAGGCCCAGGGAATACAAATGATTTTGCCTAAGGTGCCATAGGTTATAAGTATCAGAAGTGGGATTTGAACCCAGGTCCTTTGACTCCATAGCCAGTGCTCTTTTCATTGTATGATGTCATGGACTGGAAGAGACCTTAGAGATGACCGACATCATCTTCATGATTGTAAGTCTTTGCTCACCTTTGGGTAATTCCCTTTGTCTCTTTTTTTGTTTCCTTTGTCTCTGATTTCCAGGTTTCTTTGGTTCTGTCTGCCCTCCAAGCAGGGAATAAAGGGACTCAGGCTTGCATCACAGCGGCCAGTGCTGTGTCAGGCATCATTGCTGATCTGGACACCACCATCATGTTTGCAACAGCTGGGACCCTCAATGCCGAGAACAATGAAACCTTTGCAGACCACAGGTTAGGACTTGGTCAAAGCAAAGGAGGGAGGGCTGGTACAGAAGACAAAGAGGCAGCTGCCCCAGAGGTAGCCAAAGGTGACGGTCAAGATTGAGTGGTACCTGCCTGGGGAGAATTCTGAAATTCACTCCAGAGAGGCAGGCAAAAAGCTTTATTATGATTCTGAAGAGATTAGAAAGGGGGTTATGGAGAAAGGAAAGCAGTCAGATAAGTAGAGCAAGCCAAATAGTCAAAATAAATCCTGTTTACTAGAGTTAAAAGTAGAATCATTTCTTGAGCCTTCTATTTCACAACCCAAATAAAGCCTGCTCCAGTGAAGGCATTCTCACTCAGGAAAACAGGAAATCATTCCTGTAACTCATTCTTTTATTAACCACGTGGTAATTGTACATAGCAGTAATAGAGAAAAGAATTGGCCAGAAAGCTTGAGATTCTAACTTATGCTCAAGACCTAGGCTCTTTTCCTTGCCTGGGTCAGAGTTTGGGACCTTGAACAGCAACTAAGGAATACTCATTCCTGCAGCACCTCCCAAATTAGAACTGTCAGAATTCCATGTGTGCTGCTAGAGGCCGCATCCTTGCCACACAGCTGCTGTGTACCTCCCTCCATCTCTGATCCTGCTTCCTAGGGCATGGAAGGATGAAGACATCTCCCAGCATTTGTTCCTCCCAGGCTCATCTCCTGCCATTGGTTTAGAAATCTCAACATAGTATAATGGAGAACTTCACCTCTGTCCGTATGGCTCCCCTGGGTCCTTTTCCAGCCCTACTTGTCTGATTTCATACAGTGAGCCTAGTGTCCTCTGCTCATTTTCTTAACTTGTAAAAAAGAATGTCATACACACAAAAATCCCCCCATTGGTGTAAATGTAGAACTATGAAGAGAGAACTAGGGACAGCTAGGTGGTACAGTGGGTACCAGCCCCAAAGTCAGGAGGACTTAAGTTCAAATATAACCTCAGAAACTTACTAGCTGTATGACCCTGGGCAAGTCACTTAACCCCAACTGCCAGAGAGAGAGAGAGAAAATACTAAACCACTTGGCTTTGGTACAGTTCCTAAGCTTGTCTGGTTATATAAATTTGTGCCTCTGGATCATGGTGAAATGGAAAAAAATAATGCATTCTAGAGTCAGCAATTGGATTCAAATCTAGGCTCTACCATTTTCATTTATGGCTTTGGGCAAATTGCTTCACCTTTTGGGCCAGTTTCTCCATCTGTGAAATGAAGGTGCTGGACTAGATCCCCTCTAAGGTCCTTTCCAGATCTAAAATCCAAGATATTTTATGTTTCGCTTCTTGTCAGTTGGCAGTTTCTCCATCCCTTCTAGAGGGTGGTTGGTTCATTCTCTCTCTCTCTCTCTCTCTCTCTCTCTCTCTCTCTCTCTCTCTCTCTCTCTCTCTCTCTCTCTCTCTCCCCCTCTCCTTCTCCCTCTGTCTCCCCCTCTCCTTCTCTCTCTTTCCTCCTCTTTCTGTCTCTCTCAATAAGGAAATCCTTTTGTGCAGCATCCTCCTTTGACAACAGCTTTCTCCAACCCTTCTTTCTTAAAGCCTTGGTTCGTTGTGGGTACCGTGGTTTGGCCGATGGGCATCTATCTCAGCCTCGGACCCTACTTTTCTCCTGAGCCTCACACAGTCAACAAGTTGTCCATTGCCCCTTTATTCTCTTCTGCCTTATTTTTGCTCCCAGGGAGAACATTTTGAAGACGGCAAAGGCCTTGGTGGAGGATACAAAACTGCTGGTGTCGGGGGCTGCTTCCACTCAAGATAAACTGGCCCAGGCAGCTGAGTCATCGGCAGCCACCATCACCCAACTTGCCGAGGTGGTGAAGCTAGGAGCAGCCAGCCTGGGGTCTGATGATCCTGAGACCCAGGTGTGAGAATTACTGAGGGCATCTGAATATAAAAATTTAATTAACCTCCCTGGGCTTCAGTTTCTTCAGCTGTAAAATAATAGAGGGCCTTCTAGTTCTTGGTTTATAAGCCTGTTCCTCTGTTTGTGGGCATGGCCTTTTTAGTTATACAGATAACTGACCCTAGTCTTCAGATCTCTGAAAGTAAAACAGAACATACAGGTAATATATGATTTCGTGCATATTTGGCTTTGGGAGAGGGAAGTGAACTCAGAGACCTTGCAGCTTCTGTCCCGGCCCTAGAATTATCACTTACGTTCTCTTAAATGCAAGCAGGTTCGGTGAGCAGCTCACCATTTGGAAGCTTCCAAGAAAAGTTATTGCTCATTCCTGTTCGTTTGGCTAGTTCCAGCCCATCAGGTGGTAAACTCTTCAGACTTAGCTCCTTAATCTTTCTCCACAAGTCCATCCTTTCGGTTCAGATGGCTCGTAACAGACAAGAACCTTTTATTTATGTAACACAGAGCAAATGGTGTTGTTTGCATCGCTAATACGTGATTGCAGTTCGTTAATAAAACATTAGCAACTTTTCCCCAAATGGCTCTGCTGCTTTCCTCTTCTGACATCCTCTTATGAAGCATAGCTCTGAGGGGAAACATTCCTTAAATTGTAGATTTTTTCCCCTCCTGGATTTCTCTTTGATAATATCAGAATCCAAATTGGCCGCCCTGTGGAATTTTGAGTATTCGCACAATCCTTTCCTTTGGTATTGCTTTTACCCCATGGAGGACTGAAAGGCTATAACTTGATAACTAGAATTAGAGCCTCACGTTGGCGACAGTTTGTTTTGGTGTGTTTCAACTCTGGAAAATGTAGGGCCATCCTACCTTCAAAGGTGAAACGTGAGAACTCAGTTTAATGCAGATGATAACAGAGTTCCCAAGTGCTACTTTCTGTGGACTCCCAAGCTTTTGAAAACACCCGAAGGGATTGTCCTGATTTCTTGTAGAAAATGACTAGTGTCGAGCGCTCTCCAATGTCCCTATGTTGGTTGGGAAGCTCTCAGTAGTTAAGGAAAAGTAGGAAACTGCTTGACCCCCTTTTGCCCCCTTCTTCTTACGTCTCTCACCACACAGTAGTACCACCACCCAGTGCCCCACAACCCAGTGCTCCATGACAGTAAGGGCAGCACAAGGTCAGTAGAAACAAGCCAAACCTCCATCCTTTCTCCATGCCCAGAAATTTGGCACTACTTTTATGAAAGAAAGATGGAAGACTGGTTAAGGGAAGGGAAGAAATGCTGTAAAAACGCATCAAGTAGTTACAGTTACCACGGAATAAGACAGATTAACATAATGCATTCTGTGAAAGGGCATGCTAGTATATGCATCGAATTATTTAGTCTCATGAGGTAAGAGGGGTATTGAGTCATAATGACTATTTATCTATCTCAGTCCCGTTGTAGGAAATGGGCCAGGTCAACAAAGCCACTGGCTAAAAAACATTTAGCTGTGCTGTTTTTTTGAAAAGCAGCAAAGGATAATGAAGGAAAGGTTGATCTTAGAGTAGGGAAGGCCTGGATTCAAGTCCCGCCACTGACACATGCTTCCTTTGTGCTGGTGGGCAAGGCATTTTTACCTCTTGGTGCCCTGGGCATCCCTCTGAAGGCTAGAAATTAGAGATTAATTTCCATTCTGAAAGTTCCTAGGATCATGGAAATCACAGGTCTCCAAAAAAAACCATTTTTATTATAAAAAGATATCCTTATCTCTGCCCAATCCTTCATGCCTATCCTTCATATTTGACAGAATGAAGACAGATGGGGTTGTGATGTGAGGGTTTCCTACTTCTCTTTCTGTTAGGTGGTCCTGATCAATGCCATCAAAGATGTGGCCAAGGCCCTTTCTGATCTCATTGGTGCTACTAAAGGAGCTGCCAGCAAGCCGGCCGATGATCCATCCATGTACCAGCTCAAGGGTGCAGCCAAGGTAGATGAGGGGCTTCCTGTTTTCCCTAACCTCTCTTTCAAATGGCAGTTCATTCAGGCATTTGTTTGTTTTAGGGGTCGGTTTTTTTCTCCATGGCCTGGTTTATTTGTAGCATGCTATTATTACCTGGTGAAAACCTTCCAGTTTTGTTCTCTCTGAGTTTGAAATTATCTTTAGCAACACGGTCTTTCTAGTGACAAAAATAACCCGTTAAAGTGATTTATTCAGCACGTTGTGTGATCTCTGGCAGCATCACAACCTGACTTGTATCAAGTTTAACGCAGCAGTAGCTGTGTCACGAGCATCGGTTTGCTGTTGTAGCATTTGCTGTGTAGGTAGAGGCCCAGGGAAGAGATGTCAGTAACATCGTCCCTGCCCCTGCCTTTTAGGGTGAGCAGTGAGCGTGACAGGTCGATGAATTTGTATTTTAAGGCCAAGAATCCTCAGTTTGATGTCAGGTGAAAATGAGGGCATAAAATAGTGTTATAATATTCATCATGGAAACTGCTTTCAATTAACAAATATATATTTTCTGTCCTCTCACCTCTTCTACTCCCCCTCCCCCCCAACAAATTAAAAAAAAAACTTGCAACAGACTTATACATAATCAAACAAAACTAATTTGCATATTGACTGTGTCCAAAAATGTCTCATTCTGCATATTTAGACCATTACTTCTCTGTTAGCAGGTGGAAAACATTCTTTATTATTGGACCTCTGGAGTCATGGTTGATCACTGGTTCTGGAGTAATGTTTGATCATTAAGAGTTCTTAAGTCTTTCAAAGTTATCCTTTTTACAGTATTGTTGTTATGGTATAAATTACTCCCCTACTTCTTCTCACTTCACTCTACAACAGTTTGTACAAGTCTTCTTAAGTCCTTCTACTAGGGTCCGATTAAGACCCACAAGTTGTCCCCTTTGCCATTTCTTGTAGCACAATAGTATTCCATTACATTCACATCCCATAATCTGTTTACCGTTCCCTAATTAATTAGTAAATCCTTAGTTTTAAATTGTTTGCCACTACAAAAGAGCCATACATATATGACCTTTTCCTTTGACTTCTTTGAAACCTAATGGTGATATTGCTAGGTCAGAGGCTATGCACAGTTTACTAATTTTGGGGGCATAGTTTTAAATTACTTTCCAGGATGGCAGTACAAATTCGTGACTCCTTCAACATCGCATTAACGTGCCTATTTCTTACAGCCTGTCCAACATTAGCCATTTTCCTTTTTTTGTCAACTTGCTATATGAAAACTTGATAAGAGCCCAAAAAAACCAACACGTTGCTCTCACTTCATCTTCAACTCAAATCCCTTTTACCATATGCAAAAAAAAAAAGTGTTTTTTTTTTTTCATCACCCAGTTAAATCCTCTTACCTGATCACTAGGACTGTGTTAGAGATTCATCAACATTTATGACTCAGGCATACACATATTTGGAAAGATCAAAACTGAAGACTGTGATGGAAGAAAATCAGAAAGGAAGCATGTTTGGTGATCCATTGTCCTGGAAAGCTTGACAGCCACTTAGTTTCTTTGAATGATGCCAGGGGTAAAAGTGGTATTGACTTCCAGGTTAGCTGACTTTTATGCATGGGTTGTATGCCTTTATTAAGCTAAAGTGATATGCCTATTTGTATGTAATCCATCTTTCACTGAAATTTGTCAGAGTTATCATGTAAGGCTTTACCTGACTCCTACTTCTATCCTGAAATCATGACATTCCATCTTTGTTTGGCCTTTGTGACTTATTCATCTTCCATGCTCTCCCCCCTCATCTCCACCTTTTAGAACCCCCTACCTCCCTTCAAGGCTCAGGCCAGGTACAAGTCTCCTACAGAAGCCTTTCCTGGCCTTCCCAGATATTTTTCTTCCTCTTTTCATTTTACAATATAAGTACTTTGCATATATCCTATTTATTTATCTTTGAACTTGTTGTATCACCTTACTAGAATGCAGTCTCCTTGAAGGAAGGTATTGCCTCTTATATTTCTATCCCCAGCATCCAGCTTAGTGCCTGACACATAATAAGTATGTAATTAACACTTGTTGATTGACTGAATTAAACAAAAGGAGAAAAGAAAATTCACATTTCTCATAGTAGAATGGAAAGATGAGGAATACATGAGTGAATAAGATACATATGTCCACTTTTTTTTTAATGTAAAAGCGGTGAGTTTGGGGTGGTTTTTGTTGTTGTTTTTGTTTTGCCTGTTGTTTTTTGTTTTGCTCTGGACCTTTTCTTTTTCTCTGGGCCTTGTCCTATTTAGTGACCTTATCACCTGGATTCTCACACCCCACATCGCCTCTCCAAGGGTTCACCTGTCATCTCTATTCAGGTGACTCCTAAGTCTGCATATCCAGCCCTAGTTTTTCTCCTTTGCTCCAGACCTGCATCACCAACTACCTTTTAAGATCTTCAGACTAGATGTTCCAAAGGCATTTCAAGCTCAACATGTCCAGAGTAGAATCCGTCATCTTCCCTCCCCAAACCCACCCCTCATCTCACCTTCCTTGTTACAGCTGAGAGTGCCACCATCCTTCCATTTACTCAGCATCTTCCTCAGTTCCTCACTCACTCACTCTGTATATCAGATAAGCTGACAGATCTCTCCGTTTTCCTTTCCATTCACCCAAATACCACCGTCATTCAGTCTCTACTCACCTCTCACTTGGCTTATTGCCATTTGAATGAACTCTCTGCCTCAGCCTCCCCACTGGATTCCATTCTCCACACAGTCACCAAAATAATTGTCCTAAAACAAAAAAATTGTCCTAAATCTGGCCATAGCTTTCCCTCCCTCCTCAACATACACACTCAATAAACTCTAGTTGTTCCCAGGTACCTGTAGGATCAAATACAAACACTTGTCTCCCATTTAAATCTCTTGACCACCTGGCCCCTTCCTCTCTTTCTAGCCTTCTCACATTTATTCTCCACCATATATTCCATATACCACCTAGCTATATAGGCTTACTAGCTGCTGTACCTCACACATGATGCCCCATCTCCCATCTCTGTATCTTTGTACTGTTTCTCATTCCTCCGTATCTTGTAATCCTGGGTTTCTTTCAAGATTCAGCCCAAGTGCAATTGAGATTTAGAGGTTTAGGAGTGCTGGGGCCCTAAAATCACAACACGAGGGTTCTGCCTGAATGTATTCAGCCAAAGACAAAATTTATTAGAACATCGATTGGGGATAGATGGGATTTAAAGAATTTGCCATATTGGCTAGACTCTTGGGTATCGCTAATGCAAACGGGCCAGATCTTAAGAATCTGAGCACCTTAATGGAGGCCAGATGAACCTTCTATACAGAAAGACTGTGGGAGGGATCTAGGAGTGGCCAGGTAGTCTGGGGTGACTGAAGGGGGCATCTGAGGAGGATCTGGATGGGAGTGGCCAGTAGGCTGGGGTGGCTTTGAGGTAACAGAATGACCAGGACCAGGGGAGAATGGAGCCTAGATAGGATTAAGGGTGGGAAGTGGGGGGGGGTTTGGGAGCATAGAGAGGTAACACAATGAGGGCCAGGCTAGGTTAAGAGTAACAGAGAAGAGATAATGAAAGGCCAGTTGATAGAATTATAGCCTCAAATGAACACCAGAGATTTGGCTAGGTGGGAAAGTCCAGGGCTTTTCCTTTTTGGGATCCAGATCCCAGAAACATGGTCTTTTCCTTTTAAGGGTTCAGATCCCATCTCCATCAGTGCCACTTCATACAGACCTCCTCCACTCTCTCCACCATACCTTATATATCTTCTTTATATATATTCATATTATCTCTCTCATTAACCTGTAAGCTCCTTGGGGCATCTAGGTGACATAATAGATAGAGCACCTGACCTGCAGTCAGGAAGAACTGAGTTCAAATCTGGCCTAAGGCACTTACTAGCTGTATGACTCTGGGCAAGTCACTTAACTGAGTGCCTCAAAAAAAAAAAAGAAAAAAGAAAAGAAAAGTAAGTTCCTTGAGGGCAGGGACTGGTTCACTTCCTTTTTTTGTCTTTGTGTACCTAATGTGTACACAGTACTTGACCTAGAGTAGGCAGGTAAAAAAAATGCTCATTGATTGATTAAATGCTTATTGATTGATCCTTGTCCCAGTCTGAAGATTATGTTGACAAATCAAAGTAGAACCTTAGTGGAAGGTTTTGGGTTTTTTGGGGGTTTTTTTGTTTTTTTGCTAGTGCAGCGGTATTTTAGATATTTGTGATATCATCAAACCTATGACTTACTATCACTCTCCTAGGGAAAAGTCCTCAACCCACATACTATTTCTTCTCTCTTTTTCTTAATCCCTTTCTAGGTGATGGTAACAAATGTCACATCTCTTCTGAAGACAGTGAAAGCCGTGGAGGATGAAGCTACCAGAGGCACCAGGGCTCTGGAAGCCACCATTGAGTACATAAAACAAGAGCTGACGGTAAAAAACCAAATAACTGTCCCCTAGAAACTTTACCCTTAACATTCATTTCCTTCTCTTTGTAGATGGTGCTGTCATACAGCGTACCTGACTTCATTGCCCCTGTGCGTTTCAGGCATGAAACACACTCGTATGTTTTCTCTCTAACTCTCTTGCACTACAGAGAAGAGGGTTTTGGTGCATTGCTGTCTTGATAAATGTACCTACTCCTCCTCCTCTTTTCTTTCCTCATCGTGCCCTGTCCTTCATTATCATGTCCTAATTGTACTAAGGAGGAATTGGCTGAAAATGGACCAACAATCTATTGGACCTTCTTTAAAAAGGGAAATTTGGACATGAATTCAGCTGTAGTCATGTGACCCTCCTCTCTCTCTTCTATGACTTGGTCATTCACCTGTGATAGAATCAACTCACACCTAGTATTAGAAAGGAGAAATCCCATTAGTATTTGCCTGGGAGGCACCAACTTCCACCCTATTGACCTAGTCTTTTATGTTAATTGTTGAGACCTTCCTTGGTTTAGTATTTAGTTTGTACTTGAAAAGATAAAGTGAAAATACAGCATTTACTGCAGCCAGACAATGCTCAGGAACTACTGCTCAGAATCACATAGGGGCTTTGGAGCCTTTGTGATTGCCCACAGTTTCCCAAAAACTCTGAAAAGGGAGGGCTCTGTTCACATAGAGGTTGTCTCCAGAATACACCTACACCCGTACTACAGTCCTATGGATTTTCCTGGGCCCATCCTTCTTTTACTCCTCCATAGCTGGAATGATGCTTCTTGAGTTAGACGTGCTGGGGAAGCCCTCTAGAAAACTTCTTCCTTAAAATCCCGAGATAAGCTCAAACTAATCTGGGATTAGGGCAGCCAAGTGGCTCGCTGGATAAAGTGCCAGCCTTGGAGTCAGAAGGACCGGAGTTCATATCTGGCCTCAGATGCTTGCTAGCTGTGTGACCCTGGGCAAGTTACTTAACCCTGTTTGCCTCAGTTTCCTCATCTGTAAAATGAACTGGAGAAGGAAATGGCAAACCACTCTAGTATCTTTGCCAAGAAAACCCCAGAGGGTCATGAAGCCATGTCTAATCAACAAAACAACAGATCTGCTATCAGTCAAGTACTATCAGGATGCTCATCCTTTTCCTAGGTAACTAATGTGCAGTACAAAGTGAAAGGCATCCATTATCAACCTTGGAAAAAAAAGAGATAAGAATACAAACCCAAAACAATCTTTGATATGATTGATGGTGCAGCTTTAAAGTAGGATATACATTTACCATGGTTAATTTATTTCAGCATCTCTAAAAATGTATGTGTTGCTAAATAATTCACAGTGTCACCATAGCTCACTCGACTTGAGCTCCTCTGCACAATTATGCAGTTATATTTGTAAGAGAAGCTAAGAATAGAGTGAGCTCAAAGCCTCATTTCCCCCAACCCCACACCCCTTTAAAGAGAGATGCATGAGTCCTCTGAGATGCATCCAGGTCAGCCTTGCCCTTGCAATCAACAAACAAATCAAAGGGACTGCAAGATCTTGAGAGCTGCTGGGAGAAAGAAAAGGATGGGGGACCTTCCCAGGACTGTTTAAGTGACACATGTTGGGTGTCAGCTCCTGCAGCCGAATGGGTTAACATTTTACGCATGCCTTCCATGGCTTGTTCCCAGTGTAGGTGTTAGAGGATTATCAGGGCTAGAGTCTTGACAAGCAGGAATGATATTATTGTACTCAAATTAAATTTCTAATTTCCTGCCATTGGAAGTTTGCTTCCAATTACTGCATCTGTTTTGAAGCACTGGGCGGTGGCCTGGCAAAGAGAAAAATGAGTTGTGGGTTGTTTTTTTTTTCCCCTTTCTCCTCTTACCTTACCAGGTGTTTCAGTCAAAGGAGGTACCAGAAAAGACATCATCACCTGAAGAATCGATAAGGATGACGAAAGGCATCACTATGGCAACAGCCAAAGCTGTGGCCGCCGGGAACTCGTGCAGACAGGAGGATGTGATTGCTACTGCAAATCTGAGCCGAAAAGCAGTGTCTGACATGTTAACAGCTTGTAAGGTAAAGATTGCTTCCACCTTGGCAGGGATTTTTATAAAGAGGCAATTTTCACTTGTGACTGAATTGTTTAGTTTAGGTTTCAGGGTGTGGAGTTGGAGAGGGGTGGTAGAAGTCCTTAAACCTGTAACTTCAGGTGTAGAGTAGCACGTGGAAATTCTCCTGGTTACTTTGAGGTAGTGACAGTGGCTGTGTTGCTGACCTGCCAACTTAATCCTCCTACTCTCTTTATTTTCCATTCTTTCCTAACTAAGAAGGAAACCTCTTCTTACAAAAGAGCCAGGCTAAAGAAACCCTGAGAATTGTAGTCAGTGGACTTTAAATGTCTCAGGACCGGGTTTCCCAACTTAAGAATTACTTGGTAACTGTCCTTCCCATAGTGGTAAAAAAGCCCTTTCCTGAAGCAGAGCTCTTGTGATGACTCTATGAGAGCGTGGTTTAGATGAACAAAACATAACTTTGAGGAGCTATGTTGAAGCTACACCAGATAAACTAATAGTCACAATAGCTCATTTGCAAAAATTAGCTCCTTGCTCCCCAGTGTAAGAGCCATTTCAAGGCCATGGTTCTTTCCCAGGGTAAGGGAGGGGTCAAAGGAAAATTAAATAGGGACGGAGGGGAACTGGAAGTTACTTCATCACAAGTAGACTCGATCAGAACTGCTGCCGACTCAAGGGGAAGTAGATTCTTTGGCAGCAAGAAGGCTACCAAAATAAGTTTTATGATCATTTGTTGAGAGGTGGGGAAGAAACTGTACCCAAACCCCAAATCCTTGAGCACCCAGTGTGTTTCACAATTTCTTCTTGAAGATTCCTAAGTAGCACCAGAATAATAAAATGTGAAGTAACATTATATCAGGACCAAAAGAAAAGGCATTTCTGTTAAAAAAATTTACTTAATTTAAAAAACATTTTTTAAATTGAATTGAAAGTATGGAAAAGGATGATGAGAAATTTAAAGGCTGTTTGCTTCATTTGAAAAAGTCCTTACATATTTCAGCTGTAGAACATCATCTTCTTTCCCTATAACACCCAGGAGAGAAAGTTGAATTAGTGAAGAGTGATAACATGAGGAAATGTGATTTGGAGGCACTGATCATTATTTTTTAAGATAAATAGGTTCTCTCTATCAAATTGATTGCCTTCTCAATGGGGTAAGGAGGGGAGGGAGGGAGGTAGAGAATTTGGAATGCAAAATTTGAAAAAACATGTTAAAATTGTTTTTCCATGTAATTGGGAGGAAAATAAAATATTAAATAATTTTTAAAGCTTCTTTTAAAAAAAAAGATAAATAGGTTCTCAGTGAAAGTTGTGAAACATGACTTGTGTTCCTGGCTATAGGGAGTACTTATCCAAGTCCACTGATTCTTCTTACCCTTGCTCTCTTTCTCTAAAGTTCACTGTTTGTCCTGTCTCTAATACTTTGTGATCAAGTTCGGTTAGTTTCCCTCGGAGCCCCATCAGTACAGATCATTGCCTGGCTACTGGCTGCCTTGTTCATCAGTTTAAAAGCAGGGACAGAAGGGCTTTGTGTGAGAGTCGCCAAGTAACTCCTGCCCTTCTGTATCCATTGGGAAAAGCCAGGCACAGAGAAAACAGCCTGCTGATGAGGGGTTTCTCTCACTAAAACATCTCTCCAGTGTCTCCAACTACCTTCCCTCAGCCTCACTTGAAAGCATGTGTGTTTATGTTCAGTGACCATGAAAGATTGTGATGGACCATCTTCTTTTCTCTGTTGTCCATTTTTCCTCCGCTTAAAAAAACAAAAAAACTTGAGCTAGCAAAGCCGTACTTCAGGGGCAGGCTTATACAAGGTAGACTTGCCTCAGACATTGGAGCATTTATGTAGATTAGGTGGTTATATTTCTGGGAGGCTCTTCAGGTCCCAGTTATTGGGCTTTCTTAGTAAGTCTGGTCAGTGCCTCATGTGGAATGATGATACAGGAAGCATGAACCACAGATCAAAGAGACAATTGGGTTTGTTGCTATGCGGCTCAGTGACAAAGCTGACTTAATGGAAAAAAAATTCCCAGCGTTGTCCAGGGGCTGATGCCTTTGCCATGGGGTACATATCCCTGGAGAGAGGCAGTGAAGGAGCTAACAGAATGCAGAAGAAAGTGTTGATGACAGTGGAATAGAGGAGAAGGGGGTGGGCGTGGAATGGAGGTGCAGTGGTTGAGAAGGTACTGTCTGTGGTGACCCAGGAGTAAGGATCCAAGTATTTCTCACTAGTCAAGCATGAATTTTTATTCTCTCCTGCTTAATATTTTGCCAGTATGCATGTAACAATATCTGACAGCTACATAACATTTTTATTATTTCAAAGCACTATTACTTATTATATTTGATCTACCTGTGAAGGAAGAGAAGGTATTTACCCCCATTTTTCCGTCTTCTTACATCTTACTTCCCAACACATACTCTTCATGCCAGTGATACCGGCCTCCTGTTTGTTCTGGGACTTCTTCCTGGCTGTCCCCCATGTCCAGAACGCTCTCACTCCTCCATTCCAACTACTGACTTCCATGGATTCCTTTAAGTCCCAACTAAAATCCCACCTTCTACAGGAAGCCTTCCCTAACTCCTCTTTAATTCCAGTGTTTTCCCTCTCAATTATTTCCTATTTATCCTGTATGTATATAGCTTGCTTTGTATATATTTGTTTGTATGGTGTCTCCCCCATTAGATGGTAAGCTTTTTGAGGACAGGGACTTTTGCATCTTTTTGTATCTCCTGAATTTAGCACAATGCCTGGCACATAGTAGGCATTGTATAAATGTTTTTAGTGGTGGATCCTAGACTAGCATCTAAATCTTCTGACTGCCCTCCCCACTCCCAGCCTGGTGCTCTTTTCCATTAATTCCATTCCATGAACATTTATTAAACATCCATTATGTACAAGGCAGTATGCTAGGAACTGGGGATACAAAGTGTAAGAGGAATACTTCCTATCCTCAAGGAACTTACATTCTACAGAATTACAGCATGATGCCTGCCTCCCCAAATGCCAAAGACAAAAATAGGAGCACTAAGGGTTGCACAGCCTCGGTGGTGCCCAATGATGATCTTTGATTTGCTTTGGAACTAAAATGTGCTCTGCATAGAACACAGATTATTTCAGGTCCTCCTACGCTTGGAGCATGACAGCTCACTTGTCATGATATTCAGGAACAAGAAGGATAACTTGTTGATGGGAATTTTGTTTGTTGCCAACTTGGCATCATGATAACTATTTTGTGTATTATGACATACTAGCCAGCCCATAAAAATAGTTTTATTTCAATAGTGGATGATACATAATGCAATCTACATTCCAGCAACCTCTGGCTAGAATAAAAAGAGAACTCAAGCCATGCTCCTAATAGGTCTGACCTAGTAGATGTAAGCCTAGGCAGCGTCAATGGTGGTAATATATTTTGCCTGAAAATAATAATAATAATAACAAGAACAGCATCTATATGGCATAAAATACTTTATAAATATTATTTCATTTGATCCTCACAGCAGCCCTGAATGGGAAGTACTATTATTATTCCCAGTTATAGTTGTGGAAACTGAGGCAGTCAAGTTAAGTGATTTTCCCAGGATGATAGTCTTAGACCAAATTTGAACTCGGATCTTCCTGACAGTCAGGCATCTTTGTAGAAAGTAGACCAGATCCTATACTTTCAGAAGTCTGTTAAGTTTTTTTGGTGGTGATGGTTTATATTTTTCCCAAAATAAACCAGATGGTTAATTTTTTTTCCCAGAGCAGTCAAATGAATTATTGCTCCATTATGCCAAATGGTATCAGCCTAGCCTTAGGAGTGTCTTCTGAAAATGTTTTGAGAGGTCACAAAGGCATAGTAGGTAGCATTTTGTACATAGAGTCAGAATGACCTGGGTTCTGATTCTGATTCTTCATAGGTATTTGACTTGAAGAAAGCCACTTTAAGCCTCAGTTTCCTCACCTGTAAAAAGTTATCAGACTTGTATCAGACGATGTATTACAAAGCACTTTATAAACTCTACTACATAAGTGGAAGTTATTGTTATGATTATGATTATGATTATTATTACTACCATTTACTATTATTCATGCCCAGAGGATAGCTTATTTGCCTGATAAAACCTAACTCATGCCAGTAATCCTCAAGATACTTCTAAGTTGAATGATGAATGAACCTTATCTGTAGGTTCTAGGTAGGGGCACTGAAAAAAAAGAAAAGATTGATAGATTTAGTGATTGTAATGGAAATGGAAAGGAATTCAGTTTTTTCCATCTGTTTCTCTATTTATTAGGTCAAATTTCTTCCTCCTTATTCCAGAAATGGAAAGACAGGGTCAAAGAAAAATTTAAATCACTCTTAACCAGTCCTGTCCTTATTTAACTTTCTCTACCATTTCATCCTCTCTTCTAGTCTCTAATGTAGTGATGGCCTTCCTTCTTACCCAAAGTCAACTCCCTCTACATGATCTTTGATCCCATCTTCTCCCACTTTCTCTAGAAGATTGTCCCCACCATTATCCTCCTCTCTTTCCAGTCATCGGTATCTTCCTCTCCACTGACTCCTTCCCCAATATCTACCTCCAAAATGCCCAAGTCTCCCCTATCCTTCAAAAACTCTTACTAGATCCCACCGTCCCTGCTAACTGTTTGTATTATGTTCCTATCTTTCCCAGCAATATATACCTTGTGGATCCACTTCTCCTGATTTATCTTTTTAACCCTCTCTAATCTGGCTTCCTACTTTATTACTCAGCTGACACTGCCTTCTCCAAAGTCACCAGTGATCTGTAAATCACCCTGAGGGCACCTTCTCTGCCTGCATCTGCCTTGATCTCTCTGCAGCACTTGCACCCTTTATCACCCTCCCCCCTCGTCTCTATCTGGGTTTCCCTGATGTTGTTCTCTTCCTTCTTCTCTCACTGGTCCTTCTTAGGTTTCTTTGCTAGTTCATCCTTCACATCCTACCCACTAACTGTGAGTGTACTCTAAGACTGTATTCTAGGCCTTCTTCTCTTTTTCTCTCTATATTTCCTTATTTGGTGGTATTAGCTCACAAGGGTTTAGTTACCATCTCTATGCAGATGTCTCCTGGATATATATGTCCAAATCTGTTGTCTCCTGAGCTCCAGCTTCAGAATTGTTGTTTAGTCGTTTCAGTCATGTTTGACTTTTCCTGACCCCATTTGGAGTTTTCTTGGCAAAGATACTGGAGTGGTTTGCCATTTCCTTCTCTAGCTCATTTTGCAGATGAGGAAACTGAGGCAAACAGGGTTAAGTGACTTGCGCAGAATTACAGAGCTAGTAAGTATCTGAGGCTGGATTTGAACTCAGGAAGATGAGTCTTCCTTACTTCAGGCCCAGCACTCTATACTGCGCTAACTTCTCATAGTACCAAGTGTCAAATAGATGTTTTAAGCCGGTTGTTCTGAGTCATCTCAAACTCAGCTCTTTCTTCCCAGACCCATCTTTTTTCCTACCAAGAGTACCATCCTTTCAATCACTTATGTTCATAAACTCTCTGTATCCTCAACTCTTCACTCTCACTCATCTCATGTATCCATTCAGTTGCCAAATTTTGTGGTTTCTATATCTACCGCATCTATCACATATGTTTCCCCTTTTCCACTCATAAAGCTACCACCCTAGTTCAGGCCACCTTCATCTCCTCTCACCAAGATTATTGTAATAGCCTCCTCTTAGCTCTCCCTGCCTCAAGCCTCTCCCTATTCCATGTATCCGCCACACAGCCACCAAAGGAGTTTCCTGAATCATGGGCCTGACCGTACCACCCTTGTGCTCAACGAACTATAGGGGCTCCTGATGAAACATAAACTACTCTGTCTAACATTTAAATCTCTTTATAATCTGGCCCTTTCCTCCCTTTCTATTCTTCTTGCACATTTCTTCCTTGCATGTTCTCTGGCATCTAGCCATGTTGGTATATTTGCCATTCCTCACACATAGTACCTCATCTTCCCCACCTCCTTATCTTTGCATTGTCCTGCATGCCTAGAATGCCCTTTTTCTTCATCTCTGGCTCCTAGAATCTCTAGCTTCCTTCCAGACTCAGTTCAAGTGTGAACTCTAGATGAAGGCTTTCCTGATCACCCTGACACTGGTGCCTCCCATAACCTCCCATAACCATCTTGTATTCATTTTTGTACATCGTATATATAGTTGTATGTATGCCTGTAATCTCCCCCAGGGGAATGCAAGCTTGAGGGTAGGTGTTATTTCAGTTTCATCTTTGAATCGCCATGACTTAGCACGATGCCTGATATGTGACATTAATAAGCAAACACTTAATAAATGCTTATAGGCTCATTGATTGACTTGCTTCTGGATGAAAAGACTATCCTGGCTTTGCAGGATGTAATTAAAAATTCAGGCTTTACAAGACAGGCTGAAAATTCACATATTTAGGTTGCTTAACAAAGTTGATAAAAGTAGCACCATCTAAAGCTCTAGAGACTTCTGAAAGTCTGATGCTTCCAAGGATACTTTTAAGGACCTCTATTTTTCTTTGAAATCCAGTGTAGACAAAACAGAATGCCATGTCGATGCAGCCATGCTTGCTTGTAGGTCGTCTATTCTTATGGACAAGTTTTTATTAACAAAGCATAATAGAACATTAGAAGTGGAAGAGAGATTGGCAATAAGATCTTATGTCTCCCTTGAGGCAGTTGAAGCCCAAAGAAGGAACATGATTTGTCCAAAGTAACATGACTGTTAAATACCTGAATCAGGACCAAAATCTGATTGTTCTTCTGCTACACCATGATGCCTTTACTGTGGCCTAGAATTAAATAATGAATGTGATTTTGAGAGATTCACCAGACCAAGGTGTCCAAGGTGATATGGTCTAGGACTTAAGCCAATTGGCCTTTAGGGTCTTTCCTGAACCACTGAGGTTCTAAGATCCATAGGACTCATTTTAAGGGTCACTGACTTTTCCTATTGCTAAACTGAGACTTGGATAATATTTATAATGCATAAAAATGGTTTTTGAGTATTAAATTCTCTTTGAATTATGACTAAACAGCTTAAATAAAATGTTAGAAATTGAATTTATTTATATAGCATTTCATATTTGTGACATTTGGGAGGAGGAATACTCACTAATTGAAGTCAACAAATTATGTTGCCTCTATGTCAGGGAGAGGCATTGTAAGTGATCCATGTTGGTAAGATCCAAATTTCCTCCTGTGTAAGGGATTATATGTTGTATTCCAGATACTGTAGTAACTTTGGAAGTTGTTTACCTGGATATACATCAATATTTTAGTTATTAATGATGCTTTAGAGCCACTGCTGAGATTTGTTGTCATAAATTTCCTAAGGGACATGGAGCATGAGTTAGTGGTCCCCCAGCTTCCTACTTCTGAGCCAACATGAGCTCTAAAACCACTGGACCTCTTGTCAGAATGAGACTTGAAAGCAGTGATAATTAGTGTGGTTCCTTAGGACAGGCCTCAGCCAAACAGAAGCCCAAGCTCCCTTTCATAAGACATGGATAACCTTTCCTGTATGTGTAGAATGCTGTATTTGTATGTGTATGTCTGTATGTCCATATATCATAAGATATGTATATATAATATAAATATAAAGGGCAGCTAAGTGGCACAGTAGATAGAGTGCTGGGCCTGTCAGGAAGACCTGAGCTCAGACACTTACTAAGCTACGTGACCCTAGGTAAGTCATTTCACCTGTTTGCCTCAGTTTCCTCTTCTGTAAAATGGGGATTATCATAGCACCTGCCTCCCAAGGTTATTGTGCAAATCAAATGAGATATTTGTAAAGCACAGTGCCTGACATGTAGTAAGCACTTTGTAAATGTTAATTGTTATTATATACATAGACAGTATAAATATGCTCAAAAACTCAAATGGATCTGTGACCTCATCAACATGGGTATCCCCTTTGACAATACAGATCTCAGTCCATCCACACCTGCCCATCTAATATTATTTTTGTCCATCCCTACCTATAAGTTCATCACAAAAAGTCCACCCAATATACTGGGAGCCTTCCTTGCTTTACCTTGCTAAGAAATAGGAGATACTCAAAGGTGTGTAGGTGTGTGTATATAAATATTTGTGTATGTGCCTGTGTATGTGAATAAATGGAAAAGCAATTATTAAGCAGTTACTAAGTCAAGTTATTATCATTATTATTATTATTATTAAATAATTATTCTTATTATTAAATAATAATGATAATAATAATTATTAAGTCAAGCCTTGTGCTAAACACTGGGGATACTCATAGAAAAGATGAGTGAGAACTTGTTCTCTAATTGGAGGGGATAACATATAAAAAAGAACTTAGCTTCAAGGCAAATGGAAAGGTCTGGAAGTCCTGTGGGCCTAGTGGTGAGGTGGATGGCAAGGCCCCGGTGTCCTTAGGTTTTAGAAATAGTCAGTGACAGAGCTGAAGGATTGTGTTTACATATATACGCTGCACACATACCTTGCCATCTTTGGATAGAACCTGGGATTCCACTGATAATAGGGCACTCCCAATAAGGAACTTCCAACGTAGATTGACACTTTTCTTTGAGACAATCTTAAAGAACCCCCCGGAGTGCTAAAAATTTAGTGACCTACCCAGGACCGTTGTGTGTCAGAAGCAAGTTTTGAACCTAACTCTCTATCTACTACACCATCCTGCTTCTGATATATATCAAAATATAATAAATTTAGTTTCTATATATGGCCGTGTACATATGCATACAAATAATTGGTAATCAGAATCATTGATCCTGGAACCTGGCAATGAAGTCTTGCCAAAGTGGTCCAGGAAAGAAGTCTCGCTGGACTTTCTGGGAAAATCTTCACAGTGTTCAGAATTGAACATTACAACAAGCTGACTGACACTAGCTAATAAATAATGGAAAGTAATAGTCCTATATGCCGGAGATTTAATTATGATCGACACTGCTAGAATAAAAAATTCTACCTGAATGTAGGCAGTTCAGTTGAAATTTGTTTCGGAATGAAGAAGGTAAAATTCCAAGTCTGGTAATGTCACTGAGATTCATGAAACATTTAAGTGCCTGGTGTATTGTTCTAGGTACTAAGTGGATAAATAACAATGTTTATATAGAACACAATTCCTGCCCTCATATAACATATGAGCAGGAATATAATTAGAGGATTGAGCTTTTATACACACACACACACACACACACACACACACACCTACAATATACAGTGGTCATAATAAGTAGAAAGTAGAGAAGCAGAAAATAATGTAATGTATGAAAAGGCCAAAGCAAGATGTTGGAGGGAGGGTGGTAGCAGTTAGGGGTGGGGAGGGAATCAGTGAAGACTTCTTAGAGGAGGTTGCAGTTAAGATAGGCTTTACTTGGCAAACAGAAATTCATCAGGTAATGGGGAAAGAAAGGCCATCCAGGTATAGAGAACATTGTACAAAAACACAAGGTTGTCTAATTAGGCTGGAGCCCAGTGCGTGGTGAGTGGTATGAGACAAGAGTATAAGGGTAAGATGGTGCCTGATTGTGGAGAGCCCAGAATACCAGACAAGACTTAGACCTTTATTTGTTGACCGTATGGAGCCACTGAAGATTTTTGGACAGAAGAATGATGAAACTAGATCTCTATGCATGAAGATTAGTCTGGCCATGGAAAGAAAAATGGATGGGGTAGTGGAAAGAGTGGAGGTGGCAGTATCTGTTAGAAGACTGTTATCATGCTTGGAGTGAAAGGTAATGATGAGGGCCTGTTGTAGGGTGATAGCATTGGGTATAAAGAAGAGAGGTTGGATATGAGAAATAGTTTAGAAACAGAATCAGTGGGTCTTCGTAATTACTTGGCTGTGAGATGAAAGGAAGAAGGAAGAATCAAAGGTAACACTAAGGTTTTGAACATAAAAGGCTTTCCTTAGGATGTGGCCATGTCCCCAAAGCAGCTGCTAGTTGTAAGGAATTCATAGGAATTGTGTGACCAGTAGAGAGTATAGAAGATAAAGGAATATATAGCCACCAGTTGGGATGTAGGGGAAAGGGTTCTTTCCGCATATACCACATGAATCTCATCCATGTAGGTCAGTAGAATGTAAGCAGTCCTTGGCACATAATATGCAATTAATAAATGCTTGTTGATTGATTGGCTATGCCTAAAAGTGATGGATTACAACCCATTTGTACTCTGAGGGACTCGCTCCTATTTCTGTCTTCCTCGTTAAGTCATCCAAAAGGGCTTCCTCCAACATGTCAGAGGCTTACTTCTAGCTCCCTTGATATTAGCTGGATCCCAAAGAAGTTTGTAGACTGTTCACCCTTTCTGCGACTAGCCTATCCTTTTTTTCTAGTCAGCAAGCTCTTATTAAGTGCTTACTGTATGCCAGGCACTCTGCTAATTCATGTGAATACAAATACAAGCAAAAAAAAGATAGTCTTGCCCTCAAGGACCTTACATTCTAATGGGGAAGACTTAACATAAAGGAAAAAATGAAGAGCAAGGGGGAAGGAGGTGGGGAGGGGAGGTGGGTTGTGGAAGCCCAGAGAATGAGGAATGGAATTCCCAAAGAGAAATAAGGGAGTGACCATGGCCAGCCAGCGAACTTTCCTTAAAATGGAGGTTCAGGAAATAACTCACTAATCAGAGGAAGAGACCATAGGGGTAGAGTGATCTTCCAGGGTGAGAAGGGATGATGAGACAGTGTGATCTTCTGTGGTCAGAAGGGAGTGTTTGTGGGTATGTGTGTGGAGAGAGAGAAAGAAAAAAATCTCCATTCTTTTCTAGTGTGTGTATATACATATGTAATATGTAGTATAAATATACATATAGAATATGTAATGTCTGTTAGAGGAATAGATAGATATAGATAGATGGAGATTTAGATTGCTAAATTTTTAGTTTGTGATGTGTCTGCGAACTCTTGACTAGCGTGGGCCTGTCCATTGTCTTTTAGGTGTGAGATCTCTCAATGACAATGGCCACCTCTCTTTGTAGGTAACTATCTAGATGTGTGACTTAAGAGGCAGGGAAAGGCCATCTCCACTCCTCACCCCAACCCCCTTCCTTGAGCTGGCAGGGTATTTTTATTTATGGTCTTTATCCAGATGGCCCTTGTTAAAATGCAGCTATGTTCCTGGTAAAGGATAATGGATTAAACTAATTATCCCAAGATAGAACACCTTGGGGGAAGGGGGCACCTTTCCTACCTGCAGGCAGAAGGAAGGTATTGGGTATCACAGGAGATAGAGAACAGAGGAGGCAGCCTGCTTTGTGATTCACCTCTGGAGTGTAGAATTAAGAGCCTAATACACCATCAGACTTATCAGTGCCTCATAAGACAACCTAACCTATTTGCCTAGGATTCCCTTACCCAGAGTAAATGCTAGATCTCCTTTTACATTTATTGGAACCCTGCAGCAAATAAAATCTAATTTTTAAATAATTGATTAATTTTATCACCTCAGCTAAATTACTAACACAAAAATCTGAGTTTCTCTAAATTACTTTTTTTAATTGAATATAGCATAGTCAGCTTTTTTTCTGGTGACGTATCTTATCCATAACAAATTCCAAATTAGTTTACTCCATCGTTCTACTCTTCCTCATATTTTAAAGGGATGTTAGAGACTGTTGATTAAGATTCTCCCATTTTATATTTGAGGGACTGGGACTGAAAAGTCAGCTGACATGCCCAAGGAAGAAAGGAAAGAAATAAGCAGTTATTCAGCGCTCCTACTATATGCTAGGCACTGTGCTAAATGTTTTACTGATATCATCCCATCTGATCTTCATAACATCTGTAGGAGGTAGAAGCTACTCTTACCTCCATTTTACAGTTGAGGAAAGTGAGGCAGGCAGGTGAAGCCACTTGCCATGGGTCACACAGCTAGTAAGTGTCTGAAGCTTTATTTAAACCCACGTCTTCCTAACTCCAGGCCTAGCGCCCTCTCCACTAAGTCATCTGTCTTCCAACTGTGACAAGTTAGCAGAGTCTTACTCCCCTGAGTTCCAGTCCAGTGGTCTTTCTGCTATACCAAACTAATGTTCATAATTAAGCAAAGGAAATGTCACAAGGAAGGTAAAGCTATTGCCTAGAAAAATGTCACAATGTTGTACACAATAAAAATACTGCAGAATAAAACACAACTCTTCTCTTCCTGCACAGATAACAGAATTTTGATAGTATCATCATGTTTTTACAGGCACATCCTGCTTTAAGCAAACATATTATACATAAACTTGAATTTAGAACATGGATAAATTTAAGGACAATTAGTGGTATTGCAAAGAGAGTATCTATTTTATGACAAGACTGCTCCACAGGCTTCTTTTTTTCAAATGGCACATTTCTCTAGTACATTTCAAATATAATTCCATTTACAAAAATTCAATTTATATACAATCCAGTAGTCTGCTGCAAACAAGAACCAGCTGTTCTTGAAGCTGCTATTTTGTTACATACTTTGCTTTTCTGTGCCTATATTTTGTGTTGCATTTTAAGAAATCCTTCATCCTTCTTGAATTATCTGGTAAAACTCTGGGGGGGAATGTCCTCCTAAAAAAGACCAAAGGACTACATTGGGCAGAATCTCAAAAAAGCCTTTCTGCTTGGAACTCATCCATTTGTAAATGTTTAGAAGATACCATGACACTGAAGAAAATCACTAGGTTTGGAGTGAGAGTAGCCCAGCTCTTTCACTTACAATTGGTATAAACTTGGGAAAATCTTTAGTAACCTTGGACCTATTTTTTAATAACAATAATTATAGCATTTATCTATTGCTTTAAGGTTTGCAAAGCATTTTACATGTATTTTCTCATTTGATCCTCCCAGTGACCCTATGAGATAGGTGCTTTTCTCATTTCAAAGATGAATAAACTGAGGCCAAAATGTGACTTGTTTGTGTCTGAGACATGATTTAAACTTAGGTCTTTCAGACTCCAGGTCTAGCTAGCACTGTCTCCATTCCTCAGCCTAGCTACTTAATCTATTAGATGACACATGAATGACTTAGTTTCTGAGGCCCCTTCAAGTTCTAAAGCTATGTTTGTTTACTCCAAACCTGTGATTTAATAGTTATAAAGAAATCCCATTGAAGGAGCTCCCTCTACTAAAGCAGTCATTACCATACAGTCTTAGGCCACTGAGGCATTACAGGGTCACATAACCAGAGTTACAGAGCTGGGATTTGAACCCAGACACTCATGACTCCGAGTCCCATGATGTATACCCTAATCCACCCTGCCTCCATGGGCATCTTTAGCCTGATGTTGTGTTTTGCAGAACTCATCGGGTGATCTGTGCTCATGTCCCAACCCTCTCTGGCTTCTATTTCTTCTTCTGTGAAATGAGAGGGTTGAATTAGATGATCTTTAAGGACATTTCCAGCTCTAATTGTCCCACTCGACTTGAGGCCCACCCAGGTGTGTGCTAGAGCCACTTACCAGGAAACCTAGTTGTTCAGTTCTCAGTGTGTTTGCCCCTTGGAAATCAGCAAATGCCACAAATCTGGGCTCGATTCATTTTTTTATTGATTGCCTAGACTTAGAGAGTGATGGAGAAAATGTAAATAATGCAGATTTAAAAGTGTATCGTGGGTACATTTCTTTTTTCTGGAGAGACAGTTGTCAAACATTTACCAGCTTACTTTTGGGGCCCTCCCCAGCTTCTATTGCCTGGCTTTTTTTTTTCCTGCTTCACTGAGAGAGTACAGAAATCCACTCCTACTTAAAGTGCTAGGTATAGAGAGAGATGAAGAGATTTCAGGGTACTATAAATGGGAGAGGGAAGCAAGTGTTAATTAGCCTGCTCCCAGGGCTCAGGCTGTATAGGCAGTAAGCTGAGGTGAGTGGAGTAGCAACAAGTGACTGGAGTCATAAGTAACTGTTCGATTTCAGGTTTCTTTGTTTTTTCTTTTTTTTTAGGCAACTGGGGTTAAGTGACTTGCCCAGGGTCACACAGCTAGTACGTGTCAAGTATTTGGTCTGAGGTTGGATTTGAACTCAGGTCCTCCTGACTTCAGGGCCAGTGCTCTGTCTGCTGCACCACCATTTCAGTTTGAAAAGAAAGTGAGAGCTAAATCATGTTGTAATGGAACGAGCGCTTGCAGCCACTATTACAGTTCTGGAAGAAAGTGTCTGTTTTACTCACACAACTGTCTCTCTCCTGAAATTTGATATTTTATTCACTTCTGTAATAGGAACTAAATAAGGGAACGAAACACCATCAGATTTCAGATAAGGGACTCAGAGAACAACCTCAGAGTCTACTGTTTGCCTAGGATTCCCTTACTCAGAGTAATTGCTAAATTTCTATCTACATTTGTTGACATTCTGAACAAATAAAAAATAAATTCTATGTTAAATGATTAATTTCTTCTGTTGCTAACACAAAAGCCAGTTGAGTTTCTCTAAATTATTTCTGACTTTTGATTTAAATCTTTGGATAGCACCATCAGCTATCCAATGACCATAAAAATAATTCTCAGTGTGGCCTTTTATTTTCTTCACTTTTACGAACCATTTCCTTAATAATTCACAGTGAAGCTTAGAGATCTCCTTCTTTCCCCCACATTAGTATATTTGAGAAATTAGTTTTTAAAATTCACTGTGGTCCAGTGGAAAGAGTACTAGTTCTGGAGTCAGGATCCTGGGTTCACATCCTGCCTTTGACACATTACCTGTGGGACCAGGGGCAAGGCATTTCATCTTTCCTGGACCTCAGTTTCCTTATCTATAAAATGAGAGGGTTGACCTAGATGGTCTCTGAGATCTCTATCCCTGTTTAAAAAAAATAAAATAAAAAGACAATTATATAATCTAAGGGGCAGCTAGGTGGTGCAGTGGATAAAGCACTGGCCCTGAAGTCAGGAGGACCTGAGTTCAAATGCAGCCTCAGACCAAATACTTGGCACTTACTAGCTGTGTGACCCTAGGCAAATCACTTAACCCCAATTGCCAAAAAAAAAAAATAAAAAGAGATCTCTATCCCTGCCGGCTCTACCTCCATGATCCTATGAATTTGGGGGAAATTTCCTTTCTCTGCTTTGATTAGTATATGATTGGTTCTTCGTGTTTTAAGGTCTTTCTTCCTTTTTCTCCTTAGCAAGCTTCATATCATGCTGATGTTGCTGAAGATGTGAAAGCCCGAGCTTTGCGATATGGAACTGAATGCACCTTAGGATACCTGGATCTATTGGAACATGTCCTTGTGGTAAGAAAAGTATAGTAAATCACTCTCCCCCTCTTTCCCTCTCTCCTTCCCTCTTTCTTTCTCTCTCCCTTTCTCACACTCTTTTCTTCTCTCTCTCTTTTCATCTTTCTTTCCCTCTCTCTTTCTCTTTGTTTCTCTCTCTTTCTTTTTTACTCTTCTGTTTTCCCTTTCTCTTCCTTTCCCTTTCTTTCTCTCTTCTTTTCCCTTTTTCTCTCTTCCTTTTTCAGACCATTTTACAGTAAAATGTTTTCAGAACTTGTCTCACTGGGAATTAAAATGAATGGCTTTGTATGCTTTCCTACCGGAGGCAGACTATGGTCTATGGCAGACCACCTTCTCGTACAGTGAAAAGCAATAGTATTTTACTTTCATACCTTTTCAAAGTACTTTTGTACCTGTCATCTCATTTTACTGCTTCATCACCCTGTGAGGATGGAAGAGAAGGGGATAGTACTTCAGTTTTTCAGTTAAGGAAACTCAGAAATAGAAAGGATAGGTGATTTACCTGACTTATGGGCAGCCTGGCACTCTCTTCCATTGCCTGGAATTTTAAAAAGGTTCCATTCTATATTTCAAATCTATTAGGATGTTTAACTTGATTTCTCTTTTGCTCACTAATATAAATGTGTTCCACAAAATGGCAGATATTCTAGGGAAAGTAGAGGACATTGTTCAGATGACCTTGACAAAGGAGACAGCATGGAATAATAGTGTGTGGGGGGATTGGTGCCACAAGTTAGAACAGATCACAGTTCTCGTCAGTGCTGTCCTCATGCCTCCAAAATGACTTTGTATCATCTTTGTTTTTGTTATTTAGTTACTCCTCAGTGTCTGTGGTGATTTCCTCCAGTAAAATGTAAGCTTCTTAGGAACAGGAACTTGTCTTTGCATATCCAGCACCCAGCATGGTGCCCATCACAGTCACCACTTAATAAAAGTGTATTGAATTTAAGTAGCTTTCAGTTAATTAGTAATTAATTTTCTTAGCAAGTTCCTTAACTTCTGTGCCTTCGTTTTCTTATCTGAAAGGTAAGAAGGAGAGAGAAAAAGGCATTTATTAAGGCAGCTAGGTGGTACAGTGGATAGAGTGCTAGACCTGAAGTCAAGAAGATCTGAGTTCAAATATAGCCTCAGATACTCATAGAGCTGTGTGATACTGCACAAGACACTTTACCTCTTGCTGCCTCAGTTTCTTCAACTGTAAAATGGGAATAATAATAGTACCTACCTCTCAGGATTGGTACCCTTAAAACACATATGTTTCCTTCCTTATTAAGCACCTGCTCTGTGCCAGACACTATTCTAAGCACTTTGTGAATATTATCACATTTGATCCTCACAGCTCTGGGAGGTCAGTGCTGTTATCATTCCTGTTTTACAGTTGAGGAAAATGCAGCAAATAGAGGTTAAAAGACTTGCTGGGCACCATATATCCAGTCTGAGGCTAGATTTGAACTCAGATCTATCTGACTCTAGGCCCAGTGGGGGCAAGGAGGAGATGAAAAAGATGATATGATCTCTAAGATTCCAGCTCTAGAATGCTTTTATCCTTTGAGCTTGTAAAGTAAGAAGAGATTGATAGCCTGTGTCCTTCTAGGCTGCTGATATGCTTAATGCCCCTGAGCAGAAACCTGTGGGCTGGAGTGCCATGGAAAGGAAATGACTGCACATGTTTGGTGCCAGGCAGGGGCCTGAATGTCTGCTTAAATTAGATTAACTTTTGAAATATAGGTAAAATAAAACAAGAGAACCAAGTCTTTTGAGATGCATACGCAGCAAAGAATCCAAATTAAGAAACCGATGAGATCTCCTTGTTAGAATTTGCCCCATGGAAATCACTTATATCATGGAACCTTAGTGCGTGTGCGCCACATACTGCCACTTAGGTTCTATTCCAGTACTTCCTCCTGGTACGGAGGGACTCTGGTTTCTCTTAGGAGTGTAGTCCCAAGGACCAGCTTAGCTAGATTCGGAGAAGTTCATTATCAGTCATCTTCATGATTTTTTTTTTTTTTTGGCCAAAGCAACCCATAAAATGACTGAAAATCCAAAATGACTCTCTGTCCTGTGTGGGGGCCTTTAGCCTATGGAATGATGGTGGCAAGGGGTGCTAAGAGTCACAGTTCTTAAACTCTCCATAAAAGTTAATTAAACTCTTCTCTTGTGATCTTTATTTAGGTAAAAATAAGTTGACTTAACACATTAAAGCTAGGTCCCAATTAGTGCAAATAATGAGTCCTTTTTAAGTGGTCACATTATTTGAATTTGCACTGCATATTTCCTTTGAGCTGGACCTAATTAACATATTTTACATATCATTTTACTTGGAATAGTGCACATTGCAAAATGCGATCACTTCACACTAATCGGAACCTAGTTGTTTAGAAATAACTGAACTACTCCCATATTATTGAAACCAGAAGACATACAAAAGTTTTAGCTTAATGAAAGAATGCATCATAGGTTGTCTTTGAATAGGTAAATAAAGGAGTTATTAGAATAGTAGACTCCCAGAGTTGTAAGAGATCTCTGAAGCACAACTCATAGCCATACCTCCCCTCTTAAATATCCCTAGCAAAGAGAAAATCCTGTTTAATATTGAAAGCTCTTCATAACCTGGCCTCTTCCTACCTATCCAGTCATCTTACACCCTTAACTCCTTCCTCCATCCCCTCACCCCCTCAACATACGGTATAATCCAGTGACACTGGTCTCCTTGCTCTCCCTCACATAAGATACTCCATCACCCAACTCTAGGCATTTTCACTGACTGTCCCCCATGCGTGGAATTCTTTCCCTCCTCATCCCCATCTTCTGGCCTTCCTGGCTTCTTTCAAGTCCTAGCAAAAATCTCACCTATAAGAAGTATTTCCTGATTCCCCATAATACCAGTGCCTTCCCCATCTTGGTTATCTCCCATTTGTCCTGTATATGGCTTCATTTCTACATAGTTTGCATGTCGTCTCGCCCATTAGACTATAAGCTTCTTGAGAGCAGCAACTGTTTTTTGCTTAGCTTAGAGCTTGGCACATTGTAGCATTAAATAAGTGCTTATTGACTAAGTGGTAATCTAGCTTCTACTTGAGAGATAGCTTGAAGTTGACAAAATCATATCTATGTGTAATCAGACCATCAGTTAGAGTAAAAAAAAATTTTGATTAAATAACAAACGGAAGGATAAAGATTAGAGGGTAAAGAACACACGTGATTACAGTAGTTCTGACCTAACCTAGACAGACTATTAATTTTTTAAAATGAGAAATGGATAAATGTAAAGGTATTAATTCTATTACTAAAAACTATAATCAATTTTTAAGAAGTCACCAAAGCGAAATTAAATGAGACGAGTTAGAGAAAACATTTAATCTTCTTGTTAAGTGGAGAGACATGGTAACCGAGGATAACATCAGTTTAAAGTACATTAGGAAGGAAAATAGAACACTTTGAGCAGTATGTTTTTATAGTATAGTGAAAAGTTTTTTAAGGGAAAATAAGCTTGCAGCCAGCTTTGCATGAGATCTGGCTGTGTCCAATCATCTAGATAGCATTTGGAAATGAAATTGGAGTGAGGATAAAAGACACAAAATAGAACAGATCTGCTAATGTTACTGTATTGATCTACATTTGTTAGCAATGCTAGTAGAATTACCACATTTGATATCTTTCACCTATGTTCAGAAATGACAGAGACATTTAAGAATGTTATCCAAAAGAGCTCCTAGACGTGATCAGATACATATGGAAAATCTATACATATGTCATTTTGGAAAGGACACAATTTTTAAGGTGCCTAGGAATTGATTTTCAAACTCTCTTAAGTAGTATAAAGATTTCAAAAGAATAAGAAGGTTCACAGATGATACTTTTACCTCCCTCCAAAAAAATTGTTGCTGGAAAAGTCTCAATGAGAATGCATGAATTGAGGATTTATGAAAACATGAAAAGAGTAAGCGATAGAGTTTTGTAGGTGACTTCCTATCATGGACTCCATCTTTAATGCCACAGGACTGACTATAGGGTTATAGAGAAAATAAGATCCTGCTGTATCTATTGTTGAGTGATTTTTTTAAAAAAGCATTTCACTCAGTTGAATTAAATATATCTTTGAAGGCTATCCTCAAACAAGGTATCTTGTCCATTAAGATATTATAAGAAATCAATAATGAGAAATGGACATCAGAAATGACATCAGCACTGATTACAATTATTTTATACCCGAGTTTAACCACTGTAAATATATTATGACAAGAATACCAGAAAAGCCTAGAAAGCACCTTAGTCAGCAAACATTTGACTTACTGCAATTGCCAAGTAGAGAGACGACTGCCAAAGCCAACAGTGGTTTAAAACATAAACTTGTTTGTAAAATTTTATGAAGGATGGTGGATGATTAGGAGAAATATCTCATAAAGTAGGGAAGAGCATTAGAGGGTTGTTGGCTTTTTGGTTTTGTTTTGTTTTTTTTTTAAACTTGGAAGAAATAGCAACTAAGCGAGTAATCTCAACTGCAAATGCCTTTAAAGGACAGAAATGGAAGGAGGGAGTCAAATAGGAGAAAAATGGAAAAGATCTATAAAGATTATTACAACAAATGTTTTATACACTAAGAGCCATGGAACTACTGCCCTTGAATCCTAATAGAATAGTCCCACATGTGTTTGTAAGGGAGGTAGAATTACAAACAGAGAACACAGATGAGTCAAACAACTCTGCTGGACGAAATGAACATAAGTGTGATCCATGCTGGAGGAGCCATAATTGTGAAGGTGAGGATGGAATGATAGCCAAGGTTTCCAAAGGGGAATATACCAAGACTTGGAAACAATCATGGTTTTTCTCAGACAGGCAACTGAGAAAACATCAGTTACTGACCCACATTCCTAATTTCCCTCTTATACAAAATCTTCATCTGGCTTGTCTGTCCATAAATAAGGTCATCCGTGAGGATGGTTTTAGTAAGGAAGAAGTGACCTTTTGAAACTGATAATCAGCAATAGACCACATCTTTGCCATTTTGCACTTGACTAAAAGATAGTGAGACTAAAATCCTGTCTTGCTTATTGATTATAGATTATGAAAAAGTGGCTAATTAGGTAGAACAAAATGCCAGCAGGGTTCTTTTTTAACAAAGATTCCTTGAAAGGCATAACAACAGAAATAACCCTATTCAGCAACCCTCTGATCGTAAACATCAAGGCATACGATTAGAGGTCAAGTAACTTGCCCGGAGTCACACAGTTAGCAGTGTCTGAGGCCAGATTTGAACTCAGGTCTTTCTGACTCCAGGCCAGCACTCCATCTGCTGCACCATTTAGCACTTTTTCCTGGATGGTTTGGTAGCTTTCAGCTCTGGGTGGGCCAACCAGCTAGGTAACAGAATTCCAACTGTGGACTCTTCTGACCTGGAGACTTCTTTTAAAAAGACAGTTATCAACATTACCTTGAAACCATGAATTTTTATTTAAGTAGTTGCTAACATTTCCATTAAGAGTTCATTTTTCCTTGTCTTTACTATGGAAACAGGTCTTTCAAACCTTAAATTCTGCAAAATTGAACGGTTTATGCGTCTGTGCAGAGCCTACCACCTGGGTTTCGTTTTCATCTTTCAACACAATTATTGTCATTGTAACATGTAATTACAGAGGAAATGTACTTCATTTTTGCTTGGCAGTTTGTATACTTGTAATATGGAGGCAGCCAGTTCTAAAAAGAAAACTGTTAAACAAAGGAAAAGGGAAAGGAAGTTAAAATGAGTCTTTAAAAAAAATTGTGCAAAACTCCCTAAACCTGTGTACTGATTTTCAAGTTAACCTTTAATGGGAATAGTTACATTTTTTTTTCTATCAGTTTAGATCAGGGCTGTATAAGTTTGTGAGGTTTTTTAAAATATTTTGATAACTGTATTGTGATATAGTTGGTTTCCTTTGAAATCCTATGTATTTTATTTTATTCATTTAACAACATTTCTCTGAAAAAGTGTCCACCAAATTGCCAAAAGGTCCATGACATTAAAAAAGTTAAGAACCCTGGGTTTGAGTCATTGAAGTTATCAAATAGACTCTTTAAAAAAGGTGAATTCCAGTGGCTTACAAGAAGCAAATTTAAAATATAAGAACTGTTAGTAATCTAAGATTATTTATCAGTCCTAGGGCTTCTTCCCTATCTGTTTGTTTTCCTAGTCACACATGCGTTTGGGGAGCTAGTAACTTATCAGAGCCCATTTCTGGTTTTTTGTTTGTTTGTTTGTTTGTTACATTAATTTTTGTTAAATTGACTAACATGCTGAATTAATGTAAATTCAAGTTTGGAAATGTTAATTTCCTAAAGCAGACTTAATACAAAGTAGAGTAGAGGAATTGTGAGATTCTAAAGAATAAGAAAGTTCAGTAGACCTTACTGTTCCAAATATTCCTTATAATTCCAGTAACAAAAGAAGCCAGTATGACAAAGAGTTTGAATTATATATGAGAACGCCACAAAAATTTGAAACTATACACTTAAGTGGTTCTGCGTCTCATTGGCGCAGGCATTCCTTCCAGCAGTGCAGTTAGAACTTCTGCACAGAATGGTTGTCGTTGGTATCGATGCCTTCTCCATGCGTTTCCCCCTTTTCAGCCTCATTTCCTTGTTTGTAGAGGTCATATCGGAGTTCTTTTACTCACATGCCGCATCTTTTTCTCATTTTTATTCTTTCAGCTTGGTACTAATTTTGATCTTTGATCTAATAAGTCAATGGTCTGACTGACTCAGGAATGACTTCCAAATCAGTGAATCGCTTCTTGTGCATTAAAGTAAAATTCATTCTTTTGTGTGTGTATGATGCTTGCTATCTAGTGCTACCATGCCCAGTGCCTTCAATATTTATTTCATTTTATTTTGTTTGTTTATATTTTTGGGGGGGGTGAGGCAATCAGGGTTAAGTGACTTGCCCAGGGCCACACAGCTAGTAAATGTCAAGTGTCTGTGGCTGGATTTGAACACAGGTCCTTCTGACTCCAAGGCCCCAAGCTCTATCCATTGCACCACCTAGCTACCTCTGATTATTTTCCTGAAGAAAGATTCATAGTGTACGAAGCTTCTGTATAGTGTACAAGTCTTTGGCCTCTCTAATTCCTTACTCTTGAACCATGTGTTCTAACTTTTTCTGTCCTCCTCACCTGTTCTTCCATTTGCCTTGAAGTCAGAGTATTAAACTACATATTGATTTAGTTTGAAGGTTATTATTGAGTTCTTGAGGCAGCTAAGTGATGCAGTGGTTAGAGAGATGGGCCTGGAGTCAGGAAGACTCATCTTTTGAGTTCAAATCTAGCCTCAGACTCTTACTAGCTATGTGACCCTGGACAAGTCACTTAACCCTGTTTGTCTCAGTTTCCTCATCTGGGAAATGAGCTGGAGAAGGAAATGACAAACAACTCCAGTGTTTTTGCCAAGAAAACCCCAAATGGGGTCATGAAGGGTCAGATACAACTGAAAAATGACCAGACAGCAAAATTAAGTTCTTGAAAAATTGCTCTACCTTTTAATCTTCCACATTCTTCTCATTTTCCTTTTACATCATCATCTACTTCATGCTCCCTGAGTGTGAATATTGACCAAGGTTCTGTCCTGTGCCCTCTTCTCTTTTGTTTCCCTACTTTCTCTCTTGTTAACCTCATGAGCTCCTGTGGGTTTAGCTCTTATCTGCATAGATGACTGCAGCCATATCATCTCCCTGGAGGCGAGTTTCAGGAGTCCCACATCATTAATTGCCTATTGGAGCGGAAAGTCCTGGAGACATCTTAAACTTAGCACGTCTGAAACTGAATTCATTATCTTTCTCTCTAAACCCTACCTACTTCCAAACTTCCCTATTTCTGACAAGGGAACCATTTTTCTTGCAGTGCTTCAAGTTCATAATCTTGGTATTGTCCTGGACTCCTCGCTTTACCACATATAACCAGTCGATTGCCGAATCTTGTCATTTTTACCTTCTAGGGATATCTCACATCCAACCTCTTCTCTCTGCTTGTGTGGCTGCCACCTTAGCCCCAGCCTCTCACCTCCTCTTGGCTAAATTATTGCAAGAGCCTCCTAATTGGTCTCCTCGCCTGAAGTTTCTCCCCACTCCAGGCAGTCCTCCATGCTGCTGCCGAAGTTACTTTCCTTAAGCACAGACCTGAACATGTAACTCCCCTACTTCATCAACCTAAGTGGCTTCCTCTTGCCTTTAGAATAAACTACAAATTCTACTTAGCTTTTAAAACCCTGTACAACCTGACCCCAGTTTAACTCTTCCACTTCATTGGAAGGTACACCCTTCCCACATTCTGTGATTTAGCTAAACTAGTTTTTTGTTTTGTTTTGCTTTTTTGATGAGGCAGTCGAGATTAAATGACTTGCCCAAGGTCACACAGCTAGTAAATGTCAAGTGTCTGAGGCTGGATTTGAACTCAGATCCTCCTGGCTCCAAGGCCAGAGCTCTATCCACTGCACCATCTAGCTCCCCCACTTGTTTTCTTTCTGTTCTTGCACAACACTCTTATCTCCAGTCTCTGTCCCTTTGTATTAGCTCACCCCCACACCTGTCCTTACTGCTGCCTCATAGAGACCCTCTCTTCTTTTAACATGCAACTCAAGTTCCATCTTCTGAATGAACCCTTTCCTTATTCCCCAAGTTCTAAGTGGCCTCCTTCCCAAACTACCTCATATTTAATTAATTTTTGTACATTTGTATTTATGAAATTTATATTTGTGCTGTATGTTTTTACATGTGTGCAAGCGCATGCACGTGCGTACACACACACACACACACACACACACACACACACACACACACACCCTATACTCCCCCCCCTCCGCTAGAACGTAAACTCACTGCAAATAGGAATTGTTTCATTCTTTGTTTTTGCATCTCCAATGCCTAAAACAGTGCCTGGCACATATTAAGTACTTAATAAATATTTGTTCATTAATTACAGCAAACAGTGTATACACTGCAATCATTTTCCTAGTAGGCTTTTTGCAGATATTTGTGATGATCCCTACAGTATGAGGTGACTGACTGTCCTGTGAAATGATATTCATTGTCACATTTGCGTGCCCAGTAGACCCAGCTCCTCCAACTTCATTCACCTCTTCAAAGAGACCCCATGACCCATCATTCCGTTTACCTGCAACTTCCTTCTGTCTTCTAATTTAATTTATGGTGAGGTTGTCAAGATTGTTAAATTATTTAGTTCCTACAGTAGTAGTATGTCCACTCACTGGTTAGTAATGAAGAGTCTCACATTTAGACTGCCATCTTCTGAGTTAGTTTATGGAGTATATAAAAAGGGTTGTTGTTGTTAATCATGTCCAACTCTTTGTGACCCCATTTGGGGTTTTCTTGGCAAAGATATTAGAGTGGTTTGCCATTTCCTTCTCAGCTTATTTTATAGATGAGAAAACTGAGGCAAACAGGGTTAAGTGACTTGCCCAGGGCCACACAGCTAATAAATATCTGAGGCCAGATTTGAACTCAGGTCTTCCAGACACCAGGACTAGCAGTCTATCCACTGCGCTACCTAGCTGCCCTATTAAAAAGAGTGTAGGGCATCTAGGTGGCACAGTGGATAGAGCACCTGCCCTGAAGTCAGAAGGACCTGAGTTCAAATGCGGCCTCAGACCAAACACTTGACACTCATTAGCTGTGTGACCCTGGGCAAGTCACTAAACCTCAATTGCCTACAAAAAAAAGAATAAATAGAGTATTAATTTTTATTAAGTCTCCTAAAGGAGAAGTTTATGGAGGAAAAATCAAGGAAGACAAAATGTTGCTTGGAAGAAAATGATAAGACATGAAATATCTTTTAGAAACAAACAAAAAATATTAACATTTTACTCAATAACAAAAGACATAAAAATGCTTCTTTTTAAATTTCAGTCTTTACACAAAGGTTAGCTCTGAGTAGTTCACTGGAGTATACAGCAGCTCCTTTAAGGTATGTATAAATAGGGGAAAGAGCAAAGAGAACCTTAGAAAACTGTTCATTCAAGGTCAATAAAAAGTAAGCTCTCGGGGGCAACATCTATGTCTTTTGTCTTCACAGCTCCAGTACATAATACAGTGCCTTGTGTGTTTTTCATTTTTACCGCAACTGTGATTTTATTGATTTGAGGAACTCCCAATAAGCAGTGTGTGAGCAGGTCCTCCTGATCAGCTTAGAAAGTTCCAGGGTTGGCTTGGGACACTGGTAGGGTAGGTGACTTTGTGAGGGTCACACAATCAGTATCGGTCAGAGGCAAGATGTGAACCCAGGTCTTCCTGATTCTCAGGCCTCTGAGTTGTCCATCCTTAATGCCAGTTAGCGCTTTACCCAAAAATATATATTTTATCTAATTTAAATGTATTTTGTTTTCCTGTATATGTTCATACTGCGCATCTGCCACCCTTTCTCAGATTGGAAGCTCCTTAAGGGCAGGGACTGTTTGATTTTTGTCTTTATGTACTCTTCAGCTCACAAAGTGCCTAGTCAATGGTAGGTGTTTAATAAATGCAGTGTCCCAAAAGTCTTAGTGCCATTTTAAGTCATTAAGGAGCTTAAACAAGCTTTTTTTTTTTTTTACAATTTATTGAGCATTTATTAAGTACCTGCTTAGTTCCAGGCACTGTGGCAAATGCTGTGCAAAAAGCATTTGGTAAGTAAATGGGGTTTTTTTTAGTTTTTTTTTATTAATTTATTTTGATTTATCAACAATCACTTCCATATGCTTTTGAGTGTAAGATTTTTCTCCCCCTTCCTCCCCACCACCCTCCCCAATATGGCGCACAATCTAATATAGGCTATACATTTACATTCCTGTTAAGCATATTTTCACATTAGTGAAGTTGTAAGTAAAGATTAAAACCAATAGGAGGAACCATCAGAAAGATGAAACAAAACTCAACAGAAGAGGGAAAAAAAGATAGCGATTCAACTTCCATAGTTCTTTCTTTGGATGTGGACAGCATTTTCCATCACGAGGCCTCTGGAGATGTCTTAGATCCTTGTAATGGTGAGAAGGGTTAAGTTTATCAATATTAGTCATCGCACAATGTGGCTGTTATTGTGTACGACGTTCTCTTGGTTCTGCTCACTTCACTCAGCATCAGACCATACGAGTCTTTCCAGGTTTTTCTGAAGTCAGCCTGTTCATCATTTCTTACAGCACAATAGTATTCCATTACATTCATATACCACACCTTGCTCAGCCATTCCAATTGATGGGCATCTTCTCAATTTCCAATTCTTTGCCACCACAAAGAGAGCTGCTATGAACATTTTTGTACATGTGGGCCCTTTTCCCATTTGTATGATCTCTTTGGGATATAGCCCTAGAAGTGCTATTGCTGGGTCAGAGGGTATGCAGATTTTTATAGCCCTTTGGGCATAGTTCCAAATTGTTCTCCAGAATGGTTGCATCATTTCACAGCTCCACCAACAATACGTTAGTTTAAACAAGCTTTTAAAGCTTAATTCTGAAACCACACCAAGACTTTGGGGATGCTCTGTATTTGCTGTTTGATCAGTTTGTTTTCTTGAGTCCCATTTCTGCAAATTACTCCAGTATGGAGGGAGATTTGGAGACTGCAGTACTGCATGAATGGCATCTCTGTGTCATTACTGGAAGAATGAGCCTGCTAGTACAAAGAGTTAGATTTTGGTTTCAGGGAGAAGTTTGACATTGTTGAAAGTGATATATAATTTTCTAAACAAAATCAAACCCTCTCTTTCTCCTGTTTAATTTAAAGTGTCTGCCAGGAATAAGTGTGTGTGTGTGTGTGTGTATGTATGTATGTATACAAATATACATGTTGATTTTACCTTTGTATCATCTCTTGCATATGCCCTCTTCTCTCTTCTGGCACTGCCGCCATATTGTGCAGGCCCTCATCACCTCACACCTGGATTGTTGCAAAAACTGCTGGTGGGTCTGCTTGCCTCAAATCTCTTCCCACTGCAGTACATCCTCCTCTGCACACACACACATACATATATATGAATATAAAGTATGTGTCCGCATATATGTGTGTATGTATATACATGTATGTATTGTGCACATGTATATATATTGCATATATACACATGTATGTGTGTATATACATGTACCCGTATATACATATGTTTTGTAGGTATGTGTAGGTACATATATGTATATATTTACCACCCAATCAGTCAGAATTCTGGTAGCTATTTTATACCAACTTCCACTAGACTCCCCTTCTTTCGTCAGTGATTTAGTGCCCAGCTCAAGTCCCCAACTCCTGCCCTCATACTAGAGAACTTCAACAAACGTATTGATATCCCCTCAAATACCTTAATCTCCTAGCTCCTCAACTTATCCTCTACCCCACCTCCACCGCACACAGGGATGGTCTTGATCTTGACATCGACTACAAATGCACCACTTCCATATTCATGAACTCTGAAACTTTCTTCTTTGATCACAATCTCTTGTCACTCCACTCTCCCTCTACCTTAACACTTCAAAACTTGTTCTTTTTCCACACTGTGACCTCTAAATTCTCAAACCCTCAGGTCTTTCCCAGCACTAGCTACACTGTCCTCCCTTTGCCAACTTGACACCTTGGTGAACCAGTTCAACTCTACACTGTCATCTTCTCTTGAATCTCTACTCTGTCCCTTCTCTTGAGCTCCTTTACATGTGGTCAGTCTTGTTGTGCCAAGCCTAACCCACCCACCATCTTCTGCCTTTGCTCCTGCACCGTTGAATAAAAATCAAGAAAATCATGAAATTGTGCTGACTGGGTCCACTACAAATTTATGGTATATGATCTCAAATTGGGTCCTCCCTGCTGCAAGAGAATCATCTTATGCTTCACTAATTAATTCACTATCCCACTCACAACAGTGGCTCTTCCGTAATCTCAAATCCTTCCTCATACCTCCCACAGGTTTCCTGTCTTCCTGTGCCCTCTCATCTGAGGAGTGTGCCTCACATTTTACTGAAAAAATTGAGACAATTCATGAAGACCTCCTTCTTCTCCCCTCCGTCTCACTTCATCTTACCAGGATACTTTCTACCACTATCTCCTTCATTCTCATCTTGCTTTGATGAGCTAGTCTTTCTCCTGCCAAGGCAAGTCCCTCTACATACACAGGTGATCTCATTCCATTCCATCTTCTCCAGCAGATTGCCTCTTCCATCATTCCCCCTCTCTCATTAACTTCAGTGTCTGCCTGTCCAGTGGCTGTTTCCTGTTGCCTACACACATGCCCATGTCTCCTCCGTCCTCAGACAACTCCCACTTGATCCATCCTTGATATCTGCCATCCCACATGTCTATTATCTTTTAATGGCTAAACTCCTAAGTTTAGAAGACCCTCTACAATAGATGCCTCACTTCCTTTCCTCTCACTCTCTGCAGTCTGGCTTTGAACATTCAACCAAAACTGCTCTCCCCAGAGTTATTAAATGTCTCTTAATTCCCAAGTCTAATGGCCCTTTTCTCAGTCCTCATCCTTTATGACCTCTCTGTAGCTTTTGGTGTTGTTGACCACCCTCTTCTCCATGGCACTCTGTTTTCTCTAGTTTTCCTTGGCCCTACTCTGTCCTGGTTCTCCTCTCATTTATTTTACCTCTCCTCCATCTACTTTGCTGGATCTTCATCCAGGTCATACCTGTTAACCATGGCTGTCCCACTGGGCTCTGTCCTTGCCTTATTCTTTTCTCTGTTTATACTGTTTCACATAGTGATCTCATCAGCTCCTGTGGATTCAAGTATTTCTAGGATGATGATTCTCAAATCTACTTATCCAGCCCTAACCTTATTGTATATTTCCATGATCTTAAATGCAGCATGTCCAAAACTGAATTTAAATCCTCTCCACTTCCTAACTTTCCTGTTACTATTGAAGGTGCCACCATCCTCCTAGTCCCCAGGCTCACAACCTAGGTGCCATCTTTGACTCTTCACTCTCTCTCACCCTCGTATCCAATCTGTTGCCAGGTCCTATTGATTTTACCTTTGCGTCATCTCCCATATATGGCCCTTTCTGTCCTCTGACACTTGGTATACGCCTTCATCACCTCAAGCCTGAACCAGTGCAGTAGCTGGTTGGTTTCCCTGTCACACATTTTTCCCCACTTCAGTCCATCCTCCTCTCAGCTGCCCAGCTGATCTTCCTAATGTGCAGGTCTGACCATGTCACGCCACTTCCCTCTACTCGATAATTACAGTGGCTCCCTGTCACCTCCAGGATCAAATCTAAAATCCTCTGTTTAGTATTCGGAACCCTTCAAACCCTAAATCCTTCTCACCTTTACAGTCTTCATATACCTTAAATCCCCCAGCACACTCCAAATGCAGTCCGTATGCCTTGGGATTCAGAGGTACCTCTGTGTAGCATTTTGCCTGGTCCGTTTGCTGTTTGCTTTTAATTCGTAGAGACTTTGGATTACAGCAATCTGTGAGCTCATTTATAAGCATTCAGTGAAAGAACCCATCATAGTCTCCTGCAATCAGTCCAACATTTATGCACAACCGTAATATGTGATCTTTAAGTGGCGCTGAAATTACCCTCATTTCCACCAGTAGAATTTCAGTTTCGTTCTTTTTCCTTCTGTTAGAAGTCACCTTGCTCCCACATTTTGGGGAGGGGGGTTGTAAATTTGTGTTTTTAAAAATAGATATATTTCAGTATAACTTGTTTTTTGTAACCCTATATGTTTTATTTCACACATTAAAAATCAGTATATTGAGGAGTTCATAGACTTTACCAGACTGCCGAAGAGTCCATGACACATAAATGAAAAATGCTGACCTTCTCCCTTTCTGACAAGGCCAACCCTAATCTTTTCCTTCTACCTCTAATTATACGTAGGTGGTTCAGTGGATAGAGCTCTGGGCCTGGACAAATCTGGCCTCAAGAAACTTGCAAGAAACAAGTCACTTAACCTCTGTTTGCCTTAATCCGCTGGAGAAGGAAATGGCAAACCACTCCACTATTTTTTGTCAAGAAAACGCCATGCACAGTACTGGCGTCCTGTGGTCCATGAGGTCACATAGAGTAGGACGTGACTGAACGAATAAGCAACAGCAGCTAATTGTGTTTCTGTGACTCAGAGTGACAATAACATTCAAGATTCTAATCTGCAAATACTGAGACCAGTTTGGGAGCCTCTTGACTGTTGAGTCTAGTGCCGCCCAAGCAGGCACTGTTGATATACATAAATCTGATGTCCCCAACTAGACTTGAATGGCCTTCAGAACTGTGTCTTGTGCTTCTCTTTCTTTCTCCACTTTGCCTAACATGGCACTCACCAGGCACACAGTAGGCAATAAATATTTGCTGCTTGTTTCATCTTTGAAAATACAGGATTATAGAAAACCTAGGGTTATACATCCAGAGTTAGAAGGGACATTAAGGATCCTTGAGTCTAACCCTCTCATTTTACAGGTGAGGAAACTGAGGGCCTGGAGACATTAAGCAGCTTACTCAAGGTCCCATAATATGTGGCATGGCTAGGATTTGAACCCAGGCTGTATGATTAAAAATCTAGTGATTTCTCCACTTCACCGCACAGAGTAACCAAAAAGATGAGTCAAGCATGAACAAATTGGAGAGTCACAAGGACTTCTGATGCCTGCTTAATAGAATAGAGTGGGAGCTCATAGCATTAGGAAAACTAGTTCTAGCTCATTATAATTTAAAGGAGTAAGCCCTTAATGCTGTAGTGTTGCAGCATTTTTGCAAAACTAGACTCAGAAATCTTAATATAATTTGGCTAAAGGACTCTTTCAATTTACTGATTGCTTGTTGTCTGCGTAGCAGAGCTGGGTTTTAAGAATGAAGATGGGGAGGAGGGGTGGAGAGAAGGTAATAATTGTTGAAGAAATAATATCAGAGTCTCCCAAATCAATTAGAACAATTACAGGGGGTCTTTGACTGGTATGAAGTCCTTATACCTATACAAACTCTCAACTAATAAAGAAGATGGAGAGGGAGTTTATCTTATCAAGAGAATTCTGAGTGGTTATTTATAGCTACACATCTCTCATTAATGCTGAAAATCAAGAGCAAAGAATTGATCTAAGAGAAAAGGAAAAAAAAATTCCAAGATATATGTGTGGTGTTAAATTGTGACAGATCAGTAACATAAGCCTCAAGGAATGCAGGATGAGAGAAAGAAGTTGCACCTTGCAGAGATGTAAACAACTGCGAATGGTTAGAACTTTCTGTCTGTAATATTTCTAGAACATTCTAGTGTATTATAGTCAGTTAGCCCAGAGGAGATCAATCTTGATTCTCTAGCTTGTGACATGAGTTAGTGGCCTAGTTGATTCAGCTAAATCTTTAAGGCCTTTTGATTCTACTTTACCCACATTGGAGATTTTACTCTTCTGCATCTACAGCCAAGCTAGAATTGAGGGATTATAGGCTATAAAGCAAATAGATAAGAAAGGAGGAAAGGGAACAAGAGATTGTGACGTGGCATTCCAAAACCTTTCTGATTTTTGCAAGTTGAGTTTTTGCAGTAGGATGATTGGAATGTGTTTGTACTGGGCTAATATAAGAGAGGTAATTGGTAGCCTTGGGATTTAGGGGATGGAGAGGGGAGGGAGGATAGGGCTAAGGGCCCGGTATACTATAAGTCCAAAGGTTTTTAAGAAAAGCTAAGAGGAACGCCATGAAAGGTGGGTTTGGTTCTGTCTCATTACCCTGCACCAAATTGGCAGCATCAGTTTTAATCATAAGGAAGGTTTTTTTGTCTTGTTTGTTCAGAAGAAATGGTAACAGGGTGAATTCACAAACAGGAGTGCAACAAACAAAAAAATCCTGAGTGTCATCTATTAATTTCTTAAGTTCTCTAAATCTGAAGATTGCCGCTGTGAATATGGAGGGAGAGACTAAAGGAATGAGGGAGTTTAGGAAAAAGAGTCTGAAAATCATGAATTAACCGAGTAGAATTAGGACTTAAATCCAAGGTTCCCAGTATCGTAATTCTAGTGACTTCCTTGGGGCGGCTAGGTGGGCAGTGGATAGAGCTCTGGGCCTGGAGTCAGAATGACTCATCTTCCTGAGTTCAAATCTAGCCTCAGATACTTACTGTCTGTGTGACCCTGCGCAAGTCACTTAACCCTGTTTGCCTTAGTTTCCTCATCTGTAAAATGGCAAACCACTCCAGTATCTTTGGCAGGAAAATCCCAAATGGGGGGGAAGGGGAAGAATCACACACAGCTGAAATGACTGAATAACAAGAATGAGACTTCTTTGATGGACTGGAGAAGAATTCAGCTCAAAAAGGTCATCTGACCTGGAATGGAAAAAGAGAGAACCAGTACCTATCTTTAAATCAGTAGTTTAAAAAAGAAAAAGCCTACCTTAGATAAACCTATGATGATAAATATATAAACATATAATACATAAATAAAGATGAAAGTGGCCCCCCCTTTTTTTCAATCATCAGAATTCTGCCTCCTTCCTGTTTCACCTCACCCCCCACTAGATTGTACTTGAAAATCTCAGGTGTATCATGCTTGTCCTCTTGGGGATTCCTCTCACTGTTGGATTTCTAGGACCACACTGTTGGATTAGGTTTAGGTCACACATTTGCTTTGTTGTCAAATATTGCTGGTGCTTTTGTTCTTATTAGAGCCTTCAGTGGTGTGTGGGTGCATGTTCCTTAGAATTTGGATGTGATACGTAAGGAGTTGGGGGTGGGTTTTTTTAATTTGTTTTAAGGTTTAGACTTTTATCTCTTTTGTGAGCTTTGGTAGGTGTAGGAGTGTATTTTCTGTAACATTAACATGTAATCCTGCCTCTGTTTTCTTTTCATACCTAGATTCTTCAGAAACCAACACCAGAACTAAAGCATCAGTTGGCAGCTTTCTCTAAGCGAGTGGCAGGTGCTGTGACCGAGCTCATCCAGGCAGCAGAAGCCATGAAAGGTGGGTTTGATTCTCTCTCATTATCCCACCCTAGGTTGACAACACTCATTCTCATGATAAGAGGGTTTGTTTGCGGTTTTGTTTTGGTCATTTGCTAGCCTTAAAGAAAATCCACTTCCTGAATGTCCTGTTTGAAAGAGAATCTCTCACACTTGTAGAAATTAAGATTAGAGAAATTCAAGAAATAACAAGGTTGGAATATGTCTTTTTTTAGGACAAGCCTTCTCCTCCCTCTCTGTACCCCATGTACCTTTTTATAAAGAAGAGCCAATTTAAAACCCTTTCCCCTATGATTGATTCTGTCATTTATTTTATATATATTTTCATCCAAAGTCTAGGAATAAGAGTAGTCAATGGACCTGTGAATTCACTGTTGTGGGAAATCTCTTCTACTGTTGCAGGCTGGCCACTTTGCAATTTGTGGTCATAGAGAGTTGCTTAAAGGGAGGGAAGGTAAAAATAAGCATTTTTAAACACCTGCTATATGCCATGCAGCATGTTAAGTGCTTTACATTTATTATCTCATTTGATCCTCACAACAACCCTGGGGGGTAGGTAGGTGCTGTTTTTCCTCTTTATCCCCATTATGCCCATTTTACATTTGAGGAAGCTGAGGCAAATAGAGTGACTTGCCCAGGGTCACACAGCTAGAAAGAGTCTGAGGCCAGATTTGAACTCTGATCATCTTGACTGCAGGGCCCTACAGCTAGTATGTGTCAGAGGCACGACTTGAATCCATGTCTTCCTGGCTTCTAGGTCAGTTTTCTATCCACTATGCCACATTGTCCTCAAAGACCTGAATTGCCAAAAAATATGCCAGCCAATTTAATTCGGAGTACTGCTTTTCTAGCAAACTCCTCTGTGCTTTTCAACTTTCAGTCTAACTTTATATTTGTAGATCAGGGTTTCATCTCAGGCACTGTTTAGAAAAATGGAAGTAAAGCATTCCTGGGGCTGATCTATCATTTCGGGCCGGTTTTATTCCAGTGTCAAGGTATCTGGACTTCCTAGAACTCTCAGCTGAAGGTAGTAGCAGGATCCCACAAAAAGACAGTCTTGGGGTTTTTGTGAGCTTGTTTGCCATGGTTCTTACTGATGACTGCTCCTAGAAATCTTTGTACAAGAAGTGATATCAAAAGCAGAGGTTTACCCAAGATACTCATGTAATTAAGCCCTCTCTCTTTGAAACCGGAGGCATTAAATGAGATCAGAAGAAACTAAATCCAGTTCCAGGAGACCATCAGAGTTCTACCATGTTGCACCCCCTGGTCTTTGCAGATGTTTGTGTTGAGTGTCAGCAGTAGACCAAGAACTATGACTACCAAGCATGATGATGTTTTGGACTCGTTTCAGGTACGGAGTGGGTAGATCCGGAAGACCCGACAGTCATTGCTGAAACCGAATTACTGGGGGCTGCAGCATCAATTGAGGCTGCAGCTAAGAAGTTAGAACAACTGAAGCCAAGAGCTAAACCAAAAGTGAGTGTCTATCCACTTTTACTTCTGTGACATCAACAGGGTGACCTCATGATTCCAGAAATGGGGAGGTGGGAGAGGGACAGGGAGGGCAGGTATGCTACTGTAGACATCCAGCTTGTCCACTTCCATGTCATCGAGACTGTGAATCGGATCAGTAACTTTTTCATAGTATAGAATTCCTTCTATCTCATACATAGAAATATTTGTAAAATGCTTTCCTGAGACTAATGAAAGGTCAGAAGCTACCAGGTTTATTATGAATTCCATGATTTTCATGACTTTTTTGCAGAAGGAAAGTACAACCTTGATAACATCGCTAGAGAAGGAAGCTAAGCAGTGCTGGGTCTGTCTTTCAAGTTTAATCCAGAGAGTCCCGGTCCTAAATGAGTCATTTGTAAATGTCTTCTTCCACAAAGGATAATTAAGAAACTGGAATTTAAAGTTTTCCTTCTGTTTTTGCTTATTGATAGACATTAGAATTTAAGGTCACATATGTCTGGGTGTGACAAGGGAGATGGGAAAGGGAGAGGGAAAAGAGAGAGAAAACTTCATTTACAGAGTGAACTGACTACTTGTGTTCAAAAAGGACTATAGAGAGAAGGAAGATCTGAAGTTGAAAAACTATATACAAATATAGCTTAGGGGTCTCCAAGTGGTTAATTGGCTTCACTTGTTCCATCATAAATTAATAATCACTGCCTTCCCACCCACCATGGACAGGTCCAGCAAAGAACATACTAGTGGTTAAGATCACCCTCCATGTTTCTTATTAGGATCCTCACTCTCAGCACCTCTTAGCTTCCTTGACCATGAGACTTCCAAAAATAATAAGTAGCTTCTCTGCACAGAAAGGTTGGGGACCCAAGCCTGAATAGTTCAAAACAGGCTCTCCACTCTTACACTGTCTCTCCACCCTTTCACGGAAGGTATAAATACAAAATACTACATCGGTCTCCTCAAGGAAAAGGTTAGTGACCAATGTAGTATATAAACATCTATCACCATTTAATGAGTTTTTTAAGATTGGTGACATTTCCCAAAGCAGTCAAGTTTTTTACAGTTCTCTTCTAAACCAAACAAATGTCTACCTGACCTAAGAAAAACCTTCAAAAAAAACAATAAATACTTTAAGATGACTTAGTAGTTTAGGATTTTAGTTTCTTCAGTTTGTCATGAAATCCTATTTCTCCCAAGTGGTCTCCATCCTAAAGAGATTGTGAGATGTCTGGGGAAAGTTATCGTTTTTCTTTCAAATTCAAACAGCAAAGTATAAGAAAAAAGTCTCCTTTTCTTTGTTTTCTGGTTTGTTGAAAATTACCAGTTTCTTTTAAAGCCACCAGCTTTCTGCTTTTTTTTTCCTTTTAAAAAGTTGTCCTTAGTTCTTTTCTGGTTCTGAATTTCAGTTGTTGGTTTTTTTCCATCTAATTGACATTCACCTGACATGTCATTTCACTTGATTTAGGGAGGATGAGATCCATGGATTTGAATACCATGGCATTTGAGCTCCTCATGGTGGCAATGAGAACAGAGTTCTAGCCAATTGGAATTCATCTTGACAGGGGTGGGACAACCTCCACAAAGCAGGCCAGGTAATTGAACATGATACCAGGCCACCAGGAAAGTTTCTAGAAACTGTTGCTTTATCTGCCTGCTTTATCCTATATAGAAAATTGCCATAAATCCATAGTATCCTGGAGAAAATGTCTGTTTGGCCTCTGGAGCAGTCCAGTTGACTAATGAATGACTGAAAAAAGCCAGCAATCCAGTGTGAATACAGACACAGTTGTATTCTACTGCTCCCTTCATACATCCAGTTGTATTTTAAAATTTTTGCTGTATTTAGTAGCATCAGTGGACCAAAGGCTGTAGTTCCTTAGAGTCACAATGTCTTAGACTCATTTCAGAAACAAAAGAGGCAGGTCTAGAAGATCTGAAGTTATTAAAAACGCCAAATTATGGTAGATGGGGATGGTCCTACTTCCTATCCCCAAAAAACTGTTAAAAGTATAAGTTACTTCATAGGTCTTCTGGGAAATTCCAGATTAATCTATGAGGCAGTCCAAGTGATCATTGTTCAGAAAATTTAGTACCTTTGGGTACCAAATTAAGAAAGCTTCTCCAGATTGTAGTTCAGGCCTCTACCCATTATTTTCTTTGCAGATGTTGCTACAGATGTCACATTTAATGTAATGGTTTCTATACCAAAGCAACAAATGTATTTAACTAGAGTGCAAGTCATAATTTAAGTGGTTGATGTGAGTCTTTACCCTCGTGCTACATATTTGAGGTCAGGTACCCCAGTAACAAGAGTATATTGTTACTCAGGGCTAGCTGTATTTTCAGTGATCCAAAGCCAGTCCCTGCTCTCCAAATAGATGGTGGGAAAGTTTTGATTCAGAGCCTTTCACGTGTCTTATGTTATGTACTTAATCATTTTTGAGAAACTACTTACCCAAACCATAATATCCTAATCTGTCTTAGAGAATCATCTGCTTTCTTTGCTTTACACTAACGTCTATATAAAATAAAATACGTTCACCTAGGGAGATTTCTCAAGTGGAAGAAAGTAAATAAATGTCCAAAAACTTTTAAGTTTTTCGTTTTTTGTACTTCTTTTTCTACCTCCTTGTTTCCACTCTCTCAACTCCACTCATCATCTCTCTCTAACCTCCTTTTTTTAGTTTAAACTTTTTTTCAGAAATATTTTAATAATCAGTTTTTGTAAAGTTTCAACCTTTAAGAAAACAAATATTCACACACAGTATAAGATTAATATTCATTTTCACTGTTTATGGGGAAATGTGTTTGGTCTACCATAATGGGCCCTGAACATCTGATGGGTGCTAGTTATTTCCATGCATACAGTTGGGCATGTCCTTTGATGATATGAACCACCTTTGGGAAGGTGAAGTTGTTGGTGAAATTACTCTGCTTGCCATGTGCTCAAAATGCCTATTTTTAGGGTGTAATGGTCCTTGACTTGTGAAGATGCTGCCTGGTACACTCCCAGCTCAGATTCTTAAAATTTAAACATCTCTTTTTGCATTCGATCTTCTGAAGAAGAACAAAAAAAAAATTCATTTTGCTGAATTAACTTTTTAATTGAAAATGTGGTATGATGATGGAATAAAAAATGTTAGAGAGCTTACGCATGTACATATTGCTAATAGTGCTATTTCCACACTCACAGATAGGCTTATGCCTCCAAAGACAGGTAAAGAAGTTGCGTCTCTAGTAGCTGATGACCATTCCCTGCTGTCGTAGTCTTCAGTTCTGTGTCCATTTTCAAGCTCAATCAAACCTGGATGCCTTTTCTGCAGGCCTCTGTGTGATATGTTTGATATATTAGGTTGTTATTTAATCCAACTATATATCAAACATATTCCTACAGTGTCCTGCCCTGTCTCCGGGGGTTCATAATATAGTACCTAAGGCAACAGGGAGGAGTATTTTAAGGTCACAAGGATATTTAGAAGACTTCAGATTCTTATTCTTATATTATGTTGTAGAAATATGGAATATTCCATTCATTTGGGTTGTGCTTGGGAACTGTATCAGTGTTGCAAGATTTTTTTATTATAGATACAAATCACATAATTATTAGAGCTTCCTCAGGAATTTAGGGTTCAAGGAATTATATTTCATAGATCTCTACACTAGCAAATTCTCAGGGTTGTATCTACAGTGACAAAAAAGATAGTGGAAGTAATCCAGCTAGCACCTTCTTGTTTCAGGTGATAAAGATCAGTATTATTGCCACCAAACATAAGTGATTTCTTTTTTTCTTTTTTCATTCAATTTATTCCTTTTCCGGTCCTCGGATTAATCTCCGGAGTATTACTGTCTCAAAATTTTAACCAGAATATAAGGGGATGAAAACTCAACCAAAAACACCTAATTGCTTTTAACATCAGGTAGCAAAAAGTAAAACATCCAATTGCCCTATGATTTGTTGTAGCTTTACAATGACAGTTTGATGGGAATCTTTGTAGTATCTTAGAAGCTCAGATTTGTAAAGGACCACAGAGGTCATCTAGAACAACCTAAAAAAGGGTTAAGCTCTAGTAAGTTTAATAAAAATAGTGCAACATTAATAATGGTTCATCTAGTGAATTTCCTGGACTGGTATAGCTTACCATTAGTAACCCTGTTACTAAGCAGAGGCTGACAAACAATCTGTTATAAAAGAAAGTTTGGGATTCAGATCTTTTAGAAATTTTCTTTCCCTTGTACACAGGAGTCTCCTGGAAATAACTTTGTTCCTTTTCCTTTCAGAGAAAAAAGCAAAGTCTTGTTTGTTCTTCAGAGTTAGCTTCAGAATTTATTACTGCTATATTATGTATAAAGGGATCTGGTTTGCCGATAACAAAACAAAATGAGGAGAAAAATGATTTTTAAAAAGAAAATTCCTAAAGAATCGTGTGCATTTGGATAATAAAAGTGAAATAGTCAGCGTTAGCATACATTTACGGACATGGCATAAGATAGACATATTCTCTTAACATTCTTTAACATCTGAAATTATTTGGTCTCAATGTTATAAAATGTGATCTCTACTGGGCCTCTCAATAGTATGTATTCTTGGCTCTTCCTGCTTCCTGGCATAGAGGATGGCTTTTCTAAACTCCTTGAGCCCCACTGAGACAATAATAAATGCCTTATTTCTTTAATTTTTTTTAAAGAAAATTTTAAAACTTGTCTGAGGTGCTATGTTGTCAAAACTTAAGGCCATCTTCATTTCATCAGTAAACAACTTCCTAGAGTTTTTGTCACTTGGCTACAGTCATTTAGCCAAAGTAACTGTCTTCCTATGAAATTCTTTGAGCAAGTGGTTATCTAAAATCAAGGCAGTGAATTATACTGGTGAGCTATTTTTTTTTAATCTAAAATTAACAAATCAGGTTGAGAGGATGCTGAGGAAAACCTTTTATTTGAAATAAATTACCTTTCTTTTGTATCCTTAATGCTTCTAAGGTGAATGGAAATAGCGCACAAGGAGGAGGGACATGTTTTGGAAAAAACTTTCTGAGTGGTTAAGTTTTAAACCATCCCCTCACCTGAAACATTTTTTCCTCTGCTTTGTTCTCATTGGTTTTAGTCAAGGAGTAATATTGGAAGGAGAAAATGAGATGTTTTAAAAACTCAGATCAACAACACATATCCCAAAATTTGAGACTCCCAGTTTAAGTGGCTATCATATATCTGATAGTGGCCTAATGACTGAAATAGTTTTGTCATCAGTGACTGTTTCCCCAGATGTATCCAAGATTCATCTTCCAGGAACTTACAAATATTTTGACTTTTCCTCCTTTTAATGATTCCAGCCCACCTATTTACATGTGTTTGTGCTTTCTTCTGAAAGCAGAATCAAGTCATTGAAGAACTATGCTTCAAGCAGAAATTCTACACCTCGGGGTCACATTAGAATTACCACTGATTTTGAAAAATATGAATATGAAGGGCACCAGTCACACAAACCTCTTTCCCTGAATCTTCCATTCTGAGTGTCCTCTCCGAAGCCTGCTTAGTCTAGGGAAGCAGGAAGACTCTTAGGAGATTCCTTATTCATTAGCTGTTTAACAGCCTCCATCCTCCAAGCCTGGAGGGGGAATATGGGGAAAGGTTAAGATTTTCTGAAAGACAGAGAGAGGGGCTGGTGCCTTGGAACCAACCAATTCTCCATCAGCCTTCCAAAACAGGAATCAACCTATCTACATAAGATTGTAGAGAACCAATTATATTAAAATACCATTATAGAAAAAAAAATTAAGTTCATGGATCCCAGGTCCCCTGGGCTACATTTAGTTTGGGTTTGGGGGTACAGGCCATGGGCTTTGTCTCATGGCAGATAATAAACTACTCTGAAAACCAAAAATGAGGAAGTGTTTGATAGAGGTGAACCTCCCTTTTTTCTACAGACTTTCAACTAGCAGGAAATATGATTCATTTGCCTACATATGAGAGTTCTAGATGTTGTTCCCTTTTTTTTAGTGCATTTAAATATATGCAAAATATTCACACTTTTTAATAGATCAATCCTTTTTTTTTTTAAAGGAATTGGTGTGAAAGATGCAGCCTTATTTTCAATAGCAAGTATCCTTCAGTATAGCTAACTGTGCTTATAATACTGAAAATTCACCTGACCCATAAGACAGGAACATTTCAGTATACTGATGTAACTTTGTCTAATTAGACTTCAACCTTTATGTCTTGCTGTCAAAATAAAACAAGGATTCCTAACTTGAAAGGTTGTATAATGAGCTGTTCTCCTGCCTAGTTTTGTATCAGCCAGCTCTATGGAAAGTGATCAGTGTTTCTCTTAAGCCAGCAACAAGGCTGTGGGTGGGCACAGCTACAAACCCACTTGGGTAGGGAGAGAGTGGGCGGGGTAAAGTACAGTGACCTGGGCAACATCCTCAGTTTGTCTTGTCCTAGGGATACGGCAGGCTGTGAGAAAGAAGAAAGGCATGTTCATTCCTATTTCCTTCTCACTTATCTCAGAAGAGCCCTGATTGAGTAAAAAATGTATGGGGTAAAAGCAGCAAGGGGAGGGTGAGGAAAAGTCACAGATAGCTTAGAGGATTTTTTCTTCATTAGCATCAACATCAACCTGTAAGCAACCTAGAGAACAAGTAGCTGGAAAAAAGGACAGCAAGGAGGTTTATTGACACTGAGGAAAAAGGATGGAGAATCTCTAAGACAGGAAATACTTGAGGGGCTTGACCTAAGTAGAAACCCAAAAAAAAAAGTGCCTTTTAGTTGCTGTTTCATCCAGAAAAGTTAATCACAGAATTTTAGGAAGGGAAAAGAACTTAAAGCTTGTCTAGCCCCGGAGTCTCATTTTCTGGATGACAAAACTGGAACTCAGGGAGATGAAGAGACTTAAGGTCCTGAGATAGCAGCAGAATCTGTACTGAGACCCACACCTCCTGACTCTTTGTACTAAGCCACACTCTGTCAGAGTAGCAAGCCACCCCTAGGAAGCAGCTGTCGAACATTGCTTTGGGTGCAGAATTTTGCATTACTTGATGCCTCCTTTATTTTGCTTTTTTTTTCCATTTCCAGTTTTATTGGGTTGTAATCAGAAACTAAATTAGCACCTTGATTAGGATTAGATTGTTTAAAAAAAAAAAACAGCCCATGGAAAAAACATGTATCTGAGCCCCCAGATCTGAATTACAAGTAAAACTTTAAAACCCCACAGTTAAAACAGACCTATATAATAATGAGCTTTTGGTACTCTTGAGAGGCACAAGGAGGGAGAAGGAACCAGAGGAGTCCCATCATTAGAGAAGTCCTTGATGCTTTCCATCTGTAAAATGGAGAGAGCTCCCTTACATGAACCCTTTATTTATTCTTCAGTCCAATACTTGGCTGAATGGGTAGAGGACTGACCTCCAAGAGATGGGATAGGAACCAAGCTGATGCCAAGAGGCCAGGGAACAGAAGGCAAAGTAATAATGCAGTCTTTACCCATATTGGCCTACTTGGCATGAGAGAGATAGATATTAACCCTTATTTTTCAAGAAGAAACTGTTAGAAGTGAGAATTGCTTGATTCCATAGTCCTTTGCATGAATGGATGACATTATTATATCATTTTGTGCATTTTGTCATTATTAAGGCAGAAATAAAGCAACATTCATCTTGTTTTCTGTGGAAAAGTGAGGAAATTTCATTGTTAGTTTTCTGGTGGTAAATTTGCCAAGATTGAGTTTAAAAATAATTTAGAAGAATGTTCATATTTGCCAGCTGAAGACCTGATTTTTAACAGGGAAGAAAAGTCACCACATTCTTGAATTGTGCTTCTGTTTGTGCTTTTTTTCCCTGATGCTATTTAAGTAAGAGTTTCTTCTTCACTTGTAGACTTTAGCAAATAGAAGCGTGGTTGCATTTATACAGGCATGTTTAAATCCCAGATCTTGGATATCATAAGAATCAATCATACACTTTTAAGCCTCCAATGTTTGTATATGGAGTACACTACAAAATACTATTGACTGTGACTACAGTCATTAGGACCTTTATGTGACCAATCCTCTTTTCCATACCGTGTTCACGTTAAGGTAGCCATCACGGTTACCACTTTCAGAATCCACAGGTATAGCTAGTGCCCAGGCAGGTCCTATAGCGCTTTGGAGAGCCCACGGAAGATGCTTTTCCCCCTCTCTCAAAAAAGTGGCTGGCAAGGACATTGGGGGGAGGGGTGGGACAACAGTCTGGAGTGAAACCCCCTTCATAATCTCTGACTGGAGGTGGAAGGAGGTAGGAAATTTTAACTTTAGCCATGCATGTCACCCATTCCTTTGACTCAGAGTCTATTCAATGCCAGTATTCTCATTACAAATGACCTGAAGCCATCTGAAATGTGTATAGATTTGCGGAAAAAAAAGCCCTGGCCATTAATAATATTGGGGGAGGGAGAGGGGGACATAGATCACACAGATTCAGTACCCTTTAGGCAAACCTTTTCTTTTTTATTCTTGTATGGCTCACTTTTTAATCATTCATTCATCTATCTACATAATTTGTTTTCTTACACCTTTTTAAAATTTTTCAATACCGGTCATTTCCCCTGAACTCCTCCTCCTCCACTGCCTTTGAGCCCTTCCTTGTAACAAGGAAAAACATTTAAGTAAAACTAACGGACAGCAAGTCAGCCTGGTCTTACAACTTATCCCGTACCCCATGGCTGTAGATTTCAGCTCAGTGAAAGGGCAAATGTGCATATCTTTGTCAGTTCAATAAGCCAAAGAGGTTTCATCGCATTTCCTCCCGTATATGTCAGCATTCAACTGCTTTTTCATGTTCCCTACATTACTGTGCATATTGTTTTCTCAGTTCTTCTTTCTTCATTCTGCATCACTTCATATAAGTCTTCCCATGTTTCTCTGACTTCCTCACAATCATTGTTTCTCATGGCTTATATTAAACAGGCTCTGTTGAATTAATAGTTTTAAAATCAGGTAGGGATAGAAATGAGGGGTGGATCTGGTGGCATAATGATGCTCGTACACTCGTCAGAGCTCATACTCTTAGAGCATTGCCCAGAGTACTGAGAAATTAAGTGACCTGTCCAGGATCATAAAGCCAGTATGCATCAGATACGAGACTAGAACCCAGATCTTCTTGATGGTGAGACTACCATTATTCACTATACCACAGTGCCACCTTTAAATGGGATATCCCATTTAAATGCAGGATTTTTCTTTTTTTTTTAAAAAGTCCTGCATGCAACCCCAGTGGGTAAAAACAGTTGAGAAGTGGTCTTTGATCAGCTAGCTAGCTTACTTTTATATGATCAGTTACAGTAGATTTTCATTTAAAGCAGAATCATAAAAAAACCCTGTGGCTTTTTTTTTTTTGAACAGTCAGTTCTTCTTAGAAACTGGAGCTCAGGGTTTTGTTGGTTGTCGTTGGGGGGTTTTTTAAGTCTTTATTTTCTTCTGCATCTGAGAATAGAGTCAGTAGTCATTATTAGAATGAAAAGTCTAAAGTAGAATATTAAATCTGGAAGGAAACGTAGAAATAATTTAACCAAACCTCTCTCTTTATAAAAAAAAAAATAAGGAAACTGAAGCCCTGAGAATTGAAGACTTTTTTTAAGGTCATAAAGTTCATTATTTATAGACCTCAGACTCAAACCCAGGTCTCCTGACTCTTATCCCAGGGTTCTTTCCATTATACCAAGGGAATTATTCTTAACATTCACCTCCAGCCTCCTGACGCCAAGTCTTGCCCACGGTGGTGAGTTGTTCTTTTAACAAAGACACCCATCTTTGTTGTGGCCCTTCATTTAGGCAGACCTTCGTAGGATACACCAATTCAGCATTTCTTCTTTTTTTCCTCTCTTTTCCCACTAGTAGATTCTATTGGCTATTATCCTGAGAAGGCAGCCATTCGTGGGGAATAATTACTTCAGGGGTAACCAAGATCTCTGTCAAAGCCTTCACATTCGTAAATACTGAGCTAAAAATTCCATGATGGCTCTGGGAGAGCCCACGCAGCAATTAGGTTAGGAGTCCTGCACCGCAAAGGAGACCCAGTGCCCTGTAATTGATGTGTGCTTTCAGCAGAGTAGGTTTAAATTTACTGATAAAACTGGCTTCCAGGCAGATGCAGAAGAAGTAGACATAGTACGGGTTTCATTCCATGGCTCTAAACAAACCCCAGTTAATGTCTAATTATCTTCTATCCTACCTACCCTATTTGACCATCAAGCTGTCCATTTGAAGCCCGTCTTTGGAAGGCAGCAATAGCATCAGTGGCTTTCTACAGATTAGCTTTTCAAAACAATCTTAAGCTTTAGAGTATGTACTGTGGAGAATAAAATAAGTGCTGGTCAAATAGCATGACAACGAATGTTATTGGCAACCAAAATTTCAGTGTATTGAAAAGATTTCTGATTCCCCAGGCAGAAGAACATAGATTTCAAGCATTATTTAATAACATAAAACACCAGAGCAACAAAAGAAGTTGGAGGGTCTCTTAGAATTTGTCATTTAATAAGATTTGAGGTTTGCTTAATTTGCCAAATTCACAAAAACTTAGTAAAATTCCACATCTTTGGAATTCTTTGTACTCTATATCTTCTACTGAAGCTAGTACTATGCCCCATTTGTACTGGGAATAACATTTAAGAATGCCTAAAGAATGTTTGTTAAATTGAATGGATTTATCATTTGGTTTAAAAGATCATAGTTTGGGAAAATGAGACCTCTTCTGATCAGATGTTCTGTTGCTGTTCTGTTATACCAGAATACTAGGATAGAAAAAAGAGTAGATTAAGAGCCTGGGTTCTAATCCTGGCCCTGTCTTGAACCTGCTATCTAACCTTGAACATACCACTCTTTCTGGGCCTCATTTTTCTCCTGTTGAAGTTGAGTGAGTAGGATGAAGTGACCACTTAAGGTCCTTTCCAGTTCCAACATTCCATACATTTCCCAGAATCAAAATGTTCTGATAGACACAATTCTCCCCATAGAAGAATTTCCAAAGCACCAAAAAGGAAAACTCTTTAACCTCAGTGAGTATTCTTTATACAGTAGAACCTTGATATAATATAATCCTTAGGGTCCCACATCATAAGACCCTATTTTTAGGTGAATTTGTTTTATAGTAAAGTCCTTTGAAAATTCCAGTAGTAACTGAACCACCCTACTTCCACTCACTTATTGGATGGGAGTCCAAGCTGTATCCATCTTAATCTGAATTCCACACCATAGTCAGACATAGCTAGCAGAGTTCCAGGATAAGAAGGACATAACAAATATCCTCACACCAAGTCTGTCTCCTGATTCTTAGAGGATTTGTTTTGCTTTGAAATTCCCCTGTAATTATGTTGTAAAAACATGAGTTGGGCATTTTGCTGGGTTCAGAGTACAATTGCTAAAGACACCAATGTACAGAACAGTTATGTTAATGTTGATATCACTGGTTATGCTTTGATTTGAGTTGTTTGCAAAGATTGACCAATGAAGTCTCTCATCCTGCCAAATTAGGCATTTGGTAATGATTCCTGGCCACCCCCTTGGTCAAGTGTCTGCCTTCAGCATCCCAGCATGTTATGTCATTTGAACTGGAACAGCTTTTCTCTGTCTTGCTAGGTGATCCAGTCAAGATATGCTTAAGATCAGAGCACAGAGTTCAATTGGCCTAAAATGACATTTGCATTGTGTTTCAAGTGGCACATCCCTGGACCCAGCTTCTTTCTACTTGATAGCTTGTGCTTTGAAGCACGTTTGTTTGGATTGTGTCCCTGCCATAGTGTGTGGTTTTCTTTAACACTCACCCTTAGAAATTCAGACACATGTTTTGTTTTCATTTTTCACAATGCAACATGGAAGATAGCCATCCTGTCCTTATTCTGGGCCCTATAGAGAATAGAATCATCAGGAACATAACCCTCGAATTTTACCCCAGGACTCATGTAGTATCTTATTGGAAAAACGTGCACTCAAATTATATTACTCAGTGTGATTCTGTGCTTTCTGTTGTAGTTTGGTACAAGGAAATACGGCTTTTAGAAAAATGCTTTTCACAATATGCCCACCTTTGAAATCTTTGCAGTACCTGCCAGTGGTCAGCTCTTACTTTTTTTATACAGATGTGCGCAAATCCAGATGGCAGACAACTTATGCTGTACGGGTGCGGTTGGTTTTAATAAAGACCAGTGACGGAAGAGACAGCATGGTGCGGGTTGTCAGGAACAGCCCCCTTGTGCGTATGAATTACATATGACAATGTTCTCTTTTAATTATAGCAAGCAGATGAGACTCTGGATTTTGAAGAACAGATCTTAGAAGCGGCCAAATCCATTGCAGCAGCCACGAGTGCCCTTGTCAAGTCAGCTTCGGCCGCCCAGAGAGAGCTGGTGGCCCAAGGGAAGGTGAGTAAGCCCAGCATGGGCAAGCAGTGGAAAACTGAGGAATTGAAAAGCCTCTGGAGACAGGGCCTGAGTGATCTGGGATGGGAATCAAAATAGCTACACATGACATCTTTACTCATTGAATTGCCAGCCCTGGTCTAGATTGGCTGAAAACTGTGTTTATATAAACCTGACAAACATAATTAAGTATTTGGACTCCAGACCTTCCAGCTGCTCCTTGTTAAGGAAGGCATTCCACTTTAGAATGGAGAAGCAAGTCCTGGACTAAACATGTATATTCCCATTGTACCATTGGACTATTTGACTCATAAACAATCTCTTTTTTTTCCCCTTTGTGAGTGGCTGACTATATAAGCACCTGAAGCTTGGGAGCCGGTACAAGTCAAAAAGCCCATTTTTCCTTTTCTCAGTTCCAAGCAGTGTCATTCATTCTTTAGCATTTGAGTCCTGTGGAATGAGTGACCAACTTTACACAGATAATTGTCTTCTGAATTTGTTGGTGTTCAGTTGTTTTTCCAGTCATGTCCAGCTCTTCCTGACCCCATTTGGGGTTTTCTTGGCAGAGATACTGGAGTGGTTTGCCGTTTCCTTCTCCAGCTCATTTTTCAGCTAAGGAAACTGAGGCAAACAAGGTTAAGTGACTTGCCCAGGGTCACGCGGCTAGTGTCTGAGTACCAACTGTCATAATGCCACTTTGTGTTTAAATTGAGGGCTTCTTAGATGTGATTCACCTGTAAACTACCTATTCCATTCTGTCTCACCACAAAATAGTAGTTCTTAGTTCTCTCTTGTTTGGCCTAAGGATTATGATTAGTTTTGTCTTCTCTTCAAATTCAATTGCATGGCAGTTTGGGGTTTTTTTGGGAGGTGAGGAGGTTGTTTTTGTTTTTTAAAAGATTCGGTTTTGTCATCTGTTAAATGAAGGGGTTGGATTAAATGACCTTTAATGTCTCCTCCACCATTCTGATGCTAGGACCCCTTGTATAACACCGTAGAAGAGGGTAGGGTAGGATAGTGGTTAGAGAGCTGGCCTTAGCCAGGAAGGCCAGGGTCATGGCCTACCTCTAACATACTAGCTGTGTCATCCTGAGAAAGTAACTTCTTTCTCAGTGCCCCCTAGGCAGCCCTCTGAGACTGTTGATTACAGAGTAACTGCCAGGCATCTTTGGGAATTTTCTGTAAAAATGAAACCACGGTCCAATCTAAAAAATATAAAAAACTTAATAATGTTATTTAATAATTATGTCTTGCTTTAAAAAAAATTGTAGTCTAAAAATGTGTAATTTAGATGGACAATTCCACCTATCCAAATCCTACCCACCCTTCAAAGCCACTGCAGAATAACCTCATAACTGAAAGGCAAATAAATGAAAACGTCATCTGAAATGTGTGTACATGAGTGCAGCTTGCTTTTTGTCTAAGAAGCAGCTGCATGCAATGCCCCCTGGTGTTTGAGTCTTTAATCTCTGAAGTCGCCTTTAATCCCCTCTATCCCATTTACACTTTCTCTTTCTAAAGGTCTCCTTTGACAATGCAGTGAGGTGCAGCCCCTCCAAATTTTTAGACAGGAGCCAAAAGTCAAAATGTAGTTCTTTGCATTGCCACTAACTTCCAGTGTGCCTTCCTAGAAGGAAAACATTTCCCCTAAAACTTTGCTACAGTCCCCTTGTTGTTACATCTTTTGTTACAAAAACAAGCTGTCTTCAGGCTTTTCTTCCCCTGATCAAACAACCTGAATCTCTTGAAGATGAAGAATCACAGGAGTTTATGAACAGTAAGGCAAACCGCTTTTTTTCTGAGACATCTGCCGGAAATTCACGTTGCCACTTTCAGTGCCCAGTAACTAGAGGGATTTCTATTTCCCTCATCCCTTGAAATACAGGGACTTTGTAGCTCCCAAATTTCAAGTGGAAAAAGGTTGTCAAAGGATGTAAATAAAAGATGTCCCCCACCTATTGTTCCCTGAGCTTTTTTGGGGAAACTCAGTATCTGGCAACTAAAATCAGGTCATTCTGAACAGTTCTTAGCTATTCTGCAGGACCCAAGGGGAGACCGGCTAGGATCTGCTTGGATAGCCTTTCATGAAGTGTTCAGGGTCCTGTCTCATATTAGTGCTACTTATGGGTGGTGGTGCCATGTGTGGATTATAAATTAGTTTGCTCTCTTTTTAGGTTTAGAAGAAAAGTAAATAGCAGGGGAAGGGAGGAGTGATGGCCTGTCATGCTGTCTTTATATCTCTAAATTGTCCTCTTTAGGTTGGCGCAATCCCCGCAAATGCTGCTGATGACGGACAATGGTCTCAGGGACTAATTTCTGCTGTGAGTCATTGCCTTCTTTTCTCTTTATTTGCTTTCTGAACTCACTGAGAAAAGTTAGAGAGCTTCTGGTCATTTTTTTTTTCTGTTGGCAATTTCTAGGCCAGGATGGTGGCGGCAGCAACCAGTAGCCTGTGTGAAGCCGCCAATGCCTCTGTTCAGGGCCATGCCAGTGAGGAAAAGCTTATCTCCTCCGCCAAGCAAGTTGCAGCTTCCACAGCCCAGCTGCTTGTGGCTTGTAAGGTGAAGGCTGACCAAGACTCTGAGGCCATGCGGAGGCTACAGGTAAGAGCCCCTCATGCCAGGGGACGGGAGGGTGAATACACCTTTGGCAATCGATGTGTTTGTATAACACTTTGTTCCACAGGGTTAAGCAAGCTTATAAATTAATCAGTTATTCAATCAATGATAATAATAATGATAATAATGATGATGATGATAACAATAATTAACATTTATTTAGTGCTTACTGTGTGCCAGGCACTGTGCTAAGCTCTTTATAATTGTCTGATTTGATCCTCAAATGAGGTAGGTGCTATTATTATCCCCATTTTACAAATGAGGAAACCAGGGAAGATCGAGGTGAAGTGACTTGTCCATTGTCACCCAGCTAATAAGCGTCCAAGGCTAGATTTGAACTCAGGTCTTCCTGACTCCAGGCCCAGCTCTCTCTGTCTTTGCTAATGAAATAGTCCCTGCCCACTGACTCTATCAGAAAACACATGTTTAATGATAAGTTGATGTATACATATTTACACATACACATATAGATGTTTATATGTGAGTTAACAAAATTATAAATGGAAGCAAATAGCTAAACAATGTTCCCTCAATGGTGACAGTATCTGTTAATCTTTAAAATGATAAAAACTGATTCACAGGCCTCAGTCCTTCTAATTCTTTGTGACATCTCCGACAACTCAGCACTTGCTCATAGAAGGCAGCAAGCAGCTTGAAGGTCAAAATGTCTTTCTACAGGAGTCAGTCCTAGGCCCAAGTCACTCTGAGGAGCATAGATCTGCCATCTTCCTTTTGAGACAGGAATCAATAAAGATCTCACTTCATTATTCTCAGGGCTAGGATGTACACCTTAGTAATCAGATCATGCAGCTGATTGAAAGCATAAATAAGGTCATCTCTTGTGGTTATCATATGATCTCCCTAAGCCTACTCTAGATCTTTTAAGTTCTCCGTGTGGGTTCAAATTCTGGGCCATTCTACTCATTTGGTTAAAGACTGTGCTAGTGATGCCAAGGTCATAGATTTAATTACTCAGGTGAGCCAGCTGTGTTTTCACAGAAAAAAACCCTAGGTCCCGTCTTAAACATCACAAATCATTGGTCACAAGAGAGCACACAAGAAAATGGGGCAGGGATTGGGGGAGGTGGGAAATGCAGAGGTACCATATCACAGTTCATCATCACAACTAGAAAAACAATGACTGCCAATAGCATAGAAAGAAATACCACACTCATTAAGAAAAAGCTCAGCAGGTTTGGCTGGGATATGTGACCAAGATCTACACTTTCTATTTAAAAGTATTGTAACCCTAAAAACCACAGTGAGCTCAGTCTTTAGTAGTTAACACTGGTATTGAGGTAAAGAATTAATACATTTTGAAAAGTGTGTTGGGCAAGGCTGTTCAAGGTCATTTTCACTGCTTATTGATTAGAATAATCTTATTTATAATAATATGAATGAAAAATGAACTCCTGACTTTGATGGAATATAGGCATCTGGAGGGTAGGAACTCCAGGAAGGCAGCAGGGGGCAGTAGAAAGAATGCTAGACTTTTCATGGAAGCAAAGAACTGGAAACAAAATACATGCCCATCAGTTGGGAAATGGCTAAAAATGTTGGGGTACATGAATGTGCCTTTTTACTGTGCAGTAAAAAATAACAAATATTATTAACTAATTTAGTTGATGGAAGCATGGAAAGATTTAGACAATAACTCTTTAAAAATGTCAAGGTAAAGAATGACAACCACTAAACAATCGAAAAGGAACATTGAAGAATTACAAAGAACAAGCATGGCCCCAAAGATAGCATTCCTTTGAAGAGGTGGGAAGTCTTATATATTTTCAGACTTTTTCCAATGCATTAATCAGTTTTGCAGATTTTTTTCTCTCTTCTTCCTCTTTCTTTTTAAAAAATATTACTTGTTATAAGGGATGGTTTGTTGAGGAGGGTATGGGGAAAGATACCGAGGAAAACATAGGCAATACAAAAATGAAATATTAATTTAAATTATTTTTTAAAAGCAAGAATGCTAGAAAAAAAATGCTTTAAAAAGCAAATCCTAGCTTTGCTACTTACTGTCTGTGTGACCATGGGCAAGTCTCTTGACCTCTCTTGTCCTTAGAGACTAATTTGAGCTGGATGACCTCTAAGGTTCCTTCCATCTGTGATCCTGTGATATGTTTTTGATTTTGTCTTTGTATCCCCAGTGCCTGGTACGTTATGGTCACTAAAGAAATGCTTGTTATTTAGGGTTAGTTGTTTGATTAATTTGGTTCCATCTTTTAAAATTTAATTTCTTGTTTTTAAATCGCAATCACAAGATATGCTTCTCCTCATCTACCAAGCAAGCTAACCCTTTAAACAAAGATTTAAAAGGAAAGGGACAGGGAGACCAGAGGAGAGGTGGTGGGATTGTAGGTCAGCAAAAGAAACACATTGACATTATATGCAATATTCCACACTCATAGCATTCCACCTTTTTAACAAAGGGAGAGAAATACATTTTTTCTCAACTTTTGTCTAAGACCAATTGGTCATTTTGTTTAATTATCTCCACTAACAATGTTGTCGTTATCTATACTGTTTTCTTAGTTCTGTTTACTTCAGTCATCCTTCCCATAGGTCTGAATTCTTCATCTTTGTTTGACCATATCTGAAGGTCTGTTTTGCCTAATGTGAATGGCTGTGTCTTTAATAATATGATTTGTATTTCACTCTCACTCTAGGCTGCAGGAAATGCTGTGAAAAGAGCATCTGACAATCTTGTGCGTGCAGCGCAGAAAGCAGCCTTTGGCAAAGCTGATGATGATGATGTGGTGGTGAAGACAAAGTTTGTGGGGGGCATTGCTCAGGTGTGTGAACCCTCAGGCACTAACGTTTGGCGTACCCTCTAACCTTAGCCCCTACAATAGCTGCTAAGGGTCCAATCATTCAATCAGCAAACATTTATTAAGGGCCTTCTAGGTGCTAGGGATACAAGTACAAAGAAAGAAACCATCCTTGCAATCACAAGATTATATTCAAATAATAAAGACAATAGGCACATACCCAGGGTATCTCTAAGCTTTAGTAATTTAACGTGGTCCTAAAGCTTTTGAGACACCCTGCATGAATATATTCTGAATAAATATAAAGAGAAAAAATACAAATAAATGCAAAGTAGTTAAATGGGAGGTAGTTCAGGATGAAGGGTGCAAAGTTGTTGGAGGGATAGGGAAATGTTTCATCTAGGAATTGATACTTAAGCTGAATCTTGAAGAAAGAGAAGTATTCTGTGTGAGGAAGGGATGCATTCCAGGCATGGGGGACAGCCAGTGCAAAAGCAGAGAGGTGGTAGATGGGGTGTCCAGAGTGAGGAACAGAACGAAAGCCAGGTTGGCCAGATCACGCTAAGTGGGAGGGCTGTAACTTCTGACAAGACTGAATAGAAAACTTGGAACCGAGTTGTGTAGGTCTTTAAAAGTTAAACAGAGGAATTTACAGTGTATCCTAGAAGCAATGGGAAACCACTGGAGTTTTTTGGGAAGGGAAGTCACACAGTCATGTGTCTCCAGTCAGAAGTGATGAGTACCTGAAATATGGTGGCAACTACGGGAGACAAGAGGAGTCTGATGGAAGAGATATTGTAAGGCCAAGACTAAACAGCCATTGATTGGAATGTACAGTGAAGGAATACTGAGAAGTCTCAGCTAACGCTGAGATAATAAATCTCAGACACTGGAAGGATGGTGGTGCCTTTGAGAGGAATAGGGAAGTCTGAAAGAGGGGAGGTTTTAGGAGGAGAGACACTAAGTTCAGTTTTAGAGATGTTCAGTTTAAGGTATCTCCAGGACGATGTGAAATGTCTAATAGGCAGCTGGTAATGTGATTGTGAAGTTCAGAGGACAAAGTGGGTCTGAATATAGATCTGTGAGTAATCTATAGAGATGATAGCTAACCCATGAGAGTAGATAAGATTACCAAGGGAGAGAAGAGAAGAGAAGGGAACCTAGGATAGGACCTGAGAGAATATATAGTTACGGGACATAGTATCGATAAGGAACTATAAAAAAAGAAGACTGAGAAGGAACAGTCAGGTAGGGAGGGGGAGAACCAGGAAGAGAGTCGGGTCATGAAAACCAGGGAGAGAACAAAGTATTCAGAAGGTAGTCCTCAGTGTCCAATGCAGCAGACAGGTGGAAAGGGATAAGGACTGAGAAAATGCTGTCCTGTTAGTAAATTTGGAAAGAGCTGTTTCATTGGAATGATGAGGTTGGAAGCCAGATTACAAAGAGTTGAGGAAAAAGTGAAAGGAGGTAGGTGTAGAAGTTGGAGGGGAGGAGGAGGAAGAGCGAATGTTTTCTCTGGCAATTCAGGTCCTTGATACCAAGCCCCTCCATCTAAGCTGAGCTTTCTTGGGGAAATGGAGAAGTTACCAGGGAAGGTGGTGGGTAGTAGCCAAAATAAAATAAAAATAATTAAATAAATTAGTTAAAATAAATTAATTAAATTATGAAGGACAGCTGTGCCCAGCACAGAGATATGGAAAGGAAGAAGATGGAAAGCAGGGGCATGCCCATGTCTTCTTCAAACCCATCAAACCTTACTGCTTTTCTTCTAGATCATTGCTGCCCAAGAGGAAATGCTGAAGAAAGAGCGAGAACTAGAAGAAGCGAGGAAAAAACTGGCTCAGATCCGCCAGCAGCAGTACAAATTCCTCCCCACAGAGCTGAGAGAGGATGAGGGGGCTAAAGCCCAGAGCTGAGGTCGAAAGCCCAAGGGGCCACTGTAGAAAGAACCGAACTGACATCCTTCTAATGGGCCATGGGCTTACCTGGAAACTGCCTGCAGGTGCTCAGAGGAGCACCAGACAAATGTTTATGTTCTTGTTCATCTGTACAGCAAAAGCTGCATGATCATGTCATCCCCACGGTACAGTGTCCCCTTCTCTTCCCCTTCCTCGTTCACTGTATCTCAGGAGAGGACACACATTTTGTGAACTGTTGCTCCCCCTCCCCCCCAAAAAAAAATCAGTATTATGTCACTCTCTGACACTTGGATTTTGTCACTCCTTCCCCCTGGCCTGTTATTGGGATCTTTGGGGGAATCTTAATAGGAAGAAAGAAAAACTGAGGAAAAGTCATTCATGTCACAGGTATCTACCACTACGGAGTAAATGATTCTTCTCCTTCTCCAGAGAAGATGGCAGACGTGGTTTGGACGCAGTTAAGCCACAAATGCAAACCAGTGTGGACTCCAGGAGGGTGATGTGTGCCCCGCCCCATTTTGTGTTTTGGTAATTGACTCAGATTTTAGAAGAATCTTTGCTCCCAATTGCACTAGTCTGTGGGTCTGTTCTTGCTCCTTATCTATCATCTACTTGTATGATATGTTCCAATTGTATATTCTGTGGCCCAGGAAGTGAAATATTGGTTTTTTTGTTTTTGTTTTTGTTTTTTGTTTTTCCTCTCCAGAACTGCAGTGGGCTAAGGAAAAGGAGGCCTGTCAGACCTTGGGAAGCAAGGGATTGTAATAAAACATGCATGCTTAGTTACTCTTCTGAAGGACACATTCATACACACAAACACACCCATACATTCTCTAGTTAAGGTCCAAGTATATTGGCCACCTTTTAAAAGTTACTTTAGGGCATTCATCCAGAATGGGATGAATTGCTCAGTGCCTCCTCCTTCCTCTTCTTCCGTCTATAGGCTTTGTCTTGTATCAAAACTCCTGCATTCTCAGAAGAAGTCAGTCTCCAGATTTGGAAGTTCCATTGTTCAGGAAGTGAGAAAATAACTCACAAGCTCCATCTCCTTGATTGAGCATCAGTATGAAATAATTTATCATATTGGAACTTTCTCCTTTCTCCTTTTTTTTTTTATGTCCTCTGGTGCTTCCCCCTCACCTACTACTTTTTGGAACTTTTTTTTCTTCCTTTTTTTTTTAACGCAATGTTTCATAAGGTACTTCACCTTTTCCCTGAATTCCCAAGAGTATTCTGATACTCGTATTAAAGAAGGTACATGTAAGATGAGCCAGTCATCCCAAGCAGAGTCCTTTGTGAAGTTCATGGAGGGAGCAGCAGAAGCTGCTCGTCAGACCAAGCTCTCACCCTCTGCCTGTTTCCTGGAGAATGTTAGCTTTATTTCTCTCTCCTTCCTTGTTGTCACTGACTCTGTATGGGATGGATTGGAAAGTCCACTTAGAATGAGAAAAGATGGTCTTTCCAGCCTTCAAAAGGCTCCACTTTTAGATTGCAGTACATTTCCAAATAAATCATTTATAGGGCAGACCCCAGTCCTAGCCCATCCATCTTGCCATCCTTGCTCCTGAAACCTTGCTAATTGGACTTCAGAGCAATCTCATAGTATTCAAGTACCATTTAGCTATTGAAGACTTCCCCTATTTAAGAGATTTGCATGCACTATATATATCAGGGAAGTTTTTAGAGACTAGTAGAAACTTAAAGATGATAGTGTCTAGGTTTGGTTTTGTTTTAACTTGAGAATGTGTACAGGGAATTGAGTTAAGAAGGCAGTGGGCTTACCAATTCCCCAGAATCAAGGAATAGATAGAACTGTGGCATCTCAGGAAAAGGTGGAGAACTCATGGAGTATGGCAGCTGGTCTGTGTGGATGCTGCCTGGAGCGTGGCCCGTCCCCGAGCCTCTTCAGAGATCCCTCGAGACACGCCCCCTTGCTATGCCCCTGCCTCCCACGTGTGATGATGATGATGATGGTGAAGACTTCCTCCATGTCACACAGCATAGTGAGGGAAGTCTGAAACATCAGTAGATGTTTCCTAATGTATTTACGTTGGGAAACTGGCCGACGAGGATAAATAGAAAGCCAAATCCTTTGCAGCTGTGAGGAATAGGAAAGAAAGACAAACGTTTATTTTTGTAGCGCCTAAATGTCTCCCTTTGTCAGGGTTTGTTGCTGCTGTTACCCTTCTGGATGCTGTTTGCAGGTTGTATTATCCCACGCAAAGTAGCTTTAGTTGGTGCTTTCCTCACTTAGCGCGTGCGCGCGCACACACACACACACACACACATATATACCCCCATGTGAATAACCTCATTTTGGGCAATCAGGTGTGGGCTTTGTTTTATCTGTAAGATGGTATGTGGCTCGATGGTAGGCTTAGACATTTTTTAGTAATTGTGCCCCCTAGATCTTACTGCTTACATTTCTAAGAGAGCACCTTCCTTTGGCTAAAATTCAAAGTTTTCTAAAGGGTAGTATCCCCAAACATGAGTCTTTGTTTCAGGAAATCACTTTCTTTTCATAAGATCATAGATGTATGGGGGTTTTTAATCTTTTTTGTGTCCTGAACTCCTTTGTCATTTGAAGCCTATAGGCCTCTTCTCAGACTAATGTTTATTAAATGCATAAAATGAAATATAGGGGATTATACAGGAAACCCATTATACTGAAATATAATTATAAAAATATTTTTTTAAGTTCACAACCCAAGTTAAAAACCTTGATCTAGTCCAACCTCCCACCCCTTATTTTACACAGGAGAAAATTAAGGCCTAAAGAGGGAGAGATGAAATGATTTGATAAAAGGCGCATACCTAGTAAATGACAGTGGGGACTCATATCTAGGTCTCCTAATTCCAAATCCAGTCTTGACTGTTCTGTCATCAAGGGAATGATCAATCAAAGGTATCCAAATTTTCGGTTTAGATAAGGGGTAACCAATAAAGATATATGTGAGGTTACATTGTCTATTAAATGTGGGATGTACTGATCATTGCCTTTTTTTCTTATGCTAGGACCTAGAGTTTTACTTTGATCCCCCAGGTCCAAAGGCTGCTAATTGAAGAGCTGTTGTTGAATATTTGAGGAGTCTACTTTGCAGTGAACACAGGGAAACCAGCAACTTAGTCTTTCTCTCGGTAAAATGATCTCTGGTGCTCCAAAACTGAACTATGCCCAGAGATTAAGCTGCCCAGTAGAATACCCAAGGTATCTGATTTTCTTAAAAGCCGTTTGGGCAAAGGGCTAAAGAATCATAGAATCACAGGTGCTAAGTGTTTTATCTTCAGTCCTAGACCTTAATTATTGACTCATCTCCTAATCAATGGTGACCAAGCATTAGTGTAGAATATGGGAGAAAACTGGAAGCTCGATAAGTGTAGCTTTTTGAAATTTGCACTGTAACAGGATTTAGACCAACCACCAATGGTATGTCCTGGGCCTCTGCTCTGCTCAGAGTACAGTCTAAGAAGTACACATCCTTTTAGCTTCTTTACATGCTAATTTTATAGGAATCATGAGACTTATGGAAATGAACTCTTATGGCTTCTTGTATTTGCAAGTATTGCTTTTCTGAGAGTGTTTTTCTGTGAATATTCAGCCAGTGAGTTTATGGACAAAACAAATTTATAGTCTTTACCACCACCAACAAAAGAAAAAGAAACACAAAAATCTATGAAAACTTTTAAAATTGGGGTTCTATTGTAATACTATGATCTATCAGATTTACAATTACATTTTTAAAAATTTCCCTCCACTATGTGTGTGTGTGTCTGTGTGTGTGTGAGAGAGAGAGAGTGTGTGTCTGTCTGTCTAAGAGGCATATGCAGAGTTGCCAGCTGGTATTTCCAGTACCATTGACAAAGGTACCTCACTAGAAGTCTTTGGATTCCAGCCCCTTAGGCACAGTCTTTAGAAATGCCTCACATCCACTAAGTCAAAATGTCCCAGAGCAGACATCCAGCCTCCGTCTTCAAATCGGAGGGGTGGTTTTTCCTTGGGTGGCTCTAGGAACCTTGTGCCTTCCTCTTAATAAAAAGCTTCCTGTCCCGTATTGTTGCACTAGGCCGTTTTTAAATGTGGCAGAAAGGGAAAGGTACAAAATCATTCTCCCAAAGGAGATACATGTAGTTAGTATATAGAACTGAAAGATGGGGTTAAAAAATCTTCCACCCTTAGTCATGACTTCTTGTCCCTGCTTTAAACCAAATTCCTTAGATTAAAATAAAGATATAATTTAGGTTATACTGTCATAATGAGGACTCTTCTAGTACCCAAACGAGAAGACAATACTGGAAATACAAATAAAAACACTGTCTTCAGCGTAAGATACGAACAGCTTGAATTTGTATATTTGTTCAGAGGAAAAGCTGTAGCAGCCACTGAGCTTGGCCAGTCCTTATAAGGGCTAATGCTCTCTGTGGTTCAGTGTTTGCATTTTTAAAGACAGAACACGGTAGTAGGGACTTCACTGAACTTAGTTTTCTGAATTATGGATTACAGCCTGGGTGATCTTTCCCACCGCTTAATTTTAGTTTTGTTTTTTAATTAACAAGCATTTTTTTCCCTCTCCCACCCCACTATTGAATGGAGGGGAGGAAATGAGGGTAGGGTGTTGAGAGTACCACAAGGGATGAAGAAATACAAAACTTTTATAACGTGAGCATGGTCAAATAAAACCAATCACCACATTGACCAGGACCAAAAACATGTCTCATTCTATCTATCACTCTCCATCAGGGGGTGGGCAGCATGCTTCATTATCAGTTTCTCTGGAATCATGTTTTCCTACTACCTACCTACTGCAGATTACCTTTCCCACTCTACAACCGGAAAGGACAAAACAGAACACACTGCTTCTAGTTTTGGAATTTTGGAAGGTGAAGATGAACACACGGTATATAGATTCCCCAGCTTTTAAGTACATAAAAGTCACATTTCTCATTTATCTGAGCCCCTCTGCTTTAGAGACATATTGCAAGTAAGTTCAATGTCATCTCCTTGGGGTTGGGCCAAAGCTCCACAGATTTTGGGTTCTGGGTTAATGGACTAAGATGCTCTTGATGTCCTATAAGATTACTACCCTTCCCTGGCTCCATCTTTCTCCCTCTATAAATGGTAACATGTTATAAATCATTAGGAATGGACTTTATTATGTTGATTCTTCTCTTTAAAAAAAACACTATGAAGGGATTTTTCTTTTTTTGTAAATGAAGTTTGAGCTTTTTCTTGCTGTGAATCTGCTTACTTCCCCCTCTTACAAGCATCCGTGTTTTAAATGCTCAACCTTGAACTCAGAATTGTTCCAGGGTGTTTGAGACAGGCTTTTGCTTGGCAGCTTGCCCTCATCAAGCTGCAAATCCAGAAGGAATCAGGAATGGTCCATCCCTGATGTCATAGTGTCTGTATGCTATTTATCTGGCCACAGAAATTATTTTTTTGTATTCACCAGAAATAAACTTTTAAAGAAATGAATCTGTGTGAGGGTCTGAGACAGTAAGAATGTGTATGAGCATGCTGAGTACCAGGGGATGCCACACAGTTCTGTAATCACCCAAACCTATCCAGAGTGGGGATAAGGGAGACAGTGAAGAGCACAAGAATGTGTGTGATCCTCATCCAGGCCCATAGAATACCATCCTTCTCTGCCTTCATCCAGTAGAGATCCAAAGGTGAAATAATTGCTCAGACAAGATACAGTTTCTTTCTTCTTAAAGCAGGAAATGGGAGGCTCCTATGATGAGGAAGAGGTGTTAGTTTTTGCTTTTTTGTCCAGATCTGTGATTTCATCATGACTTCTCCATTAGAAAAGTTCCTCTATCAGTGCAGCCAGACAACGGTTCTGCCACTTAGAGTCTTGGAGAATGCCTTGGGTACTGAGAAGTCAAGTGACTTGCCTATGGTTATTCAGTCACTGTGTGTTAGAAACAGGTTGTGCCCAAGTATTCCTCTCACAGTCTGGTTTATTTTTTAACCTGTCCAAAAAGTGCTGTGGTTAACCAAATCCTATATTTTTTTTGTTTCCATAAATGAAAAAGGACTTGAAGTTGGAAAGGATGTAAGATTAAGTGCTTCCTGAAACTGCCCCTTTCCCTGGGGAGTGGAGGCAAAGAAGGCTCTGTCCAGTTTACCTTTAATGCTGTTATTTCCTTCAGCATTGATGGCAATTTCATGGACCTCTGGAGCTCCTGCCCATATTTTTCTGTAACCCACGTTGTGGTGGGTTAAATATCTGGGTGCAAAGACTCCCCATACTAACCAAGAGAGTATCATTGGTCAGTGGTGGCATTTAGTGGTTGCTTTTCCCTTCACATTTTGAGGTTGTCCAGCAAAATGTTAAGTCAATTCTCTAAACTTTTGTCTTAGAAAATGAGGGGACGTTTGAGGATTGCTTAGGATTTGCTACCTTGGAAGTGAGTATGTACTGCCTGGCACCTAGAAAGATCATTGGCAGGGCATGGAACCCTTCAGCACATCAAGGTAATTGATCAAACATATTATTGGATCATGGGAGTTTAGAGCTGGAAGGGACCTTGGAGATCATCCAGTCAAGTGGTTCTCAAATTTGTGGTCTCAGGACCCCTTTATACTTAAAAAGTTATTGAGGACCTCAAAGAGCTTTTGTTTATGTGGAGACATATAGGTATATAATTGGGAATTTAAATTGATAAAATTTTAATGTTAACCCATTTTAAAATAATAATGCCTTTACATGTTAACCTATTTTTATGAAAACTCTTCCAAAACAAAAAATTTAATGAGAAGAATGAAATTTTTTGCCTATTTTTACAAATCTCTTTAATATCTAATTTAATGGAGGACAGTTGGATTCTCACATCTGCTTATGCAGATACATCTGTTGGGATACATCGTTTTGGTTGAAGCATATGAAGAAAATTCAGCATCAGATAGATATGTAGCTCAAAAAGGAACAACTATTTTAATAGGCAAAAGACAGTGTTACAATGAAAATAGTTTTGAACTCAAAAATACCCTAAAAGGGTCTCAGGGACCCAGGAAGCAACTGCTGATCAGTTTGTCAAGGAAGGGGAACAGCTTGTCTAAGGTCACACAAATAGTGAGTAGCAGTTTTAGAATTTGAATCCAGGTCTTCTGACTCCAAATCCAGAGCTTTTTTTTTTTTAAACTACCTTAAATCTTACTTAATACTTAGCACCATGGAGGCTATATAAAGGAAATATATAACATGGTCTCTGCCCTCAAGGATTTTACCATCTGGTTGAGGAAACAAAAGTGACAAAGGTGAAACAATTGAAGCATAATTAAGTGCTCAACTGTGTGGTATTAATTATAAATGAAAAGTCAAAAAAAGATGAAAGAAACTCTACAACATATTCTGGACCACGTGGAATTGGAGGCTTCATCACCTGAGTGCCTTCCTGGTCTCCATTAACCTCTGCAGTAATTTTGTTCCAATTCAGCCATCCACCAGAGGAACGGGAAATTAAGGGATTCCCTTACTTGGAATGTGAAAAGAAGGGTATGTAGGGGTAGGGAGGACATCAAAATGCTTTATGCTTCAAACTGCCTGGGTTTAGAGGTTGACTTCATCATACTCATCCCAGCCTCTATTACTATAAATCTTCACCATTTCACCAACATTGCTGTAGTAGATGCTACATCTACTGAGGTTTCTGCCACGTAAACTAGCCTACACTAGTTTTTCCTTAAGAGGCAATAAAACCATTCTAGAGACCTAATTTTTTTTTACATTTAATTTTTATTTTTCTCTATTACATGTAAACAAATTTTTTTAATACTTATTTTTTTTAAATTTTGAATTTCAAATTCTCTTCCTCCTTCCCATCCCTCTACACTCCTTGAGAAGGCAGCAATTTGATATAGATTGTACATGTGCAGTCATGCAAAACATTTCCATATTAGCTGTGTTGCAAAAGAAAACAGTCCCCTTCTCCCCCCTGCCAAAAAACAAACAAAAAACAATAATAAAGTTTAAGAAAAGTACGCTTCAATCTGCATTCAGACTCCAGTTCTTTCTGTGAAGGTGGATAGCATTTTTCATCATAAATCCTTCAGAATTGTCTTGGATCATTGTATTGGTGAGAATCACTAAGTCATTCACAATTGATCATAATACAATATTGCTGTTACTGTGTACACTGTTCTCCTGATTCTGCTTGTGTCCCTTTGCATCAGTTCATGTAAGTCTTACCAGGTTTTTTCTGAAATCATCCTGTTTTTCATTCCTTGTAGCACAATAGTATTCCATCACAGTCGTATGTCACAACTTGTTCAGGCATTCTCTAATTGATGGGCATACCTATTGGATTTTGAAGGAAACCAACTATGTTGAAATACAGTTATTAAAAAGCTTCAAAACACAAGCTCTCATTTCTCAGGTTAAGACCCTTGTTCTTTAACACTTCTCACATCTTTCCCTTCTCTTCACTCAAAGGATCATCATTCTAATTCAAGCCTGCATTATTCCTCGCCTGGTCTACTATAAAAGCCCCCCAATTGGTCTTCCTGTCTGCTGTTCGTTTTCTCTGCAATCCCCACCCATCCAGCTGCCTTTCTAAAGAAAGCTTACTTGGGCACATATCCGACCATGTCACTTCCCTTCCCAGAAACCTGCAGTATTTCCCTACTGCATATAAATTTTAAAAATAATAATAAAAATAAATAAAAACTGATTAGCCTGCTATTCAAGGTTTTCTACTATCTGTCTCCAACCTAACTTTCTAGCCTTATTTCAGTTTTCCTCCTCACACGCTCTACATTGTAGTCAAATGGACTGGACTACTATTATTGCTCTCTGAACTCAACATTTGATTTCCTGCCTTTATACATTCAAAGGAGCCAACCTCCATATTTGCAATTTACTCTTTTCTCCAGAATTTTATCTTCCTTCTAGGATTAGCTTAGATGCCCCTCTGAAAAGGTTTCTCTATCCTGTTTTCATGAATTTGGGGGATTGTTTCATCCTTTGTCAGTGTATCTCCAGTGCCTGGCGCATAGTAGGTGCGTAATAAATACTTGTTAATTGGTTGCTGTCAGGTGTCATTTGCAGGCTTGCATAAGTAACAGGATGGATGGTCTGTCCTGGGATTTGAATGGACTTACTATTCAGGTCTTGATTCTTGCTTCACATCCAGTCCCCAAAAGACTTCTGTTTCAGCCCTTTTATTTTATATCTAAGTTCTCTCAAACAAACATTACTAGAAAGGGAAATGATGGGTGTAGAGAGGTAGTATAGTATAGTGGATAGAACACTGGATTTGTAGAGGAAGAAAAAAGGTTCAAATCGTGCTTCTGATTATTATTAGCTACAGGACCAAGGCAAGTCATTTAATCTCTACAAGCCTCAGGCAACACCCTAGAACTTAGTACAGTGTCTGACACATAATAGGCACTTAATAAATGCATATTTATAGTCTGACTGACTTACCAACTTGGTCCTAGACTTTCCAGGCTGCTTTGGTAGTTTCCTTACTCCAAATCCATTGTGCCTTGTAAAGGTGGGTAACCATAGTCCTCAGACAAATCAATAGCAATTTTTTAACTGCCTGCTCCCCTGAGAATCACAGCTGATAATCAACTGCCCAAAATCCTAGCTACCCTAAGCTCTGAAGAGTGAAGCATTTTTAGCCACAATTTAGGCAATAAGGTTTGACCTACAAATTTCCCTTCATTCTTTCTTGGCTCTGGGAGTTGGATGTAAATACCAGGGTAATGCCATTTTCAGGATGTGATAGCAACCGTTTTTGTGTCCATGTACCCATATTAGGATTCATTTGGCTGTGGGTCAGAGTTTGGAGGTTATTTTTAGAATATGAAGTTTAGATTCCCTTTGAGCTCAGGAACAAAGGTTGAAGAAACATTTCCTGCAGTCAAGACACTCTGTTTATTCCAGTGTCTGCCTGTGGACCAGAATCCTTTATAGGTGGACCGAGGTCAGGAAAAGGAGATGTCATGAGGCTCCCCATCCAGCTCTGCTGCGCCTCCCCACTCCACTTCCTGATGCTTGGAATCTCTAGGGGAGATTCCAGGGGAATCCAGGGGAAGCAAGAGAGATTCGAAGGTTCCTGGTATTGCCATAAAGGGAAAGGTAGGCTGCTGGGTTGGGAAAGGAACATCTGTGGTCAAGAGCTAAGTAATGCTCAGTTGTCTTTTCCATTCCCCTGGAAGGATCTGGGCCTTCACTTCTGATGACATTGAACTGTTGCATATAGCATTGCTGGAGCAAAAAGTTCTTTGGGAAAAAGAGTAGGAAAATCTGAACTCCCAGGAAGAATATAGCTATGTAATTAAAGGGATCTATCAAGCTTCTGGATAGTTTTCTGTATGTTTCTCTGTTTTTGACTGTCTCTCCTTTCTCCTCTCTGTCTCTCTCTTCTTTCTCTCCCTGTATCATTTCTTCCTCTTCCCCTCTTCTTCTCCCTCACCCCTTCTTTCTCTTTTCTCTCTCCCTTTTTTGTTTCTCCCCTCCCCTCCTTTCTCCCCTTCTCTTCTCTTCTCTTCTCTTCTCTTCTCTTCTCTTCTCTTCTCTTCTCTTCTCTTCTCTTCTCTTCTCTTCTCTTCTCTTCTCTTCCCTTCTCTCCCTCTCTCTCATATTCTCTCTCATTCTCTCTCTTTTTTTTCTCTCTCCTCTCCTCTGCAAAAACACAGCTGACCATTAATCCCATGGGTGACAACCAGAAGAACAAATCTGTATTCATTGCCAAGTCATGTCTGATCATAGACTCTAGAATTGGAAGAGAGAGGTCATCTAGGCCAACCCCTCATGTTAAAGATGAGGAAACAGGCAGATCCAGTGCTCTTTCCATGAGACAACTAGACCATGTAGCATGGCTCTATGATTATGTGGTTGGGCTGTTTTTCAGAACTTAACAATAGAGCCTGGTACATAGTAGGAGCTCAACAAATGCTCGATTGATTGATTGATTGATTGGAGCAAGTACCTGGCTGTAACTAGCATCTATAGGTACTAAAGAACAAGGTGTGTCTATTCCTTTCCTTCTTTTTGGAGTCTAAACTCAAGAAGACCACAGTCAAATAGACAAGAGATGTTAACCATAAAGGGTTAAAACTTTCAGTTTCTGGGATGGTTTACTTAGCTTTCTGGACACTATATGGCTTCAAATATCTATTTTTAACAGTGCCTCCAGGGTCTTGAGAATTTATTCTTGTTCACTTTCAAGTCAAATATTAAGCCCAACACTGTGCTAGAAGATCTGGGGAGTAGCATAGTGCTTTGCATACCATCTACTGAATTAAAAACAATTCCCGACCTCAAGGAGATTAGACTGTAATTGGAGAGGGAGCTCTCTCATCTGTAAACAATTAGTGAAGAGCACAAGAGAGCTTTATGAAGTCAAGAGGTCAATCATGGACTGTCGATTCCAGGTGATAAAGATGTTTGTCGAAGACAGCCATCAACATGGGGTGGAGTAGTCAAGGAAGAGTCTTAGAGGATGTTGAGAACTGAACTTTGAAGGATAATTTGGATTGGGACTGGTGACTAGAATAAAGAAGAGTATTTCAGAACAACATCATAAGCAAAGAAGCAGAGGTAGGAATGAAAATGGAATTGGGTGGAGACTTCTGCTTCTGGGAGTCAAGATGGCAGAGTAAGAAGTAAGTTGCTCTTACAACCTCTGTAAGCCCAGAAAATATCACCCCAGGAAAAACCCTGGAACAGCTTGTTATAAAGAAGACCCCAGACTCAGTTCCAAAGACTGGTGTCTCAAAGATTTTTTACTAAAGAGGTTGAAGTGCATCCTTTCAATTCTGTTGATCTCTTGGACGGGGAGAAATGCGCACGTAAAAGAAGTCAGAGCAAGCTTTATAGTTAGTAATTGACTAACTCCTCCCTTCTGGATCAGGATTGGTCCTAATCCTGGGTTGCAATCTTCCTTATATGCCCCACCCTTAACATACATTATGTGCCTAGAATTGTGTTATCACCCCCCCCAAGTTAGCCTGTCTATGCTGATTTCTTATCTACTTATGTGGGAACTTAACTCTTTCATTTCTCACAATTCCTACTTTTTTTTTTAAGTAAAAGTTTGGTTACCACACCTTCCCAATTTCCTTATCCTCTAATCTCCTTAACATGATTTCGTATTCTCCATCACTGGGGAAAGTCTCACTGATACATAAGGTGACATCATCCTTATGTTAATTCAGTATTCATTCCTATTCATATTCCTCCATCAGGAGGATGAGAACCAGAAGAAAGACTAGGTGCAGCAGTCCAGTAGCCCAAGTAGCTTGAGGGATTAACGGGAAAGGCCCCTCTTGCCCTGGGGGAAGGGGAACAGTACAGAACCGGAGGCGTCCCAGCAAGCTAGCGGAAAGCCCCACCTCAGCATACCAGGAGGAGATCCTGAAATCCAGGTGGTGGAGCAGGCAAACACCAACACCTGGACCCCAAGTGCTTCAGTGAGGGCAGTGGAACTGGTGGAAATCAGCTTGGAAAACCACCAGGTGCCTCAGCCTTCTACAGCAGCTGGCTCTCCCAGTGCCTCAGCAAAACTAAGGGAAGCAATGCTCCAAGGGGCTCCAGGCGGGTAAACATCCTACAACATCCACCTGAAAGGAGCTGAAGAAAACGAAAGGAAGGAAGGAAAGGCCCAGGCCCAGGCCCAGGCCCAGGAATATGTCTGGTAACAAGGATTGGTTTCAGAGTTCCCAGGTTCCTAGCTTTGCTCAGATGTTGAAAAAGAACTCGCCAGTTCAACCTTCAACAACAATGAATCCTCCTCCAGGATATTCGTCATCAGAGAATTACAGTGTGTCAAATTTATCTTCTAAAGTTACACAAATCACAGAACCACTGCTTTCCAAAATAGTCCTGCCTAATCCAAATACTGTCCTCCATCCAAAGAAGATTCCCAAGGGATTCATCATGAAGTACAAATGTGGAGAGATAAATCCAGTGTCAGCCCTCCATCAGTTTGCACAAGTGCAGTGTGTACAACTTGACCTTAAGGAAACTGCAACAGTTGAAATTCATACTGATGCTTTCCCCAAGATGGCGCCAAAGGCAAAGAAGGAAGCGGTTGTCCCCGCCCAAGACAGAAGCTAAGTCTGAGGCCTTGAAGGCCAAGCAGGCAGTGTTGAAGGGTGTTCATAGCCACAAAAAGAAGATCCAAACATCTCCCACGTTCCTGAGACCCAAGACGATAAGACTTCAACAACGGCCCAAATACCCTCAAAAAAGTGCCCCTTGGAGGAACAAGCTGGCCACTATGCCATCATTAAGTTTCCCTTGACCACTGAGTCCACTGTGAAGACGACTGAGGACAACACCACCCCTGGTCTTCATTGTGGATGTCAAGACCAAAGAGCATCAGAACAAGCAGGTGGTAAAGAAGCTCTATGACATTAACTTGGCCAAGGTCAACACACTGATCTGTCCTGATAGAGAGAAGGCCTGTGTCCGATGTGCTCCAGACTATGATGCTTTAGATGTCGCCAAAAAGAATTGGAATCAACTAAACTATGTCCAGCTATCCCACTCCACCTACAATAAAAAGTTTTCCAGTAAAAAAAATAAAATAAAATAAAGAAAGAAAGAAAGAAAGAATGGAATTTGGTGATCCAGTTTGGATCAGGTCATTTAAATGGATTCAAACTGATCATACAGTTCCCATTTCTCTCTTTCATACAGAGGGGATTTGGGACTGGGGACATTGTGAAGAGGCCAGCCTGTTGACCATGAAACCCTTTTAAAACTTAAAAAAAATTATGTTTTATTTCATTACACATTTCCCAATTACATGTAAAAAAAATTTAACAATCATTTCTTTGAAATTTTGAGTTCTAAATTCTCTCCTTCCCTCCCATTTTTCCTCCACTCCTTAAGAAGGCAAGCAATTTGATATTGATTATACATGTGAAGTCATGTAAAACATTTCCAAATTAGCCATGCTGCAAAAACAAACAAACAAAACCCCAGAAAAATAAAGTTAAAAAAAGTATCATTTCAGTCTGCATTTGGAGTTTCAATTCTTTGCCACCACAAAAAGAGCTGCTATGAATAGTTTTTGTATAAATAGGCCCTTTTCCCTTTTCTTTTATCTCTTTGGTATACAGACCTAGTGTGGTATTGCTGGGTCAAAGGGTGTGCACAGTTTTATAACCCTTTGAACACAATTACAAATTATTCTCCAGAATGGTTGTACTAGTTCACAACTCTACCAACAGTGCATTGGTGTCACAATTTTTCCACATCCCCTCCAGCATTTGTGGTTTTCCTTTTCTGCCATAGTTTGCAAATCTGATAGGTGTAAGGAGGTATCTCAGAGTTGTTTTAATTTGCATTTCTATAATCTGTAATGACTTAGCCCTTTTGAGGGAAGGGTGGAATCAAGTTTTTGAGAAGGCTTTGAAAGGCAAACAAAAGAATTTAGACTTTATCTGCTAGGAAATAAAAAGGCATTGTGGTTTTTTGATAAAGGCACCCAATTGAAGTACTGAGTTATATGGGGTGAGGAGAATATCCATAGCATAGCCTGTTAGAGCTTGAAAGGGACCTTAGAGGTAATGTAGTGAATGCTCCGACATGTGATGATCATTGTTCTCATCTGTTCTTTTCACTGTGAGGTACTCTGAGTTAGGGTTGTCAATTATGTTTAAGAATGAACAGGTAGCTTTGTCATTCATAGTATCTCAGAATTGCAAGAGGACCTTGGTGGGGGTCATCTGTTCTGACCTGTACCTAAGCAGGAATGCCTTTTACAACATCCCCAGCTTCTTCTGGACAGTCTTCTGAGGACAGTGAACTCACTATCTCTTAAGTCAATTTCACCTTTAGAGAGCTCTAATTTTTAGAATGTTTTCTTTATATTAGGACCACCCATTTGTCCTAATTCTATTTTCTAGGGCCATGCAGAACAATTATAATTAATGTAATTAATCCTCTTCCACATATTAGAAGAGTCTTTTATTTTTTGGTTTTTGGTTTTTGGTGGGTTTTTTTGGTAAGGCAATTGGGGTTAAGTGACTTGCCCAGAGTCACACAGCCACTAAGTGTTATGTGTTTGAGGCCAGATTTGAACTTAGGTCCTCCTGACTTCAGGGCCTATCCACTCTGTGCCACCTAGCTGCCCCTAGAAGAGCCTTTTATATATTTGAAGATATTTCTCTCCAAGCTAAATATCCCCATTTTTTTTTCAACCAAATGTTTGTAAGACATGATTCCTGGTCACCTAACTGGTATAATCCCTGTCTTCTAGATCATGGAAGTAGAGCTGGAAGGATCTCAAATGCCATATAATCCAACCCCCACATTTTATGGGGGGAAAAAAGAACCAGCCCAGAGAGGTTAAGTGACTTGTCCAAGGTCACACAGGGAATAAATAGAATTTAAACTGCTCCAGCCCTTGAGTCAGTAGGACCTGAGTTCAAATCCAGCCTCAGACACTTACTAGCTGTATAACCCTGGGCAAGTCACTTCACCCTGTTTGCCTCAGTTCCTCATCTGTAAAAAGAGCTGGAGAAGGAAATAGCAAACCACTCCAGTATATCTGTCAAGAAAACCCCAAATGGGGTCACAGAGAGCCAGACATGACTGAAATGATTCAACAACAACAGACTCTGGTCCTTTGGTTCCAGTACCAGTGTCTTCTCCGTTATCCCTCGCTGCCTCCATGTGCTGTTCGCTTCAGCTTATCGAAGTCCTTTTAAATGTGGTGCCTGGAATTGAACACAATACCACAGATGTGGTCTGACCAGAGCAAACCTAAGAGGGACCGTCAAGTCCCTTCTTCTGGGAACAACACTTTTATAAACGTAGTCTGAGATCTACATGGTGGTTTTGGCATCCATCACCATCATCATCATCATCACTGACCTTTCTATAGCACCTTAACTATTGTAAAGCACTCTGCACACATTGTAGCCTCACCACACCTCTATGAGGTATTATTACTATAGGTATTAATATTATTCCCATTTTCTAGATAAGGACATTGGAGTTTAGAAATGTTACATTGTTGCTTACAGTTGGAAGTCCACTAAAAGCCCCAATTTTCTTTGAAGTGAACTTTTGTCCAGCCGCAGATTTGTAATTGGGCAGTTTATTTGTTGAACTTTTTGCCATTCAATATGTTAACTAACCGTCCCAACTTCATAATCCCTAAAATGTGATAAGTATGCTATTTATGCCTATATCATATATATGTATGTATGTTTGTATGTATATATATATGTGTATATATATATATAGAGAGAGAGAGAGAGACAGAGAGTGTTTAACATGTCATGGCTGAGAATAGATCCCTGTGGTACTCTACCAGAGACCTCCCTTCCAGTGGCCATCAATCTCTACTCTCTAGATCAGGTCATTCATACATCCAAATGCACCAGAATTCCCAGATTCAACCAACATTTCTCCATCTCATCTTCAACAAATTATGTGGAGGATCCAGGTGAAATCAGTCTATACTGTGTCTATGACATTTTCTTGACCCAGTAACTCTATATATTAATATATATATAATATATATAACATATGTTATTAAGTTGTGGTTAGTCTGATAACCTATTCTTGATGAATCTATGTTAGCTTTGAATGATCTTGTATTTAATTTTCATATGAGTGTGGCTTGTCTTTCCAGATGAAATATAAGGCCCTCCTGGTTGTCTAAAATTACCTTCTCCACCATAGCACCTGCTACAGGGACTTGTATGTAATAGATGCTCCATTGGTATTTGTAGATCAGTCTGGGGTTAAACTATTCTCAGTATAGCTCTCTGTATGATGTTGTTTTCTTTTACCTGTTTGTTGACAAGGTATTTTGGGTATGAACTGATTTGGGCTTATTTAAGGAGAGAAGGTAGAGACTGGACCTGTGATATCATTGGAATCAACCAATCAATAAAAATTTATCAAGTGCCTACTGTGTGCCAGGCCCTATGCTAAATACCCAAGAATTCCTTGGTGAGGAAACTCCCTCTGCCAATGCAGATAGACACTTTCTTTACAACTTAAAGTCTTAGAAAGTTGCCCAGAGCACTGAGAGGTTAAGTCACTGGCTCAGGATCACACAGCCAGTATGTATCAGAGGCTGAATTGGAATTCAGTTCTTCCTGGCCCCAAGGCCATCTCTTTCTCCACTGCCTTGGGTTCAATTAATTAAACACAAAGGGACAGTCCACATCAACTTGGCCTCCAACTAGTTATGGAAGTCTTAAAGTTACTTCTTTAAATAGCAATTTTGAAAAGCTATTTGTTTCAAAACAGCCTTCTGAGAAGAACAGCTTACTCCCACAACACCCTAGGGTTTCACGAGGCTATTTTTGAAGTCCTGTCTTCTGTATTCTTCCAAGAGGGGAGCAGGGATGCAGATTATTGCAATGCTAAAAGAAACTTCATAACACAGTCACTGTTGTAAAGTGATTCTATACCCTGAAGGCCAATGCTCTGTCATGGTTGAGGCCTTAGGGTAGTTATGGCCTAAAATAAGCATCCTGGCACCCAGGTATATGCTAGCTACAGAGATAAAAACTTTATCACTCAAACCTTTAAGAACCTACGAATAGGTCAGCAAACATGTCTGGATTTATTATGAAGAAAAAGTGGAGTATGGGTGGGAGGGGGTCGAGTTCCTTTTCTTTTATCCTTATTCCACACATAAATAAATAGTAGCCCGAGTAGCCCACATCCCAACTCCCCGAGCTCATTCTTGTTCCTAGATGTATTAAAAAGAGCACATATGGCTCCTGGAATCTTTACCAATAATAATCGGCGATATCTCCTAAGCCGTTCAAGAAGTGGAATCTGTTTCTCATTAGGTCCTTGAAAATGCACTTTGTGTACCATCTGGAAAAGAAGGCAGTCAAGTAAGGTTTCTATAACAAGTCTAATGTACTCCCATTGTGATTCCATCACTTCCCCCTGTAAGGTAAGAGTTCTTAAGCGAGATCTGTGGATAGATGTCAGGGGGAATCTATGAATTTGGATGTTTACTGACATCTAACTGAAATTTAGCTTTTCCTTCAGTTACTTCTTTAAAAAACATTTTTTGTGTTTTGCCACTGGATTCCACTGACTCTGGAGGAGAGAGTGAGGCTGATGACTTTGTGCAGCTCTGCCTCACTTAAATCCAGTTCACACCCACACGTCAACACATCACCTGTCCTCTTTGAGAATGAAGGTTGAACAAGAACACCCATGAGCTTCACCAAACTGACACCAAAAAGGATTAAGAACTGCTGCTTTAAACTTACTTGGGAGAGGGTCCCCAATCCATCTCTCTTCCATAAGAGTATGATAGCTGGCATTTTAATTGAGCATTCTACACTGTACAAAGCACTTTCCTCCCAGTGCCCCTATGAACCAGGTTGTGTAAATATTACTTCCATTCCACAGGCTCAGAGGTTAAATGTCTTGTCCATGGTCAAATGGTTAAGAAGTGACATTCTTCAATACCTATCCCACTATAACATGCAGTCTCATTCTCAGACCAGACCATATCATTTCATTGGCATCAGGGATTCCCAGTATGGAAACTCCTTCCATTGATGCAACCTTAGTCTTGGCATAGAAGGGTTAAATGGCTTGCCTAGGTCACATAGCTAATAAAATGGCAGTGCCAAGATTTGAACATAGGTCTTCCTGATTCTGTGACCAGTCTTTTATTCATTATGCCACACTGAATTTCATGGCCTCTCTTATAAAACAGAAAATACTAGTACTGAAAAATCCCATTTCAGGCACTCCAGAGAAGAAATCAAAACATCAGCTTGGAGAGCATATCCTGGCTGAGACACACATTCAGCAAGTTACAAGGAGAGGGAATCAAGTTAAATCAAAGACAGATGAGGGAGAAGGCAGCTCAGCAAAGGTCTAGCCTAGCAAAGAGGTCTGAACAGAGTCCTGCTTCCTTCTTTCCTTAGTGATGTTTTGCTAGATGGAAAGGCACTTCTAGAAATAAAGTTCCTATGAGTTTAAGACATTTCTTAACCATTGGCAGAACAGAACTAAAAGCAATCCTTTATCTCTTGATTAGGAGGAAATCTTAAGTTATGAATGAATGAGTAAATAAAAACAGTTTTTACTCATTTACTATGTGCCCAGCACTGTGCTAAGTGCTAGGGATACAAAAGATAGAACAGTGGGTACAATCCTTGCCCTCAAGGAGCTTTCATTCTAATGAGGAGAGACAATACACATAGAAGATTTCAGCTATAAGTCAGACAAAAGGTGCCATCATCTTCGAGGAGCAGCCAGCAATGGAGATGGTTGTGTATCTTAGTTAACATCATTTCCAATGATCAAATTCTATCAGTTTCAGATGTTGAACCATTTGACAGTGCCAAGGACTTTGAGAGTGAGAACTTTATTTTCTGTGTCTTCTGTACATCCACAGAGCAATTTATCAAAGCAGAGAGGAGATTATTTATTGATCAATTTCAGCTTGTTGCTAGTTTAGGAGACGTGTGTGTGTGTGTGAATATGTATATTACCTTGTTGTTCAGTTGTATCCCACCCTTCACAACCTGTTGGACCATGGCATGCAAATGCTGCACATGAGGTTTTCCTGGCAAAGATACTAGAATGGTTTGCCATTTCTTTCTCCATTAGGTAAATCTTTTCTTACACAATGACTAAGGTGTTTATGCTGTTATACAGAGATCCTGGCTGTTTTCTAAGAATGTGGGTGCTACCATCTCCAAACAGGTTCATAGGTTTGTGGATTTAATGCCGGAAGGGAACTTAGAAGCTATCGGGTCAAGCCCCCTCATTTCACAAAGGAGGGAACTGAGGGGCAGAGGGGTTAAGTCACTTACCCAGGATCACACAGCTGTCTGAAATGACATTTGAACTTATGACTTTCTTGGTATCCCTATGTCACACTGCCTCTCCACAGCTCTGTCTTTGGTCTTCCGAAGGTGGAACCTTTGTATCTAAGTAAAGCTACCGGATTCCCCCCCCCACCCCACCCCCCAACACACACACACCTCGTTTCCTAGTATCTCCAAATGACTCCAACTGAGCAGCTAAATAAACAGATGACTAGTCACCCACAAGAAAAATTATTTGAGAATGTCTGTTCTAGAACATGGGATTATTCTAGTTCATCCTGTGGCTCATTGCTCCTTGGTTATTGAGTCTGGAGATATTGGTATTGATTACTTGAAGAGCTGATAGTTCAACACAAGCAGAGTTGGGTGTGCTGTCTTTGCTTTTTAAACACTGGGTGGCAGTCCTGGCTGTCTTTTCCTGGGAACAGTCTCTAATGAGTGTGCCCACTCAGTCACAGAAGGAGCAGCTTCATGTAATGGAAAGTGAATTGAATTTGGACTGAGAAGACCTGGGTTCAAATCTTGACACCGCTGCTTGATGGCTATGTGATCTTAGACCTGTTTTCTCATCTGTGAGGGTTGGATTAGCTTCAAGTTCTAAATCTGTGATCCTGAGAATCTAACTGTCCCTGGGTCATAGAGATTGGCCCTTCTGGGAGAAGAATATATTTCTATTTCCTTCAGGCAGCAGCAACAGCAGCATGAAGGCACCAGGACCCTAGGGAGGTGAGTCAGTGGGAAATGCAGGGGAGTGTCTAGGTAAAATAAGATATCTCACATGTAGATGCTCCTTTAAAAAGCACTTTCCTCACAACAACCCTGGGTGGGGTGTGGGGGGAAACAAGTTCAGGGAAGGTCAAAGAATCTGAGGAAAGACCCTCAGAGGCCATCTAACCCAACCCAGGGATCCCTTCTGCAATATACCTGCCCAGCACAGTTCCTGGTGCATAGCAGAGTTTTCACAGATGTTTTGGGGTAGGTAGGTGGCACAGTGGATAGATTGCCAGGTCTGGAGCAGGAAGACATCCTTCTGGGTTCAAATCCAGCCTCAGGCACTTACTAGCTGTGTAATCCTAGGCAAGTCATATAACCCTGTTTGCCTGCATTTCCTCATCTGTAAAATGATCTGGAGAAGGAAATGGAAAACCACTCCAGTATCTTTGCCAAGAAAACTCCAAATAGGGTCATGAAGGGTCAGACATAACTGAAATGACTGAACAACAACAAAAATGTTTTGTGGCTGGCTGACTAAGTTTTGTTTGAAGACTTTAAATGAGGGAAAACCCACTTCCTCTTAAAGTAGCCCTTCTTACTTTGTGATGGTTCTAATTATTAGGCTAGACAAAAAGAAGACCTGTTGGGCATTTTAATTCTGAGCATCCACTTCAAAGATGATCCACCATTGATGGAGAAGAGAGATCCGAAATGAAATCTGAGCCTTTTCTCCCCAATCAATTACCACCAGTTGCCATCTTCCCATCTACTCTAAGAAGGGGTCCTACTCTTTCTTTGATTTTCCTCTTCTCCTCAATATATCTTAAAAAGGGTGGAGGGGAACCAGTAACTCACCTACATGGCATAGTGAATAGAGCACTGGGCTTGGAATCAGGAAAATTCATCTTCCTGAGTTTAAATCCAGCCTCAGACTCTTACTAGTTATGTGACCCTGGGCAAGTCACTTAACCCTGTTTGCCTCAGTTTCCTTAACTATGCAATGAACAGGAGAAGGAAATGGCAAACCACTCCAGTACCTTTGCCAAGAAAACCACAAATGGGGTCACAAAGAGGCAGACAGGACTAAAAACAAAAAAACAAAAACAAGCTGCCCAGAGTTCTACAGCTTAGTAAGTAGCCAGAGGAGAACTAAAATTAAGGTGTTGACTTCAAGTCTTATGCTCTTCTCCACTTCAAGTATTCTCACTGTCATTAGGCCCAGCTCACTATATACTTGCTTCAGTTTCTATCTTTCTGGGTAGAAGTGACTGGGTCCATGTTGGGAGGTGGTCCTTTGATGGGTAACACCTCTACTGATTAAATGCACTCAATGAGAAAAGGAACTTCTACCTTCTGAGGAAATACCTGTTAATTCCAGTTAGAAGTTTCCAGTTGGGATGTGTAAAAGGTTAAAGAAACATAATTTCTAGGTAATCATTTTATTAATAATGCTAGCATATTAGTAATAAAAGGCTGGTCATTTGGCCATCTCTCTCAGACCAAAAGACAAATCATGGAACCCACTCAAAGCATATGAGCCCTTGGAAGAGTGTTCCTGAGAATGGAAATCAACTCTGATTGGTTAACAAGTAATGAAAGGGAATGAATATTATAGTGAGAGCTGGACTTATTTTAATGAGGGACTGAGATATGGGACTTTGATCATGTCATTTACTTCCAAATCACCTCCAACCTTGGGCAATCTCATCAAAGAATTTATCTTCACTAAAAGCTGAGTAGAACATAATGGGCCTCCCCACTTGGATGGGATCTGAGCAAGATCGAGGAGAAAGGCAACCCAACCTCATTATCAGCAATGTCCTTCAGACTCTGGCTTGGTCCAGTCAAGAATAAGGTTTCAGAGAGAAATAAATCTTGTTTCTCCCAATATTAACAATTAGTTATTTAATAATCATTTCTCTCACAGTTGTTATGGCGATGGGGTAAGGTGACTTTGTTTGCTTTGTCCCTGTCTCCTGAGATCTTTGCGACTTACAACATCTGGTATGAGCAGGGATTTTTTTTTTCTACACACAGAAGGGATAATTCTCCTGAACTTCTGCATAATAAGAGCCCCTTTAACATAAGACTCTTTCAAGGCCATGATAAATAAGTAAACATAAGACATCTTTAAAGTTGCATACATATACATCTGTAGAGTACTATTGCGCATTGGTCCCTCCAAATAATCATATCTCCCATGTGGTCAGCCAGTGAAAGAATGGTCATATAACTTTTCCAAAGACAGACATAAATAACTTTGAAATCTGTATAGCATGAATGATCCCAAACTGCTGTGATGAAGATTCCTTTCCCCCCAGCCCCAAAGTGAAGCTGATGAAAAGCTTATGCTAGACAGACATGACCAACTCATCTCACAAACCTTACTGTAATTGGTGCTGGCAGGGCTTGGCTGTCTTGAAAGACATTATCAAAACATTTGTGAGGCACAAAGGTCATAAATGTATTCCTTTAAAATAAATGTTATGAGAGCAGATGTATTCCCTCTTCTCAACAGGAGGAGCTCAATAAAGGTGGTATAAAATGGAGCAAGGCCCATCCACAAGGATTTGCCTAGAGCCCTTTGAGCAGTTAAGATGGCACTGTTTCTTTTTAATAAGGAAGAAAAGGGACTTCTAAGTGGCTGTAGTCATAGCCCAGAAATGAAGACAGATCATTAAAACCCTGAAAATGTTGTTTTTAAAAGAGCTGTTAAAAGATTTCCGTAGGAAATATGTTTTGCATGATTTCACAGGAATAATTGATATCATATTGTTTGCCTTCTCAGTGGGTGGGGAAGGGGTGGGAGGGAGAGAATTTGAAACTCAAAATTTAAAAAGAATGTTACAAAATAAATACTAAAGTAATAAAAATAATAATAAAGATTTCCATAGCAGTAGTATGGTGCTCAGTAGACTTTTGCTGTAAAGGACAGGTTGAGTGAGAAGTACTTTCTCCCAGCCCCTCCCTTCTAAGAGGTGGGTGGAATTGATTCTCCTTGACTCCACCTACCTCCCCTGAGTGCCAGCTCAGGGCTCTGGCTCTCCTCTTTCCCTGTATGGAGTGGAGAAAGCCCAAAGGCCCCCAGGTTCAAAGCAAGCGATTGGCTGGGAGGTAAAGATGAGCTCAGCCCAAGGCAAAGATCCAAGCTCCACATGGCTGCTCTTCTCTGCAATATTAGAAAGCTTCAAAACACAAATTATTAGTAAAAATCCATAAAGTGCTGTGCCCCCAGGCAATTCTTTTGAATACTAGGCCAAAAAGGAGAATTCCTAGCCAATTGAATATGAAATAATCAATTACTCCCAGTTTCTCTCTCTTCACCACCAAACTTTTCTTGCTCTCTATAGAAAAACACCAGTACAGGATGCAATTAAAATTCTTATCTTTATCTAGAAAGCCATCATTAAAAAATACAAATAACCAGCAAGCAAACTTAAAATACAAAAACAGCAAATGAACCATGTTACTCATTCCATGTGACAATAAAACAGAAAGCCAATAAGCAGAGAGTGGAGGAAATTCACCATTGTTCCAGCAGTTTCTGTAAGTAGGTATAATTTAGTCACTTCCTGCTAGGTTCTCTCTCAACTGAGTCGTGAACAAGAAAAAGAAAAAAAGGCTTTAAAGTTAGTCTCCTGGAAAGAATCATCCATCTGTTGCTGCTGGTGCCATTCTCTCCAGAGAAATTTTTAAATTGTCACTAGAGTGGAAAAGTCCACTCTCCAGTTCTGATCCCATGGCAACATTATGTCTTCCCAAGCATGGAAGAAATACAATTTTAAGGGTCTTTAGCAGTCAAGAAGCATTTATTAAATGCCTACTATGTGCCAGGCACTATGCTAAGCCATAGGGATATAAAAAAAAAGGGGAGTTCTTGTGAAGTTCATAAACAACTTGGCCTCCTCTCAAGGCAGCCAATTCAAGCCTTGCTTGACAATTATTTGAAATTGAAAAAACAAAAACAAAAATCCAGGACACAACCTAAATGCCAAACCATAAAGGGGAGATTAAATGAATGGTGGGACATTAATATAATAGAATATTCAAAATGTTCTATCAAAATGGACCTGTGGCTCCCTCACTTTGGGAGTTCCTCCAGCCGTGCAGATCATAGCCCACCCATGTCTCCCCATCTTGTGTGAGTTTTCCACAAGGGGTCTACCTAAGGTACTGCAAGCCTTCCTTGAATCTTCCTGACCTTTGTGAAGGTATGAGTGGAGCACTCTGGCTACCCATCTATCATTTCTCATTCTTGCCACATGTCTAACCCATCTTCTCTTCCTATCATATTATTCTTGAATGTAATTAAGATGGACAAGTATAAGGAATACAAAGAAATCTTTATGAAATAATATTCCCCCCCCCCAAAGAAAAGGAAAATCAGTCTAACAATGACCACCCTGGCCTCAATCCACCTGAAGGCCAGGTATGTTATGCTTTACTCTTCCCCCAGGATTCTCTGGTACCTTGAAGAGGACTGGGGGGTTTCTAGACTTTCTGCAAATTGCTCCAGCCCTCATCGATGGTGTTCCCCTAAGTATTGGGGGGGTAGCCCTCTGTACCCCAGTTCCATTTAGCCACTAACAGTCAAATCAGCTTTTATACAAAAATATTTACTTTAGAAAAGATCATCAAAAATATATAAACTTACACCCCCAATACATGGAAGGCATAATCTCCTTTCCTCCTCATACCATCTCAGTCTCTGGAAAAGAGAAAGTGATTAGGTTCATAGCTTAGCTCAGTTCCTATAGAGCAAAATCCCAGTTCCAAGCCCAGAACCTCCCTTGGACTCGAGTCCCAGGCACTCTGGCTTCTTAGGGCTTCCATTGATGGGCTGGCTGTCTACACCATCCCTCATGCGATCCTGGCTTCAGGATCAGTATGACTCAAGTTCCTGGGTCCCACAGGGTTCCCCTGAATCTGAGCACAAACAGCACTGAACAGAAACAAACACCCTCAGGCCCGTTTCTTGGAGCTGGGGTAAAGGAAGGAGAGCAGGAGAAGGAAGGCCTTTCCCTCTCGCAGGTTCAGTTCATGGTGCCAATGCCGTGAATCAACTGTGAGCTTTATCCTCTGGACACCACAAATAACAGTGTCAGAAAGAGAGTGACCAGCCCAGTATCTCTGGTTTTAAAGACACAAGCAGTCAGTCATCCCACGTGGTAGGGGATGCAGAAGCCTCCGTAGACATGCTCCAAAGACCCTCTCAAGTGTGCCTCCAGGGTGAATTTGGCATGCTGAGACAAGCCCGGGTTACATCAGAAGAATGGAATGCTCACTGTGAATAAAAGTGAGTAAGAATGTTAGGGACTTAAGGGGAGGGGATGAAATGTTATGATACTTTTTTGCCTTGACATAGGTGAATTTGAATGTAAGTACTTACTAAACAAATTTGATTGATTGTATCATTGATTGTATCAACGTTAGGCTTCTGTGCCCAAATCCTCAAATGATCAGTGTGAGGACTTTCTTTTCTGGACACAGATCACAGTCCTTCTCTTTCCTATGTCTACCTACCAGCTTGCCGCTTTGTTCTATCTTGATATTATGAGCATGTGAATGGAGCATATCCATTGGCTATCCCTTGAAGTCATTTACTCCACTTCTTTTTTTATAATTCCTTATTTGTAATAGATTAAATGAAGCCTACTCCCACCCATCATACCCCTTTCCATTGCCTTTTGGATAATATGCAACTTCAACTCTCTGGAGACTATCATGTTAATGTCAAACCTCACCTTTTAGAGGAGGCAGTAGTGTCTTCTCAGATTACTTTACTTCTATTCTTGATATATCTTGTATGTACTTAGTTATTTACACAATCTCTTCCATTAGAGTCTAAACTTCATTAAGGCAGGGACTGTTCTATGCCTAACTTTGTATCCCTAGCGCTTGAGGACAGCACTCACCACAATGCCTGCCATATAATAAACACTTAATAAATACTTGTTCACTGACTAATTGTTCCAAGTCTTGTAGCCATATAATACCACTAGAAAAATATTGGCTTAAAGAAAAAAGACTGGCCTTTGTTTCAGAAAGAAGTTTGAGGTCATTAAGAAAATTTTACAGTCTCCCAAAGGCAATACAGCTACCATCATATAACAGACAAAAAGATGGTAGAGAACGGCTCTGGGAGTAAGAGGGTTTGGGGATCCTAGCTCTATTCTAGGAAGGGTCATTATTTCTTATGAGGCTCCCAAAACTGTCACAGGCTTGATCCAAGGACACAGAGATGTAAAGAACAGAGAAAACCGTAGGTGTTTATAAGAAATAAGCTTAGATCAGTTGTATGAAGTCCTTAATAGAATAAAGGCATATACATAGACATGGGTTCCAGTCTTACCCAATTAAAGTAAGGCAGGGAAAGGAGATAAGGACCAGCAATTCTTCTGCAATCTCCTTCCTCTCCCCTCTTTCATGGACTCTCATTTTGATCCTATTCCAGTTTGAAACCATGTATTTCCTAGCCTCAGGAGACTAGCAAAAAATTCCCAAATCCCCAAAGACTCTGCAGGTACAGGCTATTCCTACCCCTTCTAAAAGAGGGGTAAATTTACTTGAATTTATATCCCCAGTGCTTAAGACATTTCTTGGCATCTAGTAAGAACTAGATACTTTTTAATTCATCAAGACTAACTTTTTTCTTTTTTTTAATTTTTTTTTTTTTGCTAGGCAATGGGGTTAAGTGACTTGCCCAGGATCACACAGCTAGTTAACGTTATGTGTCTGAGGCCACATTTGAACTCAGGTCCTCCTGACTCCAGGTCCAGTGCTCTACCCACTGCCACCTAACTGCCCCAAGACTAACTTTTTTTCAAGGAGCTTTCCTATCCCCCTTTTTGGAAAAGTTGACTTGACCTTGTACCACATTTATAGTAGGCAAACTGAAGTATGTAAGGTCTCCATTAGAAACCCCACATTTTACATTATTAGGTCCAGAGAAAAACTCAGAACCTGGAAGTCTTACTACAAAGTCCTCTGCCCTCAGGTAAGCTAAGAATAGCCCTCCCTGAAGGATAAAGGAATTTGTTCACTTCCTACTCTGGGCTAGCTAAAGTCATTTTTATCAAGGTCTATGTACCTGAAATTTACCCAAACTTCTGGGTTGCAGCCAGACTAAGTCTGGGTTAGATAGAATCAAAATGCTATTACCAAAACAAGCATGAGTTAATGAATTCAATGTTTCTCTGGCTCTGTCAAGCCATTCCTGAGATCCTGGAGTTTTCTATTCAAAGCTTTTCTTATAATCATGGAATGTTTGAGCTGGAACGACTGAGCTTAGAGATCACCTAGTTACCTCTCTCTTCCCCCACCCTTGTCTTTTTTTTTTTAACAGGAAAAAAAGTGATGCTCAGAAAGAAGTGACTTGAGGCAGCACAGTGTCTCAGTGGATAGAACTCTAGACCTGGAGTCAGGAAGTCCTGAGATCAAATCCAGCCTCAGATACTAACTGTATGACCCTGGGCAAATCACTTTAACTTCTGTGTGCCTCAGTTTCCTTATCTGTAAAGTGGGGATAATAAAATCTATTTCTCAGGGATATTGTGAAGATAAAATGATATTTATTAAGCACTTTGTAAACCTTAAAGTGATATATAAATGTTAGCTATTATTAGTATTTATAATAATAATAATAATAATACATTCCCATTATTCATTAATGAAAAGTTAGTTCTAGAACTCAAATTTCTTTACAAGAACCTTTTTCCATTAAAGGAAGGATTTTGCTCCTAACGGCTTGGGATTGAGAAAGAGTAAAGAACCAGCAAAGCAGTAAGAGGAGAGAGTAAATCTCATGTCAAGTCAATCAAAATCCATTTATTATATATTTGTCGATGTGCCAGGCATTGTGCTAAGCTCTGGGAATAAAGAGAATGATACAAAATAGTCCTTGACCTCAAGGAGTTTTCATTATAATGGAGGAGACAAATGTAAAGAACGTTGTTGTTGTTCAGTCATTCCGTTGAGACCCTTCGTGGATCATATCATGCCAATGGTATCTACAGTGTCTTGGCAAAGATACTGAAGTGGTTTGCCATTTCCTTCTCCCATGGAACATACAAAATGCATCCAGAGTAGAAGAAAGGTAACCTAAGAGAAAAACTAGCAGCTGGGAGGTAGCTGGAGTGCTGAGGTACTGAAGTCAGTAGAATTTGAGCCAAGTCATGAAGAAAGTCAAAGAAACTAAGGGATGAATATGAATGGGTAGATAGCCAGTGTACAAGCATAGAACCCAAAGGCAGAATATTGTGTGCAAGGAATATGAATAGACCAGTGTAAAGATGATTTAGTATGTGTAGAGGAGCAGAAAGTTTAAGAAGTCTGGAAAGGTAGGAAGGAGCCAGGTTCCAAAGAGCTCCAATGCCAAACCCAGGTTTATATTGAATCCCAGAGGTGATAAGGATCCCACTGGAGTTTCCTGAACAAAGGGTTTTCTGGGTCCTATGCTTTAGAAAAATTTCCTTGGCAGCTGAATGATGAAATGGAGTTGGAGAGAGAAGAGGCAGGGAACACAGGGGGAAGGCTTTTGCAATAGTCCAGGTGTGAGAGGTGATAAGGGCCTGAATTAAAGTTGCAGGCTATTGTGAGTGGAGAAAAGGAGCCATGATATAGTGATGATGTGTGATTCATGTGATGATGACTTAGTCTATGAATTATCCACAGCTGCAAGGCTCATCCCTGGCTGTTTTTTCCTATACAAACCAGCATATTTCTGGTCTGTGTCATTCTTCCTTCAGTTACTGTGTACTGAAGCATGTGCTTTTATTTTAATATCAGCCTAAACAAATCCTCATTGACTAATTTAGGGATTAGAGAGAAGGGTTCAATGCATTTCAAAGCAAAAAAAAAATGACTTGGAGATATTCCATTCTTTGGAATGGAATAGTGGCACTTCAAATTGGGGCAACAGCAATAGGGAATCAGGCCTGAAGAAGAGTGGAGGTGGGGCAGCTAGGTGGCGCGGTGAATAGAGCATCGGCCCTGAAGTCAGGAGGACCTGAGTTCAAATCTGGCCTCAGACACATAACACTCACTAGCTGCGTGACTCTGGGCAAGTCACTTAACCCCAATTGCCTCACCCAAAAAAAAAAAAAAGAGCAGAGGGAGCAACATGTGACTTCTCACATACCCTGGATGGGCCTTCTCCTAAAGGAATCAAGAGAAATTTCTTTACCAGGGAGAACTGATTAGAAAAATAAATATTTGTGTGTGTGTACTAGAGATCTGTGAAAGAACACAGTTAGTAGTCTAGCTTTTCTTAGAGGCATATGCTGGAGAAGAGACCCTAGATTTGGAATTCAGCATTGAAGTTAGCCTTGCAGGTGGCAGAAGAGAGGAGAAATGTATAATGGCAGAACTTCAATAATGGGGGTCTGAAACATGTGCAGACCCTATCAATTTTCTTGGCTGCTAGAACTACTCAATGGGGAGGATGCTAGGGTGATGGTGTCCCTAGATGCTATGTAAGGGAAGTGCTTTGGAGATAGACATATGGATTTGAGTGGACGTTTTGTTACTGGATCCAGTTGGCTAACTATGTGGTGATTGAAAGTAACCTTCTTTTGATTGGCTGCATAAAGGCCTGGCAGTTCCAGCGAAGGCCTCTTTGCTTCATTCACATCTGGGGGTTACTCAGTGACTCTTTTTCGTGTCAGTCTTGGTCAGGAGAATGAATCACAGGCATCTGGAAATTGGAATCCAAGCTGGGTCAATGAGAAAATTCAGGATTCCAACCCAGCGGAAGGATTCACATAATAGTCAGGCTGCATCAGGACGTGAACTTGGTGGGACTAACTCTATGTAGGACTTGAACTAAGTTTTGGGGTCTACTCCCCTTGAAACTGTGGGTGGCCAAGGGGAAAGTATGCCCCAGAGGTACTGGAAAAAATGCCTTACATTTGTTTTTGCTGTGCCTTTGAAGTAAATATTCTTTTGTAAAAGCCAATCAATGTTCAATAAAAATGGGGTGCTAGTCACTAGCCACTAATAAAGAAGAGGAGCACAGCCAGCAGAGGCTCAAGTCAAATTCGCTAGAGAAAAGACCCGCTCAACCCCATAGGGTACTCTCATCAAATCAACAAGCATGTAGGAAGTGATTATTATATACCAGACCCTTTGATAAACTCTGGGAACACAGCAAAAGGCAAAAACAGGCCCTGTCCTAAAGGAGCTCCCCATCTACTGGGGGACATGCCATGGAAATGATGATGTCCTAATAGGATACAGTCAATCCTTAACTTTTGCAGGGATAAAATTTCTAGAAAATAGCACTTAAAAGTAAAAAATGTGAATACTGACGCATTGAATCTGTGAGAAGTGGGGGGTTAGGTTCCTGTGACCACACACAAAAAAAACCTGTAATCTTTCACAAGAGATTGTTGAAAATTTACTTTTCTGCATACAATTTTTATAACAAAACATTAATTCTGTTAATATATGTTTTTCCTAACACAAAAATCATGAAATAATCTGTAAAATACAGGGTTGAAGAGAGGCAATGCAGGATGGGACTGGAAGGGGCAGGGACTGCCATGTCAGAAGAACCCTGAGGTTAGAAAGGGAAAAGGCCAATTTGCCATGTCTAATCTCCCTTTCAGTTCCATGATTGAACTGTTCCTCGATGAAAAGTACATGCCTAGGGTGAGTCCCTGGCCCCCTGTCTGAGCTCAGAACTCCTACCCACATAACAGTGGGAGGCAGGCAGTGCTGCTCAGCACCGTACCCACCAGGATCACCAGGCAAAGCTGTAGGACGTTGAATGCTTAAGCACTGGTGAGAAGGCAGAGGTAACCAGTGGAGAAACTTGGCTGTTTTTCCACTTTTTTTTCAATTCTCTCACCACACACTTTCTGGAACAGATTCACAAATACTTTTATGAATGCTTCCTCCTTTTTGCAGACATAAACTTGCCACATTGCACCTTTAATTTAATTTTTTTCCTATGGTACATAGCCATGAACACGTGTGGTTTACCAGTGAGAAAGTAAAAATGAGGTTACTAATAAAATCATGTGAATGCTTGAAGTCATGAAAAGCTTACACGTGAAGGCTGAGGATTGACTGTACAGTTATCCTTCCATATTGCAACTTTCCCCACTGGGGTTCCAATATATTGAGGGTCAGCACAAGAAATTAAATGGGAATTTTGGGGGAGTTCTGCAAAGGCCAGCAGATGACACAGAGTTTATGACCAAATACTCAACGCAAATTTTACAATAAGGTACTGTAAACACCCCATAAATGAAAAAGAAACAATTCAGACTTCTTCTTGGGTGTGAAGAGAGGGCCAAAACACTTTACTCCAATTTTCCAGATCATGGGGATGCCTCATCTCTAATCCCCATGATGTAGAAGGGATAACTGTATATACCGTATAAACTGGAAAGAATCTCAGATGCAACGCACAATCATTATAGGGAAACCAGGAAAAGGGTTTTACACAATTGTGATTTTTGCCAAGCCCTGAGGGAAGCTGGGGAAGCCAGGAGGTAGAAATGAGGAGGTATGGGGGAGAGCCAGTGAAAACAATGGCATGTCTTGTGCAAGGAACAAGGAGGCCAATGTTAATGGATCATGGAATATGTGGATGGGAGTAAAGTGTAAGAATGTTGGAAAGGTAGGAATGAGCCAGGAAGATAGGAAAGGTTTCACGTGAAAGGTGCTGGTTGTGCTCTGTTTTAAAGGAAACCAGCCATACCAAGAGGTGGAAGAGAGGAAGAAGGGCACTAAGCAAGACAAGTCTACTTTGCTTATGCAATATATGTTCTGTGTAATGATCTATGAGTTGAATCCTATCTTAAAACACCCAGGGAAACTAGCTATTTAAAGTTGTGTTGCATATTTTTCATAAAGTGAATCTTCCTGTAAAGGGGATGATTGACAAGCCCATCCCTCATTTTATCTGGTTTGTAAATGCGTATGTTGTATTTTCTCAATAATCGCTTAATATTTATTAAGCAACTACTCTATGAAAAGCATCCTGTTAGGCCCAAAGGCAGAGACTATCTTTGCATCTCAAGCACCTGGTACATAGTAAGAGCTCAGGAAATGCTTGTTGATCAATTGATTGTAGAAAAAATCTAGCACTCTGCTAGAAGCCTTGGGGAAAAAAAAACCTATCTGGCAAGCACTCTAAATTCCAGAGGATAAGGATGGAAGACAACACATGAAAATTTATTAAAATATGAGAGATTACTTCCTGCAGAGGGAAGAAGGTATTTTCCCCCTTCCTTTGAAAAATGTTACAAGTCCTCTGAAATACCTGTGCTGCCCAATCTTACCTAAGAATTAAAACATTTTTTAAAAATCCTGGCACTATATATCTTCATCTCTAATCTAGAAAGGTATTTTCCCCCCAAAGGACAGTTTTAACTAATTAATTAGATTTTTGCCTTTCAGGGTTTTATAAAACACTTCGCATTTTTGCCAGTATTGTCATAGCTGTATTATGTTGTCACTCCATCATGCAGAAATATTAATGGAAATGTTAGGATTTTTTTTTTGTTATTTTTTTTCCTTTTTGTAGTCCTTGAAAAAATTGCCACAAGTCTTTGGAAGCCTTACTTCAATCTGTATTGTTATTGTTTTTCTGAGAAAATAATTTTTATCAATTGGACACAGGATTGTGTGAAAATCAAAGTAAGTAGCTATCCATAGTTGTAGCTAGCATTTCAAAAAGGTGTCAAGATGGCTGTGTTCTGTCTGGACATTAAGTGTGGAGTTTGGCATATATCCTAAGGGAAATTGTTTCCTAATGTAATATAGACTACCCTGGGTCCCATTGCTTCAAGGACAGGTAACCTCCTCCCCAGGGTTCTTGGGTACCCTCCTGGGTATTAGGATGTGTCTAGGTTCTCTGCCAGTGGTTCTAGCACCCACTGATGGTGTTCCCTCAAGTGTGTGTGTGTGTGTAGGGGGGGTGATCCCCTGCACCCCACTTCCATCTAGTCACCTAACAAATTAGCTTTTACATTCAAAAAGTATGATCAGAAATATCCAAATATTCTACAGCCTGGGTTTTAATTCTCTCCCCTCCCCTCCCAATATCACTTTAATCTCTGGGGAGGTGAACGGGATTAAATTCCTGGTTAGCTCGGTTCCAGTTCCAAGCCCAAAGTCCTGCTTAGGCCCAGGCATTGGGTACCCTGGCCCCTCTGGGCTTCCCTAACAGGCTGGTCATCTGCACCATCTCTTCTGGAGTCATGGCTCCAAGGTCACCGTGCTTGAACTCCATGTCTGGCTAGAGAGTATCACCACTAGCAGCTAAAACTGAGAGGGACAGTATAACAGAAACAAACACCCCTAGCTCATTTCAGGGGTCAGGGAGGTGGGGAACAAGTAAGGAAGTCAGGGGCAGCTAGGTGGGGCAGTGGATACAGCACTGGCCCTGGAGTAGGGAGGACCTGAGTTCAAATCCAGCCTCAGACCAAACATTTGACACTTACTAGCTGTGTGACCCTGGGCAAGTCACTTAACCCCAATTGTCTAAAAAATTAAAAATTTTTTTTAAAAGTAAGGAGGTCCTTCTCCTCTTACTGGTTCAGTTCATAGCACACAAGCTATGGGTGAACTTTCATCTTCACTCTTTAGACACAGCAAATGAGAATGGCAGAAAAGAGAGGGACCAATTTTAAAGACATAGGACACCAATCAAAGGAGGCTACCCCTACTCATGTGATAGAGGAGGCAGAGGCCTCCGTGCTGGACAATCTGGGAATGCCCAGGACCAAGGAATATTTCAGAAAGCTGTTAAATCATTGCCTATGTGGTTATATATGTTTCCATCCAACAGAGGGTGCAAAAAAAAAATGTAACTGTAAATGTTGATAGAACATTTATTAAATGTTTACTATGTGCTGTGAGGGATTTCTCAGTCTGGAGAGAATTGGCCTTCTGCAGCAGGTACACAAAATTGGAGGTCAAACAGTCAGTAGCCAAACTGAAAAGAAAATAAATTTATTTGTGTACTTGCTAGCTCCTAGCTGCTTTGGGGCATAGATCTTAGCTTATATTGAATTCCTGGGGCATAGCTCTTAGCTTATGTAGCTTTTATCAGACCCAACAATTAACCAGCAGCATTCAGTAGCATTTGAATGAGCCATTGGAATCCAGTCTGTCCCTATAAGGGAGGTGGTCTGGAAAGCGCCCAATTATGTGTTGGGTGCATTTGCGGGGTCCAATGCTGCTAGGCAGGGCCTCGTGGTTTTTAGCCTAAGAAGGCTGGAGGTACTTAGGTTTTATGTAGTCAGTCTACAGCATGATTCCATTAAACCACACAGTCCCTTAACAAAGATGTTTTTCCTCCACAATGTCAGCACTGTGCCAAACTGTGGGAGACAAATAAACACTTCACGACCTCAAGGAGCTTACATTCTAATGGGGAAGACAATACCTATAGGATCTGGAAGATACTTGCACAGAGGCAGAGTGGCTAATGAAGATGAGGAAGAAGGCAGCCCGAGTGAAGCAAATGACCTAAGCATTTATTCATTAGTTAACTATTTTGGTGTTTACTTCTTTGCAAGACATTGTGTTAAGTGCTTTAGAAAATATAGGGGGCATTGAGGTGGCACAGTGGATACAGCACTGGCCCTGGAGTTCAAATCTGGCCTCAGACACATAACACTTACTAGCTGTGTGACCTGGGCAAGTCACTTAACCCCATTGCCTAGCCAAAAAAAAAGAAAATATAAAGAAGGATGACATATGATCCCTGCCCTCATGGAACTTATTTCAACTTAGAGGATGGGATATATAAGTATATGTATAACTAGAGCACAAAAATAACAGATTAGGAGTAAACAAAAGCTGTGTGAAGATTAGGAGGAGAAAAGGCAATATTATGTTGGTGAAGTAAGGGATCCAGGCAGACTTTCTATAGTGATATTTGTTGTTGTTTTTTGAGTTGGTCTTTCAAAGGTGTGGGATCTAACAGGTTAAGTAGAGGAAGGAAGGCATTCTTAACACAAAGGAATACATAAGCAAAACCACAGAGGTGGGGAAATGTGGGGTAAATACTGGAGACAGTAAGCAGTCCGGTTTATCTGGAGCATAAGTTACATAGAGAAGAGCAGCAGTATGAAATAGGGCTGGAAAAGTAGGGTGGTGTCACCCTACCCAGTATTGTGGATGGTTGTTAAAGCCAAGCAGAGCACTTCAAATTTTATTCAATAGGCATTCGGGATCCATTGAAGTCTTTGGAGAATAGTTATATGACCATATTTATGCATAAAGATCAGTTTGGCAGTGGCATGAAAGGTGACTTGGAGGGAGGTAAGAAAGTACAATTGAGAAGACATATTAAGAAGCTATTGGAATAATCCATTAGGGAGGTAATGTCATCCTTCATTAATAATTGACATTTATATACCCACCTTAAGGTTTGCAAAATGCTTTACATAATATTATCTCATCTGAACCTCACAACAAGCCTGTGAGGTAGGGAAGTACTACAGATATTATCTCCACTTTGCAGATGAGGAAAAGGAATTTTTAAGATGTTATGAGATTGTCCAGGGTCACAGAGATAGTGTCAGAGGTGGGATCAGGAGATTCAGATCTTCAAGTACCTGTAGCCAAGTCTTCCTGACTACAAGATCAGCATTCTGTCTATTGGTTTAGGCTGTCTCTCTATGTGCTCTTTCATTGGAGTAGCTGTGTTCCCTCTTGAAAATTCAGGATTTGCATTCTTTCCCAAGGTTCTAGATTATAGAAGCAGGATAGCAGAGTGTCATGGAAGCCAGTGTAGGACAGTGCTTCATGAAGGCAGAAATACTTAATGCTGTGAGATGGCAGGTTTATGTAAACTGACAAATGGTTATGGAATTTCAAGATGAATGTCATTAGTGACTTTTGAGAAGGTGTTTGCACTATCATGATTGGGGCAGAAGCTCTATCACAAGGAGTTCAGGAGTAAATGGATTATGAAGAAGTAAAGTCAGTGAATATAGCTGTTCTTACCAGAAATGTGGTGACCTCTGGAAAGAGGACTAATAGACTCAGGGTGCAGATTAAAGTGTATTTTTGTCTTAAAAAAAAAGAAAGAAAGAAAAAGAAGTTGAGAGGACTTTGGAAATGGACTTTGAAAAAGATGGGTTCAACAGTGGATAAAAGAAGCTATAAGCACATTAAGATGTTAAGATTGTAAGAAATTCCAGAATCCAGCTGCATTCCAGCCTGAAAGATTATTAAAAGGAATTGGAGATTAATGGAAGTAAAACTCATGAAAGCTGAGCCAGGACTATCTGCTGTCAATGGCACTTGTTTTAGTAATGAATCATGATGGCTTTATCACATAATATAGATAAAGAGTTGCACATAAGTCTTTAAAAAGGTACAATCAAGTTATTTAACCCTAAATGATGGCATTCCTTAAAAAAAAAAACTATCCATATTTAAGACCCAAGAAAAACATGCATTACTGGACATGTTTATAGTAGATTTTTTTTCCAAACCAATAACCAAGAGAAAGATCGTAAAAGTAAAATATGTCAACTATCAACTTTTTTTTCAAACCAATAACCAGGAGAAAGATTGTAAAAGTAAAATATGTCAACTATCAAGAAATATGGTAGTGAAGAGAGAGAGGATGATAACTTGAGTGGGGAGGAGGGTTCAGGGAAAGTATGTTTCTTTTTCCTTCCACTTTTTTTTTAATTCATTTTGAATTATCAACAATCACTTCCCTAAGCTTTTGAGTTTTAAATTTTTCTCCCCCTCCCTCTCCACCTCCCTCTCCTAGATGGCATGCAATCTGATATAGGCTATACATGTACATTCTTATTAAACATATTTTCACATTAGTGATGTTGTAAGTAAGAACTAGAACCAATAGGAGGAACCACCAGAAAGAGGAAACAAACCACAACTGAAGAAAAAAAAAAGTAAATAGTATGCTTTGATCTGCATTCAAACTCCATAGTTCTTTCTTCCTTGGGGATAGCATTTTCCAGCACGAGGCCTTTGGAGATGTCTTAGATCCTTGTATTGCTGAGAAGGGTTACGTTTTGCAATATTAGTCATCGCACAAGGTGACTGTTATGGTATACCATGTTCTCCTGGTTCTGCTCACTTCACTCAGCATCAGACCATACAAGTCGGAAAGTATGTTATTAGATAGAAGAGACCCAAGTACATTTGTAGGCAGAAAGGACAGCAAACAGAGGGAAACACTAGATGCAAGACAGAATTTACACTCAAGTGAAAGAATTTTTATTTTAAGAGAGAAGATCTACTACCTCTGTGACAGAAAAGGAGGAAAGGCGAGTTAAAGATGCAGTAATACCATGAGGTAGAGAAGAAGGAAGTTGAGAGGGTGAGGGAACTCCATGACATGGTCTTGCTCTTCTAAACGAAGCAGGAGGTAATGTTGTTTGCACTAAGGAGAGAAGGAAAAGGTCAGAACACCTATTGAAGGGTGAGTCGCATCTAACCTAGTCAAACATATGTAACAGAGACAGGTACACTGACCAGAAAGGGAAAAAACAATGAAAGACTTTCCATCCTTCACTTAATTTTGTTCTTACTTACAGTCATTTGTATGCCAATCCAGAGAGAAGTTTTGCATTGAAGAATAATAACTAGCATTTATGTAGCACTTTAAGCTTTGCAAAAATGCTTTGACTATGTTATCTCATTTGATCTTCCAAACAATCCTATGTTATAAGTGCTATTATTAGCCTCATTTTACAGATGAGGAAATTATCATCATTTACAGAGGTGAGAGGTTCACACATCTAGTTAAGTGTCTAGGCTGGATTTGAACTCAGGTTTTCCTGACTCTAGGTCTAATATTCTATCCACCATCCCACATGGCTGCCTGCTAAGAAAACTTCAAAGCTGATTTCTACATAGCTTTTGTGGTGCTCTTTATAGCCTTTTATTTACTCCTAATTTGTTATTTTTGTGCTATAGTTCTATGTATCCTATATATCCTATCCTCCAAATTGACTATAAGTTCCATGAGGGCAGGGATCATATCTAATCCTTTTTTGTATTTTCTAAAGTACTTAACACAATGTCTTGCAAACAAACAAGCACAAAAATATTTAACTAATGAATAAATGCCCAAACCCCCTGAAACAGGTTTGGGGACAGAGGTTCCCTATAAGGGGTTAATCGGGAATTACAAGGAATATCTAACCTTATATCAGATAGTTGTCTGGAATAGTGGACTGACATTCAACTCCAGGTAAAGGCATTTAAAAGAAAAGACATAATCACTGCCTTGATTTTGTTTCTTTGTCAAAGTGGGTATGATGGCTCATAGCCTTATCATTGATTGATTGAAGTCCAGCCTTATTACATAGGATCTTTCTAGTCACTGTACTTGAGCAATCTGGAGCCAACATGGTCAGCAAGTGACCCTGAGGAAATTAAATCAGAGAGGCAGCAAAGATAGAGACTACATGCTTAATTGGAAACAGTTGAGATGTGATTTTCAAGAGGCAGCAGCTGACACAGGATTCTCAGTAGAGAGCAGTCTCTAGCAGGGAACAGGCCTAGCAGAGCTCATTCTCCTGTGGGGAACAGGCTTAACAAAGACAGTGTAATTAAATCACCAGAAGAAATCAACAGCCCCAACCATGAGAAGCATGAGCTGTCTGTCTGTAAGTTCACTGTCAACACATGTCCTGTCCGTTCTTCCCACAAGTGAAGTGTGTATTGGAGAGAAAGGTTACTCCAGAGTTAATGATCGGTTGCTTTCTTCTATTTCATTAATTACTTTTGCTTTGAGCTAATTGCATCTTTCCACTTCCTAGTAAATATAAATACTTCCATGGGGACTCATAAAGTATTTTTTTAGTGGACACAGACCCACAGAGTACCTAAATCTGGAGCTGCTTTTCTGGGGAACTCACATATTTGACAAGGAGTTAATCGAAGATGAATAAAAAGATTCCCAAGCATCGCTGAGGGCTCTGCTGAGATTAAATAGCATGCATTTGTAATAAATCCAAGTGACATGTTTTTGATCCCATTTTACAAAGGGGTTTACCTCCCCATCCCTAGGGCTGAGACTTAGTAAGATAGAAAGACAAGACGGCAAAGGATTTCAGAATATAAAGCAAAAGCTTAGTTGAAAGGGCAGTATGGAGCAAAACTTTCTGCCAAATAAAGAAGGCAGGAGAGAAGCAGAGGAAATTTATCACTTCCCCATCTCAGGTATCAACAAGGACCTGAGACTATCAACTATTCCCTCCTATTCCTATGTCCTTCACTCCACCTCAGAATTGAATCTCCTGAATACAGTTACAGTTGTTAGCTACTTTGTCTGCCTCTCTGTGACTCTCTCTTTGTCTGTCTGTCTGTCCCTCTGCTTTTGCAAACTATATTCTTATATTGAAACAGCATACACTGACCACATGCCCTCTGTGCTGAGAGATCTGAGCACTCCTGTCTGTCTTGTCTCAGCTTTCTCAAGATGAACATGGTGATTCAACCCTTCTCTGAGGAGGGTAAAAGGAAACCTCTTCACATCAGCCTCTTGGGCCAATCCTTACATTTTAGCAATAATGAGGAACATGGATCCTTCTCCTCTCTGATTGACTTTGTTTGATAACACAGGGGGCTCAGGGGGCCCTCACCAGCATCAGCCTCCCATTCAAAGGAGAAATGGGTGGATGGTGAGTGAAAGAAATATTCCAAGCAGAAGGAACATGAGGGATGAGGGGTGGGAAAGTACCAGGCATGTTAGGAATATGACAAGTGTCCAGTTTGGTTAAAGTAGCTGGTGAGAAGATTGGCCCAGAGGGGTTTTGATTTGCCTGTGGTCACATGGGCTTGATCCCACCTATCCTGGTTCCAGTGCCCATTTCTCTAAGCTCAAGATCCCTTTCTTTATCTGAGAAATAAAGGAGAGACGAAGAAGCTTAATTTCATATACAAGGAAATAGAGTCACAGACAACAAATTCCCTTGGCCTGTGGTAGGGTGGTGCCTCTCTTTGACCAGACAAGCGGAGAAGGTAGAAGAGAAGAGGGCACTAAAACCAGTTATTTTCCAAAAATGTGCTTTCCTCCCAAGAAGAAGGAAAAAAAGAAAGAAAATGGGAGTAAGGACATCAGGGGAAATGGTATTCTAAAATGACAGCTGGATCAAATATTTATTTCACTGTTTCTTTTTCCTACCAATCTTCTTGGTCTGCTGTTTGCTGAAAATATACCATATCAGTCCATTTACTTTCCTAATGATTGCAACTCAGAGTCTTTCACACATAATATATCACACAAGGGAAGTGACTTCTTGGAAATTATTGATTCTCATTGTCCACTTAGGTTCTAGCAATCAATTAGCTGCTTTTATTTGCTGGATCCTCAAATATTTATTGAGCACCTACTATTCAACAATTATGCTCTTTGTTAAGTGCCCATTGGTGCAAAGTACTATCAGTCATGGGAAAGATATAAGGATAAATTACAGGATCCCTTCCCACATAGAGTTTGTGGTCCTTCACTCTGTTCCTGCCCCTCTCTGTGCTAGGTAGAGGAGCTTTGGGACCAGGGAGTGAAGGAGGTGATATGATAGGAAATAACTTAACAAAGCTATGACCAAGGAGTACCACAAGTAACGGTGGAGAAAGGGACAGTTGGACATAAAATGGTGGCCTTGCTCCTTCCCAAGGCTCTATTGAGTTTACTTAACCTGTTCTGTGAGGGGCTAGCCAAGACCAGAAGTGGTCTGAAAAACAAACAATTGACACTGGGAGAAGCACCATCCCTCCTGAGTTCAATTCTTACCAGATTCACATCCCACGAATTCCCATGCTCTTCGGCATGAATTCTAAGTCCAGAATTTCTCTAATTTCTGCATCAGCACCTAAAGACAAGTCCCACTAGAAGCATCAGCCGAGGTCAAGTGGACACTCATTCGCCTGTTCATAAAGCTAACTAGATTTAAGCTGTGCATTTCTTAAAACTCCTAGATCTAGGTAATTCTGTATCTGGAGGGTCTAGGAGAAGATTTCAGTCATTTTTCAATAGTGTCTAACTCTTCCTTATCCTATGCCTAAGGGGAACTTCTTGAGCACTCCACTAATGGGAAAAAGACTTCTAGTAACAAGGAATTATAAGCTACCACTTTGCCACATTACACTGGAAGCTCAAGCCCTCTTTCCTTTGGGCTCTATATGTACTTGTGGAAAAATGAGTCACTGACTTTGGGGGGGGCGGCAGGAGATGTTTTGTACCAACTGTTTTGATTGTATCACCTTAGCAAATAGCACTTGCTAAAAGCTTTTTAAGGATGGCTGACTAAATGGAATCTCACCTGATAATCTTAAGTGGAGCATGCCAGTGGGGGCTCACATCAGTGACACTGAAAATTGCCAACAGTACATCAATAATACCCCCTAGGATCCTAAGGAAGAAATGCAGCCAAGTTCTGGGCACCCCAGTTGTCAGTGGGAGTGGGAATTGGGATAAGAATCCTCAGAGCTTATATGAGGTACATATATAACATAAATGCAAGATGTTTTTGGTACAGAGACTTACTGGTAGCTGGAGGGTTTAGAAAAGGCCTCATGCAGAAAGCTATGTCTAAGCTTAGCTTTAACAGAAACCAAGGACTCAAAGAGATGGAAGTGAGGAGAATGTCCATTCCAGGCATGGGTGACAGCCAATGCGAAGACACAGAGATGGGAGATAGAGCATTGAGTATGAGGAACAGCACATCGGCACCTTTCACTGGACCGTGGAGTGCATCAAGTGGGATAATACATAAGAAGACTGGAAAGGTAGGTTGGAACCAAGTTGTAAAGGGCTTTAAATGTCCGACAGAGGAGTCCGTATTTGTTATTAAATGTAATAAAGAACTTCTGAAGTTTACTGAGTGGGGAAGTGACCCAGTCAGACCTGTGCTTTAGGACAATGACTGGGGCAGCTACAGCAAGGATGTATTCATGAGGGGGGAGATGGAGGCAAAGAGATTAAGCCAGGACCTTTTGAAAGGTGCCAGAGAGCTTGCTGGGACAATGGCATCCCTGGCTCGAGGACAGGATTTCACCCCTCAAATCTGCATAAACCAGGTGATTCTATTCCCATGGGGAAGGCCTGGTTTCTGTGCTTCTGAGGGGCATCTTTCAGGAGGGCAATTGGGACAATGTCTATAATGCACTAGGTTCTGCCCTAAGTCTAGAATTAACATTGGCTCCCCGTCTGGGGACAGGAAGAACTTACAAACAGGCCAAAGACTCAAAAAAGCAGAGTTGGGAAAATTGCAGCTCTTTCTGGTGGCCTTCTGAGGTTTTTCATTTATTCATTAAATAAATATGTGTTTAGCACATACTATATGTACAGCTCACTGTTGGGAAGGGCAGAGGGCCACAAAGCTGTGTGAGGCATGATCCTCCCTCTCAAGTACTAGTAGAGAATTATAAGTTAGAAACTGCTCCTCAGAGCTTCCTAGCTCTCCAGGCTTATTGTATATTATTCTCCTTTATGCATACCATGTTCTACCCAAATTGTACTGCTTGCCATTCAAAATATATGACATTCCATCTCAGAGGCCAGTCTTCATGTTTGCAATGCACTCCTCCCCTCACCTTTGCCTTGAGGAATCCTTGGCTTCCTTCAAGGCTCAGGTCACGTGTCATTTGGCCATCTCCTGTAGTCCTGACCTGTATCTTGCCACTGGACCCAGATGGCTCCCGAGGAGAAAGCGGGGCTGGTGACTTTGCACAGCCCTCCCTCACTTAAATCAAATTCACTTACAAGTCATGGCATCATCTCCCTGATGCCATGGTTCTCTTCAAGAATAAAGGGGAAACAACCCAACAATAACAACATGTGTCATTTCCTACAGGAAACCTTTCCTGATGTCCCCCCCACAAATTACTTTATGTGTGTTTTGTGTTTAATTTTCTATGTACGTCATTCCCCCCTAAACACACACATACACAAAATGGGCAACTCAAGGACAAGGACTATCTTACTGGTTGTTGTGTCTTCAGCACCTTGCGTAGCACCTGGCACATAATGGGCACTTAATGTGTAGTCCCACACCCAGGCAGGCATGAACTAATGAATGAATGAATTTCCTGGATAGACTTCAGGAAGATTCTTCACAGAGCAACTATGCTCATAGGTGATTTGATGTTTAAAATTGAAGGCCTTCCAAATGATAGTCAAGATCTCCCTGTTTTATTCTGTAAATCCATGACACGTAGTGATAATCTTGGAGAAAGGCCATAACCTAAGAATCAGGAGACCAGGATTCTCATTTCAACTCTGCTAATCTTCAGTTTCTTCAACTGACAAAAGAAGATTGTAATAGTGTCCCTCTTAGAGAACAGCTTAGAAGCCCCTGGTGACATAGTGGATAGTGTGCTAGGCCTGGAGTCAGGAAGACCTGAGTTCAAATTTGACCTTAGATACTTACTAGCTATGGGTCCCTGGGCAAGTCACTTTACTTCTATCTGCCTCAGTTTTCTCAACTATAAAATGGGGATAATAGCACCTACTTCATAGGGTTATTATGAGGATCAAATGAGATGTTTGTAAAAAGTGCTTAGCACAGTTCCTGGCATATAGTAGGTGCTATATAAATGCTTATTCCCTTTGTTTCCCCCTTCCTTAGCTTAGGATTGTTGTGAGGTGCAGATGAGAATAATGGCCTCAGAAGTATTAGTAGCACTATGCCCGTGTAAGATGCTAATATTTTATTCTTTGTTACATAGGATGGCTCTCTGGGGAGGGATATATCTGGAAATGAAGATAATGTAAAACCAAAATATATAAATAATTCTTTTCCAAAACTATTAGAATTGGTCAAGCACAGGGGTGGGGAACCTGTAGCCTTGAGTCCACATGCTGTCTTCTAGGTCATTGGGTGCAGACTTTTGACTAAGTCCAAGTTTTATAGAACAAATCCTTTTACTATTTACCTACAAAGGTAGGTACCTTTGGTAAGGCCCCCAAAGCAAAATCTCCTGGTGGCTTATCAGCCCTAAAACTAGAAATTTGGGGAGAAGGCTCTATTTGCATTTGCCATGATATCCCTCAAGTTCAGAGAAAATGGCCCTGTCTATTCAGGGATACTGTAAATATAATTAGAGGAAATATCCCTGGCAGGATCTTCATTCCTAGGACCACCACTATAAAAATGTAAACTCATTGGAGATTTCTGCTCTGTAGTAACAAAGACTAGATCTCCACTCACAAAGGAAGTTGCTCTTACCTTTGCTGGACTTTCTCAAACCATGGGAAAACTGGTTCAAGCCTTAGGAAAACTTAGGACCTTACTGATGATCAAGTAATGGTGATGAGAGGTCCCAATAAACATCCCAAAATGAAAATAAATTCTTGCTTACTCCCCAGCAAAAGATGTCAGCCTAGACAATCTGGGTCCTTTTCCCAGAACCATGTTAGGTGATTTCTTTCCAATGCTTGGAGGCTGGGAGTATCTTTGTAAATCCACAGAAACCAAGAGTTTTACATCAGAGCAACATTCCAGAGCTACTGCTGGACTGACTTCAGCAGGCTTTGTTTCTACTCTCCCAGATGCCAATTTATTTCAAAAGAGCAGAAACCTAATTTTATTCAACTGGGGGCGGGTCATAGATTTGTTGTAGTTGTCCAGTCATTTCAGTGGTGTCCTACTCTTCATGGCCCCATTCAGGGTTTTCTTGGTAAAGATACTGGAGTGGTTTGCCATTTCCTTCTCCAACTCATTTTATAGATGAGGAAACTGAGGCACACAAGGTGAAATGACTTGCCTAGGGTCACACAGCTAGTAAGTGTCTGAGGCTAGATTTGAACTCAGGAAGATGAATGTTCCTGACTCCAGGACCAGCATTCTATCCACTACTCCACCTAGCTTTCCTGGGGTAGAGATAAAGGGGGGGGAAATGTGATGAGCATACCCTGGAGCTTTCCTCCCATTCCCCTTCATCTTCATCTTCCCAATCACCTCTTTTACTTCCCTACTTTTGGATGGACTGAAGTTCTTGATTCTATAGTCAATCATTTCCAGACACTATCCTTTAGCTCTCCTCCTTTTTCCCATTTCTTGGAGATCCAAGACATAAAATGGCAAGGATGGATACACTAGAGGAAACAATGACATCAGTACTTGGGAGTAAGAAATGGGAGAGATTGGGTAGAGTCAGCACTTCAGATGAATAATTTGCTTCCTTCTCAACACCTGTACTCAGAGATGCTAATTCAGTCCTCAAGGAATCTGTTGACCCAGCTACAGGACATGCTCACCAATCCTATGCTTCAATTGACTGTATAATTCACTTCTGTTTTATTATTATTTCACAAAAATTGTTCATGTAGCAGTCATTTCCAAAAACGTCCATTGTTTGTAAATGGTAAGATAAGGGGAGACCCATCTAGTCCCAGAGGTAATCTAATCCAACTCCTTGATTTTACATATGAGGAAACTGAGGGCCAAGGAGATTAAATGATTTGTCCAAGGTCACATAGACAGTAAGCATCAAAAGAGAAAGTTTGAACCTCAATGCCCTAATTCCAGAGCCAGTGAAATAAGATCTATCTTTGCCTCTGTAGCTTTTGCAAATGCTTCAAGTAGTATTTTGACTATTCACATTTATCACAGGCAGTCATGTGTAGATCAACTTGATGAGCTATAGGGTAGCAACCCTTTATTTCAGACTTTAAATTTAATCTTTAGTGAATGTGAGCATGTCTCTTAATACCTTCTAAAGGATAGCTTTCACTGATGGAGGCTTTCCACAAGAAGAACTGATTGGCTTACACTGTAGTGGAGTGGATTGTTGTGGGAGGAGCCATCCTCTTTGCTATAAACTATAAAAAGAAACCTAAAGACATTTTTGTCCCTTTCTCCCCTTTTTCCTCTCATCTGGAGAAATATCGAAAAGGCAACATGCTAAAAGTGGAGCTTGGTCTGGTGGGGGAGGTGTATTTTGAGGCAAAAACACATGAGAGAGGGATGGTACTACGAGTGATCCCTATGTAGCCCAAGAAAAGTATTCTTGGTCTATATCAATCAACAACATTTATTAAGCACCTACTATGCATCAGGCACTGTGTTAAGCACTGGATTCTTTCAAATTCTCTCAGAATATCAAATTCCTGGCTTTAGCCTTTGGAGAATCAATGTCACAATGACTTAACCACTGGCAACTGTGGAAAGGGGAACTGTGCTGGAAAAAAATGCTGAGAGGTTCTGAGTTGGCCAACATATTGTCAAAAGAAGAAACATTTCTGAGCATTGTGATCCTGGCTGAAACCTAGCCTTCTATCAAGAGAAGAAAAATTCCCTGAGTAGTACCAACCTCAGGGTGTTCGTCATAGTTAACCCCTAGTTCAAACATAGGATAATGGTACCAATGTGTTTTTCTCCCCTCTAGCCACTGGGCAGGCCTGGGAGACCTAGATCATTCATGTCCTATAGAGAATTGCATCTTTATTCACAAGTGAAGAGGAAAGCTAAGTAGAGGGTCAGTGACATTAGGAGACCTTATGAATAATTAATGCTTTGTCCTATTTGTAGCAGGGGAGGAAGAGGTCTGAGCCTAAGATCCAGTGTTCTTGTAGCTCCTAGGTTTGAGATATGCCTGTAGACTGCATTTGGGCTACCTAGGAATTAGAAGACCCAAGGACCCCCCATTTAAATAGCAATAGTATTAGCATATTTTACTTTAGTCTTTTTGTTTCCATGGGTCTGAGTGAAAAACCATAACTGTATGTGGTTTTTAATTTTTAAAATATTTATTTATTTATTTTTAGTTTTCAACATTCTCTTCCACAAGATTTTGTGTTCCAAACTTTGTCCCCATCTCTCCCCTCCTCCCACTCCAAGATGGCATGCATTCTGAACACCCCTTTCCCTGCTCTGCCCTTCCTTCTATCATCCCCTCCTCCCTTCTCTTATCCCTTTCCCCTTCTATTTTCCTGTTGGGCAGGAATATCTGCCTGTATAGCTTATTTCCCAGTTGCATGTAAAAACAATTTCTAACACTTGTTTTTAAAACTTTGAGTTCCAAATTCTCTCCCTTCTTCCCTCCCCACCTACCCTCATTGAGAAGGCAAGCAATTCAATGCACATGACTACATGTGTAGTCATGCAAAACACTTCCATGATAGCCATGTTGTGAAAAACTAACTATATTTCCCTTTATCCTATCCCACCTCCCCCATTTATTCTATTCTCTCTTTTGACTCTGTCCCTCCTCAAAAGTGTTTGCTTCTGATTACCCCCTCCCCCAATCTGCCCTCCCTTCTATCAACCCTTCTTCTCTTATCCCCTTCCCCCCCCTATTTTCCTGCAGGGTAAGATAGATTTCCATACCCAATTGAGTGTCTAACTGTATATGGTTAAGCCATATTTATGTAGTCACCTCTGTTATGTCATGTTCACCTCACTAGGGTCACAGAATCATCTGTTTAGACTAATGTTATGACTTGGATAGATTTAATTAACTAAATTATCTAAGTCTGTGTAGATCATACCATGAGATAACAAGGTGAGTATTGCCACCTACCAAAGGGCCAGATCTAAGGACCAGAAGCAGCCAGCTCCCTGGGAATCACAGAGAATTTGAATGCTCCATTAAGCACTCTCCAGTCGAGTCAAATCAATATGCATTTATGTGGCTAAAATATCCTTAGGTACTGTACTAAGCACCAGGCATACAAAGAGAGGTAAAAACAATCCATGCTTTCACAGAGTTCACAGTTTAATGGGGGAAAAAACATGGAACCAACTATGTATGAACAAGATGTATGCAGGTTAAATTGGGGGTAATCTCAGAGAAGATGCTGACATTAAGCAGGATGTGGAAAGGCTTTCTGCAGAAGGTGGGACTTTAGCTGAGACTTGAATGAGGAGGGGTGGGGGACAGCCAGTGAAACTGTGTGGACTCAGGAGTTGGAGTGTTGTATGTGAGGATAAACAGGGAGGCAAGTGTAGCTGGATCTTGGAGTATGTGGAAGTAAGTTATAGGAAGATGGGAAGGGATACAGGCTGGGACTCAGCTGAACTCTCCCAATACTCCCCTCCAAACAACTTTAAAATAACACCTCAAATAAAATTTTGGAGCAGCAGAACCAACAAAAGGTCAGAAGATGACTTTTTTTTATCATTGTTATTAATATTTTTTTAAATTAATTTATTTTGATTTATCAATAATCACTTCCATAAGCTTTTGAGTTTTAAATTTTTCTCCCCCTCCCTCCTTACTTCCCTCCCCAAGGCAACACACAATCTGATATAGGCTATACATATACATCCCTTTTTTTTTTTTAAAGGCAATTGGGATTAAGTGACTTGCCCGGGGTCACACAGCTAGTAAGTGTCAAGTGTTTGGTCTGAAGCCGGATTTGAACTCAGGTCCTCCTGACTTCAGGGCCGGAGCTCTATCTGCTGTGCCCCTATACATTCCTATTAAACATATTTTCACATTAGTGATGTTGTAAGTAAGAATTAGAACCAATAGGAGGAACCACCAGAAAGAGGAAACAAAACACAACAGAAGAAAAAAAATAGCAAATATTATGCTTTGATCTATACTCAAACTCTATAGTTCTTTCTTTGGATGTGGATGGCATTTTCCATCATGAGGCCTTTGGAGATGTCTTAGATCCTTGTATTGCTGAGAAGGGTTAAGTCTATCAATATTAATCATCACACAACATAGCTGTTACTGTTCAATGTTCTCCTGGTTCTGCTCACTTCACTCAGCATCAGCCCATACAAGTCTTTCCAGGTTTTTCTGAAGTCTGCCTGCTCATCATTTCTTATAGCACAATAGTATTCCACATTCACATACCATAACTTGTTCAGGCATTCCCCAGTTGATGGGCGTCCTCTCAATTTCCAATTCTTTGCCAGAAGGTGACATTTTTTCCAGCCTAAGACAACTTAGAAGGTCTACAGGAGTGGTCTGTAACACCAGAATGGGCACAGGCCTGGAGGGCAGCAGGAGTGCTATCAGTGGGCCTTGGAGACAGCAGCCTCAGGAGCTGAGAGCCCAGAGACAGTAAGGGGGTTGGATAACTGGTCAGAAAGGGATTAGAGGGGACCTTTTGCTGGCACATTGGGTATAGCTGATGCTGATTGGCAGTTCTGGGTCATGGGTCCAGGGTAGAGAGGAACACTGGTGGTTGGTCACTAGGAAGCAGGGACACTGGTCACGGTTCCAGGGTTAAGAGGAGAGCTAGCATTTGTAGCTGCAGAAGAGCAGGAGACTTGGTCACAGTTCCAGGGCAAAAAGGAGCACTAGTACTTGCAACTGCAAGGGAACAGGGCCTGTTCCTGGGTAAAGACCAGAGCACAGATCAGGAGAGCAATGACCATACATCTATCAGGATAACACCACCTTGGAAGCACAAAAAAATTGCAAATCTCCAGAACTAGCTCTGAAAACAGCATCACAAGAAAAACCTGAAACTTACCATACTGCTTCCTTACCCCAAGGTGAGCAGAGACCAGCTTTAACATAAAAGTTCAAACTGGATAAATAGGCTGGGAAAATGAGCAAACAACAACAACAAAAGAACTTAACCATAAAGTTACTAGGGTGGCAAGGAAGACCAAGACAAACATAGAAGACAACAATTTGGAAACAGCTACAAACAAAGCCTCAAAGAAAATGCCAATTGGACCCAAGACAAGCAAGAATCCCTGGAAACATTAAAGAAAAAGATAAGAATGGTAGAGGGAAAATTGGGAAAAGAAATGAGTGATGCAAGAAAATTAATAGCTTGGTAGAAGAGGCACAAAAATTCCTTGAACAAAAGAACTCCTTTAAAAGCAGAATAGGCCAAATGGAAAAAGAGGTACAAAAGCTCATGGAAGAAAATACTTCCTTAAAAATTGGAATTGGGCAAATGGAAGCTAACTACTCCTTGAGACTTCGAGACAATAAAACAAAATTTTTTTTAAAATAGAAGAAAATATGAAATATCTCATTTGGAAAAACAACTGACCTGGAAAATACACGAAAAGAGAAGAATCATTAGACTACCTGAAAGCCATGATAAAAGAAAAAGAGCCTGGACAGAATCTTTTTAGAAATCATCAAGGAAAACTTCCCCAAAATCATAGATCCAAAGGGTAAAATAGAAATTGAAAGAATCCACCAATCACCTCTTGAAAGAGATCCCAAAATGAAAACTCTCAGGAATATTATAGCTCCCAGGTCAAGGAGAAAATATTGCAAGCAGCCAGAAAGAAACAATTCAAATATTGAATCTCAGTCAGGATCACACAAGATTTAGCAGTTTTCACAATAAAGGAACAGAAGGTTTGGAATATAATATTCTAGGAACATGTATGGGGAGTAGGGTAAAGAAGGTAGGATTACAACCAAGAATAATCTACCCAGCAAAACTGAGTATAATCCTTCAGGGGAAAAATGGATATTTAATGAAACAGAGGACTTCCAACTGGGGAAAAAATGGATATTTAATGAAATAGATTACTTCCAATCATTCCTGATGAAAAGATCAGAGCTGAATAGAAATTTAGCATTCAAGCAGAAAAGACTCAAGAGAAATGTAAAATGGTAAACATGAAAGAGTGGGACCCAATGGAGTTAAACCTTTTATATTCCCATATGGAAAGATGATACGTATAACTCCTAAGAACTCTATCATTATTAGGACTATTAGGAGTCTGCACAGAAAGAGGGCACAGATACGAATTGATTATATTGGGATGATCTCCAAAAAAAGATTGTAGAAAGAGGGATGCACTGGAAGAAAAGGAAAGGAGAGGTAGAATAAAGCAAATTTTCTCACATAAAGGAGGCATGCAAGGAAGAGCTTTTATAGGGAAAATTGGCAGGAGTGGGCAATGCTTAAACCTCACTCTCATTGGAATTGGTTTAGAGAGGGAAAAATACATATACCCACATTCAGTTGGGTATAGAAATCTATTTTCCACAATAGGGAGGTAGGAGGGGAAGGGGATAAGAAGGATGGGGTAGAGATTATAAGGAGGAGGATGCATTGAGAGAGGCAGTGGTCAGAAGCAAAACCAACTTGAGGAGGGACAGGATAAAAAGAGAGAAGAATAAGCAGAGGAAAATAGAAAGGAGGGAAATGCACAGTTAGTGATCATAACTGTGAATGTGAATGGGATGAGCTAACCCAGGGGTGGGGAACCTGAGGCCTTGAGGCCACATGTGGCCTTCTAGGTCCTTGGGTGCAGCCTTTTGACTGAGTCCAAATTTTATAGAACAAATTCTTTTATTAAGGGGATTTGTTCTGTGAAGTTTGGGTTCAGTCAAAGGGCTGCACTTGAGGACCTAGAGGGCCACCTGTGGCCTTGAGGCCATAGGTTCTCCACCTCTGATAACCCATAGGATGGAAAGAGCAGAATGAACTAGAAACCAGAATCCAACAATATGTTGTGCCCAAAATTTTCCAATTCACTATCAATTAGAGAAAGGCAAATTAAACTCTGAGATACTCCCTCATACATATCAGAAATGACAAATGCTGGAGGGGATGAGGGAAAATAGGTATGTTAATGAACTGTTGGTGGAATAGTGAACTGGTCCAACCATTCTAGGGGACCATCTGAAATTATGCCCAGAAGGTTATGAAATTGTCGATACCCTTTAATCCAACAATACCATTACTAGATCTATACCCAAAGAGACCAAAGAAAAGGGAAAAGGGCCCCTATATACAAAAATACTTATAGCATCTCTTTATGTGGTTTCAAAGAATTGAAAATTGTGATGGAGTAGTATGACAAGGGAGGTGACTTCAGAAAAAACATAGCAAGACCTATATGAACTGATGCAAAGTAAAGTAAGAAAAGTCAGGAGATCAATGTGCACAGTAATATCAATGTTGTAATGATGATCAACAGTGAAAGATGTGGCTTCTCTGATCAATTCAGTGATCCAAGACAATTCTAAATGACTCATGGTGAAAAAATGCTCACTCCAGAGACAGAACTGATGAATTCTGTGCAAACTGAAGTATATTTTCTTTTTTTTTTTTGTATTTTCATGTCACTAATATGTAAATATGTTTTACATGATTTCACTTGTATAATTGATATCATATTGTTTGCTTTTTCAGTGTGTGTGGGAAGGGTGGGAGGGAGAGACTCTGGAACTCAAAATTTATACTGAAAAGATTAATAATAAACATATTTTTAAAAGAAGATTGGAAAGATAGGAAGGGGCCAGTTTAAAGCCAGACAGGATTTTATATTTGATTCTGGAGATAATAGAGAGGCACCAGAGTTCATACTTTTTATGTGCAGGTATCACTTGGAAACTGAGTGGAGAATGGACTGGAGTGGGTAGAGACTTGAGGCAGGATGACCCACCAGAAGAATATAGCAGTAGTCCAGGCATGAGGTGATGGAGGACTGTCCCAAAGTGATGGCAGTGTCAAAGGAGAGAAGCTGGCATGTAGAAGAGATGAATGAAAGTAGAATTGGCAGGATCTGACAACTGATTGCATTTGAGGGTGAGAGAGTGAAGAGGAGTTAAGGATGACAGCTAGGTTGTGAGCTTGGCTGACTGAAAGAATGGAGGTACCTTCAGCAGTAATAAGAAATTTAGGAAGAAGGAAAGATTTGTGGAAATGTGGGGATGGGGAGAGGTAATGAGTTCAATTTTGGACTTGTTGATTTTAAAATGTCTATGGGACATTCAATTGGTGATGTCCAATAAACAGTTGCAGATGTGAGACTAGAGATCAACGGAGATGTTAGAGCTGGATAAGTAGATCTGGAATCATCTATAAAGAGATAGAATTAAATCCATGGGAGCTTAATGAGATCTCCAAGGGAAACAGTATGGCAAGAGAAGAATAGATATCCTAGGATAGCCTTGGGGAATAACCATGGTTAGTGCATACAACCTGAATACAGATCCAGCAAAGGAGAGTAAGAAAGAATGGCCGGACAGGTAGGAGGAGATCCAGGAGAGAGCAGTATCATGCAAATCTAAAGAGAAGATGATTGACAGTGTCAAAGACTGCAAAAAGTTTAAGAAATTGGGAAAGAGCAGTTTCAATAGAATGATGAGGTCAGAAGCCAGACTTCAGACAGTTAAGAAGAGAATGAGAGAAAAGAATATGGAGGCACTGATTATTGATGGCCTTCTCAAGGAATTTAGTCATGAAAAGGAGAGATATAGGATGATAGCAGAATGGATGGATTAAGTGATTATTTTTTGAGGTTGGAGGATATATGAGTATATTCATAGGTAGCAGGAAACTAGCCAGTAGACAAGGAAAGATTGATGAGTAGTGATAAAAAGAGCATGAGAGAGGGACAATCTGCTGAAGAAGATGGGATGGAATGAGATCATTTGTGCATATAGAAGGTTTTCCTAGACATGGAGAAGGACTACCTCTTCAGGTGAGACTAGGGTGAAGGAGGAAATAGTCACGGAAAGCTTCTGAGTGATGTAAGATGAAGTGAGAAAATAGAACTCTCAGTGACTGTCTTAAACATTTTTATTGTGTGTGTGTGTGTGTGTGTGTGTGTGTGTGTGTGTGTGTGTGTGTGTGTGTGTGTGTGTGTGTGTGTGTGTGTGTGAGTGAAATGAGTCATGGCTTTCCTCTGGGAGGGTGGGAGAAGGGGAGCCATGAGCACCTTCTGGTGTTGGGTGGAGGACATCTTCAGTCAGATGTGTGGGAGATTAATAGGGCCTGGTCCTCACTGAATAGGATCAGGCACGTGAACAGAAGGACTGCTTTGATGGAAAAATATGTATGTATACTTCAACTAGATCCTATTCCTGTAGCTTGTTTTGGCATGAAGGCAATCCTGGATTCTTGAAGGTTAAGTCACTGGAGCCCAATCTCAGGCAGGTCTTAAAAAGCTGAAAGGTTTTAAGTAGAAATACAGCAATGAACTCTGTTGGTTTACCCAATTATAACCAGTCAACTAATTTTAGAGATAATGATAATGTAAGGTTGATGACCACATTATGATTTTTTTTTTGGCACAGCAACTCCTAAAACAAGTTACTGAGAAGTTGAGTGATTAGGCATAAAGGATGTACAAGCCATATAGGTGAATCCTAGATCCTCTGCATGCAAACAATAGTTTGTTGAAAACGTAAATGAGATGTAACTTAAAAGCTGGTGTTTATACATTGCTTATAAGTGAGATTTTTGTAAAGTCCTTAGCACACAAAAAATTATATCTGATTAGAACCTCACAACTCCTATGAAATAGGAGCTATTATTATCCCCATTTTACAGATGAGGAAGCTGAAGGTCATAAAGAAGCCAAATGATTTCCTTGCCCAAAGCCACATAGCTAGCCAGAACCATAACTAGAATTCAGGCCTTATGAATCTTAGTTCGTTTTCCTTCCCACTATACTACACTAACTCCCAGTATCTCTACAGAGAAGCACTAGTTTGAGATGCAACATCTAAGTCACAGGAGTAGGAAATGAAATTTATGAATGACTGTTACCTTTAAGAAAGAGAAAAGTTTTACAAGGGGTTACTATTCTTGTCTCAAGATATCTCTGGTCAACAAAAATCATCAGATTCTAAGAAGAAACCACTTCAAAGCACTTTTGTCTATTCAGTAATTTTTTGTGTGATATGAAAAGAACACTAGATTTAAAGTCAGAGGACCTGACTTCACATATAGACTCTGATACTCATGTGACCTTAACCAAGTCATTTCTCCTCTGGGCTTCATTTTCCTCATCTCTGAAAAACATTAGATTTGAGAATCCCTAATATCCCTTCCAGTGCTAAGTCCTATGATCTTATTAAGTAGTTTAGGCACTGAGAAAGAGAGCACAATTCAGATAACCACAGTGGCTCCTGAGAAATACACTGGGCATAGGAGAGGGGGTTTGGGAAGGAGGGAGGGGAGAAGAGAAAGGGAAAAAGAGGGGAGGGGAACCAGAGAGCTGATTTAGTCATCTTTGTGACTCAGTTTCCTTCATAATCAATCCCTTGCCTCTCTAGATACCTACATAGTGTCATTTGAGGGGTAAAAGACCCAAATGCACCAAAATATCAGTTTCCCATCCTCCTCCAGTCATAAAAATCTCCTTTCCCTGATATTTTGCTGGAAATTCTCATCATTAGAGTCAAAATTGTATAGGTCTCTATAGGGCAACTATGAAAATGTAGGTATGTTGCTTGAGGTGGGGGCCTGAGCGTACATTATATTAATATATTTTAGTTAAGTATCACTTTGGAATGTACTGAGAGCCTGTTTGTTATTGTTGTTGTTATTGTTTACCCTTCCATTCTCAAAGAAGATCATGACATCAGGAAAGTGATGTCTTGACTTGCAAGTGAATTGGATTTAAGTGAGGCAGTGCTGTGCAAAGTCATCAGCCTCACTCTCACCTCCAGAGCCAACTGAGTCCAGTGGGAAGTTACAGTTCAGGATGACAGGAGATGGCCCCAACTGAGAGCCTAGCCAGGAAGGGATGATGAGATACAAAAAAGTTTCAGTTGGTGGGAAGAGGGCACAATTTGATGGTGGCAAAACCTGGTGTAATGGACTATTGGAATAAGGTTCCTTTGCTTAAGGATCTCACAATTTAATTGGGGAGACAAATCAATAGTGGCCCATACAAGACAGTACTTCACCAAAGTCCTAAAGTATGTCTCGTGTCTCAATGCTGACAGAGGTTTGGAAGACGAAGGGATCAATGACAGCTAGGGCAGGCAGGGAGAATGTCATGAAAAAGTCAAGCCTTGAGCTTGGCTTTGAAGAATATATGGAAGACTAAGTGTTAAAGTATTTTGGGCAGAGCTGAATAGCTTGAGTAAAGGTCTGGAGGTCTGAAAGAGCTTAGTTTGTTCTTGGGATAATGAAGATGTTGTTAGTTGGAAAAGTATGAAAATAAGGTTGATAGGTTAGATGGGATGGAGAAGATTAGAGTAAAAACAGTAGAATGATTGATTGTGGAGATCACTTAGGTTTTGAAATAGCCTGCAGGCAACTGATGTCATGGATTATTGTGAATATCAAATGACTTACAACATCACTTATTTGTTATTATTATTCTACCCACTGGTTACCCCCACTAGCTACTCAATTAGGTTCTTGAACGCCTAACTGGGAACAAAGGGAAGAGGCTTCCTATGATCTAATTTGTCGCTGATGAATGTTCCCTAAGAAACACCTAATTTAGGAATTTAGATGTTTGTTTCAGGTACCATACAGAAGTAACTTGGTCCAGAGGACCAGATAGGTGCTGAAGAGGCCCATGAGCACTAAATAAGAGAGATGGAATTCAAACCTGGGCACTCGGATTCCAAATCTAGCCTTCCTACCACTGCCCGGCTCCATCTCTTACCAACTGGGAGGCAGACACAAATATAGAGTGGCTGGAGGTGGTTGTTTTCATGTTTTGCATAGCAAATATAATAAGTAGAGCATGCCTGAGCAAGACATCATCCTGACCTCATCCAAATGATCATTTTGGCCTCCGTCACTTGCTATCTTCTCTTCTGAACATTTCTTAGGGCTGGAGACAATGGAGAGATTTACAAGCAAGCTGAGCTATGTTAAAAATAACAGCAAGACATTTAAACCTAATCCCTCATTAAACTCACTAGAGCTCTTGAGCAAGCTGGTCTCAAAATAAGAGAAGCAGTTAATTGAGATGGTTGTGGAGTAGAGTTGAATCTGCTGTGATTATGTTACATCTTCCCAAAGTCACCAATGATCACTGGCACTTTCTTTAGCCTGGGTCTGGGTAAAATACTTTATATATTTTTTTGAGCATTTAGATAATTTGCCTGGTAGGTGACACAGTGGATAAGGGGCTGGGCTTGGAATTAGGAAGACTTGAATTCAAATCCAGCTTCAGAATCTTACTATCTCTGTGATCTGGGCAAGTCACTTAACCTCTATTTGCCTCAGTTTCTTCATCTATAAAATGAGAATAATAATAATTATAGCACTTACTTCCCAGGGTTGTTGTAAGGATCAAGTGAGATATCACATAGTGTTTTGCAAACCTAAAAGCACTATACAATTGCTAGCTGTTATTGTCATCATTATTATTATTGTCATTATTATCTATCAGCTTTCCAGGGCTTGCTTTGTGGTCCACAATGTCTCTTGCATCATACCCCATCTCTCTGCTCTTGCAAGCACCTTTTCATCAGACCCTCATCCCCTCAGCTACACTATTTCAACGGCCCACTAAATGATATCTCTGCTTCAAGTCTCTCCCCCCTACAATCTATCTGACACATAGATTCCAAGGCGATTTTCCCTAAGCACTGATCTGATAATGTCACTTCTCTACTAAATAAATTCCGAAGGCTCTCTGTTGTCTCTGGTATTAAACACAAATGCCTTTGACTTTTAAAGGCCTTTACAACATGGCTCCAACCTCCTTCTGGTCTCATTATACACTATTGCCTTTCCTGGGCTCTGAACTTTCTCTGTTCTTCACACGTCACTCCTTCCATCTCCTTTCCTTCATACTGGCCACACCCTATGCCTGGAATGCACACTCTTCTCACATACAACTCACAGAACCACTCACTTTTTTCAACTCCAAGTACCACCTTCTACAACTGGCCTTTCCTTATCCCTATGCCCCCAACCACGAGTACCTATCTATCTGGTACTTATGCTACTGGTATTTTGTATTTATTCTGTATATGTTTATTCTTTCTAATTTACAAAATGGAGGAGTAACCAACAAGGACCCAATCTTTGAAACATGCACAAATATTCTCTGCCTGCTTCCAATCCAAACACATAGACATTTTGGTAAGCCTACTTTTGTTTATGAATGACTGATGAGGTATTACCTATCTCCTACCCATCTACCATGTGTCTTCTGCCTGGGCTTGTCTGTCTCATGGTTATTGCTTGGACACATCCTGATTCTTCTGGCTACTTCTATTGGCTACTGTGGACCCTGCTACCTACTCTGGTTGCCACTGGGACCTCTGATGGGACCTCTGGATCTCTTGAACCCACCATGGGCATTCTCTATCTCAGGGTAGTCATCCAGTTAAAATTAAGAAAAAATGAACACAAAAGAAAAATAGGTGCCATGTGTTCATGGACATGTGGTGGGTAGGTGAGAGATAGTTCAGCTTCATTTCCCTTCATCTGGCATCTCAAAACAGTCCTGCCTCCCCAGAGCCACCATGAAAGACAATGTTAAATGAGCAAATCTCCTCTTTCTCATGTAGACAGTTCCAGTTCAATGACTCAACCTCTGAGTCATTGGTTCTTCTGGCTTTATGGAAAGGAGACCAGTATGTCTGGATTACAGAGTAATGGAACGGGGGTGGGGGATAGGGGTGGGGTGGGGAATAAGATATAAGACAAAAATATTGATAAACTGAAAAGCATCAACTAGAGGATAATCAAGATGATGAAGTAAGAGCTTTAAGGTTCTGCCATATAAAGCAACTGAGAAAGTTTTGCCTGGAGGAAAAAAATTTTTTTTAAAAAATTCTTAATTTAATGAACACTGAAAAAGAGAGAAAACATTTCTATATACAAAGTAAGACAGAAAAGTGGGATTATATATGAAAATGCAAATCTCCTATATAGCCTGCTTTTTTAAGGTATATAAATTTTTTCTGAACTTAAACATCAAAAAAAAAAATCCATATACATAACAATTAAATGTTATCTCAGTGTCCTGATGTACCCCCCCACACACTAATTTTATTTCAGATTTTGGAACTGTGTAAAATATATACTTTGAACTTTTTTTTTAAGAGAGGCTTTATTACCGCACCAGGAGATGGTGATAATGAAATTATCAGACCACAGATCTGGAGCTTCAGGGGACCTCAAAAGCCCTCATTTTACCAATGAGGAAACTGAGAACCAGGGAGAGACATGACTGCTTCAAGGTTGCATAAGTAATTAGCATCAGGAGTGGGATCTGAGCTAAGTCCTCTGACTCTCCAGTGCCACCAGTGCTTATGGTACCACACTAGTGTCTTTCCTATATCATCTTTTTTTTTGGAAAGAGTTTTCAGGTTCTAAGTTCAGAATCTGTCTGAAACCCCTGTGGAAGAGGAGCCTTATCACACCCATTTAGCAGCTAGCTGTTCAATGAAAACGTAGGAAGATGGTGGTGTTCAGGGATTAGAGCAATGGGTAATAACAGTTTAGCAGGGCTAGCATACCATGTATGCTTTAGGTCCAGAGGGGCTCGAGATTATAAAAGTCAAAACTGTCTTTTTCCTTATTTGCTAGTCAACTGAAGGAGGGTGTCATGGTATTTTAACATTAACTTATCACATATATTTGCGTTGGCTTATGATTGGAATCCTGATGGAAAACAGGTGGCAATTCAAGAAACTAATGCTAAGGACTTTGGGAATTACAAGAGGATGCTTTGGGGAAAGATTCAGCTGAAGCAGGAGTTCATAACCTTTTGTGTGTGTGTGTCCTGGACCCCTTTGGCAGTCTGGTGAAGTCTATGGACCCCTTCTCAGGATCATATTTTTAAATACATAAAATGAAATGTGGAGGATTGCTAAGGAAAGCAATTATATTGAAATACAGTTGTCATAATATATATTTTTTTAAATTCATGGACCTGAGTTTGAAAGTTCCTGGACTAAAGGAATGCTTTCATCAAGAAAGGATATTCTATAGCACTTGCATTTGGGGGGTGACTATGGTCAGTTCAGATGTCTTTTTGAAGCAGAAAAACTAAATAACTAGAAGGTATTTGAATTCTTAAAATATGTTCTTGGAGAGTCTGCATGCTGTTAGGAAATGAATTCCTTTCCTCCCCCACACTCCCCAGAAAAAGAGAGAGAGAACTGTCAGATGGAGCATATTATCATTGAAAGAGTATCCCCAATAGATGAGATAACCAATTGTAGTAAAAAGATCTACCCCCATGACTCATTTTGGCACGGAGGAGACCCTGGATCTAGAAAACTATGCCAATAGAGTCTCTGGCAGGTTCCAACAAGCTGGAAAGACTTTGGATATAGAATCAACTAGAGACCTTTCAATTGTCTCATGAGGGCAATATATTAGAAAATAAATGGATTCTTGGATTCTCCATTAGCCACAATAATGCATGCTGGATTTGTAGTCAGAGGTTCTGAGTTCATATTCTGGTTTTGCCACTTGCTACCTGTGTGACCTTAGGCAAATCCTTTCACCGCTAATCCTATTTCCTTATTTGTCAAGGGAAGTTACAAATATTTATTAAATAAGTGCCTACCATGTGCCAGGCACTGTGGTGAGTGCTGGGGATAAAAAGAAAGGCAAAATCCATGTCTGCCCCCCAAGGAATTATAGAGTGAGGATGTTGGACTAGATAAACTTCGAGGTCCCTTTCAGCTCTAAGTCTGTCATCTTATGAATAAAGAAAAACAATTGGAGAAAACGAATCAACTCAGAATTCTATTCAGACAGTTTGTGGATCCTTCAGTACCCATTGTCTTCCACCTCTCTACAGAAATGGGAAGTGTATTTTGTTACCTGGACTGTGATAGGTAATTTCAGTTAAACACAGGTTGCCTTTCAGTGTTGTTTCATTTGCATCATTGTGTAAATTATTTATCAGGTTTGGCTTACTTTGCATCAGTTCATAGATGTCTTCCCAAGCTTCTCTGATTTTTTGTATTCATCATTACTTATGATACAACAGTGTTCCATTACAATCGTGTAGCACCAGTTCTTGAGTCCTTTGGCAATCAGAGAGGGTCCACTTTGCTTTCTTACTGTGATTTAAAAACAGAATACAGGAGTTTTGCTTTTGAAATTTGAATCTATTATTAATAGCATCAAGACCAAACAAGCAAGTATTATATATGCAAAAGATGCTCGTTATATTCCTGAATGGACATGGTAGACACCCTATGTTGCAAAAATTTAAGGAAAACTTGGATGGCTCCTCCAGAGAGGGGAATTAAAAAAAACAAACACTGAGATTAGTTTGGTTGGGTTCCTGTTTGAAGTGAATGAGGGGAAGAGATGGGGGAGTTTAGACTGAGTAACACAAGAAATCTAGCCTGTAAGATTTTAGGTGGAGCCAGGAAAAGAAAGAGGGAAAAGTGAGAATGTGCTGACTCCTTGGAGGGGTGCAAAAAAATCTGTGAGGCTTTGTGACCCACAGGCTATTTGTAAGAAGAGCAAGACGCATCAAACAAAGCCAAGCAAAACCAGTGCTGAGAAAGAGAGTAGGGAGTTTGTGGAGATCTGTAGGAAATGCTGGGTTGCTGGCCACACCAGGTAAGAGTGGAGACCATGATATTACTTTAGAACCATTTGTGTAATTAAGAATTCTTATATGGAAGATATATACATATATACATAAAATATATAAGATTTATAAGATTCATTATTTTATATAACAAATATAAATAATAATAATTGACATTTATGTAGTATTTCAAAATTTCAAAATGATTTTCATGCATTATCTTTTTTCCGTCTCACAATAACCCTCCAAGATACTGCAGGTAGGGACAGGTTGGTGGTGCAGTGGATAGAGCACTGGCCCTGAAGTCAGGAGGACCTGAGTTCAAAGCTGGCCTCAGACCAAACACTTGACACTTATTAACTGTGTGACCCTGGGCAAGTCACTTAACCCCAATTGCCTTAAAACAAAAGATACTGCAGATATTATTATCTCCACTTTACAGAATAGGAAATTGAGGTTAGGAGAGATTAAGTGATTTGCTTATGGTGAAACAACTAGTAAGAGTTGGAGGCAAGATTTGAACCCAGGTCTTCTTGACTCCAAATTAAACACACTATCTACCACAAAATGCTTATTATGATCAAGGCATTGCACTTAGGCAATGGGATTTAATAAAGTATAATATATAGCCCCTTCCCTCATGCATCTAGTAGGGGACATAAGACACAATTCCAAATTATTATAACAAAGTTATGATATGAGAAAAGGATATAAAGAACAAGATGGTGGAAACTGACAAAAGTTAGTCCTTCTAACTTTTGTCTCAGGCCAAGGAAAAGAAAACATACCCTATGATTTGGCTCAAATCTTGCCTTCATTTCTTCTGCAAACAATTTATCCATTGAACCACATAATTATATGTGGGTGGGGACAGTTTGAAAATATCAACACTCACGTGACATCAGAGACCTTCGTAAAATAAATGCTTCTCTTCATAAAGCATTACATCTCCACTCCCTTTTAAGTCAGTGCTTTGCTAATTAAGTATTTACTACCCCTTCAGGTGGCTAATTAACCCCAACCTCATACCAAGTACCTCTTTCTCTCCCCCTTGCCCCTTTCTTCTTTTTGTATTGATCCAGTGATTTTGGCTGAAGTGGAAAGAACAGAGAATCTGAAACATTCATATTTCAAAGCCGATTTCCACACATGGGCCCAACATATTAGAAAAGGAATGGCTCTTGGATTCTCCATTAGCAATAATAATCACAGTGTCTCAAGCTAGAAATCTGCAGGTGAAGCATGGATCTGGAGAAGGAATGTGTTTCTCATTAGACACCTTGAAAATGTATTTTATGCACCATCTGGGAAAGAAAGGAGGAGGCTGCTGAGTGAGATTTCTTTTAATAAGCCCAATGTTTCCCACTGTGGCTTTGTCTTCTTTCTCTTATAAAGCTCATTTGGGATTCGGTTTCCAAATTCTTTCTTCTTTACCCCTAGAAGAAAGGCCCTGAAATGGTGCCTAGCAGAAATTCAGATGTGGGGATAAGGTAACAGGGACAATGGTTCCACTGCAAGTGGCCTGGTGCTAAGGTAGGGGCACCATAGAGCCATAACTCACCAGAGGATTGTAAAGTAGGAAGATGCTGGTTGCTGCAATGAAGACACATGCATCACTGCTCTCCCCCCATCCTCTCTACAGCCTGCCAGGCACCTGATTCCCTCATCAGTATCCTCAACTGCCTTTGCCCTTCTGATTAGAGGACTGGTGAGACGAATAAGAAACCCCTCCCAAAGCCTCCCTTTAAGAAGGGCTCAGAAACCAAGCCAAGTCTTCATTTCCTACCAGCCAGTTTCTGCAGATTCGATTCCATCATTATCTTCCTCCCCTCCCTCCCCAGGAAAAGCTCATCATTAGGAAACCCGTCACCAGGACACTGTATCAGCTTTGGTACTCACACCTCATTAGTACCTACCTTCAGTTTCCTTTGCCCCCCTGAAGGGCAGAGCAAAGAGTTCCTCCCAAAGCTCCCATTTTAAGAAGCCCAGCTCAGATGCTTAGCCAACTCTTTGTTTCATTTCCAACCAGCCTTACTCCTTGTACCCACTCAGATACCCCTCCTTTCCCTGCTTTTTAAGCTCCCTTTTTTGTGTGGTCTTCCCCGGTTAGATTGTAAGCTCCTTAAGGGCAGAGTACCTAAGCAGTTAGCACAGTGCCTGGCACATAGTAAGTGCTTAATAAATGTTTATTTTACTTATATTTCCCATAAGGCAGAAAATGTGACAGGAAAACACAAATTTTCCTCCTCTAGAGGGGGATGGAAGTCTCTCAGTGGGAGAGAAAATTCTGCCTCAGACATTGAGCCAATGAGTTACAAGGAAAAGAAGTCAAGCCAAAAACAGTTCAGAACAGACCATAATGGTGCCTAGGTGAGAAAAAGCCTAGGCAGAACCCTATTTCTTTAGTCATTTGGGGCTATAAGGAGAGAAGAAAAAAAAACCTTTTGTATACAATTTTCCTGAGAAAATTGTGTGTAATCTTATTTCATGTACATAATATAATATGCGTATTTAATTATGTACAATATGTATGTGTACATTATATTACTAAGGCATTACTTTTTTAGCCATCAACAAATAGGACCAAAGACAAAAATGGTAAAGTAAGTCCTATTTAGACTGGATTCTAGGCTTGAGATATTTAATGACAGCTGAATATCAATTTGTTTAGTTTAAGGTGGTATGTATATATAATATATAAACATTCCTACAGGCAGCAGAGATGGGATCCTGCCCTTTGTGTTATAACCAACTTCAATTTTTGTTTTGTTTTATGTGTTTGCTAGTTTTTGAATCTCTAGGCTCTGAGTAGATTCTCGTAGGTGGAGTTCTGTGTTTGCGTGATTATACTTTCAGGGTCTTTTTTGTCTCTACCCCAGTCACCCGGGATGCATGAGATGGTGCATTTTTACCCTTCCATGGTATGGTAAAGTTGCCATACATGGGAGTAAGATAAATTTTAAACATATGTGCTCTGGCAGTATCCAACATTGAATCTGGTCAATCAATAAGCATTTTTAAAAATATAATTATTTTATTTTTAATTTATGGAATAAAACAAGCATTTCCCTAACATGGTACAATAAAAAAGATGATTGCACATGAAATTATTAAGCACCATGTGTTCCACATTCTTTTAAAATTTATTTTCAATTTTTAAAAAAATCCATTTTCTCTCCCTCCTGCCTCTTCCTTCCTTGAATAAAAAGGAAAGAAAAACAAAACCCAGTTAACAATATGTATAGTCACACAAAATAAATTCCCACAATGGCCGTGTGCAAAAACCATGTCTCATTCTACAACCCCAAGTCAATCACCTCTCAGTCAGCGTGTGGGTAGCATGCTTTATGATTGGTTATCTGGAAACCTTGGTCATGGTATTCATCAGAGTTCTTGAGACTTTCAAAGCTGTTTGTCTTTAAAACATTGTTGTCACTATATAAATTGTTCTGGTTCTGCTCACCTTTCTGCAGCATTTCATGTGTCTTTTTAGTTTTCTTTGAAGCCATCTTTTTCATTATTTCTTACAGCATAAATGCTTTGGGCAGAACACCCTCAGGGGAGAGGAGAGGACAGAGCTAAGTAACCCAACTGGAACTGGCCAGCTGGGTCCCCATTCAGGCAGCTCGGACCAGGGTCTCTGAGGTGGGATGGACAACTTAAAAGGCTGTCCAAAAGCTGCCTACTTAACTTGGGGTTTACTGGCTAGTCTGGCTCTCAAAGACCAAGCCTTAAACCCAATTCACTCTGGAGCTCATAGATTGGACAAGTCCCTGCCCAAGCACCGCTTCATTTTATTTTTTGGGCCCTCCTGACTCAGAGTGAATGTAAATAGCAACTGTTTCTCTTTTGGCCAGCAACTCTGAGGGTCTTCCCTTCCCAGTTTGATTTTTTTGTTTAATTAGGGGCCATCCTTTGACTCACTTCTTAATGAGGCCTATTCACAGAATGCGCATTGCCTCACTCAAAGTGAGAACCTGAAAGATCTCAGTTTAAAAGGGCCAGGGTCTCCCGTTGTATCCAGAGCTATCCCCAGTCATTCTGATGAATATCTGGCCACTGGATCCAGATAGCTCTGGAACAGAAAGTGAGGCTGGTGACCTTGAGCAGCCCTCCCTCACTCAAAATAAAATCAATTGCAAGTCATGTCATCATCTCCCTGATGTCATGGTCGTCTTCTAGAACGAAGGACAAACACACACAGCACGATCGTATTCCGTGACATTCACATACCATAATTTGCTTAGCCTACTTCTCCAACTGAAGAGGAACCCCCTTAGTTTTTAGTTCTCTGCCACCACAAAAAGTGCTGCTGTAACTATTTCTGTGCATGTGGGTCATTTTTCTCTTTCTTTGATCTCTTTAAGGTATATATATGACTAGTAGTAGTATTGCTGGGTAAAAAGGCAACCATGGTTTAATAACTTTGGGGGCATAGTTGTCCATTGTTTTCCAGAATGGCTTGACCAGTTCACAGCTCTACCAAACAGTACACTCAACTGCCTGTTTCCCTACAGCCCCTCCAACATGTTTTCCATACTATTAGGCATGATGGAGGATACAGGAGAAAATGTGAGGCATGACTTCTTTTCTCAGGGACTTGCCTTCTAGGTGGGAATCCACGTCAGTGGTGAACAATAGCAGAGTACATAGCACTATAAGCGGAAGTAAGTCTTGACATATAGAAGTCTGGCCTTGTAGTCAGGAAGTCCTGGGTTTGACACCCATTACCTGTGTGACCACAGACAAGACATTCAACCTCTGAGCACACCAATATCTTAAGACTGTGCTAAGCACTAGGGATGCAAAAATGAAGAACACAATAGTCCCTGATCTCAATCAATCAATAATCAATCAGCGAGCATTTATTAAGTATTTAGTATGTGCCAGGCATAGCTCCAAGCTCCGGGAAAATAAAGAAAAATAAAAACAGCTCTTCCTTCAAGGAGCCTACTTCAGCAAACACATTCATAAATAGGTACATATAAGATAAAGACTGAGTAAATAGAAAGTAGCCTTCGAAGGAAACTCATTAGCAGCTGGGAAGCTAGGAAAGGCCTCCTGTAGAACTGAATCTTGAAGGAAGCCAGAGATTCTAAAATGTGGAAGTGGTAAGAGAGAGCTTTCCAGCAATAGGGAATAAGCCATGCAAAGGAGCAGAGATGGTTCGATGGAGAAATGGGCATGTGTGAGGAGCAGCAATATGGCAAATCACAGCACATGTACAGCACCATCATGTATAAGAAGACTAGACAAACGGTCTCAAGGAGGCTTACATCCAATTTGGGCAAAACGTGTATACAGATAAATATAGAAATTATATACAAAGGTATTTATTTGTCAGGGCAGGGCACTAGCCACTGCAGGGAATGGGATGGGCCTCGTGTGGTCCTTAAAGAGCCTCAAAGAAAGCTAGAGGGGGAGGAGCCAAGATGGCAGAATGGAAGTAGTGACTTGGTTAAGCTCTCCCCCAAACCCCTCCAAATACTCATAAAAAATGGCTCTAAACAAATGCTGAAGCGGCAGAACCCACAAAAAGACAGAGTGAAACAAGTTTCCAGCCCAAGACAACCTGGATGATTGATCAGAAAGATGTATCGCACCAGGCTGGGAGCGCAGCGCAGCACGGTGTGGGTGCGCATGCCGTAGCGAACCTGCAGCAGGCCTCAGAGGAGTGAATCACGGGCAGCTGTGGAGGTTTCCAGACTCCTCAATCCACAAATGCCAAAGACAACTTAGAAGGTCAGTGGGAAAAGTCTGTTTCTGTTGGTGCTGAGAAAGGAAAGTGGGGTCTCAGCTCCATTCCCCAAGAGTGTGGCCCTGTGAGGGGGGGGGCAGCTGCTTCCCAAGCTTCCGGCTGACAAACTGAGAGGGAATCCAGTGGCTGATCAGAGAGGGACTGCAGGGATCTCTTTGCCAGTGCTGAGGCAGGAATCTCTTGCTTTGCCCGTGTTTGGATCTGGTCATAGTTCTGGGCAGTGGTGCTGGGGTGAGGAGGAGCACTGGTGTGGTGGAGCTCGTAGTGGATGTGGAGAGAAACCCTTCCTCACAGTTACAGGACAGAAAGGAGTACTTGTGGTCACAGGCCAGGAAAGGAGTAAACACCTCCCCCCTTATCATACCACCTTGGAAGAATTGAAAACTTATACAGGTCCCTACAAGTATCTCTGAAAACAGCTGTACAAACCCCAAGCTTGGGACAGTACATTCTCCACATTGGAAGCAGACTCTTTACCTTAACAAAGAGTTTAAAACTCAAGTAATTGGCCGGATCATGAGCAAGCAGCACAAAAAGAGTCAGACTATATTATCTTACTTTAGTGGAAAAGAAGATCAAAATATACAACCAGAAGAAGACAACAAAGTCAAAGCTGCTACATCCAAAGCCTCCAAGAAAAATATGAATCAGTCCCAGGCCTTGGAAGAGCTCAAAAGGGATTTTGGGAAGAAAGAGGAAAAACTGGGAAGAGAAATGAGAGTGATGCAAGAAAATCATGAAAAACAAGTCAACAGCTTGCTAAAGGAGACCCAAAAAAAATACTAAAGAAAATAACACCTTAAAAAATAGCCTAACCCAAATGGCAAAAGAGGTCCAAAAAACCAATGAGGAGAAAAACGTCCTAAAAAGAAAAATTGGCCAAATGGAAAAGGAAGTCCAAAAGATTACTGAAGAAAATACTTCCTTAAAAATTAGAATAGAGCAATTGGAAGATAGTGACTTTATGAGAAATCAAGACACTAAAACAAATCCAAAAGAATGAAAAACTAGAAAACATTGTGAAATATCTCATTGGAAAAACAACTGACCTGGAAAATAGATCCAGGAGAGAGAATTTAAAAATTATTGGACTATCTGAAAGCCATGATCAAAAAAAGAGCCTAGACATCATCTTTCAAGAAATTATCAAGGAAAACTGCCCTGATATAGTAGAACCAGAGGGCAAAATAGAAATTGAAAGAATCCACAGATCTCCTCCTGAAAGAGATCCCCAAAGGAAAACTCCTAGGAATATTGTAGCCAAATTCCAGAGTTCCCAGGTCAAGGAGAAAATATTACAAGCTGCCAGAAGGAAAAATTCAAGTACTGTGGAAACACAATCAGGATAACACAAGATTTAGCAGCTTCTACATTAAAGGACCTGCAGGGCATGGAATATAATATTCCGAGGGCAAAGGAGATAGGATTACAACCAAGAATCACCTACCCAGCAAAACTGAGTATAATCCTTCAGGGGAAAAAATGGTCATTCAGTGAAATAGAGGACTTTCAAGCATTCCTGATGAAAAGACCAGAGCTGAATAGAAAATTTGACTTTCAAATACAGGACTCAAGTGGAACATGAAGAGGTAAACAGGAAAGAGAAATCATAAGAGACTTATTAAGATTGAACTGTTTACATTCCTGCATGGAAAGATGATATTTATAACTCATGAGACCTTTGTCAGTATTAGGGTAGTTGGAGGAAAAAAATTATATGTATGTATATGTAGATAGATAGGAGATTAAGGGGTCATATCTGGAGAATAAAATTAAGGGATGAGGAGGATTATACTGGAGGAAGAAAGGGAGAGGTAGAATGGGGTAAATTATCTCACAAAAAAAAACAGAAAAGAAAAGTCTTACAGTGGAGGGGAAAGGGAAGGTGAGAGGGAATGAGTGAATCTTATTCTCATAGGATTTGGCTTAAGGAGGAATAACATACACATTCAATTGGGTATGGAAATCTGTCTTACCCTACAGGAAAATAGGGGGAGAAGGGGACAAGAGAGCAGGGGGATGATAGAGAGGAGGGCAGATTGGGAAAGGGTGTAATCAGAAGTAAATACTTCTGAGGAGGGACAGGGTCAAAAGAAAGAATAGAATAAATGGGAGGGCAGAATAGGATTAAGGGAAATAGAGTTAGTTTTTCACAACATGTCTGCTATGGAAGTGTTTTGCATAACTACACATGTACAACCTATATTGAGTTGCTTGCCTTTTCAATGAGGGTGGGTGGGGAGGGAGGAAGAGAGAAAATTTGAAACCTAAAGTTTTAAAAATATATGTTTTTATAAAAAAAATGTTTTTACATGCTCCCGGGAAATAAGAAATACAGGAAATGGGGTACAGAAGTCTATCCTGCCCTCCAGGAAAATAGAAGGGGAAGGGGATAAGAGAAGGGGGGAGAGAAAGAAAAGAGGACAGACTAGGGGAAGGGATATCCAGAATGCATGCCATCTTGGGGTGAGGGGAGGGGTGAGATGGGGTGAAAATTTGGAACTCAAAAACTTGTGGAAATGAATGTTGAAAACTACAAATAGATAAATTTATATTTAAAAAAAAGAAAGCAAGCTAGAAAGCCTGTGAGGTTGAGGTGAAGAGGAAGCTTGTTGCAGGCACAAAGAAGAGCCTGTTCAAAGTCACTGAGTTGAAACATGAATGTTCTGGATGGGAAACAGTGAGTAGCCCAACTTGGATGGAATGTTTGCCACACTTGAGTTCCCTGGAATGGTGACATCAAAAATCTGGATCTAAATAGGCTCCACCACTGTGACCTGTGTGACTCTTCTGGACCTCACTTTCTTCACTGGCAAAATGAAGAGACTGGGTTAGATGACCTCTGAGGTCCTTCTGAGCTCTAGAGCTATAACCCTATGACCTGGATTCAAATCCTGTTCCACTACTGTAACCTTGTAGACCTTTTTCTAACCTCTATTCTATGTGGTTTTTGTACGTACCTATTTATGAACATGTTTCCTGCAGTAGGCACCTTGAAGGTGGGGCTGTTTTTCCTTTTTTCTTTTTTCCAGAACTAGGAACTGTGCCTGGCACATAGTCAATGCTTAATAAATATTTGTTGACTGACTGTTGATCGCACCTTGGGTGTGATGCCTTGCCGAGTCCTTTTCAGGGCTGCTCATCCACCTTTGGAGTCTGCCTATCACTCAACTCTCACCTGTCACCCAAGAAGCTGTAGCATGTGCAGCAGCCACACCCCAATAAACCATCTCAGACGACAGGCTAAACCAGGCTGAGGGTAACCAACAGGCCTCAAACCCATTGGTGAATTGGGGGATATCTACCCCAAGCATGTGTAGATGTCCCCCAGCAGAATGGGTGGATGAGAACAATTTGTTCTAACAGCCATGAAGGTGGCTAAAGCAAGTACTGTGGAGCACTTTGTGCTTGCTCAGACAGTGAAGATGCTAAGGCCATCCACTGCCTTCTAGGCCATTATCAGTTGTCCAGACTTTTGTCTTACTGCTGGATTTCGATGACGTTGTGAAATTCTGCCTCACTTCAATCCAATTCAACCGCAGGGTGCAAGTCAAGACATCACCCCATGATGTCATTGGTCCTCTTAGAAAACAAAGGGCAGACAACAACAGATAGAGACCCCGAGAAACAGAGAGACAGACAGACAGAGACAGAGAAGTGTTGAGTTGTGGGGTGTACAATAGGGATGGGAAGAGGAAGTACCAAGTGGACATTGGGCAGGAATTTGGGGAAGGAAATCCAGTGAGGTCGGGAATAGTCTGGGAATGTTTTCAACTGGAAGGAGAGACTAGAGTAGAGGTATGAGGGATGACATTTCAACAAGCAGAGGGAAAGGAAGAGGGCATTCCAGAGTAGGATGAGATTAGGCATGACTTGTTTGTGACTCTGTCCATCCAGGATTTAGTTCTGACTGAATGAGGGGTACATGGAGCTAAAAATCACAAAAAATCTTTTTTGAAGGTAGGTATTTCCAGAGCACCACCAGAGAGGAAGGTCTGTGGGTCACCCACACTTTTCTTCAAACTGACCTCTACTCAACAGCCCACATTTTAAGGTTTCTTGACATTTTTCCTCTGATTCTTAAAGTTGCTATTTGGGGGGTGGGGCTAGGCAATTGGGGTTATATGACTTGCCCAGAGTCACACAGTTAGTAAGTGTTATGTGTCTGAGACCGTATTTGAACTCAGGTCCTCCTGACTCCTGGGCCAGTGCTCTATCCACTGTGCCACCTAGATGCCCCCCTTTCCTCCAGTTCTTAAGAGTCTGTAGCAGATAGAGTTTTGTTTCATCTTTTTGTCTAACCTCCATACGTGTGGCTTTCAGAAAGGCCTAGTATACTCCCTCTGAGTAATTTCATTAGCCTCTCTGGAACTCCCTTTCTTCATCTGCAAAATGACGAGTCTGGGATAAATAACTTCTGAGGTTCTAGACCATAATCTTATGACCTGGATTCACATCTTGCCTCCACCACTGTGACCTGTGAGACCTTAAGCAAGTAATTTACTCTCTCTAGGCTTCAGTTTCCTCCTCTGTAAAAGAAAGGGGTTGGAGTAGGTGACCTCTCAGGTCCCTTCCAGCTCTAAATCTGAGATCCAAGGAACTGGGACAGATGAAATGAGAAAACAACAGAAAGCAAATGAACCTAGTGATATTACAGACTAAACAAATTCCTGACACACATACCTAATTAAGCTGAGGAAGTTCTGAAGGGCAATCTGGCAAAGCAATGTCATTTACTCAGGAAAACTCAGATGTTCCATAAGGGAGCATAAGTTTATAAGGTTTCTTGGTAGCTTCAGTGTAATGGTTAATGACCTCCCTTTTGTCACGTTCAGCGACTCCAAAAGCTATTGGTCTGCATCCTTTATCAAGGAAATTAACAAAATATTAATAGGAACTTATCGCATTGAAATAGAGGCTCAAAAATTTTTTTTTCTACATTCAGGGACCTAAGGGTGTGTGCTTTGGAGGATTTCCACAAAGAAGTGATGATCAATTAAAGTTAAAAGTAGCATGTTAAAACAAAATCTAAAACCAACTGTAGAACTATTAAAAAACACTCCCCACTCTCACCCACCTTTTATTGGAAACAACTTTGGATGCGTTATACTCACCCTCCCGGATAATGACTGAGGACTTTTATGTTCATCTTGAATTGACACTATCCAGACCCCAAGCATGGAGTTGGCTATAGATAGAAAAGAGAGGTCATTTCTTAGGGGGCTAGGGAGGAGGCATCTGTGGTTCAGCTATCTGATGGCTTGAAACAGAGTATAGGGTTTAAGGACTTGCCTTCCCTGGTGCCTGGGGCTCCATAGACTGAAAGGAGAAATGTGACCTTCCCTGTATAGGAGAGAAATATTCATCTTCCAGACCTCCAGTCCTAGGGAAAGTTCACCGCTGTTTGTCTGGTTTATCTTTTGAAGTTGCCTGCCAAGGCCAATCTGTTTTAGTACTTTAAAGGCCAGATGGAAGGTCACTTTTATTGCTTGCTGAGGGCCTGAACTCCAGTGAAGCAGACTTCCCTTCCTTGTGATGACTTGTAATATCTCTTCTATGATAACTTATGATCTATGCTATGTAGGGAGCATTTCTCGGCCAGCCAGAAAGTCCTTATAGGTCAACTGAAGAGTATAAATATGAATATATGTATGTGTATATATATGTATATTTGTATATGTATGTATATGTATATATATACACACACACATACACATATATATACATTTACATGTGCGTGTGTATGTATATATATATATATATAAAATACTTTAAGAGCAAGTATTTATACCTCTAAGTTTTTATATTTATAAATATATACACATGTATTATATTTTATATTTTATATTTTTATATAGGCAGATATTTGTTTTCAGTTGTTTCAGTCATGTCTGAATTTTCCTGACCCCATTTGGGGTTTTCTTGGCAGAGATGCTGGAGTAGTTTGCCATTTCCTACTCCAGATCATTTTATAGATGAGGAAACTGAGGCAAACAGGGTTAAGTGGCGTGCCTAGTCTAATCTGAGGCTGGTTATGAACTGATGATGATGAGTCTTCCTGACTCCAGGACCAGCACTCCATCCACTGTGTCACCTAGCTGTGGCACTGGACCTGGAGGGAGGAAGAACTGAGTTCAGATCTGGTCTCAGATACTTACTGCTGCATTCTTCCATTTCCTGATCTGTAAAATGGGGATAACAATAACACCTATCTCCCAGGGTTGTTGTGAGAATAAAATGATATAATATTCGTAAAGAGCTTTGCAAACCTTAAAATGTTGTGTAAATGCTAGCTATTTGAGGGGGGGGAGGGAAGGGAAGAGAATAATCATTGCTATATAGCACTACTAAGTGCTTTACAAATATTATCTTATTTAATTTATTATTATTATTATTATTTGAAGGGATTGATGAAGTGGGGAAAAAGAAAGCTACCATGAGCTAGGTGGATAGAATACTGGACTTAGAGTCAAGAAGATCTGAATTCAATTCTGGCCTCAGATACTAGTAATATGATTCTGAGCAAGTCACTTAATCTCTGCCTGCCTCTGTTTTCTCATCTATAAAATGGAGATAATAACAGCACTTATATCACAGGATTGTTGTGAAGACAAAATGAGATAAAAAAGCATTTTTTTCTTTTTTTAATTAATGTATTTGTTTTTAGTTTTCAACACTCACTTTTATAAGATTTTGAATTCTAAAAATTTTCCCCCTTTCTCTCCTCCCCACTCCCCAAGATGGCATGCAATCTGATATAGGCTATACATGTGCAGTCATATTAAACATATTTCCACATTAGTCGTGTTGTGAAAGAAGAATCAGAACAAAAGGGAAAAATGAGAAAGAAAAAAAAGAGAGAAAATGGTAAACTTTGATCTGCATTCAGACTCCATAGTTCTTTCTCTAGATGTGGACAGCATTTTCTACTATGAGTCTTTTGGAATTATCTTAGATCATTGCATTGCTGAGAAGAGCTAAGTCTACCAAAGTCGATCACTGCACAATGTTGCTGTTACTCTGTACAACGTTCTCCTGGTTCTTCTCATTTCACTCAGCAGCAGTTCATGTAAGTCTTTTGTGCATCATTTCTTATGGAACAATAGTATTATATCACATTCATATACCACAACTTGTTTAGCCATTCCCCAATTGATGAGCACCCCCTCAATTTCCAATTCTTGGCCACCATAAAAAGAACTGCTATAAATATTTTTGTACATGTGGGGTCCTTTTCCCTTTTTTATGATCTCTTTGTGATAAAGACCTAGTAGTGGTAGTGCTGGATCAAAGGGTATGCACAGTATTATAGACCTTTGAGCATAGTTCCAAATTGTTCTCCAGAATGGTTGGGTCAGTTCACAACTCCACTAACAATGCATTAGTGTTCCAATTTTCCCACATCTTCTCCAACATTTATCATTTTCCTGTTTTGTCATGTTAGCCAATCTGATAGGTGTGATGTGGTACCTCAGAGTTGTCGTAATTTGCATTTCTCTGAACAATAGTGAGTTAGAACATTTTTTCATCTGACTGTAAATAGTTTTACTTTCTTCATCTGAAAACTGCCTGTTCATATCATTTGACCATTTATCAATTGGGGAATGACTTGTATTCTTATAAATTTGACTCAGTTCTTAGAAATGAGGCCTTTATCAGGGACACTGGCTGTAAAAATTGTTTCCCAGCTTTTTGCTTCCCTTCTAATCTTGGTTACATTGGCTTTGTGCAAAATCTTTTTAATTTAATGCAATCAAAATTATCCATTTTACACTTTATAATGTTCTCTATCTCTTGTTTGGTCATAAACTCTTCCATTCTGCATATATCTGACAGGTAAACTACTCCTTGCTCTGCTAATTTGCTTATAGTATCACCGTTAATGTCTAAATTGTGTACCCATTTTGATCTTATCTTTGTATACAGTATAAGATGTTGGTTTATGCCTAGTTTCTGCCATACTGTTTTCCAGTTTTCCCAGCAGTTTTTGTCAAATATTGAGTTCTTATCCCAGAAACTGAAGTCTTTGGTTGATAAAAAAGCATTTTGCCAACCTTTAAGCTTTCTATAAATGCTAGCTGGTTTTTCTTATTTTCCTTCAAGTCTTAGTCCTCCCTGGTTCTGAATGGGTGAGTTCCCAAAGGCTAGCTCTGCCTTCATATTAATAGTCTGGGGCCCCATAGAAACCCATCACTTAACTTTATTTGCCCTATAAATGAAAACTAATCTGAGAGGGATATTGTGAGACTCAGAGGAGCACAGACGGAAAAATGCTTTGGATAGTATAAAGTGATATATGATTTTCCTTAGGTAGGGGCTGGGGGATTTAGACCTGTATTTCCATTCATATAGGGAATGCCTAGCGAGGACTTTTTTCTATAAAAGCTGATCAGCAACTGCTTTGCAACTTGGAGTGTTAGAGAGTTGTCTTAGGAATCAAGAGCATAAGCCACTTGTTCAGGGTCACACAGCCAGTAGGTGTCAAAGGCAAGACATGAACCCAGGACTTCCTAACTCCCAGGCATGTGCTCTATCCCCTGCTTCATAACGCTTCTCAGTATGTCCCCCTATGAATAGTAGGTATCAAACCATAGAATTATAGATTATTGCAACATAAAGAGATCTTAGAGGTCATCCACGTCAACGGCCTCATTTTACATAGAGGGAAACAGAGGCACATAAAGGTTAAGTGACTTGTTCACAGTCATGTAGTTAGTATTTAAGATGGAATTCGGAACCAGATTGTTCTGACTTTAACTCTAGTACCCTATCCACTATGCCATACCTCAGACAAATGTCTGCCTCTGGACTAAGGACCAGGTGGATATTTGTTTTGCTCTTTACAAGAAAGATAGCTGAGAAATGGCCCCTTCACAACTATGGCAAGATTTACCTAAACTATGTTTTAGGTAAAGACTGTATGTGTCTTCATTATTTCAGTTTGAAGTTTCTACCAGATGAGGCTTAGAAATGCCATGTCATTAAATCCTTGCAAAATGGCATTTATAGTGGAAATTGCAATTAAGTCTTCAATGTGACTTGGTGGGTGACTAAAAGGGCCTGTACAATGGATTCTGTGGGAAATGTTAGTAGAAGCAGAGCTGAAACGCTGTTTGAATTACTCAGCCTCAGCAGCCTCCGTGCTCTGGATGCTTGCCCAGAGCTGAAAATTCAATTTGAAGCATCTTACGACGAGAGCTCTGGGAAATGTGTCTGGCACTGACATCGTCCTTTCTCACCTGACCATATTAGACCAAACAGGCAGAGCTAGAGACAGATAGGAGCAACTTTTTGGATTCCAGAAACTAAGAGAGGAGAGCAAGTCATGGGGGCTGGGGTGGGGGGAGGAAGGGCGTGCTCATCCATGGTTGAAAGCCTTGGTTTAAAAGGAGGAAGGATGGTTTAGAACCATAGTCCTTAAAATGCTCAGTCTACAAGCCACTTTCTGTGTCAAAAGCAACCTATAAACTTGCTGCTACCAAAGAAGGGTATTCCTGGGCTCTTCAGGCTAATGAAAAGACGAGTTCAGTTAAAGAAAATTCTATTGCTATTTTCTGCTTCCAGATCAGGAGTGTGTGTGTGTGTGTGTGTGTGTGAAATATATGTTGGAAATCTAGATATAGGGATGGAAGAGGGGTAGGGATTGCAGCATTAGTCGACCATATACCTACTTGCAAATGGTAGATTCCCAGAAGTAAGGATCAATGAGAAGAATTTAGGGGAAATATATGGAAAGGCACACATGTGACCAAGACATACCCGTGATAGGGCAACACTGCTGATGGTGTAGGGTCACCAGTGTCTTCTAGCAATGACATTATACTGCTCCAACTGAGCCTCTTTCCTACTAGTCTCATATGGCATGCAACCTATGCCTGATACGTAGTACCCACTGGATATGTGAACATGACATGTAGTCTCCAGAAATTGCTCTCAGCTAAACTTGAGGATCTGTTGGAAATTGTTACAGTACTACAATGGTCCCATGGTCACTGCCTCACTCTGCTTCAAGCTTTTGGCTTCAATTGAAGTCTAGTTGAGGTGCTACTTCCTCATTGGAGGAGGTGGCTCTCCCACTGCTTTTTTAAAACCCAGAAGCTTTCTGATACAGTCATTTTCATTAATTAATTATTATTTGATTTTTAGTTTTCAACATTCACTTCCATAAGATTTTGAGTTTTAAATTTTCTCCCCACTCCCAAAGACAACATGCAATCTGATATAGGCTCTATATATGCATTCATACTAAGCATATTTTCACATTAGTCATGTTGTAAAGAAGAATTAGAACCAATGAGAGAAACCATGAGAAAGAATCTACATTCAGACTCCACAGTTGTTTCTTTGGATGTGGATGGGATTTTTCATCATGAGACTTTTAGAATTGTCTTAGATCTTTGCATTACTGAGAAGAGCTAAGTCTATCAAAGTTAGTCATCACACACATTTTTACTGTTACTGTATACAATGTTCTCCTGGTTCTGCTCACTTCACTCAGCATCAATTCACACAAATCTTTCCAGGTTTTTCTGAAGTCTGCCTGCTCATCATTTTTTGTTTTTGTTTTTATTTTTTAAATTAATTTATTTTGATTTATCAACAATCACTTCCATACGCTTTTGAGTTTAAAATATTTCTCCCCCTTCTTCCCCACTTCCCTCCCCAAGACAGCACACAATCTGATATAGGCTATACATATACATTCCTATTAAACATATTTTCACATTAGTGATGTTGTAAGTAAAAATTAGAACCAATAGAAGGAACCACCAGAAAGAGGAAACAAAGCTCAACAGAAGAAAAAAAAATCTGCTCATCATTTCTTACAGTACAATAGTATTCCATTACATTCATATACCACAACTTGTTCAGCCATTCCCCAATTGATGGTCATCTCCTCAATTTTCAATTCTTGGCCACCACAAAAAGAGTTGCTATAAATATTTTTGTACATGTGGGTCTTTTTCCCTTTTTTATGATCTCTTTGGGATACAGATACAGTTTTATAGCCCTTTGGGCATTAATACCGTTCTTTTAGAAAAGCAAAGCTCTGTACCACATCACACCTATCAGATTGGCCAACATGACAAAACAGGAAAATGATAAATGTTGGAGAAGATGTGGGAAAATTGGAACACTAATACGTTGTTGGTGGAGTTGTGAAATGATCCAACCATTTTGGAGAACAATTTGGAACTATGCCCAAAGGGCTACAAAAATGTGTATACCCTTTGATCCAGCAATGGCACTTCTAGGGCTATATCCCAAAGAGATCAAACAAATGGGGAAAGGACCCACATGTACAAAAATATTCATAGCAGCTCTTTTTGTGGTGGCAAAGAATTGGAAATTGAGAGGATGCCCATCAATTGGGGAATGGCTGAGCAAGTTGTGGTATATGAATGTAATGGAATACTATTGTGCTATAAGAAATGATGAACAGGCTGACTTCAGAAAAACCTGGAAAGACTTATATGGTCTGATGCTGAGTGAATTGAGCAGAACCAAGAGGACTTTGTACACAATAACAGCCATGTTATGCGATGACTAATATTGTTAAACTGAACCCTTCTCAGCATTACAAGGATCTAAGACATCTCCAGAGGCCTCGGGATAGAAAATGCTATCCACATCCAAAGAAAGAACTATGGAAGTTGAATTGCTATCACTTATTTTTACCTTCTGTTGAGTTTTGTTTCATCTTTCTGATGGTTCCTCCTATTGGTTTTAATTTTTACTTACAACTTCACTAATGTGAAAATATGTTTAATAGGAATGTAAATGTATAGCCTATATCAGATTGTGCACTGTCTTGGGGAGGGTGGGGGGGGGTAGAATGGGGGGAATTTTCAACTCAAAAGCATATGGAATTGATTGTTGATAAATCAAAATAAATTAATAAAATTTTAAAAAAAAGCAAAGCTTTCACAACCCAGTCTTTAGATTAAGGAAAACCTTTGATGGCTTTTCTTCCCATAAAGATGGTCTGTCTTTTTCTTTAAATCTTGGACCAGAATGGGAATTTCCTCTCCAAAAGGAGATTCCTCATCCTAGGTACTAAATTCTTCAAAAGACAGATCCATCTCAGCTAACTAATATCTTTGAGCTTAAGTCTATTTTTTGACTTATCTTTTTCAGTCACTAAGGGTAGCATCTCTGTCACAGGCCTCACTTTGACTCACAATCCCTTGTGGCTCCCTGTTCAATTTCTGTTGGTTAAATTGTACCCAGTCAGCATCAGTTCAGAGGCTACCTTTCTTCCATCCGTCAAGGGCTTTCTGTATTCGGCACACTTCACTTTCTCAACTCCAAGACTTTCTTTGTCTCATATAGGTAAATGGAAGGGGAAATAGGTATAGGAACCGAATTAGGTCCTGGGAGTTCTTTTTCCTGTCTAGCTACATTCTGGCCTTTCCTATGCCAGTATCGAGCTTCCCTTTATACTCAAAGTTGAGATAAGACTTAGACCCTACCTTCATGGAGCTTACATTCCAGTAGGAAGATATGATACATGCACAAATAGCTATAGCACAAAATAATGCATAAGTGCTACATGAAGCCAAGGATGGAAATTTCACTAACTGAGGGGAAATCAGGAAATAATTTCATGGAGGAGATGGAATTTAAGTTGGGCTTTAAATCATGAGCAGGAATTTAACAGACTGAAGTAAGGTAAAAGGCATTCTAGACATAAGAGGAGTCGTAGAGGCAGTAATTTAGGACTGAAAACAAGGGCATTCCAGAGTCAGCTTTGAGAGCTGATTGTTAAATTTTCTATATGAGCATGCACACTCAGAAATCATTCTACAAAGCAAGGCTAGATTTACTGTTTTGTTGGTTGTCTAGAGGTTGAAAGTAGAGAAAACATTAACAAGGCAGACCATGTCCTGCACTTTCAGACAGCTAGTTATTAAGCATTTATCAGTACATCCCTAGCTGGAAAGGACCTTAGAGGCCATTGAGATCAACCCTTTCAGGTGAAGAAACTGAGGTGGAAAGAGGTTAAGTAACTCACTTAGGAACGTAGAACTAGTAAGTCTGAGACAGGATTGAATTTTAAACTCAGAGCCTTCTGCCTCCAAGGGCAACATCTAATCCAGTCTAATACACTGTCTCTCAATGGCTGAACAAAGGCACAGCAGAGGAAAGTGAAGGTTATGTAAGGGTATGTGTTGTTGATGGTGAGTAGTTGAGCTGGAGTGGAACACAGAGTACTTGGAGGACAGTAATGTGAGATAAGGCTGGAGATGAAGGGCAGGAACAGAGAAGCCTCCAAAGGAGTATGAATTTTATTGGGTAGATAATAGTCCAGACAATTGGGCTTTTCATGCTTAAGGAACCATTCAATTAAACAGCAGTACAGGAAAGAGCTTATACGACCAATACGTTATCTCCATTCACATCTCTTAACCTTCCTGGTCTTAGACAAAGCAGTTCTAGAGAGGGGAAGGATTTTTTTTTTAAATTTTAGGAGATCATGACCAGCAGTGGCTGGTTCAATGCTTGGGAGGAAGTGATGAACAATCCGCTAATTAACACTTATAGAGCTGGATATCCCTAACCATTGGTCCCTATGTATCCCCTTTTGGGTTGAAATCTGGGATTTAAGGATGAAGGTTGGATTTAATACTCATATTGAAAGTGGAACCTGAAAAAAAGGCTTAGTTCCAGGGATGGGGGGAAGGAACTAAGCCTGACAAGAGGTGAGAGGCTACAAGTAGGTCACTGGCCTGGAGTGTTGATGCATTTCTCTGCTCTTTGTTCCAGTCACCTGTCTGTGCTAGGAATTATGCACTTGATCAGCTGAATGGAATGTGTGACAGACACTGACCAAGAGTCCCAGAGGCGTGCATCAAAAGCTTCAATTAGCAATACCAACCCATCCTGCATGGTCATACTTAGTTAAATGGTCCCACTTAAGTTACTATAGGATTGAATGACCCCTTTCCTATAGGTCCTAAAGATTCCCTGAAATGCTTAGCCACAAGCATCCTTGTCCCCATCCCTTACTTTCTATTGCCTCAGCAAGGCGCCAAATAAGGCTTGAAATAACTTGTCCTCAAATGAACCTTTCATAAACAGAATAATAAAATATCTCACCAGAAAGGGACCTTGGAAGTCCCATCATTTTATCCCCTAAGGCCCCTAGTGATGAAGTGACTTGCCCACAGTCAGACAGCTAGCTGACCAGTTAGTAAACACAGAAGCGGGAATGTGCTGGTAAATGTTTAATGACAAGATCTCCAGAAAAGAATATCTGTATATGACACACTTTAAAATTTAATCTGCATTATTAACATTTTCTCCATCACTTTATTAATTCTAGATAATCAACAAAACAATAACTCAAACCCTGATTTGCTGATTTCTGAGGTTTAAGTGCAAGGCACACTGAAAATATAACAATCACCCAAATGGCTGCAGCAGCATACCACTACATGAATTCTGAATCAAGGAGCTGCTTTTATAAAATAATGACCATTTAAAAGACCTATGTGAAATATATGTGTGTGTATATATAATATATATAGTATATACACTATGTGTGTGTGTGTGTGTGTGTGTGTGTGTGTGTGTGTGTGTGTGTACTGGCAAAACCTATTTGCTATAACTTTAAAACAGACAAACAAACAAACAAGAGGAGAAGGTATGATTTCTGGGGTCTTGAAGTTCCTGTTTGTATTTCAAGCCAAAATGAAGCTAAATAAAGCTAATCCTTCATTCCCTTAGGATCATAGGTGAAGAGCTGGACAGGATTTCAGAAGCGGTCTAATCCATCCTGCTCATTTTAAAGATGAGTTTTCTCTTTTCTTTATCTTTCCTACTTTTTTATTTTGAGATGGGTCTTCCTATCTTTCCCAGGCTGAAAGTAGAGCAGCTACTCACAGACCCAATACCATTACTGAGTAGCCCAGAAACTTTGACTAGTTCCAATTCTGACTTGGGCCATTTCATACCTTAGTAGGTAGACTAGTGGCCCCCAGGTCTTGGGGGCTCACTATATTGGTACTAGACTTAATGTGGATGTCCAGGTGATTCTAACCCACCATGACTCAGAAGTACAAAGCTCCAGAGATTCCCCATCCTCAGCCTTCCCAATAGGCATGGGCCTCCATAGTTGGCTACTGATGAACTCTTAAAAGAAAAATACGTGATTTGCCATGGATCATATAGAGCATTCAAAATGGGATCTGGACTTAGGTATTTGACTCCAGAGTTGATGCTTTTCCTTTTTTTTTTTTTTAAAAAAAAAGATAATTTATTTTAAAAATTCTGAATTTGGAAGGCACAGTCAAGATGAAGGAGAAAAGGCAATGACTTGCCTGAGCTCACCCCAAAACCTCTCCAAACACCTTTAAATAATGGCATAAAACAATTCCTGAAGCAGAAGAACCCACAAAAGGATGGAAATAATTTTCCAGCCAAAGACAACTTGGAAGTTCGGCAGAGAAGGTCTGTCATACGTAGGTGAGAATGGAGCACAGTTCAGCACAGGCCACATCAACTCAGACCAGGCCCTAGCAAACCATGAGCAGGTTATGGGAGCCACTGAATCAGCAGCAGCAGTGGCTGCTTCAGATGGTAAGAGGGTAGAACAACTGGTCAGAAGGTGCTTACAAGGGTCTCTTTGATGGCACTGGGGGCAGGACTCTGTTGCTTTGTCTGTACTTAGATCCCAGTGGCAGTCCTGGGTGGCAGTCCCAGGGTGAGGAAGAACGCTAATACACCACAGCCTGTAGCCTCAGTGGAGCAGGGACCCTCCTCACAGTTCCAGGGCAGAAAAGAGCGCTTGTGATTGCTCACACACGCTAGGAGAATAGTAAACACACCTCTCTCTAGATCATATACCTTGGAAGAAGTGAAAACTTATAGGTCCCTAGAGGTATCTCCAAAAACAGCTGGACAAAACTCCTGAAGTTTGGGACAGCGCACCCCTGGAAGCAGAGCCCTACTTTAGCAAAGAGTCAAAAGTCAAGAAATACGCTGAGAAAATGAGAAAACAACAGGAAAAAAAATCTGCCCATAGAAATTACTATGGTGACAAGGAAGATTAAAACACACTCAGAAGAAGACAACAGAGTCAAAGCTCCTACATCCAAAGTCTCCAAGAAAAATATGAACTGGTCTCAGGCCATGGAAGAGCTCAAAAAAGGATTTTGAAAATCAAGTAAGAGAGATAGAGGAAAAAATGTGAAGAGAAATGAGAATGATGCAAGAAAAGCATGAAAAAAAGTCAACAGCTTGGTAAAGGAGACAACCACACACACACACACACACACACACACACACACACACACACAAAACACTGAAGACAATAACACCTTGAAAAACAGAACAGGCCAAATGGTAAAAGAGATACAAAAAGCCAATGAGGAGCAGCACACATTGAAAACCAGAATTGGCCGAATGGAAAGAGGCACAGAAATTCACTGAAGAAAAAAAAATCTTTAAAAAATAGAATTGGCCAAATGAAAAATGAGGTACCAAAGTTCATTGAAGAAAATGATTCCTTAAAAAGCAGAATTGATCAAACTGAAGCTAATGACTTCATGGGAAATCAAGAAACACTAAAACAAAACCAAAAGAATGAAAAAATAGAAAACAATGTGAAATATCTCATTGGAAAAACAAGTGACCTGGAGAACTGAATCAGGAGAAATAATTTTAAAATTATTGGACTACCTGAAAGCTATGATCAAAAGAGGAGCCTAGACATCATCTTTCAAGAAATTATGAAGGAAAATTTCTCTGATATTCTAGAAGCAGAGGGTAAAATAAAAATCAAAAGAACCCACTGATCACCTTCCAAAAGAGATGCCAAAATGAAAACTCCCAGGAATATTATAGCCAAATTCTAGAGCAGGTCAAGGACAAAATATTGCAAGCAGCCATAAAGAAACAATTCAAGTATCATGGAATCACATTCAAGATAACACGAGATTTAGCAGCTTCTACATTAAAGGGTTGGAGGGCTTGGATAGGATATTCCAAAGAGCAAAGGAGGTAGGATTGCAACCAACAATCACTTTCTCAGAAAAACTGAATATAATCCTTCAGGGGAAAATATTGATATTCAATGAAATAGAAGACTTTCAAGCATTCTTGGTAAACAGAACAGAGCTGAATGGAAAATTTGACTTTCAAATACAAGACTCAAGAGAAGCATAAAATGGTAAAAGGGAAAAGAAATCATAAGAGACTTAATAAGGTTAAATTGTTTACATTCCTGCATAGGAAGATGATTCTTATAAGAACTTTCTCATTATTAGGGCAGTTAGGAGTATATACATACATACATACATACATACATACATACATATATATATATGTATGTATATACATACATACATACATACATACATACATACATATATATATATATATGTACAGGGGTGTGTGTGTGTATCAACAGGGAGCATAAGTATGAGTTGAATATGAAGAGATACCTAAAAAAATAAAATTAAGAGGTGAGAGAGAAATGCGCTAGGAGAAGAGGAAAGGAAGAGGTAGAATGGGGTAAATTATCTGACATGAAAGGGCAAGAAAAAGCTCTCACAGTGGAGGGGATGTGGGAGAGAGTAAGTAAATCTTACTGTCATCAAAATTGGCTCAAAAAGGGAATAAAATACATACTTAATTGGGGATAGAAATCTGTCTTACTCTATAGGAAAGTAGTAGGAGAAGGGATAAGAGATGGGGGTGGGATGATAGAAGGGAGAGCAGATTGGCGAGGCGGTAGCCAGAAGCAAAACACTTTTGAGGAGGAATGAGGTGAAAGGAGAGAGAGAATAGAATAAAGAGGGTAGGAGAATAGGATAGAAGGAAATACAATTAGCAATAGTAACTGTGAAAAAAAATTGAAGCAAGTTTCTCTGATAAAGGCCTCATTTCTCAAAATATAGAGAACTAAGTCAAATTTATAAAATTAAGAGCCATTCCCCAATTGATAAATGGTCAAAAGATAGGAACAGTTTTCAGACGAAGTAATCAAAGTTATCTATAGCAATATGAAAAAATGCTCTTTTTTCTTTTAAAAAATTTTTTTTTCATTAATTTGTTTTTAGTTTTCAACATTCACTTCCATAAGGTTTTGAGTTTTAAATTTTCTTCCTCTCCTTCCCCACCTCCCTCCCCCAGAAGGTATGCAATCTCATATAGGCTGTACATATACATTCCTATTAAATATATTTTCACATTAGTCACGTTGTAAAGAAGAATTAGAGGAACCATAAGAAAGAAGAAACAAAACAAAATAACACAGAAGAAAAAAAAGAACAAATAGTATGCTTCAATCTGCATTCAAACTCCATAGTTCTTTTTCTGGATGTGGATAGTATTTTCCATCATGAGACTTTTGGAGATGTCTTAGATCCTTGCATTGCTGAGAAGAGCTAAATCTATCAAAGTTAGTCATCGTACAGTGTGGCTGTTACTGTGTACAATGTTCTCCTGGTTCTGCTCACTTCACTCAGTATCAGTCCATACAAATCTTTCCAAGTTTTTCTGAAGTCCACTTGCTCATCATTTCTTATAGCACAATAGTATTCCATCACATTCATATACCACAATTCATTCGGCCATTCCCCAATTGATGGGCATCCCCTCAATTTCTAATTCTTTACCACCACATATAGAGCTGCTATAAATATTTTGTACATGTGGGTCCTTTTCCCTTTTTTATGATCTCTTTGGGATACAGCCCTAGAAGTGAAAAAATGCTCTAAATCACTATTGGTTGGAGAAATGCAAATTAAAACAATTCTGAGGTACTACTTCATACCTATTAGATTGACTAATAGGACAGAAAAGGAAAAATGACAAATGTTGGAGGGGATATGGGAAAAATGAGACATTAATGCACTATTGGTGGAGTTGTGAATTATTCAATCATCCAATAGAACCTTTTGGAACTATGCCCAAACGGCTATAAAGCCATGTATACCTTTTGACCTAGCAATACCACTACTAGGTCTATATCCAAAAAGAGATAAAAAACAAAAAAGAAAATGACATATATGTACAAATATGTTTATAGCGACTCTTTTCTGGGGGCAAAGAATTGGAAATTGAGGGGATGCCCATCAATCAGGGAATGGCTGAATAAATTGTGATATGTGATTGTGATGGAATACTATTGTGCTAGAAGAAATGATGAGCAAGTGGACTTCAGAAAAACCTGGAAAGACTTGTATGGATTGATACTGAGCGAAGTGAGCAGAACCAGAACATTGCACACAGTAACAGCCACACTGTGCGATGACTGATACTGAGCTGATACAAAGTGAAATGTACTGTCTACAAAGTAACAGCAATATTATGAAATGATCAGCTGTGAATGACTTAGCTATTCTCAGCAATACAATGATCCAAGACAACTCTGAAGAACTTAAGATAAAAAATCCTACCCACTCCCCAGAGAAAGAACTGATGGTGTCTGAATACAGACTGAAGCATACTTTTTAACTTTCTTTATTTTTCTTGATTTTTTGGGGGAACTTCTATGTTTTCTTTCACAACATGACTAAAATGGAAATATGTTTTGCATGACTACACAAGTACAACCTACATCGAATTGCTAGCCTTCTCGGGTCGGGGGGAGGAGGCGTGGAAGAAAGGAGAGAATTTGGAGCTCAAAGTTTTAAAAACAAATGTTAAAAAATTGTTTTTACATGTAATTGGGGAAAAATAAAATACTTTAAAATGCAATTTGACATTTAATACACATGAATATTTTCACATGCAACAAGAGACAAAAGAGGACTGTGGATGAAATCACCATGTACAACCTGCTTTCTTTTGCTTATTTTTTTTTTTTTGCTTTGTCTCTTGAGAAATCAGTCAATACTCTTTCCCCTATACCAAGCTTCTTCCTTTTCCATTTTTGGGTGAGGAGAAAATAGCCTAATGGTCAAACCCAGCGTATATGAGATTTTCTAATCTCAATCCAGACATCTACACAACTCAAAATCCTCTTAGTGATCTAGGCTATATCTCCTTCCTTAATTTTTACAAATACTAAACTCTATCCTTCCCCACATCCATTCCTTAGTTCTAGGCTTCCCCATCTGTTGAGAAGACCCCAAAGATTTGTAATAAATTGAGTCTGCCCTAGTTTCTTCTACACTGTATTCCTTGTTATTGGCTGATCGCGATGGATGTGAGTCATGGCTTAGATAAGCATGGTTGTGACCCCTCACGTTTACCTGATGGAACTATACCTGGCAGAGTCAGGAATGCTGGACCAAACAAAGTGTATATCTCACTGAGATTTCTTTTCTTTCAGCATCTGTCCCTTTAAAGAACTCTTCATTGCTTGAAGTAACCTCCTATTAATTATCTATTTGGCTTTCATCTCTGAAAAATACTTTGAACTGATCATCAGCAGTTTTATCCTTGTGGCAGGTGGATTACAAAGTAGGAGCATCAGGGTAATTGGGGATAGGAGAAACCATTGCAAAGCTTTCTTGTCTGGCCCTGGGGAACATGACCAGCTCATTCCCAGAATAGAACTGTACCATGTTTGCCCCACGCCAGTTTGAAAGATCTTGACAAGCATAACTCTCACCCTATCTTTTTTATGGCCCCATTAATCCTAAGTCAACTGAGCATACACTGAGACTGACTTTTTAAAAATATATGCCTCCCATAAATGATAAACTTTCCAGCCTGGATTTGGTTTCTGCAGGGGAATAGGGCAATATGATGCAGAGAGAATATCTCCTTGGGACCTTGCTAAAAAGGGCACACCTGCCTAACATAGCACCTGTGCTATTGATTCTCAAAATATTGACTCTTTGGGTGTAAAAGTAACCCTGAATCCAACTTGGCTGTCTTCCCACGTGTGGCAGAGGAGAAGGTGGTGGCACCATGCTTCGGAAATTAGCAAGCAAAACCAGCATTCTCTACTTGCTCCTGGCAAGCTCACCATCCTTCTTCATCTTCTCCCCTCTCTGGTCCCCTCTTGTACCAATACCCATCTCTTCCTTCACATAAGTACCCCTGCAGTTCAGACACTCAATGTCTCTCACCCAGTCTATTGATACAACCTCCATATGGGTTTCTCTGTTTCATCTCACTTCTCTTAATCTATCTTTCACACAGCTGCCAAAATAAAGCACAGACCAGACCATCTCTCTCCCCTACTTAAAAATTTGTTGGTTCCCTATTATCTTGAAGATCAAATACCAACTCTTGGCCACAGGTATTTGAAGCCTTCCACAGGACAGCCCCAGCCTACCTTTACAGATTTAGTTCTTGTTCTCCTTCACACACTATGCTCCAGACATTTCCCGAACTCTAGAGCTTTGCCCAGGCTGTCCGATATACCTGGAATGTACTTCCTTCTCATCTCCACCCCCTAGAATCGTTAGCTTCCTTCAAGGCTCCCCTCCTGAACTTCCTATGTTTTAGTGTTCTCTTCCTCCCCAACGTAACTTGTATTTACTTATCTTCTCAGTAAAGTGTAAGCTCCTTGAGGGCAGGGTTTTTTTTTCTTTTTATCTGAGGTTAGTAGTGTTTCTTGTACACAGTAGGTTCTTATTAAATGCTTGTTAAATTGAATTGGTTGAGAAGAAGAATTATGGAGTCGATGCAGATCAAAGTTTATTACTTGTGCTCTTTTTTTCTTTTTTTGTTTGTTTCTTCTTTCTTGTGCTTTCTCCCATTGGTTCTAATTCTTCTTTACAACATGACTAATGTGAAAATAGGTTTAATATGAATGTACATGTAGAGTCTATATCAAATTGATCACCATCTTGGTGTGAGGGAGAGGAAAGATGGGGAGAAAATTTGGAACTCAAAATCTTATGGAAGTGAATGTTAAGCTAAAAATAAATAAATTTTTAAAAAATAAATTGAATTGGTTGAATTAAATGGGCATGAAAATTACATATTCTGTCTTTATAGAAATTGGCACAAAGATTATGTTGCCCCCAAAGTGGCACTGAAGCTATCTGCGCAAGACTGGCCTGATGGTGTTTCTGTCTGGTTCCTGAATCCTAGTATCTTGGTCCTCTTAAGAAGTAAGAGGGAATCTTTGGCCCAACTCTGCCAAAAGGAAGCCCCCATTTGAAGAAATGTCATTGTGCACCAACCTGTATCATTCTTAGTGTCAGCCTGAGCTTCAGGCACATTCTTGATGTGCTTTCCAAATTCTTGCCTCTGGCTTGCCCTGTATTTTTTCCATATCCCAACAGCATTCCTGGCTGTCCTGTTTATTCTTCCTTCAGCTCAGTTTTGGCATTCTTAATCATTCCCATTTGACTCCTTTCTCACCTTTAGTATTCTGTCTGCCTTCCCTCATCACTAAATTACCTGAGAGCTGATGCTATGCTGGCTTTCTCCCTCCCCCCATGCTTGTCACCCTCAATCCTAGGCCCCTATCACTGTGATTGATGGTGTAACCCTTTACCTGCTGCTAAAGAGTGAGAGGACTAGACAGTCACAAAGGCCCCACCTCCAACATTAGAATCTCTCCATATTGTTACTCCAAGAATGACACTATTTAACCATGACATAGGATCCTGAAAGGGGTAGTGTCTTAGGAAGGTTTAGTGGATCGGGTTACCTAACAGAGAACTGGGCCTTTAGAACATAAGGCCCACAGCCTAAAACAATTTGCCTCTTTCCCTTTCACTGCCAAATACTGTAGGTGTTCAATAAATAGTTGTTGGATGACTGGTTGCAGATGTTCCCGCTCTCTAAATCCTAGCATCCAAAGGTGTTCATTAACAATATGGCCTTTCCGATTATACAGGCCTTAGATCTTCTTTTCTCTGGGTCCCATATTGTACCTGCCTCTTTTTTCTGCTTTCCTTTTTACTGAAGGCACCCACGTGTTTCCTCGAAAGCTGGTCTTGGCTAATGAAGTGTCGTACACATTCTCTGGCCTCATTCACTCAGACCAAGGGCTGTAACACCTCCCCCTTGGTGTTCTAGGGGTTCCCTGAGGGATTCAGGGTGTTTATTTTCTAATGCTAATAACCCAAGCTGCCTGAGATCACACACACACACATACACACACACACACACACACACACACACACACACACACACACACTCTTAGGTAACAAAGAATAGTGCCCTGGTTCCATTTAATCACTTAACAAGAATTAGGACATTTACTTAAAAAAAACAAATGTACAAACACATCAGGGGCACACTTTCCCCATACCACTCTCTGTGGAGAGTGCGCTCAGATCTAGCTCAGTTTCTACATAACATTGGTTCCACCAAATTCACATCCAAATATGGCATCAATATTGAATGAGCTCTTGTCTCAGTTATCACTGGACTGGGTCCTACTGGTTGTTCATTGGTTCTCAGGGCATCTACATTGGGCTCCTGCAAAACCCAGATTCTGGAGGTTCACTCTCCTGACCTTTGAAAACTCACAAGGTCAGAGTCTCCAAAATGGAAAAGAACCTAAAATGGAAAAGAAAAAATTTAGAGGCAAGTGTCAGCCTCAGATGGAAGAAAGCCCAAGGCCTCTTCTCTTATAGTTTTGCTTCTCACTAGATGACATCGGTAAAGGAATGACCAAGAGAAACATCAAAGAGAAGATAGCCAAGGCTCGGGTCACTAATTTTTTTTTGAAGGCACCTCTATTTCCAGCAATGCAGCCAAGCAAAAAGGATTCTCACAACCATATGGTTAACCAACCAGAATGGATTATAGAATTCTATAGATGCTTTTCTCTAAGGTTCTTCCATCACATGGCATTGTGGTTATTCCAAAACCAGGCTCTCTAAACTCCTCCATATGGGGAGATACCATCAAAGATGTTCTATTCTAGTGACCATTACAGAAAGAATAGATAGAAGCCAAGAGGAGCTCACAATTCTAGAGTTAAAAGGAAATTTAGGGACAGCTAGATGGCATAGAGCACTGGCCCTTGAGTCAGAAGGACCAGAGTTCAAATCCAACCTCAGACACTTACTAACTATGTGACCCTGGGCAAGTCACCTAACTCCAACTGCCTCATCTCTTCCTCCCAAAAAAGGAAATGTAGAGATTGTCTAGTCCAATCAGGGAACTTTTCTATAGTATCTACCCCAAATTATCAGTACTGTTCCCCAGAGCTGTAACTAACATGGGGTGAATAGGGCTTTTCCCCAGTGTTCTAACATTCAAGGGAATGTACTTCTTTGCCTGGGGGTAAGGAAATGTTTCCTTGCTTTAAAGCCTGCCCATGTCACCAAGTGACATAACGGTCCCCAAGCTGCCATGTCTCCACCCTCTTTCACCTGTACCATTTACTTGTGGATCAGCCTGTCTGAGCCTGGCTTTATATTTGGCAAAAGGAATGCTCTCCCCTTTTCTGATCTCTGACAGGAAAAGCTACAGCCCCTTCTAAGCATTTAAAGGCCTGTATAATCTGGATCCAGCCTACATCTTTAGATTTATTTCTCATAACTCTCTTTCACATTCTCTACAACTCAGTCTAGACTACTTTGGCCCTCCCCTAAGCCCTAATCACCATCCCAATAATTTTCTTACCCAAAGTACCATCCCACCCTAGGCCACCAGTTCCCTCTGTGTGTTGTCTCTTCCATTAGAAGGGAAGCTCTCTGAGAACAGGGACTGTCTTTCCTTTTTTTGTATTCCCATCTAGCTGCTCAACCCAGTGCTTTGCACCATCACAAATACTTAACAAATGCTTTTCCATTCAGTCAGTCAACAACCATTTTGTTAAGTGGCTGCTAGGTTCCAGGAGCTGTGTTGAGCACTAGAGATGTTCATCCTTACTTTTTGAAGAAGGCCAATGACATCATGAGATGATGTCTTGACTCTTTTGTAGATTGGATTTAAGTGAGGGAGAGTTCTACAAAGTGGTCATACTCACTGTCTTCCAGAGGCATCAAAGTCCAGTGGCAGGACAAAAGTCTAGATGACTGGAGATGGCCCAGATGCAGTGGATGACCTTGGCATCTTCAAAGCCTGACCAACCTCTAAGCACTCCACAGCATTTTCTTTAGCTGCCTTCATGGCCATTGGAACAAATTGTTCTTGTCTGCCAAGGGAAGTCTTCACATGCTTGGGGTAAACATCCCCCTAACTCACCAATGGGTTTGAAGCCTGTCGGTTACTTACCCTCAACCTGGTTTGGCCCATCTGCTGAGGTGGTTTTATTGGAGTGTGGCCACTGGGCATGCTACAGCCTCTTGGAGCCACAGATGACAGTGAGAAGGCTAAAGTTATTGCCTGAATTTCCTTCCCTCGCCCTCTTTTTTTGGTTTCTGCTTTTAGGTCTGATGAGTGTCAAAAGTGGCTTGTGTCCTGTCTCTGCCCCTACAGTGCTTTAGTGGGGTTATGAGGAAGAGCATTTAAGCAACTAAAGTTTAACTGAACTCAGAAACCTCTATGTGTTTTTTAACTGGCTAATAAGAAAAGAGGTGACCTTAATCTCCAGCTGCTTACTATGTATGATCTGTGCTAGGTACTTCTTGTGGGAGTGGGGGGTGGGAGGGAACAGGAAGGGGTAGGGAATGCTGCTGGCTTAAATTCTTTATGAGGGAGACAATACAGATGGCCAGACAACCAGGTTGGAGCCCATCAAGTCACCAAGGCAACACATGTTTCCAGGACTGGAGCGGAGCAAGGAATGTGTACATGTGTGCACTCAGTCTTGAAAGTGAGCTGAGAACCAGTCTTAGAGTGGGAACTCCCCTCTCTAAACCCCCACCCCCAACCTTCCAAGGAGCAACAGTCATAGAAGCACTTACAGTTTCTAACTGGAGATCTCAAAATATTTTTTTTCCTGTTCCCTCTATATTAATACTCCACAGATGTGACTCCTAAAATATCAGATTGAGTGGTACCTGTGTTAACTTCTGAGCTCCTGAACCAAGCTTTCAGGATTTCTTAACAGTCTCCTTTCTTTTTGAATTGCAAAATTCAAAGTGAGTTCCCATGAAAGGGGTCCTTCTTCTGTCTAGTCTTGGGGTTCCCAATCTTTTTTGGTCCCCATACCCTTTAGTTTGTCCCATTTGTCCTATTCAGTATGGCGAGAAATAAATTCTAGAGTTTATCATGTGTATACACCAAAAAAATTAAATAGATTCATTTTAATAGAATAAGAATGATTTACCAGATATTCTCATACTCCTTGGACAAACATCTTGTAGCTCTGGGTACAATGTGTGTATGTGTGTGTGTACAGTACTGGTGCACACGCATATATATTCCTCCCTCCAGTACTCTTGTGTGTGTGTGTGTGTGTGTATGTGTGTGTGTGTAACACACACATACACACAAACACATATACACAAACACATAGATAGATAGATAGATAGATAGATAGATAGATAGATAGATAGATAGATATCCCTCATGGGAAGTACGTATCTAGTTCTCTCTTCTCTAACACATTCTGGCACTGCTTGAGTGGTATTTATACCCAAGTGGGGCAAGATAATTCCCATGATCCCATCCAAAATAGTTGTACAGCTAGCTCCCTCCCCTCTCTCTCCCTCAAGACCCAAATAGTACCAGGTTCAGGACTCTATCCCTATTCCTTTGTCTAGTTCCCAAAACACTCTCAGAAGAGGCCCGAAGGCAAGGAAGGGATCAGATTGGGGGTGGGGAACCTTGTTTTCTGAAGCAGTTCACGTGGTCAGTGTGATCTCACAGGCTCACAGAAGGACCCCTCTTTGCAAAGCAGCACTCCTGAGACCTTGTAAGTCGAAATCTACTTCCAACACACTAGGGGGCTCACTGTGTAAAGGAACCCCTACAGTCAGATCTATTAAGCAAAGAATCCTCTGGCAATGAGACTAATCTCTGCCTCCTTTATCTGTTTTGCAAACCCAAACTCTCAGCTAGCAGGTTTGTTTAAAGCTAAATGGAAGCTGTTTTACGGCTGAGAATTAAGCTGAATACTCTTCTTGGGTGCACTCTTTTCCCTACTCTGTAAACCATCTAGCATTTTTATCCCCATTTCTTTAGCTCAGGATGCTGAGGCACAGACAGATGCTAAATGCCCTCCTCTTCCTGAAGGTGAGGAAAAATATTCGGGTCACAGGAATCTTCCTCATCTTCTTTCCTTCATAATCTTATGGAGGAAAATGGACATTTTGGTCTCTAAGGGTCCCCAGTCTCACCCGGGGGAAATTCCTCAGTCTCCACTGTGGCAATCTGGGAAGATAGAGCCATGCTTGAGAGGCTGGCTCCTCTCTATGTTAGCATCTTCCCGGAGTCTTTCTCTCCCTCCAGCGACTTCTCCCTGAAGAAAGCCTGGAACCAAATGTATCCTCTCTCAGGCAGAGTGTCCAGAATGAGGAAGGTATTAACTGTTGTTCTCTGTCCTGTTCCTCCCTCAGTCTTCTATTTTGGCTAAACACTCCCAATTCTTTTAACTAGTGTTCTAATGGCAACAAACTTGAGCTGAGGGTTACATATGCTATCTCATTCATCTCAACAACCTTTGTGAGATAGGTGCTATTATTATCTTCTTTTTACAGATGAAGAAACTGAGGTTTACAGAAGGGACTTGTCCAAGGTCACACAACTAAGCCATTATGGAAAGGCAGTGTCTGAACTCTTCCTGACTCCAAATCCAATGCTCTATCCACTGCGGCATCTAACTGCCCATAATATCACTAACAAATGGCCACTCAAACTGCTTAAGGCAGTGACTGGGAATCCACCACCTCCCAAGATGTCCCATTCTGCTTTTAGATAGCTCCTATAGTTAAGTTTTTCCTTAAGTCAAACCTAATTCTGCATCTGTGCAATGCACATCAGTTGATCCCAATTCTGCCCTCTGGATCTAAGCACAAATCTTAATCCCTTTTACACATGAGAATCATTCAAATATTCAAGGACACCTATGTCCCCTCTCAGTCTTCTTTCCTGGCTGAACACCCCTAATTCTTTCTGTTAGTGTTCTACTGGCATGGCCTCTATTCCTCTCACGACCCTGGTCATCCTTTTCTCTGCCTCATCTATGCCTTTCCTAAAATGTGGCATTCCAGATGTGCTCTGAACAGGACAGAGAACAACAGTTAATACCTTCCTCATTCTGGATGCTCTGCCTCTCTTGGAAGATCCTAATGACATGCTTCCTCCTACCCTCCCCAATCCGGAGAAACTATTCCTCTCTCAAAGAGACAGCTCAGGCAAAGTTGTTCAGTAAAGATCCTGGCACAAGCCCAAGGCCCTGTGTGTGTTTATTAAATGCTCATCAATGAGCTCGTTCCAAGAAGCATCCAAAGGCTGGAGACAGAGCACATCCACTTGGAAGCACATCCCTTGCCCTACCTTTAGCAACCTAAAGTCTACCATAGAAGCCAAGTGGAGCCAGGAGGAAAGGCCTCTGCCAGTTTAGAGAATAATGAGTCAATTCAGTGTGATTGAGACAGCTAGGTTGGTCTTGGAGTCAAGAAAATCTGAGTTCGAATCCTGCCTCAGACATTTAAGGGATCCTGTGCAAGTCACTTAATCTCTCTCAACCTTAGTTTACTCATCTATAAAATGAAACTATCTCTGCTCTCAAAGAACCTATATTCTACTGAGAGGATGCAAAGATAAGTAAATGCAAAGTAGCTGTGGGGACAGGGAGAACAGGAAAGACCTCTTGTACGTGGTGGTGCCAGAGTGCAGCCTTAAAGGAAGCTAGAGGCTTTCAAGAGTGAAGAGAGCCTAGAACTATGTATGTGTCTTCTCTCAAAGCCAGAAGCTAGAAGACAAGGATCTCTTTCTCCCAAGGCATAGAGTATCTAAAAATAGTTCCCTCTACCAATTCTCCACCAAATAGTTTCCTCCCTCCAAGAGGGAGATAATGTGCTTCCAACCAGAACCTAGAGATTTTTATGTCCTGATCCAGATCTGAGGCTCTTGCTCTTCTTTGTCTGCATCTGGTATGAGGTTCTAGGAATGAGAAGGAAAACCACCCAACACTCCCCTGTATACAGCTGGAGCAGGTCAGCTAATGTTTTCCAGTGATACTCAAACCAGCTTGATTCTACCTCCATGAAAGCATTGGGTGAGGCAAGAAGGCCAGACACCATACCGCTTTTACAAATGACTCCAGGGGCAATCTCTTTTCACTTCCTCCCCAATCCTACATATACACCCTTCACATTCCTTCTCCTTGTTTCTTCCTGTCAACCTCCTGGACCCTTCAGTGACATTCATCATTGGCAGTCTCTGTGTTAAAGCAGAGGAATTCTCAGTCATCCTGTTGGCTTATTCTCACAGTGGTAAGAAGATGTCAAGGGCTATCTATGGCTTAGGTCTAGACTCAAAGCTTGAGAAGCTGAAATGTTAAGCACTTATCACGTTCTTGCGCAAATTGGACATTACATAAAGCAAGGAAGAAATAAGCCAGTTAAGTTGAATATTGGTCCAACTTTCTTCCACTGCCCCCTGCCCCTGAGGGCTGACAACAATTCTAGAGGAAATGAGAAACTCCCTAGTCCAAGGCTGGAGTGATTTCCAGTCTCCAATTCCAGAGAGTCTGTGTATTTGTTTCCCTGAAGAAAACCAGTCCCAATCTGTTCCCATATCTCTGCTGTGCTTCAGGGACTATAAGGAAGGATGCAGTCAACAGGACTATAAAACCTGACCTCTTAGCCCCACTTAATGTAAATACCCAGTCCAGCCATGATGATTAAGTCTAGGACTTGTCTCTGTCAGGCAGGACTTAGGAGCTAGATTCTGGATTTACTTTGTTTATATCATTCTTGTGCGATAAAAGTCTGATACGTTTCTATAACAAGGAACAAAACTTTTATCTCTGCTACTTTCTTTCCCCCACGATTCTCCCCTCCTCCTCCTTCCTCTTTGGTTGTATTTCTTTGTAAAGTATAATGCTAACTTTTCCCATGGAAGCACAGCTAGTGTGAACTTTTATGGTCTGCATTCAAACTGAGGGGCCTCCCCAGTGGAGTCAATTTTCCTTGCAGAAGCATTGATTTTTAGATGAAAAAATAGTGTACAGATGAACAAGGAAAATGCACCTAGAAAGTGAAAACTAGAAAAGATATTCTTGATAGGACAATAATAATTATGATTATAATTTTAAAGTTTTTATTGTAATGGGGGAAGGAAGTAAACATTTACATGGTACCTACTTACATGTCAGGCACTGTGATAAGCACTTTACAAATATTATCTCATAATCCTGACAACAGCCCTGTGAGGTAGGTGTTATTATCTCCATTTTACAGTTGAGGAAACTGAGGCAAACAGATTAAGTGACTTGCCTAAGGTCACACAACTAGTGACAGTCTGGCACCAGATTTGAATGCAGGTCTTCCTGACTCCACACCTGGGTGCTTTATCCACTTTGACATCTAGCTGCCTCTAATTTAAAATTTTCAAAGCACTTTCACTTTTTTTAATTATCCCATTGGACAGCAATGACCCTATGAGGTAGGTAGATACTTCAGGCTAGTGTAAGGGCCCCATGACTTAAAGGTGATTTCTCAGAAGAATCAAATGGGTCTATAATAGGACTTTATCTGGCACATTTAAAGAAAGGGTATGTGGCTTATACCCTCAGAATTGAGAAAAGGGAGAAGAAGGGATGGTGGGGGGAAGGTAGGTTGGAGCATGTGTATAGTTTATTAATGATTTTGGCTTTTCTTTCTTTTTTTCTTTCCTTTTTTTTTGGTGAGGCAATTGGGGTTAAGTGACTTGCCCAGGGTCACACAGCTGGTAAATGTTATGTGTCTGAGGCTGGATTTGAACTCAGGTCCTCCTGACTTCAGGGCCAGTGCTCTATGCACTATGCCACCTAGCTGCCTTGACCTTGGCCTTTCTTGATGTGCCTTTTTTGTCCTTTCTCATTTCATAGATGGGATAATTGTTACTGGTCTAGTCTCTCCCATGACATGGTCACTGAGGGAAGCAGGGAGTGTCGATACTACTTCTGGGCTCATTCTGTTTCCCATTGCTATGGACATTTGGGCATCACCGACCCTCCACATTGAGGAAGCTCCCAGATACATGTGAGAGCAAGGAAAGGATAAAACCTGGGTTTATTGGTGCTCTTCTGTCTTTGACAAGGCAAGGAAGGAATTCATGCTGGTCCTGCAAGAGGTTGCTCTGTAAAGAGCTGCTCCTCCCAGTTCAATAGGTGGGACTCTGGTTCATATTCACTCACGGCAGTTCAGGAATGATGAAGAGCACTAGGTGTTTTAGAAGGTGGGTTAGGTCTCTCCTAGTTTGATTGGCTCTCTAATTCTGATGTCTGGAAGAGAGACAAAGTTGTGTGGGAGCTGATTCCCAGCAGATTCCAGAAAAGACAGCTTTCTTTAAAGCTCAGCTCTAAAGCCACTTCCTAAATGGGATCTTTTCTTTTCTTTTCTTTCTTTCTCTTTTTTTTTTTTTTGGTGAGGCAATTTGGGTTAAGTGACTTGCCCAGAGTCACACAGCTAGTGAGTATTATGTGCCTGATGCGGGATTTGAACTCAGATCCTCCTGAGTCCAAGGCTGGTGCTCTATCCACTGCGCCACCTAGCTGCCCCAATAGGGTCTTTCCTGATCCATCTTTGGGATCGTACACCACCCTCCCCCCAAATTACTTTGTATGTATTTTGTATATACTTATTTAGCCTTACCTTTGGGCTTGCTCTTCCAACATTCATGACTTTGGCAGGTTGGGTCTTTGTATCCCTGGCGTCTAGCACAGCACCTGGCACACAGCAGATGCTTAGTAAATTCTTCCTAACTGATCTACTAAGTGTTGATAATTCTTTCTTTTATAGAGGAAAAAAACTGAAGTATTGAAAGGATACAGAGCCTGCCCAGATTCACATAGCTAATTAGCGGTTGAGCTAGGAGTGCAACTCAAATCTTATGACTTCCACTGCAGTCCTTTTTTTTTTTCCCCCAAATCCACCATGCTGCCATACTTCTCTTGGAGGGCAGAGAATTGCTGTTCCACTGTGAGAGATACCTGTGGATTCTTAGGATTAGACCAACATGTTCAGCGGATTATATGTGTCTTAGTTCCAATCCAAGCAACTGGGCTGTAATAGACACAATATATTGCATCTCACATGTTCCCTCTTTTGTTTGGGACCCACGTATGTATTCTGTTTTGAGGGCAACCAGACAGCCAACCAATTGGTTTTAGAATGAAAATGCTAATGCTCAGATTAACATCTAAGGCATGACTTAATACTTTCCTGAATGTCATACAGCAATTAAAATAAGGCTCTGCCTCCAAAATAAATTCCAACAAAAAATTTCACAGCAGAGAAACAATGCCAAATAAATATGCTTATTTTGGATTTCAAGGTCCCTTATTCCTTGAACAGACTCGTTGTGATAGAGCAGTGGTTATCTTGTACAATTCCTTGCTTCTTGACAGGGCTCAAAGAAAACCATCCTGAGTGAATCACTTTCTATTCTCCTCTTTAATATCCCTTTATTTAATCATTAAAGCATTTAAGTTTAAAAAATCTATTTCAGTCAGTTCTCATTCATGATTCTATAAAGAAGCTTTCTACTTTGAAGATTATCCAGACAACCTAGGGTTGCCTATACCTTCTCTGCCCTTGAGACCTTTCCCAATTGCCAGTCAGATATGCAGACATAGGACCAGACAAGGAGTATGAGAATGTTAATGCTTGTTTGTTTGAATCTCAAAAGCAAATAGAAATATCATAAGAAAGAGTCTTGTACTGACCATCAGAGGCCATGGGTTCTAGTTCCATCTCTGCTAATAAGGATGCTACCTTAGATAAATCACTTAATCTGTCTTGGTGTTAGTATCTGAATCTTGACAATAAAGGAATCAGACTAGATTATCTCTAAATTCTACAATCTCTTTGATTTGCCTTATATGGTTTCCCACTATTTAGTAACACTCATGCTTCTGTTCCTTTCCTTACGGCTGTAAGAAACCTGAATTTAATAATAACTAATTCATTCAATTCAACAAGAATTTATTAGGCATTTATTATGAGCAAAGCACTCCAGATAAAAGATGCCCCCCCCAAAAAATCTTACATTCTAGGAAGGAATTCTGCTTAGATATACATATTTATCCTGTTTTGGAAAATGGTATTAGGAACTATGCATTATCATAAAGATCCGTTTGGAAATCTAGGAGGAAAAAAAAATTTAAATCAAGAATATTTAAGTATGCAGGGGCCTATTTCAGAGCTGAAAACCCTTCTTTCATAGAGGAATTCCCAGTGTAATGCAGTTTGGGGGGGGTAAAATGGAGGGGATGGAACCTACAGCTGTTAATCTCTTTCCCTGCTAGAATGTGGATTGACATCTTGTGAATGCAAGGATGTAAATGATTCTTAAGTTTATTCACTGATTGCCCGATATTACTTGATATGTCTGGGGTTCTCTAAAGTTACTGACCTGAGGTTTCTGTGATCCCCAGGTCTCCTGATGCATAAGCAAGCCAAGGAAGAAATACTTGCACTTCAGTGCTAAGTGCCATTCTAAAATAAGCTATCTCAAATTTTATTTGAAGGGGATCTGGAAATAGAAAGTCAGCATAGTCAGCACCCCAGTACAGAGGTGAAAAGGCTTTTCACCAATGACCTGGGGCTACTTTGCATGCTGCACAAGTTCTTTTCCTGGCACCTCTCTTGGTCGGTGATGATTGGGTCTGTCTTGGCTGTGTTGAACCCAGAAAACAATTTCCAGGGTAATTGCCCCCTTCTGACCGCTTATGGTATAGGCTCCCAGCTTTATAAGGCTTTTGGCAAAATGACTTTATTTTTCTTCTGGCCTGCCAATTTTTATGTACTGCAAATAACAGCCCACATTTCCCCCAACTGGGGTAAACTGCCAGGAAGTGATAATTTTTTGTCAAATGGGGAGCGAGATTATTGCTAGGAAGTTCATGGGATCATAGATCAAGGGGTTGGAGAAACCTCTAAGACCATCAAGTCCAATCTCTTCATTTAACACATGAGGAAACTGAGATCTAGAGAGGTGAGATAACTTGCCCAAAGTCACACTGGAAGTTAAGTGGAAGAGCCTACATTTGAGCTTGAGTTTAAGACACCAAGCTACATTTTGCCGCTGCTTCCCTGTGTACATAAGGTACTGACAGGGAAGAAGCAAGCAAGCATTTATTAAGGGTTTACTATGTTCCAATCACTGTGCTAAATGCTGGAGATATAAATACAAGCAAAAAGAAGGAGAATTCCTGCCCACAAGGAGCTTATATTCTAATAGAAGAAAGGAAAATGGAAAAGGGAGCTGAAAGGGGCTAGGAGAAACACATGAGATAAAAGATAAAAATATAAATAAATACATATAGAGAAAGATAAATATAAAAGATAAAAAATATAAGTATATATAAAGATAAAGATAAAAAGCCAGAGTCATGGTTTCAAAATCCGAAGAAAATCAGGTATAGGACCAAGAGGGAAATTAAGGCACACTGGCCTGGGCCCCTCTGAAAAATGGAGGCTCCAAAAGGAATTCACTTATGAGACAAGTGGGGAAGACCTTGCTAAGGAATAGCCCATCGTGAATGGAGTGGTGTTGGTAAGTTATTCCATAGCAGGGAGGCCCAAGGAGCTAAGGAAATTTCTGAGATAAGCCAGTAATCAAGAGGGCGTGGTTTTGAAGTACAGAGAAAGTCAGAAATAGGGCCAAGAGAGGAATGAGAGCTTTATTCAAAGCTCAGACAAAGCCTTCAATTTTACCATTAAAGAAATGTCTCATCATTTGAGGCCTACCCTCTAGGAACCCAAAATATAATTGAAAAGTTTTTTTAAAAATCAATCAGATTGGCTGTTTGGTGACCAAGAAAATCGATGGTGGTTTCACTGCATTCAGCCTTTACTTACTAAATTCAATCAAATCAGTGTGTGTGTGTGTGTGTGTGTGTGTGTGTGTGTGTGTGTGTGTGCATTTGATAACACTAAAACTAGTTATGCTAACCACAATCCCCAGAAGCTGACTCTAGTGATAGATATGCTTTGACTTCTACTCTACTTCAGGTACTTTGTGTCTCTCTGTTCTGACTCTGGCCTAGTAACTAAAATCTATTTTTCTACTGTTAGAATTAATTTATTCTACATCAGAAAATCTTGTGTGGTTCTGATTCTTTCTTTGGCCTCACAGCAGCCAACCAGTCTCCATCTCAAATTCTCTTCTCTATTCTAAAATTAGGACCTCAAGTTATGAAAAATCCTGACCTTTGGATCAATTAAGAGGTAGTCTTTGTGATTCTTCTCTCCACCTCCATCTCCTTATCTAACCCCATCATCTTCCTAGGATTTGAAAGTTGGAGGCTAACTTATTTGAGGTTGTCATTAGAACAATATGGCAAATGGTCCGTATTATATGCCCTGCACATAGCAAGCATGTGATAACTTGTTTAGGATGATGAGTGAAAACAAAAGGATCACGGATTCAGAACTGGAAGGAGCCTTAGAGTTCCATCTTATTCGACCTCTATATTTTACACATGAGGAAATCTGAATCCTCTAACTCCAAATCCAGCCTTCTTGCCATTGCGCTCTAATGCCTCCTTCTGGAATCTTGTCCATATTGAGAAACGTCCTTTATTGGTGAAGGTGAATTCATTTGTTTACTCACTAGCATGCTGTCCCCACTCCTCTCTGCTTTTATAAAGTCATAACTCTCTGTCTAAATCTTACCCAATTTTTAAGACCCTGGTTGAGTCCCACCTTCTCAGAGCCTTTCCCAATGGCCTCAGCCCATGCAAGATCCCTTCTCTAAACTCATAGAGCAATCAGTGCTTTAGCTATCCAGTCAGGCTCTTGATTAAACCCTGTTTTGTGTGACCTTCTTACTGTTTTATGTGGATAAGTCTCCTCACTGCAGCTAGGTTACAAGCTTCTCTAAAGACAAGATCTAGGCCGTCTACTTCTCATATTTTTCCCAACAAGGTCAGCACACTGTAGGGCACATGATTAGGGCTCAATAAGTATCTGTTGACTGAGTTTGATCTGAAAGGAGCTGACATGAAATATGAATCATCCTTTGTTCTTTTCCATTTGCATCTGAAAATCATATGAGAAGTAAAAGCTATTTAAAATCAAGGCTTTGATAGCCAGGAATCAAGGCAACATGATATGTTGCAAGCCATTGAGTCTTTCATGGTATTCTTGTGGACAAGGTGAGGAGATCTGCATTGAATTTTAGTACAGTTAGTGTGCTCATAGCTGACCAAATGATCGTGCCTGAAACACTGATTAAATCAAATCTACTTCAAGGAAGGCATCTAGCGTGTCAGGTTGCAGGCCTCTGTTTATGGCCCAATCCTTTTCAATGTTTTTATCAGTAAGTTGAAAGAAGTCATAGAAGACATGCTTATCATCTGTAGATATGTAAATGGCATCCATCCAGGGATGTGTCAGAACCAGCTCTAATGGGCTTGTGAGAGCTAATTGTTAAAATTTCAGTGTGAGCATTTACACCTTGGAAATTGGCAAATGATACAAACCAGGGCTTAATTTATTGTTTTGTTGATTTCTAGACTTAAGGAAATGATAGAGAAAATGTTAATGATGCAGAATAAACTTCAGTGTGTCACGCTGTTATAGAGACCTGGTTGTTAAACATTTATCAGCAGGCCACTACACATATCTCATACATTAGATGACAAAATTAATATCAAAAAAGCTTAATTCAGTTCAATAAGTATTCTTTTTTAATTTATTAATAGATTTTAATTTATCAACAATCACTTCCATAAGCTTTTGAGTTTTAAATTTTTCTCACCCTCTCTCTCTGCCTCCCTCTCCAAGACAGCGTGCAATCTGATATAGGCTATGCATATACATTCTTATTAAACATATTTTCACATTAGTGATGTTGTAAGGAATAATTAGAACCAATAGGAGGAACTACAAAAAAGAGAAAATGAAACAAAAGAGAAGAAAAATAGCAAATAGTATACTTCGATCTGCATTCAAACTTCATAGTTCTTTCTTTGGATATGGATAGCATTTTCCGTCATGAGACCTTTGGAGATGTCTTAGACCCTTGCATTGCTGAGAAGGAGAGAGTCTATCAAAGTTAGTCATTGCACAAAATGGCTGTTACTGTGTACAACGCTCTCCTGGTTCTGCTCACTTCACTCAGCATCAGTCCATACAAGTCTTTCCAGGTTTTTCTGAATAGTATTCTATTGAATAAGTATTTTTAAGCACCTACTATGTGCCATTCACTTTGCTAGGCCCTAGAAATACAAAGGCAAAATAAAACTTTCCCACTCCTCAAGGAGGAGCTTAGAACTGGGAGGATACTGAATATATACATTTAATTAAATTTTACATATGTATATATATATATATGTATATATGTATATATATACATATATATACATACATATATATATGTATATATACATACAAATATACATACATATATATATACACATATGTAATTTTGTTGGTGGGAGAGGTCAGTAGGTCACAAATAAAGAGAAGGCAATTGAATCTATGTGTGCGTGTGTGTGTGTGTGTGTGTGTGTGTGTGTGTGTGTGTGACTAAGGAGTCCCTACAAGGATTGCCAGCAATGTATCATTGAACATTTGAGCTAGAACAGACCTCAGACAATCCTGTCGTTATTTTCCAGATGAGAAAACTGAAACTCAGAAAGCTGAAGTGACTTTCCCAAAGTCATGAAGGTAGTGAGAAGTAGAGCTAGGATTGTAATCCAGGACTCACCTCAGTTTCCTTATCTGGAAGATGAGGAGGTTGGACTTATTGGCCTCAAAAGTCTCTTCTCTGCCACTAGGATCCTTTGAACTCCCAATTTATATTCCAATAGCAATATTAATGGTGGTTTGACACTCCTCGCTCCTTCTCTTTACATTAATTTAAACTCTGAAAAAAGAAGAGGATCTTTAAGGTAACTTTTTTTTAATGGAAAGAACAGAACAAAAAGAAGTCCAGACAAGGAGGATAGCTTTGATATTAGGTTGAAGATAGATCAACTTGAAAGCTACAGGTTGACCTTATTATACAGGGTATCCCAGAAGTCTTAGTGTAGTTTTAATATATTAAAGCTTTAATAACTTAAAATCTAGACTTTTCAAAAAGAAAAGGAAGCAGTATATAATATAGGCCTGAAATTTTTCTGTCATACTATGTATATATAAATACCCCTTCTATTTGATGTTTAAGTTCAGAATAAAAATAAAAATTAATTTTAATTTTTAAAAATGCACTAAATTCTGGTCTACTTATTTCTTGCCTATGCCTGCCAGTAGTATCTTGGTATGTTTCTCAGTCCTATTGAAGGTCCTTAGTTACTGATTCCTAATTAAGCTATTTCTCCATATTATCCTTCATTAATGAAGCTAGGGTTCTTGAATCTCTTGGAGTACACCGAGTGGTGAGATGTTGAGGGTTGCAATGTATGAGTGGTGGAAGTGTCTTCCATTTTATGTAAACCTAAGTCTTCTAACACTATGCTCTCTCTAGCTAGACCTACATACTTGAAACAAAAAACAAAACAAGACAGTACAAGTATGCCCTGCATAAATTTGCATCCAACCAATATTACCGCTTCACAATAGCATCATTCATATATTTGTAACCTGAGTGTCAACGGCCCTACTCTTGGCAGTCAGACAAGGTTCATCCTTGGAAACCTATCAGTAATAACATATCTATTTAGCTAATGCTTTGTCCCTACCCAGACAAACTTGAGAACAATTGAATCTAGCTCATTTTTAGAGTGTTAAAGTCAATTTACCTACAAGCAACCAAGGCTTTCATTCAGCATTTAAATACAGAATATCTGGAATAGTATTGAATAGAGAATGAGCTAGCAAGTATCCCAGTCCCCTTAGCAAAATGGATGAAGGAAATAGTTATCTCCTATCTTCCTGGTGAGTGCAATTTCCTGCTTCCTCATCCCCTTCCCGGAAAGATTCAGTCTTAGTCAAAATAAAAGATTTACAATATCAATTGAGAAAGTCTAACAGAAGTTCTGATAGCATGGGGGCACTGAGAAACAGACAGTTCTAAGGGCAAGCCCAAATTCTTTATCTCCATCCATCTTCTGGACTCTTCTGTCCAGGCATCATCAGTTGGCAAGTTTTGCCATTTCTATTTCCACATCTTTCACATATGTCCCCTCCTCTTCACTCACATAGGTGCTAACCTAGTTCAATCTCTTATCACTTCTGGCTTGAGAGAAGGGGCAGGAAGACTAATTAAGCACTTACTACGTGCCAGTCATTGTGCTAACTTCTGGGCATACAAATATTAGCAAAAAAGACAGCACTTACCCTAAAGAAACTTACATTCTAATGGGGGGGGGATACTTAAAAGGGAGCTGGAAAGGGTAGGGGGAAAGTAGTTCAGAACTAAAGTAGAGCTGAGAAAGAAGTAAACAGGAACTCACTAATGGGAAGAAATATCAAAATATACCAGAAATATCAGAAATAGCTTCCTATTGGTCTTCTTGCCAAAAGCCTCTCCTCAGTCCCATCCTTCCTTCACAATGCTGCCAGAATGATTTTCCTAAAATACAGGTTTGAGCCTATCAGTTCTTCCCCTCCCTGACAGTCAGTAAAGCCCTTCTTCTTCTTCTTCTTCTTCTTCTTCTTCTTCTTCTCTTCTTCTTCTTCTTCTCTCTCTCTCTCTGTCTGTCTCTGTCTCTGTCTCTCTGTCTCTCTCTCTCTCTCTCTCTCTCTCTCTCTCTCTCTCTCTCTCATCCTCTAGGGTCGGATATAAACTCTCATGTTAGACATTTAAATTTCATCACAGCCTGGCGCCCTCCTATCTTTCCAGTCTTCTTACACATTACTCCTTTCCCGAATTCTTCAGTCAAACAATGCCAGCCTACTCAATATTCTACACACAGAACACTCCAACTCCCCTATCCACACCTTTGCAGTGGTTGTGTCCCATGCTTAGACTGCACTTCCTATTCACCTCTGCCTCTCATAATCCCTATTTTCATCCAAGACTCAGTTCAAGTGCCACCTTCTTCATGAAGCCTCTCCTGATCCCTCCAATTGCTATGGCACTCCGTCCCAAAATTACATTGTATTCACTCTGTGTACATCATGTATATACTTGTATGTATATATATTGTCTCCCATGTTTGTCCCTGAGGGCTGGGATTATTTTACTTTTGTCCCCAAAATTTAGCACAGTGCCTGGCACATAGGAAGCACTTAATAAATACTTATTGATTGATTAATCAATTGAGACTTGTCTGTTCCCTGAAGATCCCTTCTCAGCTTGGGAGCTGTTGTCTTTGCCCCAGGGACCACCACTGTCTGCTATCAAGATCTTCCTGGAAAGCTTCCCTCTATCTATCTCTTCTACCATGGTTATTTTCTCTCTTAACTACATCTGCTTGGTGCTTTCTGCCATGGATTTGGCCCACAGCATTCTGGAAAATGTCTTTTCCTATCATTCCCCATGTAGCTACATATTATAACCAAACCCCATCCAAAACCAGTAAAATTCCATTGTAATATCAGTTATATATTCACCGATCCATAACATTGTTCTCATAGAACTAATTACCTCCAAAATGTTATTTCACCTAATTTTTCCTCTGGACGCTGGATGGAGGCTGCATGTATATTACCAGATACAAAAATAAATGTAATCAAGCATTAAAATACATGGTATACATAATCAGCACTATGGGATGTGAAGAAGAAGGGAAATTATTTTTGGCTAGAATTGTTAAGAAAGATTTCTAGGATGAGGTAAAAACTGAAAAGGATCTTTAAGGATGGACAGGGTTTAGATAGACAGAGAGGAGGGAGAAGACAGGATCATTTAACTTCTTGGGGCATTCCTTGGTTCCTTCATTTGTAAAATGAGAGGGTTGCAGTTAGGTGGTACAATGGCTAGAGTGCTAGACCTTGAATTAGAAAGCCCTGAGTTCAAATTTGATCTCAGACACTTACTGAGCACACGACACAGGGCGACTTACTTAACCTCTGTCTGCTTTGGTTTCCTCATTTGTAAAATTAGGTAATAATAGCTCCTCTATCTCAGGAGCATTATGAGAATAATAGTTATAAAATGCTTTGTAAAACTTAAATGCTGACTATCCAACTATTATAATTATTAATAATAATTAACTATTATAATTATTATATGATCTCTAACCTTCATCAAACAAAAACATAGTCATGAGAATGCATGTAGCTACATGGCACATTCTGGGGATAAAGAAAAGGCCACTCACTAGTTATGTGTGCTTGGGCAGGTCATATCTTGTCTCTGAGTCTCAATTTCCTCATCTGTAAATTACAGATTGTAAAATGAAGGGAGAAGACCAGATCAGTGGTTCCTAACCAAAGGGACCAATAACCTTTGTGGGGTCATGGAGTTACTGCGATGGGTCCTTGAATCCATGTGCACTCCAAGAATTATCATTTGATTTTTATTTAGCCTTAACAAAATATGCAACATAACTATATAAGTAAGCAAGCACGACTTCTACAGACTGAATTAATAATATGGCTCACAATGTAGATATTGCTATTTCAAATGTGTCTAATACAATGTACATATTGTGTTTCAAACGTATTTAGATACTGTTATGTTTGGGGCAGCTGGGTGATATAGTGGATAGAGTGCCAGAGCATTGAGTCAGGAAGACTCATCTTCCTGAGTTCCAATCCGGCCTTACTATCTGGGTGACCTTGGGCAAGTTCCTTAACTCTGTTTGCCTCAGTTTCTTCTTCTGTAAAATGAGCTAGAGAAGGAAATGGCAAACCACTCCAGTATCTCTGCCAAGAAAACCCCAAATGGGGTCATGAAGAGTCAGAAATGACTAAAAAGACTGAACAACTGTTATGTTTATTAACAAATACACTCATTTAAAAGTATCACTGAATTTACAGTAACTTTTTTTCTCTCTCAATAATTGGGTTCTAGTCATCTGGCTACTGCCACAGAGGTCTCTAGAATTCTTTGGAATTTTTTGGTATTTCCTGTATACAAAAAGAACCATTGGATTAATGGATGTCTAAGGTCCTTTCCAGTTCCAACATTCCTTGACTATATAGTAAGGCTGGACTGGTGATAGTAAAGGCTGATTGTCACAGAGTATTGGGAGATAGTCAGATGGGTAGAGTAGGAGAGCAGGTCTACATCACTAAGAGTCTTCTGGATGTTGGTAATGATGCTTCAAATTTATATTGTGCTTTACTATTTATAAAAGCCCCTTCCCCCAACTGCCCTGAGGGCAGCACAGTGCCATGGAAAGAATACTGGATTTAGAGTCAGCAGATGCAAATTTGAACCCTAGCTATTCTGCTTATCACCTTCATGACTTTGGGCAAGTCAATTCCCCTCTCTGGGGATCAGGGTCTTCACATGCAAAATGAGGTAGTTGGACTAAATGACCACATCTGTTCCGTTGTAAAATCTGTGATTCAGTTATTCATTTGTTTCTAGGTCTAGTTCTTTTTAGTTGTATCAAATATAGAGGGCTCACATAAAGCCCAGGACTGCCTGGATTATTGCCAGGATGCTGGTGTTGGATGGTTTTCATCTCTGCTATTGACAATTCCCTCTCCTCCTCCTCCTCCTCCTCCTCCTCTCTTTCTTCGTCTGCTCTCACCTTGGAATGGCATAAACAAGGGGTTGTAAGAAACTGGCAGCATTCTGGGGCTGCTCTCTGGCTGACACAGCACCCCAACAAAAGGCTCTCTGTGTCTCTTTAACTGTTGCCACTAGGATATTCTCTATTAGAGTTCAGGATCCCTCCCTTCCTGCTTCCTGTCCCGACTCCTGAACTTTTAGACATTACAAAAGCTATTATCCAGACATTTGGTTCCCTGAAACAATCAGTCCATTTTACTTTTGCTACCCTCTTGCTCTTTGCAATATGCCTATTTATTATATATCTTTTTTTTCTTATTAAATTCTTTCTACCCGAGGGTCATTGGCATGTGCAGAGAGAATAGGCCAAGTATCCCTGCACATTCTGAGGCTTGATTCCCACTGATTCTTCCCCTGACAGTTTACATCTTTGATAGAAACAAAGGTTACCCAATTCTCCATCCTCAAAAATCAGCACCATTCATTTCTAAAACTCCAGTTAATCCAGGGATATGGAGACCAGTCCACCTTTGCAGAGGGTAGAAAGAGATCCATGATTAGAATTGCCAGCCACCTAGCTGGGGCAAGGGGCAGGCAGGATCTAGGGGCCTCCAAGGCTGGAAGATCTCCCTTCAGATCTCCAAGAGGGATATCAGGCTAAAATTATACTTATCTGCTACCTCTCAAATATCTCTCATCTCGGTATACAAGTCTGGGTTCAGAATGAAAGCCACTTCCCTGATCCAATCAAGGGAGAGGATGGTCCCTAGCTAATGCTCACCAGATTAAATTAACCCTTTCCACCAAACTCTGGTTACACATAAAATGGCCAAGAACTTCTTTATCAAAGAAAGCAGGAGACAGACATCAGAGAAGTTCTATAAATTCAAATATGCCCTAAAATACATGAGTAAATGAGTTCTTCTGCTGGGAGAGACATAAGATTTCATCTCAAACCAGAATAGAAAGAATGGTTTTACCCACAGAGAGAACTCTCCCAGTACTCTCTAGCGCTGTAGAAACAGGAAATCAAGAGATATGATGGAGGCGAGGTCCCCCATATGTCTGTGGCTCCAGGGCTCCAGCTTGCCATTTGAAATTTTGCTCCTCAACTTGACTTTTTCAGAGTCCTCTCAAAATATACATCCGACAAAAGAAGTCCATTCTCCACTCACTAGTCTTCATCTTCTGGAATCAACATTCTGTCAGTCAATCAGGAATCACATTTCCCTTAAAGATTTACAGCTTAGGTCACAGAGCAGTCCCTCAGGACTTGGGTGCAAACAGAGTTGCATATTTAAAGTGTTGTAAAAAACCCATACCATGGAGAGAAATTACAGATATTTTCATTTTAAAAAAGACTTGAGAGAGGGCAAAGCTTAAGACAAATTAATCTAAAGATTGGACTTCTGTTATGTATAACACATTCTGAGAGAGATTTAAGGCTTGTACCTCAGGAACTTTCCCACTCAAATCACAGCACATGGGTAACTACCTACTAAAATTACAAGTAAGAACAGCACTGCCACTGAGCCTGATTGTGGCTCAGATGATGTCGTTTCTAAGAAAAGAGAATGAGTTAAAAAGTGGCCAGTTTTTCTATTATTGTTGTCATCAGTCATGTTCAACTCTTTGTGACCCCATCTGGGATTTTCTTGGCAAAGATACTGAAGTGATTTGCCATTTCCTTCTCCAGCTCATTTTACAGATAAGGAAATTGAGGCAAACAGGGTTAAATGATTTTCCCAGGGTCATCCAGTTAGTAAGTGTCTGAGACCAGATTTGAACTCATGGAAATAAGTCTTGCTGACTCCAGGCCTGGTACTCCATCCACTGCACCTAGCTGCCCCTAGCTTTTCTTTTAACAGCTTTAAATCTCCCAGCTCCTAAGTGGGTACAAACCACTTGACTTTCCCTTCCCCTCCTCTATTCTCCTAGTCTTCCTCTATCCTTTGCCTCCCTCTTTCCTGACCCTCCCCCCCTCTTAGTTTCTTCTTCTCTTCTCCTTTCTTCAAAATTCAACTCAACAAAAAGGAAGAAGGTCATAAATTGGGAGGATCAGTACAGGAAAGGCCAGTGGTGGGGCCAGGAAGTTTTCTGGTCTCATTTCCCAACCTTTTCAGACTCACAAAAGCCACAGTGCTTCATAGTGAATTCATTTTCAATTTGGAAAAAAAAATGTCCTTTTTTCAACTTTTTTTCTTTCTTCCTTTCTCTTTTCCTTCTCTTTCTTTCTGGCTTGCTATTCTGTTTCTAAATGAGGAAGTACTAGGGCAGAGGATGGAACAGAAATCACATTTTGCTGTCTTGCTGAATAATGGGACATTTAAAAAAAGATTTTGGTCCAGACAGAATACTTTGTCCTTTTCATTGGCAACAGTTTGATTTCCTGAGGGATGGATTTTGTCTTTCCACCCTAAGCTTGGAAATATCAAAATATGCCCCAAACTTGCCCATAAGGCTCCTATTTCACCCTGTCCGATTTCTGGAAAGGATGAAAAATATTTCCTCTGTGCTGCCATTGAGAGAGAGAGAGAGAGAGAGAGAGAGAGAGAGAGAACTGATAAATTTATTAGCTCAGCAGAAAGCATGCTCAGCCTGAAATAAAAAGGCCTGAGCTTAATCCCAGTGCTCCTTACAATTTATGTGGCCTCAGAAAGTCTCTCTTAGAGCCTCAGTTTCCTCATCTATAAAATGAAAGGCTTGGACTGAATGGTCTCTAAGGTCCTCTCTAAATCCTGTGAGCCTATGAATTCCTATTCAGGTACACATTGAACTAAATGAATTCTGATTTTCTTTTGCTCTAAAGAAAAATTGGGTCCAACCCTAGATATAATAGGGAGATGAAGTTTAGGTTCTCGGCTGTCTCTCAGCTTCAATCTCCTTTTGTATAAAGAACTGGTCTTTCTCCTTGTCCAGGCAAACCCCTCTACATGCACAAATGATCCCGTTCCATCCTGTCTTCTCCAGGAGATTGCCACTTCTACCTTCTCAACTCGTTCACTAATCGTCAAACGCTCCCTATCTGTTGCCTGCTTCCCCAGTGCCTACCAATGCCCAGGTTGTCCCTATCCTCAAAAAATCCTCACTTTATCCATTCATCCCTGCTAGCTTTTGTTTCATATCTCTTCTTTTTGTGACTAAAGTTCTGAGAAGACCATCTACAGTAGGTGCTTCCACTTCATTTCCTCTCACTCTCTTCTCTAACTCTCTACAGTTAACCATCTCATTTAATCAAAATGGCTCCTTTCAAAATTATTAAAGATCTCTTAATGGCCAAATCTAATTATATTTTCTCAATCTTTATCCTTTTGACTTCTCTGCAGCCTTTAACACAATTGATCACTCTCTTCTTGATATTATCTTTTCTCAAGATTTACTTGACACTGCTCTCTGCTGATTCTTCTCCTACCTGTCTGACTATTCTTTCCCTATCTCGTTTGCTGGATCTTCATTCAGGTCTTCAGCACTAATTATGAGTGTCCCCCAAGGCTCTGTGCTGGCCCCTCTTCTCTTTTCCCTCTATATTTTTTCTCTTGATCTCATCATTTCCCGTGTATTTAATGGTAATCTTTATGCAGATGATTCTCACATCTATTTATCCAGCCCCAAACTGACTCCTGACCTGCAGTATCTCCATTCTTGGGCATCTTGAACCAGATGTCCCACAGGCACCTTGAACTCAACACGTCCAAAATTGAATTTATTATCTTTTACCCAAAACCCTCCCCTCTTCCTAACGTCCCTGTTACTGTTGAGAATATTATCATCCTCCCAGTCATCCAGGCTCAAAACCTAGGAATTATGCTCAACACCTCACTCTCTCTAACCCTAATATCCAACCAATTGTTGAATCCTGACTTTCTACCTTCCTAACTTTTCTCCTATATGGCCCCTTCTGTCTTCCGGCACTGCCACCACCCTGGCACAGGCCCTCATCACCTCATTCCTAGAATATTATGCAGCCTGCTATTTGGTTTCCCTCCCTCAAGTTTCTCCCCTAGACTCTAATCCATACTTAATTCAGCAATCAAACTGATCTTCTTAAAGTGAAGTAGGTCTGACCACATCATCCCCCTACTCAATAAACTCCAGCAGCGTCCTGTTACCTCCAGGATCAAATAGAAAATCCTCTGTTTGGCTTTTAAAGGCCTTCATACCTTAGTCCCTGCTTATCTTTGCAATCTTCTTAACACTTCACTCCCTTCCACATACTTGCAATTCAGGGACACTTGCCTTGCTATTCCTCACACAAGAAGCTCTGTTTCCCCGTTCTGAACATTTTCCTGGTTGGTCATGATGCCTGAACTCTTGCCCTTCATCTCCTAACTTCCCTGGCTCAAGTCTCAGCTAAAGAAGCTTCTGCAAGAAGCCTTTCCCAATCTTCCTTAATCTCAGTGTCATTCCTCTGAGACTGCCTTCAATTTGTATGTATCTCACCTGTACATAGTTGTTTGCATCTTGTCTCCCCCACTGGACTGTGTACTTCTTGAGACTGGGGACTGATTTTTTTCCCGTTTCTTTGACTCCCCAGAGCCTAGCACATACCTGGTGCTGAATAAATGCTAGTTATCTTTTATAGACTATCTCCTCCCAATTTCCTTTTTCTAAGACTTTGTTCTCCACATTATCTATGCCTAAAATATATCTCCTGTCTACCTTCCTCTTCCCCAAACCTTTGTCATCTGAAGTCTAACACAATCTTTAAAAGTCATATGTTGTTGTTGTTTGTCCTTCATGTTTGAAGAGGACCAATGACATCACGTAGTGATGTCTTGATTTGTTTGTAAATTAGATTTAAATGAGGCAGAGCTGCACAAAGTCATCAGCCTCATTATCTCTTCCAGAGTCATTGAAGTCTAGCGGTGAGACAAAAGTCAGGGTGTCTGGCAATGGCCTGGAAAGCACTGGATGATTTCGGCTTGGCAAGCCCTCACACCAGCGGTACTAGTCCTCCCTTAATACCTCATATACCCCTAAAAGTCATATACTACCTCTATGAGGCCTTCCCTGATTCTCTCACCCTTACCATCTCCTCTGTCCAAAGTAAAAACGATCTTCTCTTTCTCAGACTTCATATAGCATTTGTGCCTCACTTGTACTCTTATAATGTTCTCCTTAGTTTCATAGCTATTTGTAGTCCAGGTCTTATTCAATATGGCCCTCCTTTCAACTACCAAGTTTATGGTACTATTTGGGTACTCTCTATTCAAATATATAGCTCTGAGCCCCCACAAATATATCTGTATAACATATCAAGCCAAATAGCAAATGAATTTAAAGCAAAAATATTTATTTAAAATTAGATGCAAGGTAAATATTAAGGAATTAAATAGGACAGCAGGCATGCTTGACATACACATATGGATGGCTGTGATCCCCAGATGTCTCCTGAATCTGTTGGTCAGCTCACAAATATCCCCTGTGTATCCCCAGCACAGAGGAAGGCCATAGTTCATTCACATAAAAGTGTTAGATTAGGCTCAGTTTAGTTACTTTTCTTTCCATTTCACCACAGCAACAATTTTGGAAGTAGAGGGTTTCTGCCACTACAGCTAAAGAGTGTTGTTTATCTAGGAGTACTGTGGTCTTTTCTTGGGGAAGAAGAAGTGGCAGGTTGCAGAATGAATTTTGAGAGTACCATAGATTTAGAACTGAAAAGGTAATCTAATTTGATAGCCATAGGTCTGGAGAAAGGTCAATAGATTAGAGGCTCTCCAAGATCCTGTGATAATAAAGGGTGGGATCAGATTTCTATGCTCTTGAACACCAGGGAGAAGGAAGTTGAGCCCCCAAGGAGGGCATCTGGGTGAGCACCTTGTGCTCAGGACCTCAGGAGCCCAACTGAATTCACTTTTAGTGCCTGGCCTCAAGGGGCTTGTAATTCAGTTGAGGTAGAAAGACTTAACAAAAGGCAATTAGAGAATCAAAGGTAAAATTTATAGAAGTAGTGATTAAGACTATCATCCAGCACTTTCCAAATATATTGTGAAGATACACTGTGAAAGAAAGTGTTTTAGTGTGGGCAAATTCTTGGCAGAACACCATTAAAAACATTAGGATCATTGCTACTTGTATCATTTCACGATTACCTTGTAAATGAGCACCACAGGGGTTGCCTTTGGCCCTTGGAGCAAGGGAAAAAGAACCTGGGAGAGCTCCTTCTCCACAAAGACAGGTACTGTGAAGAAAGAACCCACAACAGATGCAACAAAAACAATAGAATGAAAGGGAGCTCAGGCAGCAGAAGTGGCATCTGCGTTCACTCTAGTAATGGTCTCATTTCCAAATAAGAGAACACTGGGAAAAATTCACCAGGCTTTCAATTGATTATTCCTTTTCTCCTAGACATATTTAGGAAATACTGGACTTCAAATACCATGCTATTACTGGAGTCAGGAAGACACGAGTTAAATCCAGCTTCAGACACTTACTAGTTGTGTGACCCTGGGCAAGTCACTGAGTCTGTCTACCCAAGTTTCCTCAACTGTAAATGGGGATGATAATAACACCTACCTCCTAGAATTGTTGTGAGGATCAAATGGGATAACATTTGTGAAGCATGTAGCACGGGTACCTGGCACTTAGTAGGTACATAATAAATGCTTGTTTCCCTTCCCCTCCCTTCCCCTAATCTCACCAGGTTTTGGAGCCAATGAAAGAATTTTTCAGATAAGCTGGAGCTATAAAATTTTTGGAGTGTTTTTGTTGTTGTTGTTGTTGTTTGTTTACTTTAGGATGACCTCAGATTTCACTGATATAGAGAATTTCTAAAGAAGAAACTTCCTTCACCAATGCAGATTAGCAGCTGCTCTGCCATTTTTAGTTTTGGAGAGTTGCCTGGGGGTGGGGGAGCCATGAAAGTTAAGTTATTTGCACAAGGTCACAAAACCAGTTTGTGTTAAAAATGAGATTTGAATACTGGCTGTAAACTACTCAAAATTACCAATTTCCAATTCTTTGCCCATAGAAAATGATCAATAAATATCTGTATATAGATTGGAATAGTCACCCAAATGACTAAGGCTCCCTCACCCAACACGTTATGGCTCCTTAATCCAGGCATTCAGCTTTTCCTTCTTAAAATTGTTATGTGTACAATTTGTTATACATCTTAAAATAATGAAGTCATAGATTTAAAGCCAGTCTTGAGTGACTTTGGGTAAGTCACTTGGAGGTTCAGTTTCCTCATATGTTAAATGTAGTATCTGGAAGAAATAATCCTTAAGGTCCCTGCCAACTCTGGATTCCCATGATCCTATATAAACCAAAGTTTCCTTTACCTAGTCCTCAAACTTAGTATTTTATGTTTCAAGGGATGCCCCCTAATTTTAACATTCTGTAATTTGATGAATAATTTCACATTCACTTCTATTCATCTCCATCATGCTTTTTTTTTTAAACTACGATTACAGTTGACATGTCATCTTTCCAGACCAAAGGGTGTGAATTTCTTTGTCTCATGAGGAAGTCCTTCTTAACTATTTTATTCTCTTAGGTTTTTTTTCTGGACTTAATTCAGTTTTGTTATGCTTTCCCTTGCCCCTCCCCCAAACCCTAAGACACAGGAGAGTACCAAGACATCTGAGGCAAGAAAGCTGAAACCTCAGTTTTCTTCCCCAGCCACCAGACCATACTCTCCTTCTATGACACACAAAAGCCATCTAACCTCTTGCCCTCTCAATTCCTTATCTTTTCTCCCTAAGGGCCCTCGTAAGGGAGACAAGCTGTCATCATCTCAAAGGCATCTGAGTTCAATGGCCCCAATACTGGATCTTCTTCAAGGACTCATAAATCCTAAGAAAGTCTTGTGTAATTTGTCACCGCTTGAAATGCCCATAGTGACATTCTCATACCAGAGTTGGCTTAGCAGAAACCCATTACCCCAAATGTTCTAGCCACAGATGGTCCTATAGGAGACTGAAGACTTTAAATTTCATGGTCATTTAATCACAAGCCTGTCAGCCAGCTGCTTCTGTGTTTGCAATTTCCCACCATATCACTATCTAACTGGACACGCTGAGACCTCAGCCTAGAAGATATCGCTGGACAGGTTCAGTCCTTTTCATTGGCTGGGTCTGGGCCCCTAGCATAGGTGAGAGAGGATCTATTTTCCTTTGTGAAAGGTTACATACCAAATGTCATTTCACAAGCCTAACATTCGTATTGTCAAACACAAACTGCTGCATCCCAGGATACATCCTGCTTATTCTGAGAGAGGTAGAGTATAAAGAACATGAAATTTGTATATAGAGGACCTGGGTATGAATCCCAGCCCTGCTGTTCACTAACCTGATGACCTTGGACAAATCACTTAACCTCTCTAAGCTTCCTCATTCTGTAAACTGAGGGGGTTAGACTAATCTCAGATGTCCTTTCCAGCTGGAAATTCTAGGATCCTTTTATACATTTTAACTATGAGAGGAGGGGGAAAGTGAGGGAAACTCCTTAAATCTCACTGAGAAATATGTCTGTGGATGTAGTGACCCCAAAAGATTTTGAAGAATTCCATGGCCAAACATCTGGATTTTCCTCAATGACTGAAACAAAAGGTCAAAGGTAATTGGACTCCAAACCTCTCCATAATAGACTCCAAACCACTTAATGGCCCTCCACCAATGCCTGCCAGCTGTGGTACAATTCTACTTTTAGTATTATCTTTTCTATGTGGCCCCTTATGTGGTTGGGGAAAGGGGAGGAGAGGAGGAGGTAGAGATAACAAGTAGAACCAACTTCATAGTTTCACCCAGAGCCAATTTTGAGCCCCAAACTGAATGAGATCAGTTTCTCAATGATTGAGGAACATCTAGACCGTATTTGTGACTAACCTCTCGCTCCCAAACATGGTTCAGAGAAAAAGCCCTGGCCACCATTAGAATGAGAAGTTATAGCAAACACTTTGGGGAGGTTCCTAAGTAGGAATTTTGTGCCTGAGAAAATGGGGAGGATATGTAAGAGTGAAAAGGGATATTATAGCCAGGAGAAGGAAATATTTCCAGAGACTCCTTAAGGTTTTCATACAATTGAAGACTGACCACTGTTGGCAATGTTGGGGAGGGGATCAAGGGAGTTTGGTCACCAATGGAAGATGGTGTTTTCAGCATCCCTTGAAGTTTAGTGACGTGAGGCAAAGCTCCAGACCATACCTACACAACTTGACCAAAATTAAAATAGACTAAACTTCTTCAGGCCACAGATAGGTTTTTAGCAGCTCACTTTCCAAGTAACTAAAGACAGACTGATGATAATTAGTTGCCATGGGTCACATGACAAACTGGAGAGAGTGTGCAGTGGCAGCCTACCTGCCAAGTTACATGACGGGCCCAACAGTAACCAGTGGGGCACTAAGGGGGGCACAGACAAAGCACTCATTACATCTTTACTTTCTCTTATATTCTTTATATTTTCCATGGGCCCCCAAAATCCCAGCCCACAAGGCAAATATTGTGCAGGCCTGATCCAGACCCTACCCTCATTAAAAGGGCAGTTCAAAGGAGCTCAGTTCCTAAATGTTCACACTAGGGTTGTTGGGGGATGGGGAAAACTGTAATAAGAATGGAAACACATCTCTCTCTTCCTTCCTTCCTTCCTTCCTTCCTTCTTTCCTTCCTTTCTTTCTTTCTTGTTTCTTTCTTTCTTTCTTTCTTTCTTTCTTTCTTTCTTTCTTTCTTTCTTTCTTTCTTTCTTTCTTTCTTCTCCCACTTTAAGTATTATATCTGCTCCCAGTTCCAGGCTGCAGATAGCATTAGTTCAACATCCTTGTGAGTATGAAATTGAAAATGAGATTTTTATATCCTTGGAGAATCCACTATACCAAATCAGTCTTAGGCAAAGCTATAAAGCAAGCAAAGCTATTCTTTGTTTCCTTCTACTTATCTTTTATCATCTTCTCTGAATCTTCTGGATGCCCCCACCCACTCCCATGTGTTTGGGTAGCCAATTGCCTTAAGCCTGCTTTCCAAGCACAAGCACTGTCATATCTATAATCTGCCCTCTTTGGTCAATACTCAATATAGTATTCAAATTTAACAGTTAAGTGTTTACTACATTCTAGAGCCTAAGTACACAAAGATAAATGTGAAATAGTATCTGATCTCAAGTATCTGACATTCTGCTGAGAAATACAAGTGCGAAGATAAGTAAAATGTGGGATAGAGAATGAAGCAGGAAAAAAGGGGGAGACATCAGACAAATTGCTTTAGGAATATCTTAAGAAGAAGAGAACATTAATAGCTGGGGGGAATTGAAAACGGCTTCACAGAGGAGGTAGCCTCTGAGTGTAATCTTAATTAAAGGAAGATAAAAGATTTTGAGAGGCCAAAAGAGACACCGGCGATGACCAATGTGAATGCAAAGAGCAGGACAATGGCATATCGAGTTCGTGGAAATTTAGTAGTTCAGTTTTACTGGAAGATAAAATGGGTAAAGAGAATACAGGGCAGCCAGGTGTAGCAGTGGATAGAGTGCCAGGCCTAGAGTCAGGAAGATCTGAGTTCAAATCCAGCCTCATACATATTTACTAGTTGTGTAACCCCTAGGCAAGTCACTTAATCCTGTTTGTCTCAGTTTCCTCATCTGTAAAATGAGCTGGAGAAGAAAATGGCAAACTGCTTCAGCATCTTTGCCAAGAAAACCCCAAATGGGGTCATGAAGAGTCAGACATGACAGAAACAACTAAACAATAACAACAAAGGGAGTGTAGTGAGGTCTGTCCCTCCCACGTAACACAGGGGTGTCATTGTGTGGCTTGTGAAGAGGCAGAATATACATCTCTAGCCTCTTCTCACCTCCTCCTTCTTCTCCAAGGGAGACTTAAATTCCTTCCACTCTCTCCTCTCCTCAGAAAGAGTGAGTACTGTGCTGGGATTATATTCATCCATTCCCTTAAATACTGTTTGTCTAGGGGATGCAATTTTCAGATTCAACTTCTGATCATTATTCATTAATTGAGGTGGGGGGGAAACAAGACTCCAAGCTCTACATCCAAGACTTGACTCTGTCCCCACCAAAGACCCATTCCACAATGAACACACAAAGGAAGTAGCAAAGAAACCCATTTATTTAAGTCAATAGCAAGGCAGAAATCAGAGAAAGTATACATAGCAGAATATACACCAGACAATACAGAGTGAAGGAGCTTTCCTGTTGGGAGCAAGGTAACTCAGCTGAATCAAGAAAGAATCCTAGATCTTACCCAAGAGGAAGTTCCCTGAAGACTCTATTTAGCAAGCTGGAGACAGGGACATGGTGGAGAATGCCAGCTCCTGTCATATTAGCTTCTTCCCAGAATCTCTTCCTTAAGCAACCTGAAGTGAGGTTGGCATCTTCCATAGTCTCTCTTCAAAATGGAAGCCCAAAGTGACTGCAAAACCTGAAGAAATTTGAAGAGACTAGAATTCTTTTTTTCCTGTTCTCACCAACTCCATCCTACCCTTCATACAGGTACAAGGCATTGAGATCCACCACTGAGGAGTAAGCCCCATACTAAAAAACTTTGGGACTAGGCTTATAAGAGCAGTGTGAACTAAATCTATCAAGGTACATTAGACCTAGAATGTAGAAGACTGAAGGATTCAAACCAAAAAGTACATACTTTACCCTAGAAGCAATAGAGAATCATTGAAGTTTTTTGAACATGAGAGTGATGTGATTTGATCTGTGCTTTAGGAAGATCATTTCTGTAGCTATGTTAAAAATAGTTTGGAGAGTAGTAAAAATGGTGATGGGGGTTTAATTTATGGGATACTACCTTAGTTCCAGTGAGAGGTGATGAGGGCATAAATTAAGCTAGTGGGTTAATGGAGAGAAGGAAGATGGTGGCATGAGAAATGATTCAAAGGCCAAATCAGTAAGATTTATTAACTGATTGGGTATGGTAAAGCAAAGGAAAGGGAAGAATAAAAGATGATTCTACTGATACAAATATTGGCCACGAGGAGGGTGGTGATGTCCTCAATAAATATAGGAAGGTGTATAGAAAGAACAGACACAGGGGAAGATGATGAGTTATATTTTAGATGTGTCAAATTTGTGGTGCCAATGGAATATCCAAGGAGAGAGGTCTAATAGGCAGTTAGTAATTCAGGCTTGAAGTGCAATAGAGAAATTAGGATTGGATAAATACATACAGATGCTAATTAAAACCATTGGAGCAGATGCAATCACCAGCAAAGTATAGAAAGAGAAGAGAAATGTGCCTAGGACAGAGTCTTCAAGGTTGCCCACAGTTAAGAGGTAGAAAAATGGATGATGAAAGAGCAAAGGACCCTGAGGAGGAATGCTCAAAGAGGTAAGAAGAGAACCAGGACAGTGTGGAGTCATGCAAATCATGGAGGGATGGTATCTAGAAGGAGGGGAAGCTAACAACACTTTTAAAAAAAGCTTCATAAAGAACAAGGAGAATGAGAGCAGAGAAAAATGACATTTGATTGAGCAATGCAGAGATCATTGATAACCTTTGAGAGAACAGTTTCAGCAGAATATTGTAGTTAGAAGGCAGATTGCAAGGGGCTGAGAAATGAGTGGGTGGTAAATCAGTGGAGACCGTGAGTAAAGATGACTCCTTCAAGAAGCAATCCGTATGATAACCAACCAAAATTCCAGAGGACTCATGACGAAACACGCTACCCACCTCCTGATAAAGAAGTGATGGACTTGGTGCAGATTGAGACAATTTCAGGGGGGAGGGGAGAGGCACACACAGCCAGTGTAGGAATTTGTTTTTCTTGGCTCTACATGTTTGTAACAGGGGTTTTGTATTTCTTGCTTTCTCAGTGGGTGAGGGAGGAAAAAGAGGAGAAAAGTCAGAGATAGAGAAAATATAGACCTGGAAAAAATGTAATTTAAAAAAGATTAACTTTTGCCAATACAACTAATTATCCCTTTTATATCATGGGGGTTAGAGGTGTGATGACCCCATGATCTGGTAAATCCATGTAAAATTTTTTGGCTCTCCCTTCATACTAGAGAAGAAATCTGAATTTTTTTCTTATTCTTTTATAGGGTGTTTACAGTACCTTGTTATAAAATCTGGGTTAAGCACTTAGTCATAGGCTATATGTAGGTCAGTGTTAAGTAAAAATACTTTTTCTGTGTCATCTGCTGGCCTTGTGTCTATGGCTTCTGCAAAACTCCCAAAAAATTCCCATTTAATTTCTTATGCTGACCCATGATATACTGAAACCATGATGGAAAGTCACAATGTGGAAGGGATACTATACTGTAATATGAATTAGATGGACAGACTATGGAGCTTGCCTGTAAGTACATAAATCTTGGACACATTCTGAAGATGAACTAAACTCAAAATTGAATAGGAGGAGGAAAATGGGCTGGACTGTGTTTGGAAAATTATGAACTATTTTTAACAACTTCAAGCCCCCAGAATATTCTTCTGGGGATACCATATACCTAAAGAACATTCTTCTGTGAGTTGGGGCCTCCACTTTGGAGGTGAGCCCTGACCAGTCATGCTTCCTTCCCTTCCCTGACTCTAAGGTCTTTGCCAACATGTCCCAGCCTGAGTACTCCCTTTTCCTCTTCCCTTCTAAATGTTGTCATCTCCCATTAGAATATAAGCTCCTTGAGGGAAAGGATGATCTTTCTTTTTGCTTAGGTTTTCATCCCTAGCATTTAGTATAGAGCCTAGCATGTAATAAGCACTTAATAAATGCTTGTTATCTACCTGCTATAGAATATCATGGACTTCAAAGATTTAAGTTGCAACTGATCCAAAAAGCAATGGAGAGATGCCTGGTGAGCATGAATTTAGTGTGGCATATTACCAATGCAAGATTGCACAGGAAGAGTAACAGGAGAGATGAGAGGGTTTGGAATAGCCCTTGGAAGAAGTGCAATAGAGAGTTAATTAGTGATTAATTAAAGGATTGCCATGCAGCTGTGAGGGCCCAGTTGCAATTAGAACACTACCTCTAGAATAGGGGTGGGGGAAGGCTGATGGTATCTCCCTTGTTCCCTCGTGGTCAGTTTCTCTGTGCTTAAACAAAACAGCAGCCATGACCTGGAAGAACATCGGCTGGTGCAATTATATCAAAAGAAGACCTAGCACCTGAGGCCTCCACTGACCATCGTTAGTTGCAGCAGCTGTTCTTTGGCATGGACTACAAGTCCATAGTCAGGTCAGGAGTCCCAGAGCAAGAGGAGCTTGGGTCTGGGAGAGGGGGAGCAGTGAAGATAAAAGATGCCCTTGGGTCTGGCAGGCAGAACAATGCCACTGCCTCTTGAGAGGACATTATAGCAAGAGATGGAGACTGCCTTGGGGAAGTCAAGAGACCCAGGTTACTACCTTGGCATCTTCCATCACCTCTTCCATGGAGTTTTTCTTGATCACCTCCATTTGGAAATTATTTTTGTGTCCTCTGACTTCACATAGTATTTTTGTATCCTTATTGAAAAGATGTCAAATTCCTGGCGCAAAAAACTCTCAAGTGCCATCTCAACCAGATTATAATGGGGAAATGTTTAATAAAATAAATAAAAATGCAATACAAGAGAGATCATGTTAATTTGTGGTTTTCCAAGTCAATATGTGGCCCACAGGGATCCATTTCTATTTGAGTTTGACACTACTGCTTTATTATATCATATTGCCTACTATAGTTTTTGTATATTTTTGTGTATGTGTGTGTGTGTGTGTGTGTGTGTGTGTGTAAAATTGCATATGAGTGTCTAAAATGTATTGTATTTTCCTGCTAGATTGTAAGCTCCATAAGGACAGGGGTTGTCTATTAATTATTATCAAATCTGCCTCATTTTTTTTTGCACATAGTAGGTGCCTAATTAATGGTTGGTTGATGAGGGATTTTTTTTTCTGAGTTTTTGCCTTTGCAAGTACTTTTTGGCTGTTCTCTACTAGAAAGGGAAAAGCATAGGCACTAGACTTGCCATTTCACTGATATAGTTCAGGAAACTCCCTCTACCAATGCAGGTCAGCTCCTTCTCTGCCTTAGAGAGTTGCATTGAGCACTGAGAGGTTAAGGGATTTGTCCAAGGTCACACAGTTTATGTGAGAAATGAGACTCGAACTCAGGTGTTTCAGGCTCCAAGGACAACTCCATTGGCACAGTTAAATGTTTTCAGTGTTTGAGACGAGTTCTAAATACCAGGAACAGAACCTGACCTAGAGATCTGCACTTTGGGCACTTAAGTTAGGAGTCCCATTCCACTGTGGACTGAGGAACTCCCTACCGATGATGGTGCTAATGGGGATTTGGAAGCCTCTCTGCATAGAAGGTGGGCAGCTAGGTAGTGCAGTAGATAGAGCATTGCGCCTGGAATAAGGAAGACCTGAGTTCAAATCCCTCAGGGGTAGCTGTGTGACCTTGGGCAAGTCATTTAACCTCTATTTGTCTCAGTTTCTTCATCTGTAAAATGGAGATAATAATAGCACCTATCTCCCAGGGTTGTTATGAGGACCTAATGTAATAATACTTGTAAAGCACTTAGTGCAGTCCCTGGCACATACCAAGTGCTATATAAATCTTAGTTATTATTATATAGTTTTATATATAGTTATATAGTTTTATATATATAATACATACATATGCATATATATATACACACACACACACATATATATATATATACACATATATATGTAGTTATCTATTATAACTACTTCCTAAGATAATGGGGCCTTTTCTTGATGGTATGAGTGTCCATCTAAACTTTTGACCACTTTCCAGGGAGTCTTGGCCCCACCCTTAGGAGCACGATTTTGTGGCCTAGAATCATGGGAGTCTGAGTAAACTACCTTCAGATCTTGGTGTCTGCTAAGCAGCACCATGAAAGCCAGTTAGGAAGGTTAGGCCTAGGGTTAGAACTTCCCTGCCAGGAAAAATATTTAGAATATAGTGCCCTTAAAACACTCTCAGTAGTGGCAAACCTCGGAGCCAATCAGGAAATGCCATTGGCCTCCTTACTGCACAGAAGTACCCTTTTTGGCAGGGGGAGCGTCTTCATGTGGAAACTGTTCACTTTTTTAAAAAGTTTCCTCTCATGTTTTTCCAAGAGTTTGTGATCCTACTTACTAGGTGAAATGTCTGACTTAGGTTCTCAGACAGTTTTTTCTCTTTGATCTCCCCTCTTCCCCTAGTACTTATCGTCTGGACTATAAATTGAAGAACTTGATTGTCTTCAAGAATATTTCACTGAGTACTGGCATTGAATCCTGACACTGCTTAGGCTCACAGAATCATAGAATTTAGAGCTTGTTTCATGTTAAACTGCCTCATGGCCCCGTGGAGAAGTAAAATGAGCTCGCTAGACTTGGAATCAGAGATTTTGAATATAAATCCCAGTTCTACGGCTTTAGACAAGTCACTTCATCTTTATAGGCTTCTGTTTCCTCATCTGTAAAATGAATGAGAGAGCAGATAGTTGGTACAGTGTATAAAGCACAGGTCCTGGAGTCAGGAAGATTCGTCTTCCTGAGTTCAAATCCAGCTTCAGACACTTGCTAGTTGTGTGACCCTGGGCAAGTCCCTTAACCCTGTTTGCCTCAGTTTCCTCATCTATAAAGTGGGCTGGGGAAGGAAGTGGCAAACTACTCCAGTATCTTTGCCAAGAAAACCCCAAATGGGGTCACAAAGAGTTGGACATAAGTGAAACAGCTCAACAAAAGCTACAAAATGAGTGAAATGGAGTACGTTATTCCTGAGGTCCCTTCTAATTCTTAATCCTTAGAGTCTAAATGAGGCTTGGGAGCATTCTCTTAGATAAAAAAGTACCTCTGATGGGTTGATCTGTGAGAACACTTGGGCAAAAATGGCAAGCTATAGAGAGGACAAATGTTAATGCTTGAGGCAAAATGGACAGAAAGATACTAGAAGGACTATTGTTGTTCAGTCATGTCTGGCTCTTCATGACTCTATAGAATGCCAGTACTGTCCATGGGGTTTTCTTAGCAAAGATATTGGAATGGTTTACCATTTCCTCTTCCAGTGGATTAAGGCAAACAGAGGTTAAGGGACTTGCCCAGGGTCATACACCTAATACGTGTCAGGGGCCAGATTTGAACTCAGGTGAGAAAACTCCCTCTTCCAATGGAGGTCACCACCTTCTCTACAATTTAAAAGTCTTAGAGATTTGCACTGGAGCAGAGAGAAGTTTAAGTGACTTTCCCAGGGTCATACAACCAGCATGTGTCAGAGATAGACCTGAATACAGGTCCTCCCGGCTTTGAGGTTGGCTTTCTATTCTCTACCTGAGGGGTGGGGAACCTGCAGCCTTCTGCACTTAAGGATCTAGAAGGCCACACATGGCCTTGAGGCCACAGGCTCCCTACCCCTGCTCTACACCATGTCACCCCTCATCTACTCACTGCAATATATGATATGTGGAGTTAGTCTGCATACAATTACCTTCCAAGGAAATAGTTGGAGGGGATCTGGGACTCTGTGGAGAGTCTCTCAAGCATTGCATCTTATAAAATCCTTTTCCCTATAATTGCTAAGGTTTCTGAGGTAAGAGCCGTGCTCATACAAGTGGAGGAGCTGATCTTACCCTAACCTTGTCAGAGGCCTCACTTGGCTGCTCGCTACAACTTTCTCTCTTCCTACTGCAAATAGGGAAGTTTTCGCTAAGTCAGATGGAGCTGTTCTCAGATTTCACTAATTTGCAGTTTCTTGCCCTTCTCATTTATGCTTAGAAATTAACATCCCCATAAATTAATATACTCATTCATAGGACCCAGAGCAAGGCTGTGACTGAGGTGACAGCTATTTTTATCTGCGAGATAATTTGAGAAAACAAGATGTGACTGGGAGGAGATTTTTCTGGACTTGAGCTTCTGCGGCAGATAGGCCAAAGATAACCAGAATCTTGCTGTCACTGAAAACCCTCATGAATGTGCCCACGATTCCATCCCAGGGTCTCTATGCTGCCTTTTCTAGGCAACTAGGTGGGAAAGTGAAGAGAATGTTGGACTTGAAGTCAGTAAGACCCAAGTGTGGGGCACCTAGGTGGCACAATGGATAGAGAGAGTGCTCGGCCTCCAGGCAGGAAGACTCATCTTCATGAGTTTCAAATCTGGCCTTGGATTCTTACTAGTTGTATGACCCTGGGCAAGTCATTTAACTTGGTTTGCCTCACTTTCTCATCTGTAAAATGAGGGAGAAAAGGATGGCAAACCACTCTGGTATCTTTGCCAAGATAACCCCAAATGGAACCACAGAGAATCCAAAAAGACTGAACAACAATAAGACCTAAGTTCAAATCCTGCCTCAGACACTAGCTCCACGACTATGAGAAAGTCACATAACCTTTCTCAACCTCAGTGCCCTAACAAGGATCAAATTAGACATTATATATAAGAGCACTTTGCAATCCTTACAGCATTATATAAATGTGACTTATAATTTGTATTATTCCTATCTAGTAACTGGACCAATATGGTGGGAACATAGCTGATGAACTTGGCTAGGAATTAGAATAGAATAGAATAGAATTTAGAATAGAGTGTTTTTTAAAAATTTAATTTTATTCATCTTTCCATTACATTTTAAGTTCTAAACTGTCTCTCTCTCCTTCCCTCCCCACCCCATACTAGAAAAGGTCACCATTTAAGAAATACACACACGCACAGACATGTGTAGATAGCATTTTCCTTCATAGGTCCTTTGTAGCTGATTTGAATGTTTATAATACTCAGAATAACTCAGCTGTTCACAACTATTCTTTGAACAATATTGGTGTTACCGTATATAACTTTCTCTTGGTTCTGCTCATTTCATTCTTCATTATTTCATGCAAGTCTTTCCATATTTTTTCTAAAATTAACCAGCTCATCTTTTCTTACAGCACAGTAGTATTCCATCATGATCATATACCACACCTAGTTTAGCCATTCCCCAATTGGTGGGCATCCCCTCAATTTCCAGTATTTTAGAATAGATTCTTAAAACTGGAAGGATAGCTGGGAATGGTTGAATCTCAAAACTTCCATTTTATAGACAAGGAAATGAAGACCAGAGACACTAGATAATTTAGCCAAGGCAATACAGCTAAGACATAGCAAACCAGGATTAGTACCTGGGATTCCTGATCCCTGGTGCTAAGTGTTTTCCATTATACCATATTGTTTACTAGAGGCATCCAGTCCCAGTTTGTTCCTGCTAAACTAGCTAGAAAATTTTTTGCCATTTACGTCTCACTGATGATAAGGATACGCAAGTACTACTTATACTATCTCCATATAAAGTGTGTTATGTTTGAACATGCTGTTCTCAAATACCTTGCAAGGTCACTAGAAGACTACTAGATTGTAAGCTCCGTAAGTTAATTCTATTGTAAACAGAGGTGGCCTGTGGCTCAATGGATAGAGCACTAGACCTAGAGCCAGGAAGACCTGAATTCATATTCAGCCTCAGACATTTCCTAACTGTGGGAACCTGGGCAAGTCACTTAACCTCTGATTGCCTGCCAAAATGGATCCACTGAAGAAGGAAATGGCAAACTACCCCAGTATCTTTGCTACAAAAATCCCGAATAGGGTCATGAAAGGTGGGAAACAACTGAACACCAGAAAACTCCATAAGAAGAAGGATCAAGATTTATTCTTTGTAACACATATAACATACACATCACTTTTCAAGAGAAAAAAAAAATCTGTTAAATGGAATGAAATGGAATTTGTATACATGGTGCCTGTGCCCTGCAAACTTATACCCAAGTGAACCATACTAAGGTACACCTTGACATTCTACAGTAATAATAGCAGCTATTTTATGAGGTTTTGTTCTTCTTTGAAATTACGGGTGGGGTGCTAGGGAGAGAAAATGAATTAATGTTTATAAACAATGAAGTCAAATGTTTAAAAAGCTGACCCTTTAAGGTTTACAAAATGCTATTTTAGACACATGCTGCTGTTTATTCTCAGAGCAACTCTGTGAGATAGGTATTATAGGCATTACCACCCTCATTGTTGTATATGACAAAAGTAAGGCCCAGAGAGGTTAAGGGACCAGCTCAAAGACACACAGAAAATATCAGAGGCCAGACATAAAACCAGGTCTCTCCTGACTCCAAATCCTCTTCTCTTCTCACTATACCACACTGCCCATAATGCCCTTGTCTCTAGAAATTTCACATGGAATCTATATTTTTTGTGTGTGTTTTCCAGGGAGTTTTATATGTCAGCCCCTGGAAACTCTGCCTCTCATGACCCAGCTTGCCTTTTTGAAATTATCTGGTCACAGGAAGTCTAGAGATGAGGGTAGCAGAGGACAGAAATGCAATAAGAATGAATGCTTGCTTAATTCCAATTTTTAATTTTGCTGCTTCTTTAGGCAGCAAATATCTCACAGTGTTTATCAGATCCTCTAATGATTTTATAAATTCAGCTGCTCTACCCCTGCCACAACTGGCTTTTTCTTTTTTCTTTCATTTGATTTTCTTTTTTCTTTAAGCATTTTCATCTGCAGTTTAACTCCCAGATCTATAGGATCACATGAGCTTCTTGACACTGTACTTAGCAATGTAATCAGAGAGGATTCAGGAAATGAATGATTCCAGAAAATGGTTGCATTGATGTTTCCTGTCTCATCAATCATTCAGTGACTATTAATTGAGCCCTTGCTCTGTCCTAAGCACTGTGGGGGTTGCAAAGAAGTTCTGAAATCCCTTATCTCAGACTTACAATTATGAAAATAAAGTAATTCAGCTCCATATGGGGTGAGGAGAGGAGGGAATAAGTTGTGAGCAGGGCCTGTCCCATGCATAAATTTCCAAGTTAGTATTGTGTTCAAAGTTTCTAATACTAAAGGGCATGAGAAGAGAGGGGAAGTCAGGAAGAAAGAGATTGACTTGAGGCACGGAACTAAACTGGGACACAATCATCAATCAGGGTAGACAGGAGTTAAAGAGCTCAAGGATAAGAAGGAAAAATGTTAGGCAGAGGAAGACTAACCCTATGCTGGAGCCTTGACTAATAATAGTCAATAACAGCTACCATTTATATAGTGCTTACTATGTCCCAGCCACTGTGCTAGGTGCTTTACAAATAGTATCTCATTTGATTCTCTCACAACAACCCTGGGAGGTAGGTGGTATTGTTATGCCCATTTTACAGATGAGGAAACTGAGACAAACATAGGGTAAGGGACATGCCCAGGATCACACAGCTAAGAAATCTCTGAGGCCAGATTGGAATGTCCTTCTGATTCCAGGCCCAGGGCTCTGCAAAAGGCACCACCTTGCTGCCCATGGTCTAACTTAGTCCATTGCTCAACTCTCAATGAAAAGGCATCAGAGTACAATTCGATGGAGACCAGCTCCGCAGGCAAACTAATTCATAGAATGATCAGAACTAGATGTTTTAGGGAGAAACTATGGGAAACTGTGTATGGAAGTGACTGGGATTCGTTCTCAGAGAGTTCTGGAAGAAGGAAGTGGAAGAGAGTTCAAGAGTAGTAGATATGTTCTCCACTGAGAGACAGATAGACAAGTATGGGGTACCATTAGAACCCCAACTTATTCCCCCCCCCGAATTTGTATCAAGAACGACTACAAGAACAGCCACTTCATCACAGGTCTCTCTCTTTCTCTCTCTGGTAATCAAGGTTTAAGTGACTTGCACAGGGTCAAATAGCTAGTAAGTGTCTGTGGCCAGATTTGAACTCAGGTCCTCCTGACTCCAGGGCTAGTGCTCTATCCACTGTACCACCTAGCTGCCCCTACCATAGCTAGCTCACATAGTAGATTCTTAATAAATGTTTGTTGAATTGAGTAGTGCCATCATCCTTCCATGCTTGAAACCTGAGGCAACTTTGAACCTTCCCTTTCCCCCCTACATCTAATAAAGCTTGTTCCAAGTTTCCCCCATCCCACCAAGTTTTTCCTTCTTAATGCTTCTTGGATCTATTCCCTCCTTCTTGTCTTCACTGCCTCTACCTTAGTCCAGGGCCTTACTTCTTCTCCTTCCCTCTTCCTGTCTTTCGCCATTCTAATCTATCCTACATGTAGCACACAGGGTATTCATCCTAAATCTCTACTTTGCACACAAATACTTTGTTGAATGAATGAATTGTAAAAAGATAAATCAACAACATGTGGTTATATTTGCTAAGTGCTAAACTGTACAGACAGTTCAAAGATGTGGGCAATCCCTCTCAGATGTGGTGTTTGGAAAAGGCATCAAGAAGAACAAGGAGCCTTGAAGGATGGGGAGGATTAAGATAATGGTGGCCAAGATATCCTAATTAGATTTAATGAAGAGTATGAATAAAGCAATGAAGTGGGAAAAGTCAAGCTATATTTGGCAGTTAACAAATAGCTTTTCTGGAATAAGAGGTTGACGCAAGTAAGACACAAGTTTGGAAAATAAGTTCAAGCTGTATAGAAGAGGGCCTTGAATACCAGGCTAATATATTGTGAATCACCGAAAGCTCTTGAGCAGGGAAATGGCATGATTAAAATGGTGCTTTAGGAAGATGACTTTGGCAGTGGTGGGCAGAATAGATTTCCCTTCCTTTTTAGTTCTTTTCCAATGCTTAAAGCCGGGTTCATCCATCTTTAGGAAGATACTATATCATGATGTATATTTGTATACATGCAAGGGTTTCTATATTTACCATTTTCCCAGGACAATGGTTGAGTTGTTTTAGTTGTCATAATAACTTAAGTTGCCATTTTAAAATAGGTATCTTTTTTTTAAAAATCTGTTCACTCTCAACTTTTAAAAAAAGAAGAATTTTTAACTAAGTTTGAGTTGAAACTTTCCAGAATTTGGTAAATCATCCTATCCTAATCCAAAATAGAAAATGCAAACTAAGTTATTGAGAATTGTGTCAGCCACTGCTTGGACAACAGCATGAAGCGATACCTCCTTGTAAATCAATCACCCACTGGCTCCTCCACCTTGGAATATTTATAAGGAAACAGACCACAGACCGTGGGAAGTAAGAGCCATATGTCTAGCCTGCAAAGTATACTGGGAATAATGTTGTGGTGTGTAAGGAAAGTTTGATTCTCTGTTATCTCCAGGATGGGAGTCAAGGGTGAGGGTGGGAGAAGAACTTGGTGATTCTACCAGGAAGGGGGGAAAACCCTGGAATTTTATTTTGTTTTAGCTCTCCCCTTATTATAGTCTGTGATGTGAGTCCACAGTTCTATCTAGAAAGATTTAACCCTCCTTACTGAGTCCCTGCCTCCTGGGCTTTGTCTCCAGTTTGGCAGTTTCTGAAGCACAATCCTGCAGAGATGTTTCAGGGGAAAGCAGTTTTGTTGGCTCCCAATGAATGCTAAATTGTAGTCATGAAAGACCGCTGTGTGCTGAACTAGGGACCATAAGGCTTGCTGGGGATGCTTCTCATTTATTGGTTATAATATTGGTAAAGCACTTTGGATGAAAGGTGATAGGGGGTACAAACGTGATACAGCATAGAAATGTGAAGTATCATTGTACACTTATCTAGAGTGCCGAGGCAGACAATGGAAACAGACTCCTGTGTTTGATTAGCATGATGTAACCTTAGGCAAGGCGCTCTCTGGTTCTCTCTTCTGCCCTCTCTCCTGTTTTTTCCTGCTCTCTCTCTCTCTCTCTTTCCCTCTCTCTCTTTCTCTCTCTCTTTTTTCCTCCCTCCCTCCCTCTCCTCTCCTTCTCTCTCTCTCCCCCTCCTTCTTTCTCTCTCTCTGTTTCTACTTCTCTCTCTCTCTTCTTCTCTCTCTTCTTCCCTCCCTCCCTCTCCTCTCCTCTCCTTTTCTCTCTCTGTTTCTACTTCTCTCTCCTTCTCTCTCTGTCTTCCTCTCTCTGTCTTTCTCTCATGCTTTCTAGCTATGTGATCATAGCCCTCTCTCTTTCTCTGTCTCTCTGTCTCTGTCTCTATCAGTTTGTCTCATTAATAGAATTCTCTGGTGAGAATCATATACCTTTTGGGGGTAGTAGAAAGCTCTGGTTGAGGAGTTAGAAGGCTTGGGTTCAAGTCCAATGCATCCTCTGAGGAGCCAATGAGAGGCACAAGGTATAGTGGAAAGATTCTTGAAGTCAGGAGAACATGAGTTAACATCCCAATTTTGCTCAGAGCGTTGCTAGGGCTCTTGAAAGCTATGGCAACAGAGTACCATTTCTAGTGGTCCTATCTGCTCGAGACACTGCGGTGTCTCTGAACTTAGAGTCAGGTGTCCTAGGTTCAAATATTTCCTCAGATCTTACTCGCTATGTGATCTTAGACAAATCTCAATTTTCTCATCTGTAAAATGGGCATAATAATACTTGTACTACTTACCCTACAGAGTTACTACGAGGAAAGCACTTAGTAAACCTTAAAAGTGTATACAAATGAGTCATTATTGTAAATAATAATAATAATCCACTGAGAGGCAATATGGCAGTGGATAGAAGTCTAGCCTTGGAGTCAGGAAGCCCTAGGTTTAAGCCCTGTCTCTGACATATACTGACTATGTGATCTTGGGCAAGTCACTTTAATGCCTCAGTGCCCCAGAGAACTCTCTAACACTAAGCTTGCAGAAAAAGTTCTGACCTGTGCTGCTAAGAGAAAGTTTCTTTATTAGAAGTTTCCTATGCCGATGGAAAAAACATGTCCAGTCCAATATATCAGTAGTAATTATAATCCATTGAAGTCCTACTCTAGCTTCATTATGGCATGAAGAAGAATTCAATTGAACAAACATTTATTAAGTGGCTCTTATGTGCCAGGCATTGTGCTAGTTGCTAGGGAGACAAAGAAAAAAATGAAACAGTCCTTTTACATTCTGGGGGCGAGGAAATATTGGGTTCTTGAAGTCTTTGCTACTGGATCACAATTTCTGACCCAATACTGCGACTGATGACCTGCCAGAGGCACCATGGTGTAAAGAATTCAGCTGTGGGGGCAGCTAGGTGGCGCCATAGTGCATAGAGCACTGGGCTTGGAATTAGGAAGACTCCTCTTCATGAGTTCAAATGTGACCTCAGACACTTACTAGCTGAGTGACCCTGGACAAGTCACTTAGCCCTGTTGGCCTCCGTTTCCTTATCTGTAAAATGGCTGGAGAGAGAAATGGTAAACCATTCCAGTATCTTTGCCAAGAAAACCCTAAGAACGAAGAGTTGGACACAACTGAACAACAAGGATAGGGAGAGGGACTGGATCTGTTATTTCATTTGACATAGGGGACTCCCAGATGAGGGAATTTCCTCTACCAATGAAGGTCATCGCCTCTGCAATTTATAGACCTAGAAAAATGAGAGATTAAATGACCTGCCCAGAATTACCCAGCCAGTATGGGTCAGAGGCAGGACTTGAACCCAGATCTTCCTGGCTTCAAGGCCAGTTCTCTATCGACTATACCATGCTGCCTCTATGTCTCTAATAATAATGCAGCTAGGCCCTTGTTAGTGAAGATCACAAATCCCCTGAAGTGATCATATGTGTTCAGATTCTCACTATTTGAATCTATAATTACACAGGACAGTGACGTCAAACTCTAGCTATATATAAAGATGCCCGTGAATACGTATTAACTTAGTAAACCACATGTTGATATTATTTACATTTTATTGTATTTTTATTTATTTTATTAAATATATCCTAATTACATTTTAGTTTGATTTGGGTTGTGATTGTGGTCCAAGTTGTGTGTTTAACATCTCAGATGTAGAATATGGTTATTGGTTCCAGCCCAATGGAAATATACAGTAGGAATTCAAAAACTGTGGCCATTTCAGGGGATTCATTATTCAAACTAATAAGAAACAAATAATAGCTGATTTTTATGCATCCTTATAGGGCTTGCAAATTACTTCACATACTTTAATTTATCTCATTGCTTAGGATAACTCTTAGAGGTAGATACTATAAATATTATCCCCATTTCGCAGATGTGGAAAATGAGACTGAAAGAGGTGATTTGACTTACCATATAGTGAAGGCCATAGAACTAATTCATGGAACAGCTTGAACTAAAATCTAACTAAAGCTCCTAATTAAAGTCTAGTATTTTTTTCCATATCACTAGGGCACCATTGGATTATGAATCCAGTAGATATTGATTCAATGCAGAAAATTTTGGAATTTGATTCAATTCAATAATTATTCTTCTTCCCCCTCCTCACTGCTACACCGGTATCTATGACATATTAAAAGAAGCAAGAAAAAAAAGACTTCGACTGTACTTGGTAAATTTGTGAGAGGACATGGACAAACATCATACAGGATGAGAAGCCAGAGAGGACTTCCAATCTTCACCAATGGCAAGAATCACTACAAATGATGTAATGGCGGATCTCTTGAAGTATCAAAGTATTAAAGAGGACCCACTCTATGACCTGACCATAAGGCTTGATGCCCAAGTCATTCTTCTCTAAGTTGCCTCTTCTTGCAGCAAAAGACAAACTTGGGGGTTATGCAGGAAGACTGTGGGGTGAAAGGAATGGGAGACTGAGAAGGAAAGAGAGGGGAAGACAGAATGAGGAAGGCGATGAAAGGTTAAGTTTGACGTTCTATAGCTTCAGACTAATTGTTCTAATGAATGGTTTAATGAGCGCGGCTACCCATGTGTTCCTTGACCTTACAGCTAAACAGCCTTTTACTTCCTCCCCTCCCTCCACCCCCATCTTCCCTGGCAGAGAGCATCTCATAATCCACATAGTGTGGCCTCATTTCATCAAACTTTCTCTTTTGCTTTTGCTTCTTAGATATGTGACTAGGCCCCCCTTTCCCAAAGAACATTTTTTAAGTGAAGTTTTTGTTTTAATGAGGAAAAAAACAAAGAAACATGAATACTCTATCTATTGAATTTGGTGAAAATAAGAAGGAGGAGGGGGAGTTTTAACAGATTATGAAGAGGCTGATATTTTGGAGTTACTATTTTCAAGTAGATAAACACAGGCCCACATAGTTTTGGTGATAAAATGTCTCCAGCCAGCCAGCCAGCCAGGGAGGTCTCTCTGACCCTGTTTGTGGAGTACATTCTCCTCAAGATGGGTCAGAAAAACGAAGAGAACAAAACTGCAGTTCAGAAGCTCTGTACTGAAATCTTTCCAGATGGGTGCCAAGATGTCGGGGGCATAGGGGATCCCTAGCAGTCTCCCACAATGTGGAAAGATTGAGGAGACATTTTCAAAGAAATATATAATCTCTTCTCAAAGTGACTGTAAATCTTTCACAGAGAAAACAGTGTGGAAAATGGTAGACTTCCCCCTGATACACAAAGTACAGGCAAATCCCTGTATAATACTTGTTTTAATACCTATAATCTATTCTAATGGTAGTTTCGAATAGTGGAGTTGGAGTCAGGAAGTCTGGGTTCAAATTCTGGCTATGTGACACTGGGCTTCTTTTGGCTAAGAAGTACCTCGGTTTTCTCACCTATAAAGTGAAGGGATTGAACTCAACAGTTGTTAAGATTACTTCTAGCTTAAATTGATGATCCTACGATTCTATTGATGGACCAGGCTTCTGCTAATTGCAGTTGTTTCAAAGAACATGACTTGACCCAGGTTATATCCAAAATCAAATACAAGCATATTATGATAGAGCTCTGCTATGGTATGAGCCTTGAAGGTAGCCTTGAAGGCTAACTTCGAAGAGCAACCTCAAAGGCTAACCTCAAAGAACAAACTCTTTCTGGTCCTGCCAAGCATAAAAGACTTGGAGGAAAAACCAAGCAATACACTGTTTATCCATTGTCCAAGAACTATCCTTGCTAAGTTTAAAGAGGCTTGTTACTAGGGTGATGAATTTTTTCCCGAATAGAAATTTTCCCCCCATGGTCTCAAAGATTGTCCATTGAACCATGGAGGAGTCGTGACCTATATCAGATGAAGGGAAAATCTATACCGACGCAACTACAGGTCACTGAAATAATGAAGTCATATCCCAAGTCATTTCTAGATCAGAGGTTCTTAATTAGGGGTTGAGGAGGATAGTAGGAAGATTTCATGGGCTTGGATGGAAAAAAATTACCTCTTTTTATATCAACATAATTGGTTTCATTTGTTAATATTTAAAATTATTTGTTAATTTAATTTTGCTATTAATTTGTAATTAAACTTGTTAATTTAATATTGCTAGTATATAAAATAGTATCTATCTTATGCATTAAAACATTATTTTAAGAAGGGGTCACAGGCTTCATATTTTATCTCTGACACAAAAACCCTTGCTTTGGATCATAATTTCCGCAAGGCAGAAACTTTGTCAGGAGTGGGGAACGTGCTGCCTCAAGACCACACATGGCCCTCCAGGTCCTCAAGTGCAGCCCATCCAAAGGATTCAAAGGGCTGCACTTGAGGACATAGAGGGCCACATGTGGCCTCGAGGCTGAACGTTCCTCCCCAGCACAAGGCTAGACCAATAGTAGCAAGTGTGGAGTAAATATTTACTGTTTCTAATATTCTATACTAGGTCATGAAGTCATAGAAGAGATCTTAGGTATCACTGAGTCCAACACTCTTATTTTACATGAAGGGCATTGATCCCTGATAGATTTGATGGGTTTACCAAGAGGAGGTAAGACTTCTTATAGAACTTTTGATTGCATCTTCTGAAGGAAGGTATGGGTACACACCTTGTTGCCTCCTATGAGACAGGTTTCACTGATAGTGAAGCTTGGTCAAAGATAAATAGGCTGGTTCATAGTCTTGGGAGGATAAATTCTTCTTGAAGGAGCCACCCCTTTGTGCTGGCCTACAAAAGAAAGTTGAGCGACCTGTTCATCCCTCTCTCCCTTTTGCCCCTTTCTTCCAGAGAAGTCTTAAGAGCACAAGTGGCGGTGGGGAAAGCCATCCATTCAAAGCTATCCAGCCAATATGTCTCAAGAGCAGAGTTCCTGGATGCCAGTGACCCAATTAACCTCCTCCCCCAGCCCTAGAAATGGTAGCCTCTTAGGCCAAGAGACAGCAGCACTCAGGCCAGTGGTGGGATCACGAGTTCCTAGAAAGGTACCTAACAAAAATATACATGAGAGGAAAATTCCTCATCCCTAAAATCCTGGCTGCGTTTTGGGTTTCTTTTTCCTTTTTCCTTCCCTGATTTCAGGGCCTAGACCACAGGCTAGAAAATGTACTTTCCTCGGTTAAGAGAGAAGAAAATTCCTGAGAATTGCCTTGCTAGCAATCCCAAGTTAAAGACACTCTTTTTCTGGTCTTTTATGAACACTGATGAGGAACTTCCTAAGCAGTGAGAAGAGTCTCATGCACGTGTCCCTGGCGTTAGAAGCAGCAGCAACAAGAGGGAACCACTGGACAAGTTGTGGTATATGAATGTAATGGAACACTATTGTGCTATAAGAAATGATGAGCAGGAAGACTTCAGAAAAAACCTGGAAAGACTGGTATGGACTGAGGCTGAGTGAAGTGAGCAGAACAAGGAGAACGTTGTACACAGTAACAGCCACATTGTGGGATGACTAACTTTGATAGACTTAACCCCTCTCAGCAATACAAGGATCTAAGACATCTCCAGAAGTCTCATGATGGAAAATGCTGTCCACATCCAGAGAAAGAACTTTGGAGTCTGAATGCAGATCAAAGCATACTTTTTTCACTTTTTTTCATGGTTTTTCCCTTTTGTTGTTTCTTCTTTCACAACATGACTAATGTGGACGTATGTTTGACATGATTGCACATATATAACCTATATCAGATTGCTTGCCATCTGGGGGGGGGGAGAAAGAAAAATTTGAAACTCAAAATCATACCAAAAAAAGAATGTTGAAAACTATTTTTACATGTAATTGGAAAAAATAAAATACTATTTACAAAAAAAAAAGGGGGGGGAGTCACAACATAGGGAAGCAAGGCATCTGGACTGCTACTATTTCTTTGAGTTATTTAGATAGTATGGGTCTGATGGGAAGAGAGGTTGCCCATCTCAGAGCCCCAAATGCATTCCTCTTCCACACAAGTCCAAGCCATCAGAGTAGTGCTATTAGGCCAAATGTCTACATGGGGCTTTGAGGGACAAAAAAAAGAGACTCACCAAAATGGCAGGAGGTTGCCCCACCAACAGCTTCAAGCTCACTTCTCTTCTGAGGGTAGTCAAAACCATAGGGTGCCAATAAGTAAGGAAGTTTAGGACCCTGGTAGGACTCATCTGGGAGACAGGAAAATTGTCTTAATAGCTTATGGATTCTCCTGTTATGTTGTCTGTGTTGTCTGTGGGTTTTTATGAGTCCTTTGCATTTGCTGCATTTTCTGTGCTTGGAATAAATTCCATTCTGTACTTGATAAATGCACTGTTACCATGAGCTTAGCACAGTGCCTGGCACTTTTTCATTCACTAATTCATTCACTTATGAGGTCTTATAAAAGTATTTGGTATAAATACCCAAATTAACTACAAAGGACACATGAAGGAAGACACTATCTACACCCAGAGAAAGAACTGGCAAATAGAAATATGTATAGAATGATTTTACATATATATATATGTATATATGTTTGTGTGTATGTATATACATATATTTTACATATATATGTATATATGTATGTGTGTATGTATACACATATATTTGTGTCTAATGGGAGCCATCTCCAGGGCAGCGGGGAAGGGGACAGGAAAAAAGGGGAAAAAAAGAAATTTACATAATAACTTTATTACATATTTATTGTTTGACCCACTCATTCTTTAGGATTAGATCATTTAGTTTCCAATAAATTTTTAGTCTATCTTACCATGGCCCTTTATTACATGTAATTTTTATTGCATCATGATCTGAAAAGGATGCATTTAATATTTCTGCCTTTCTGCATTGGATTGTGAGGTTTTCATGCCCTAATACATGGTCAATTTTTGTGTAGGTGCCATGTACTGCTGAAAAAAAGGTATGTTCCTTTCTACCACCATTCAGTTTTCTCCAGAGGTCTACCATAGCTAACTTTTCCAAAATTCTATTCACCTCCTTAACTTCTTTCTTGTTTATTTTGTAGTTAGATTTATCAAGTTCTGAGAGGGGGAGTTGAGGTCCCCCACTAGTATAGTTCTACTGTCTATTTCTTCTTGTAATTCCTTTAACTTCTCCTCTAAGAATATGGATGCTATACCACTTAGTACATATATATGTTTAGTTATGATGTTACTTCATTGTTTACGGTACCTTTCAGCAGTATGTAGTTTTCTTCCTAAGATCTTTTAATTAGATCTATTTTTGCTTTTGCTTTGTCTGAGATCAGGATTGCTACCCCTGCTTTTTTTTTTACTTCATCTGAAGCATAATATATTCTACTCCAGCCTTTAACCTTTACTCTGTGTGTATCCCTCTGCTTCAAATGTGTTTCTTGTAAACAACATATTGTAGGATTATGGTTTTTAACTTTATTATATATTTAAAAGGAATAATAAGTTGTACATAATAGATTTGCAGTTTCATGTGCAATCATCTTTATTATACTATGTTATGGAAGTGCTTGTTTAATTTCATAACTTAAAAATAACATAAATAAAAATTTTAAAAATAAATAAATAGATGTTTTAAAAAGGTACTTGAACCTGGTTACACTTGGTAATCCTATGCATTTTACTTTATGCAATTTAAACATTATTCTGAGTAAGGGTCCACAAACTTCTCTAGATTGCCATAGAAGGCTGGTACCCAAAAATAGTTAGAAACCTCTATTCTATGGTGAACTATGAGGACAGAAACTCAAGAAATTCTGCTCAGTTTCTTTATGGAAGGCAAGACTATTTTCTCCATTCACTGAGGGATTAGACTCATGTTATCATTTTTATTCCTTCATCATAAGTCATAGAATAGAATAACCTCTTCCCTACAGGGCAAATTCTCATCATGCCAATGATTCGGGCTTCTAGTAGGTGGACTTTGGAAAGGGATAAGGCTTCCTGAGATTGTCTTTGTCCTATACGCTATTGCCTGGGAGGAGGGGCTAAGTACAGAGTGAAGTTGTTGGCTGGTGCCACGCTCCCTTAACCTGCCAGAAAGATGCACACTGCCACAGTCTCCCTGGCAAGTGCCCCCACGAGTGGTCCCAGTTTGGTCATTTGTTCCTGTTCACCAACCAGAAACAACAGAAAGCTCCAGGAAATCATTCTGCTAGATTTTTGCATCCAACTGGCTTTAGACTGGACCAATGTGGTGACTCCCATGGACAGAATACATAATGTGTGAGATGATACAATACCATTTCATGCATTAACCATGTTACTGCAGCCTGCTGCCAAGAGCTTCATTACCCATGCAGCACACCTGTGCTTTTGTCATGCTTTATTCGCAGGCCATCTGGATTAACACTTTGATTGAACACCAGCAGTTTCTATTGTGTTTGGCTCCAGGGCAAGTAACTTGGTGTGCTGTGTTTTATTTAACATATTGGCATGTGTGAGATGCTCCCTATTCTTATGGCTTTAGCAGATCGGCATGGCCTTCCATGTAATCTTGGAAGTTTCCTACTGGGGCAGTGAGACTGGGACTCAGTCTCCCCAGGAAAGAACTTGACAGAAGGATTCATCCATGTCCAGCAGCCCAAGGGGTAAATTACTACATACAAAGTAGCTTCCAAGTTATAGACATTGAGTTGTGCACTGCCAAACCCAGGTCACAAGATGAAAGTCTTGGTATACAGAGAGGTCTTGGTACATGTAGAAGGACCATTGTCTTTGGAAAGTATAGCAACCAAAGGCTACTGAAAAGATTATCTTTAAATTTCTGAAGGTGGGGAGGGAAATGAAGAAATCATATTGTTTATAGCCAAAAGGGGAAGGAAAAATAGCACCCAATTTATATTTTTTTGTGAATGGGCCAATGAATGTGAGGCAGCACAGCATAGTGAGAAAAGGGCAGGTCCCTGGGAGTCTAGAAAGCCTGGGTACTGCTTCAGATCATGCTATGCTGCGTGATACTGTTCAAATCACTTACTGTCAACATGCCACACTGAATTAGAGGAGGGAGTTTCCACACTAAGAGTTGCTAATTTTCAGTGAAATAACAAGTCTTGCCTAAAACGATAATGACAATAATGTGCTAAAGTTCATCTTAACATCTTTGCTGGAGAAAGAACTGTGTGACCTCTAGTTTGTCCAGCTGTGTTAAGAAAATGGCACCCTGTCGCCTGAATATCTAAGACTTCAATATGTAATCAAATGTGGTTAATTAGAAGAAAAAAAAAAGAAATTGAGGAGGGATGGATTTTATTGAAGCATGTAGATCTGAATAATCTCTATTTTAATTAAAGACTCGACAGTATATACAATGAGAAATTAACATTCATTTTGTTACTAATCAATACTGGCTTCCTTGCCATTCCTCAATTGGTGTCTTTGACTCTGACTTTCTCCCCATGCCAGGAACTCTCTCTGCCTTCATCTCTAACTTCTGGCTTCTCTGGTTTCCTTCAAGTCTCAGTTAAAGTTGCCACTTCCATAAGAAGCCTTTCTCAGTCTTTCTTATTCTTAGTGGCTTCCCTTTGAGACTACCCCCTATTTGCCATATATGTGTATACACATATATGTGTGTGTGTGTGTGTGTGTGTGTGTGTGTGTCTTGTTTGTACATAGTTGTTTGTATATTGTCATCCCCACTAGACTGTGAACTCCTCAGAATTGGGACTCTTTGTTTAGGGATTTTTTGTTGGGGCAGAAGGGAGGAGGGTTTCCTTTCTTCATATTCCCAGTACATGGCATAGTGCTTGACATATAATAGGCACTTAATAAGTTCTAGTTGACTGGCTGATAATATATTTTTGAATAAACCAATGACACACAATTTATTAATACAAGTCTGAGACCTCTGATTGTTATTCCAGTAGTGATTTTTCTCTTCTTTGCATTCAGAGAAACCTAGAATATTAGAGCCAAAAGGAACCATAGAAATCCCTGAGTTTAACCCCATCATTTTATAAATACAGAAACTGAGATCCAAAGGCGTGAGCTAATGAGGCCTAAAGTCACACAGCATGTTAGCGGCAGAGGCAAGACTAGACAGGCCTTGGGTCTCCTGAATCTCAGTCTAATATTTCTTCCTACAACGCAAGGTCAGCAAGGTCTAATTGTGCAAAATCGTGTATTTTCCTTCTAATAAAACTGTGAGCCAAGTTAGTTGCACTTCTGAACATCAAGAAGTGAACCACACTTGACCGGCATAAGTAAGTTTAGCAGTTATGAAAAAGAAAACCATACTCCTTCTATTTTCTTGCCTCTATTCTTAGTCTCTACCCATTATTGACTGACAAGGTGCTGAAGTTCAAATCTGTTCATTTGTTTCAGTAGTAGTCGACTTTTTGTGATCCCATTTGGGGTTTTCTTGGCAGAGATACTGGAGTGGTTTGCCATTTCCTTCTCCAGCTCATGTTACAGATGAGGAAACTGAGGCAAACAGGGTTAAGTGACTTGCCCAGGGTCATCCAGCTAGTAAGTGTCTGAAGCCAGTTGTGAACTCAGGAAGATGAGTCTTCCTGACTCTAAAACCAGTCCTATCTGCTGTGCCACCTAGGTGCTCTGTTGCTTAAAAAATTTGTCACAAAGTTGTGATAAGGACTAAATAAGAGTGTATATATCCGAACTCTTTAATGAATAAGTTCTTTAATTAACTTCAGAGGAATATAGGTACTTGAGTGTTAGATGAAGGAAATGACACCACACCAGAGACATATTGTGAGCAACTTGGAGAATCAATCATTTCCCTTGAGTCTAAGTTTCAAAGAAGTAAGCCATCCAGCAAATTGAGAAATATAAGTTCATGTTTGAGAGTTGGACGCAATTGTGGAAGGAGATAGAGCCCTGCGCATGCACCAGAGGACAGCAAATTGAAGGAGGGCATATTCTCTCCTTTCCGTCCACTTGGTCATATCATTAGAGCTATTGGGCCAATGGGAGATGTTGCATCCAGTAGGGAGCAGAAACACACACTCCATGCAGACATGGATAGACAATCACCTGAGGGAGGAAACAGCTTCAAAATCTTTGCTACTCTGATCAATACAGTGATCCATGACAATTCCAAAGGACTCATAACAAAAAATCCTACCCATTGCCAGAGAGAGAGAGAGAGAGGGAAAACTGATGAACTCTGAAGACTGAGGCATAGTTTTTCACTTTATTTTTCTTGCTTTTTTTTTTTTGCAACATGGCTAATTTGTAAATATGTTTTGCATGACTTCATTTCTATAACAGTATCATACTGCTTGTCTTCTCAATGGGTAGGGTAAGGAGAGAATTTGGAACTGAAAGTTTTTAAATGTGAAGAAAAAAAAGATACTCCACAATAGAGAAAGCAGACAGCTCTGAACTCAAAAAAGAAGCAAAGTCTGGGGGCCCAGCTGAGCTGCCTGTCCAAGAGAAATGTGATACTTAAGGGAAACTGCATTAGAACTCCAAACAGAGAAAGGATTTCCAGTTCCTACAGCACCAGGAGTTGTGAGCTACCTTTGTCACACCTGTACATGTGTCTCAGTGCCATTGTACTCTAAATTTGAGCCCAGTCTTACAACAGATGCTGTATTTGTAGGACAGAACACTCCAGGCTTAAGGAGGTGTGGGAATTTTTTTCCTCCAACTCTTATTACTACACCATCTTGGCAAATATTTTTGCTAAAAGCTAATTGTCTACTGGCTGGTTGTTCTGACACACTTGTTGGGACTTATGGGTTATAGTAGTAGGACTGGCCACTTACAGGTTTACCCCCTAGAACCTAAGACAGCAGTGATTCTCTGCAGACCTACCCTGAAGTGTGAGTTGGGAAATAGATCAAAGCAGATGTTATACAAGAAAATATTGAAAGTTTCAGAGCATATGTGTGTATATGTTGTGTGTGTATATATATTTATATATGTATATATGTGTGTAAGTAGTTATGTCTATATATGTATATAGGTGTATGTGTGTATATATATACACACTTCCATACATACACACATCTCCACATTCAATTTTAGCCTTCTTGGGGGAGGGGTAGGAAGGAGAAAAAACGAACAAAGTAAAAAGTGCATAGCAGAGGACAAAACAAAACTTACAAGGAAGCAAAGAAAAGATGGACAGCTCTGAACACAATGTATAGTATTTATTATATAGGCTTTCTTGAAATGGAAATTTATTGCTGTATATTTTGAATCCTCTCTTATGTTCTGCTGTGCACATGGCAATGCTTTTTTTCGTTTTCTTATTTCGTGTTTAAGTTTTAGCATTTAAGTTTATAATATATTTCTTTTCTTATTGTGTATTTAAGTTTAAAATCAATAAAAGAAAGTTTCAGAGCAACATCAGAAGAGATAGAACAATACACCGACCATAACTATAAAAAGCCATAACAGAGCCAGAGGTAGGCATGAAAGGGGAGACAGAGCAAACATATTGCTGTTTGTTAATTTCATAGGATCATAGGCTTAGGTCTGGACATCATCTAATCCATTAGCCCTCATTTTACATATGGGAAAACAGGTCTAGAAAAGTGAGAGGACTTACCCAGGGTCACATAGCTAGTAAATGGATTCAAACCCATGACCACTGATTCCAAATCCAGGCTTCTACTTTTTCAAATGTCAACCACACTCTGTTAGGGAATTTTTCGTATGATTTTGTCTCTTATTTTACATGTTCCTTTGATGATCTTTTTTGTTTATGGTTATTAAGTACCTCATAAAAAATTAGTTTTTTTAAGAAAAGGAACTGAGACTTTAGCTGACTGAAGGAGAGTCTTCTTTGACACTGTTTTTCCATCTATCCCACCTCTGACAAAAGGCAGCAGAAATGTACTCAACTGAGAGCGCCTGAAGTATGGCTGTCATCCACTGTCCAAAAAATGCCACATGGTGCCATAGTGCAGCTATCATGTCCAAAGGACCAAAATATGGGGAGTATTCCATCTAGGAACTATTGGGTGGCAAGCAGGGATTAGGGGAGGGAGAGCCAGGGTTATCACTTCTGGTGTACAGGTGTGTGCCTGGCCTAGACCATCTCCATCATACTCTCTCTGGGTCTGTCATGTTGTCAAAAAGAGGTTGCCACCAGCACCTGTTACCCAGTAGTATCATAACAGAGAGGGGAAGGGGAAGCTTTACCTGCCTGGCCAACTCACTCAGCTGCCAGTAGTGCCCTGGGGCTTTGTTTTCTTATTGGCAAAATTGGGGAGGAGGGAAAAGGGAAAATGACCTCTGAGGGCTGTCCCAGCTCTAATATTGTGTGTTTCAATAAGATAACTAGCCTCTGGCTCTATCCTGAATACCGATATATCCTATTCTAAATCATATAATCAGAACCAACCCAACGTGGGGACTAAGTAGGTAACGACCTGTAGAGGATTAATGAGGACCCCTTTAAGGCTCCTAGAAAATCAGAAACAACTTCCTTCCTCTTCCAGTTTCTAAAAGTGTTTGAAAGCCTTACTATTAGAAGTTCTCCTTTGGCTCAAGGCATTGAAGGCATTCAATATGTTAATGTAGAAGGAGTTGTTGTTCAGTCATGTCTGACTCTTCATGACTCCATTTGGAACTTTCTTGGCAGAAATACGGGAGCGGGTTGTCATTTCCTTCTCCAGCTCATTTTACAGATAAGGAAACTGAGGCACACACATTAACCCTTTGACATCCATTGGTTTATCAGATTAGCTAACTACCACCTAGCAAATAAAAGGGAATGCATTACCTTGAGGAAGTTTCAACTGAGGAGAAAAGGTCAAAGAATACAGGGTAGGAAAAATTCCCTGGGTGAGGGTCTTCATAGGGGTGATACCTGGGCCTAGGTACCTAAAGGAAAAAAGGACAACAGCAAAATCAAAAGGCAGGAAGATCCGAAAGGGAAGAGGAATGGAGAGGGAAGCCTGAGGATAAAAGTTGCCTTCTTCGCGCTTTTGCCCAGGACCAGCCCCATGTGTAAAATCTTCTCTTTTGCCAGGTTCACAGGGCCCAGGTGTATACGAGCGAGCCGCCTTGATGCTTGTGGCTCACAAGAGAAGGCAGCCCTCAGGGCTTTGTAATTTGATAGCTACAGACTGTCTGATATCAGGTCCCAGCCTATCAATAGCATCTGATCCAGCAAAGCCTGGGAGAATTGATCCTCATTTCTCCACTCCCTGCAGGTTCCTCCCTGAGTATACCCACTCTGTGATTTCAACTATTCTGGAGAAGCATAATTTTGGCACAACGAGATAAAAGTGTCCCCAGGGCCCCTCCCTTCCATTTCCCCCTATTTTTCATATTAGTCAAGAAACTCCCTTCTCTGTCACTATATCTGCACAAGCCTGAAGTCTTTGATTAAATTATAAAGGAAGATTTTCACTTTCACCCTTAGAACAAAAGAATGTCAGCAGGAAGGAACCTCAGAGATTAACCCTTTTATTTCACAGATGGTAAAACTGAAACTCAGAGAGGTAAGAAGACTTACCCAAAGTCCAAGGGGACTTAGCCCATGGAAGATGCTCGGACCCAGGTACGATACCCTTCCCAATCCCAGTGACTCACATTTTTTCTGTGCCTCATAACAATTTCTGGCACCTTATTAGTATAAAAGTAGTACAAAATCCCTCCATAATTAATTAAGGGCAAATCTCTGGGTTCTCAGACCACTGCTCTTATCATTCCATCATTTGTAGGTGCTAGTCTAGGATTAAAATATTTTTTTTAAGTTGAAAACAAATTTGAGACAAATGGAATGAGGTAGCCTATGAAAATAGGTCCTATATCCCAGGTCATTCACGTAAGGGATCCTGGCAAAACAGTTGTGCAAGATCTGAACAACCAGTATCTTAGTCATGTGTTAAATCTATAGGGACCACACAACACCATGAGCATTTTGCTAAATGGGCTGGTCGCATATTCTAGGTTGCAGTGCCTGATCAAATAGGCAAGTAAAATGACTGGGTTAATAATAAGCTGGGTTAATTGTGATGAATGATATTATTCCAAATATTTTCTAGATTTTGGAAAAGCATAGGAACCTGCAGGAAAGCCCCGTCGCAGTCAAAAATATGTGGAGGTTATTGCTAAAAGAAAATCCCCAGGGCAGCTAGGTGGCACAGTGGCTAGAACACTGGCCCTGAAGTCAGGAGGACCTGAGTTCAAATCCAGCCTCAGACCAAACACTTGACACTTACTAGCTGTGTGACCCTGTACAAGTCACTTAACCCCAATTGCCAAAAAAAATCCCCAATTATACCAAAATCTTTTATAGTAGCATTTTTTTGTAGTAGCAAAGAACTAGAAAAAAATAAAAGCCCATCAATTAGAGGATGAGCTAAACTAATTATGGTCCATGAATGTTAATGGAATATTATTGTGCTATAAGAAACAATGAATATAATGATTACAGAGAAGCATAGAAAGACTTACATGACCTGATGCAGAGGGAAGTAAGTGGAACCAAATAAACAATATAGACACTGACTACAGCAAGATAAATTGAAAGAATAATGACCACAAAACAATAAAAAGTGAGTGTTGCAGAATTACAAAGAACAAGTATGACCTCAAAGAAAAGATGTCAGAAGACACCTTCATCCACACTCCTTTGTAGTGGTAGAAAGCCACAGGTATGGAACATTGCATGTATTCTCTCTTTCTCTCTCTCTGTCTCTCTCATTGATTAGTTTCACTACTTGTCCCCTATTTTTCCTTATTTTCTTCTATAAAATATTTTTTGTTACATGGGTGGGGGGGAGAGATACAGGGAGAAATACAAAGACAAATTATATCAATGAAAATATTTTTTTAAAAAACAAATGTTTTCCTTCTTTTTTTTTCATCATTTCATCACATATAAGAAGAGTCCTCTAAATTAGAGTGTTCACGTCCAAGCTGATATGTAATCAGTAAGCTTATCAGGTGCTTACTATGTACCCAACCCCACACTGCTCCACATAGTGGAGATGCAAAGCAGAAGCTCTGTCTGATGCCAAGGGGCTTTGAATATAGTTCAGCAAATGGGGCTGACATGAGGGTGGAAGAGAACAATATAAGACAGGATGTCATTGGATACTAAATCCTGTGATCTATACATCATAACATTTATGGGTTGTTGTTTTCTTTGATTTTGTTTTAAAAAAACCATATAAAAATATAAGTCTGGGAAATGAATTATCCTTCTGATGTTTCTCACATGTTTTCTAATGTCTGAGTCACTTAAAGGAAGACTTGCTGTTTCCTCAAAACTTTGAGATCACTCCCCTATATGTCCAGCCGTATTGATGAATATTGTTCAGAGGTGGGGAACCTGCAGCCTCAAGGCCACATGTGAACCTCTAGGTCCTCAAGTGTAGCCCTTTGACTCAATCCAAACTTCACAGAACAAATCCCCTTAATAAAAGGCTTTGTTCTGTAAAATCTGAACTCAGTCAAAAGGTTGCACCCGAGGACCTAGAAGGCCACATGTGGCCTTGAGGCCGCAGATTCCCCACCTCTGTTTTAGACAATTTAAAAAAACTGGACAGTATAAGGTCAGAATATTGCTGTGGTATAGGAAATGATGGACTTAGAAAAATAGGGAAAGACTTGGACCTATGAAGGAAGACATTATCCACCCTCAAAGAAACAGAGGATGAACAAGTATACATAGATGCATATGAATGTATATGTCTATATACATATATGATTATAAATATCTAAGTATATGTATGTGTATGTAAGTATGTGTATGTGTATATATGTTTGTGTGTATGTGTATGCATGTGTGACACACATAAATATAGCTGCACTTAAATGTAGCATTTTGGGGGGGAGAGGGGGAGGAAGGGGGGAAAAAGAACAAAGTAAAAGGTGCACAGCAGAGAATAAAAGAAAACATAAGGAAGCAAGGGAAAGATGAACAGCCTGGAATACAATATGTAGTATTTACTATATAGGCTTTCTTAAAATGGAAATTTATTGCTATATATTTTGAATCCTCTTTCATGTTCTGCTGTGCACATGGCAATGCTTTCCCCCCCCCCCTTTTTTTATTGTGTATTTAGGTTTTAGTACTTAAGTTTAAAATAAATTAATTAAAAATAAATAAATAAATAAAGCTTTGAGATTAAGCCTGAGTGGCCAGGAGTCAGTGTAGGATGGTCAAGGGAGTAAATGAGTACTTGCCTGGTGGGAGTGAGCAGATGGCCTAAAGTCCTGGAGGGAGAGAGAAGAGCAGAAGGGCCCATCCGTCTCTGGAAGCTTAGCTTTTGATCTGGTTATGGAGAAATTTGACCTAACTTGCTTCATGAAGGTTTTTTTTGTTCTTCTAAGGATCACATGCAGAGAATCAGAAGTAGGTTGGAATGGATGTGGCTTTACTCCAGGACACCATTTCCTAACATTGTATGTTTCTAGAGGGTAATCAGCCTCAGACTATATCCCAGCATAAAATATTCAGATAAGCAGAACCAACCCTTTGTGTAGGCTAGTAGACGATGTCCTGCGTGATATAAATAAGGGACTAATGCCTTCCTCCTACAGAGTGTGCTTCCTCTTTGTGGCCACTACAGCCTCCATGTTTCATCTCCTGGAGGTGGATCCTCTGTTGGCCTGAGCCAACACAACAGTGTCTTTTCTCTATAGTGTCCTTCTTCTAGGCTTGCCTTCAAATCTGACCTCAGATGCTTACTAGCCGTGTGACCTTGAGCGAGTCACTTAACCTCTGTTTGCCTCAGTTTCTCCAACTGTAAAATGAGGCTAATAATAACACCTACCTCCCAGGGTTTTTGTAAGGATAAAATGAAATTATGTTTATAAAGTGCTTAGCACAGTGCCTGGTGTTATATAAATACTACGTATTATTATTTAGAAGCATCTGGTAGCACAATTGAGAGAGCGCTGGGGCCTGGAATCAGGAAGAGCTGAGGTCAAATCCAACCCCATATATTTACTAGCTGTGTGACCATGGGCAAGTCACTTCACTTCTGTTTGCCTCAGTTTCCTTAACTGTCAAATGGAGATAATAATAGCACCTATCTAGCAGGGTTGTTGTAAAGATCAAATAAGATTATATTTTAAAAGTGCCTAGCACAATACCTGGCACACAGTAGGTGCTACATAAATGCTTATTCCTCTTTCCTCTTCTCCTTCCATTCCCTCCAAATCCCAACAGCAGCAAGGTCAAACTGCTCCCTATCTCAGTGTGGCTATCTCATGGACAACTGTCTTCTATGCTACCCTCTCTCCCAAATGTTTTTGTCTCAAGTGAAAAAATAATGTCTAGTTGAAGTTGTATTCACACTGATGATAAAAAAATCTCTTCTCCGCAAGCTCTCAGGGAAATGCATTTAAGAGTAGTGGTCAGTACTAACCTTTCTTGTTCTTCTGTATGACTCTTTTCCTTGACCCAATGAAAAGACCTCCCCTAAGTCAATCAGTCATTCAGTAATCATTGATTGAGCAACTTCTCCATGCAGAGCACCACATTACAAGCTGAGGCTACAAAGACAAAGAATTAAACATTCCCTGCTCTCAAAGAGTTTACGTTCTGCCCTCTCCTTATCAGGAGGTTAAAAAAAAAAGGGAAGCTAAGAGTTAATAATTTCTTCCCTTTAATGAAAGTCTACCATCTTTAGTGAGATGACAGAGTCAATGCCTGGGGTGGAGATAAGAGCTGCTACTGCAGGCGAGGGTCTTCCAGGGCAAGGACTTACATTTGACTTTTTCACTTTCTGAATCTCATATCTGTTGCTTAGAAGTGAATAATATAAAATGTTGAAGCTAGAAGGAATCTTGAAGATTGCCTAACTCAACCCCATCCTTTTACTGATGGGAAAACTAAGACTCAAAAGGGGAAATGATTTACTCAAGGTCACACAGTGACAGTAGCAGAGCCAAGATTCCAACCTAGGGTTTCCGATTCCAAGTCCAATTTTACTGTTGCCATATTTTCATTAGACTATGAGCTCATTAAGGGCAAAGACTACTTCAATTTTGTCTTTGTATCCCCAGTACCTATCACAGGTACTGTGATATATGTCTGGCACACAGTAGGTACTTAATAAATGCTTTTGGATTGATTGGCTGCACCCTGCCTTGTCATATCTCATTTTGTCCTTACAATAACTCTATCATGGAGCTAAGGTAGGTATTATTATCCCTACCTGACAGATTCCTCCTATCTCCCATCTAACTGGTTCCTCATCTGAGAATTGGAGGGATTAAATGATTTGACTAAGTTACGTAATAAATGAATTATAGAATAGATTGTAGACTCCTTGAAAGCAAATACTTCTTTTTATTTTTGTCTTTGTATCACCAGTATATGGCATGGAACTTTGCACAAATAGGTGCTTAATAAATCTTTGTTTAAATTGAGCTAGAACCAAATCCCAATTCTCCCTTGTCCCTGCCTGCCCGGAGAGTCCAGTTGGTTGGCTACAAACAAACTTTTCTTCAAAATAGGAGTGACTGGATTTCTTGATCTATCATCTATTCTGCAGCCAGATATGTATTCCTTGCAATCACTGGACCCTGAGAAAGACAAACAATGAAGGGTGTGGCTCCTCCTGGCCATCACCCTCAATTCTAATAAGGATGGGAAGATAGTCAGGCTGCAATATCTGCCACTCCATTAATTACCAGGGTTGATTTAGTTTATCTGATTTTCTAGATAGATATGTCCCATTCTTCGGCCACCCTTCCTTTTTTTACTTCTTAAAACTAAGATTTTGAAGAGGACATATGTCTTTGGGGGAGAACTACTCTTCTCTAGCCAAAGGTACATATGATATGCTGGACCATTGCCAGGCATCATGACTCTTGTCTTGCCACTGAACTCCAGTGACTCTGGAGAAGAGAGTGAGGCTGATGACTTTGTGTAGCTCTGCTACAATTCACTTACAAGCCAAGACATCACCCTCGTGATTTCATTTGTCCTGTTTGAGAAAAAAGGATGAACAACAACACACTCCCTAATGTGTGGGGGAAAGAGAGGAAGGAATCCATTCATCAGCAATAACCTAGTGAACATTTAAGAAATACTTCTTGGCTGGTGGATGGATTGATTCATTCTCCTCTATTTCCCACATAATAGGGAGTGGAAGATGATGGCCAGAAGGAGAAGTTGCAGTTCAAGTATCTGGTGTTAGGGGCACAAAGACAAAAATGAGATGGGCCTTGACTTCAAGGAGCTTGCATTCAGTGGAGGAGGAAACATTTACAAGAATGCACAATGTGATTTTGAGTGGGAGGTACTAACTTGGAAGGGATCAGGAACTTGGGTTGGAAAAAAATTATCTTTATTTTCAATAATCTTTTATTTCCTTTGTGGGCCTATGTATTTCATTTTACAGATTTAAAAATCTTATTCTGAGAAGCGGTCTGCAGGCTTCACCACACTGCCAGAGGAGTCCAAAACATAAAAAAAAGGTTAAGAACTTCTATGGTAAAAAAAAATAATGCCTTAATAGTAGTTGTGACAGGATATGTCTCCTAAGGGTGAGAAAGTGCCGGGTAGGTAGGGGTAACTGTGTGTCTGTGAGTGTGAGCGTGCACCTGCACACATGTAGGAGGGCTAGTGGGAGTTTCTATAGCTCCCTGAGTCATCCCACAGAGCTGCCCATGCCAGTTGGAAAGCCATGTGAATTGGGGTTAGAGAAGAGGTGTTAAGTATGGTTCTGAATTGGCAGAGATAAGGACACCTATTGACACCCATCTGCTCAAATCCTCTAGATGCTTTGCTATGATTGCCAGCTTTCCCCCATGATTTCAGATTTGTATTCACAGTCCCTCCGATTAATGCCAAAAGCAAGTAATGCCAGCAGTTCCTTCATAGCTCCATTCTGTCAGTCTCTCATACCCTCCTTTCCTTACATACCCTCTGGCTTTCTTATTCGTTTGCTCTTCTTGGGACACCAGAGAGATAGTTTTGGTCATGGAAAGCAGAACAGGGAGGAGCCATCTGAGTTTCTGTTGGATAAATTCAAAGTGAAGTATGTAATTTGGTACTTTACTTCATGGATTCAGCAGCTGTCCAGATGCAGGCAATTTGGAGTTTGGTGTGGCTGGAATTTCTAAGAGCCCTAAAAAAGAGCTTGTTATTTTAGACTCAGCCATGCCAGAGCATTTTGGTACCAGTGCCGAGACTGTATAAAAAGAAGTTGAGAAGTTTTGAGGTTTGGTTTTGTTTTTTAATAAGTAGAGTCTTTGATGCTACACAAATAATTTGGTTGGGCTGTGTGGACTTCAGAGTTTGTGCCTGAGTTCCTCTTATGCGGATAGCTTTCTATTTGAGGGTAGGCTAGCGATATCTTTGGAAGGATTTTGAGATTCTTTGTACTCTGCTGTAGGATTTGAGATAGCACTGTCAGTCTGGTTTGCTCTCTTCCCATACCCACAGAACACAGACCTCTGCTGCTTGCGGTGATTAGAAACCTGGTGAGCTTTACAAATAGGTGAGATAGGGCCCTTTGTGGTATGATTACAGAGACTCTGGAAAAGCCTGCCCTAACTCTTCTGTCTCCCCAAATCTCCCTTGCTTGCTTAACTTCCTGTACTAGGAAAGAGAGCCTTTAATTTCATGGAAGACAGGAAGATCTGTCATTTCCTTTTCCTCTACCCACATGCCACGACTCATCCAAGACTTGGTAGGGACACCGAGGTTCTGACCTGTCCTGGGACACATTAGCCAGTAAACAAAAGTGGGATTTGGATCCAAGTTTTCTTGTCACCAAGCCCGGCACTATTGCCTGTAGCAAGCTGCCTCCTAATTTCTCTACAATATACATAAGAGAAGTAACACCAAGAATTTCAACTTTTCCACACTATGGTGTAAGGACTAATAGAGGGAGAGAACAGAACAGGAGGATATGTCAATAGTGAAGAATGTAGCAAGTGGCAGGGTTGGAGAAAAGAGCTAAAGATAAATAAAGATGTAGGGGATAAAAAGTTGGGGAAACCCTCCCTTAACTCATTAGTTTGTTTAAGAGTAATTCCACTTAGGATAGAGCTCTGGTCTTGGAGTCAGGAGGACCTGAGTTCAAATCTGACCTCAGACATTTGGCACTTACTAGCTGTGTGACCCTGGGCAAGTCACCTAACTTTGATTGCCTCACCAAAAAGAAAAAAAAAATTTTGAAAAAAAAAAAGAGTAATTCTATTTAGAGGAATAGAAGGGAAGGGAAGGATGGATGTAAAGGGAGAGGTAAGCATTCGAAACAGGAGAGTGAAATCAAAATAGCCAGAACAGGAGTGTGTCTCCCCTCATTTCACCTCAAACACAGCTGCTCACAGTCATGGGACCCTTATCACCACCTCCCCACCTGCAGGTTCAGACTGAAGCCCGTTTTTTTTTTTCTAACATAGCAGCTCAAATTCCTACTAACTGCCTTGAGTGCAGAGTTCCTTTGAAGCCTGACTGGAAGGTGAGGAGGCCTACCAGGTGCGTTTTTATATGACTTCCGGCTCATGGGCTTCAGAGAGGGGGTAGGACAGAGGCAAAGCCCGAAACAGAATCTCTGTGGCATTTAAAGGGTCCTCCTGCTTCTTACCTAGGACTTAACTACAATCCAAATGAAGGTCATTAGCTTTTTCATCAGTGTTTTCGGTTTTTCCGAGCTGGCTAGGGGCTGCGGCAAAGGCCAGCTGCTCATGCCTCAGGACTCCCTCCCCTATTTCCACAATATTCCCGCCCCCACCCCAACAAATCCCCACCTGTTCTACACTAGAAGAAAGGGGCTTTTCAGCTTGCACCTGTTGTCTAAGCAAAGTCTGTGTGAGCCAGAGGGCGAAATTGGGAGCAGGCACTCACTCCCCTGATTCCTCCCCCCTGGGGTGGGGAACGTGTTTCTTACAAAAAGTGGCGTTTACAAATGCAGCCCGCTTTACGTGTAATAGACCCTGCTGATGTATTCTCCCCTGCCCTCCCCATGCTTTGCTTGCCCTCCTAGCTCGAGAAAGGAGGAATGGTGACAGCTTGACAAGGGCCAGGACATGTGACGGACACCAAAACTGGGCAGGAGCCAAGGGCAGGGACGTTTTCCGTGGGACCCCGCTGTATTTCCCTAGTGCCTACCCACGCCGCCTTCCACCCACGAGGCTAGCCTGGAAACACCTGCAAAATCTTTCATAGGGCCCAAAAATCTGGGCTTGACACATGCTGCCCCTATGTGTGTTTGCTCTCTCTCTCTCTCTCTCTCTCTCTCTCTCTCTCTCTCTCTCTCTCTCTCTCTCTCTCTCTCTCTCTCTCTCTCTCTCTCTCTCTCTCTCTCTCTCTCTCTCTCTCTCTCTCCCTCTCTCTCTCTCTCTCTCTCACACACACACACACACACACACACACGACTGTGAAGGAGAAGACAGAAAAACAAGAAAAAACAGATATGACACCTCTAAGAGCACAGCAGCCTGGAGACATGATGTGTAGCTTGGGGCCCAATAGCCCCACTCACTTCTGTAGGTCCTAAGGATATAACTGTTATAACACATTATGATTTTTCATGTTCATAATGATATGCCTGAGTGAAAAAAAAATAGTCAAGCAATGTCTGTTTAAGATGACAGCTAAGTGTGTAATATATCTTAGAACAATTCACAAAAATTCTAAATATCTGTTAAAAAAAAAAAGTTTGCTGCCCTTCTGCCCTTTGGAAACCTCAGCTAGACAGAATGCTACCTTTCTCAATGCTTTCATTTACTATATGACCTTAAGCAAATCACTTAACCCCTCAAGGCTTCAGTTTCCTTATCTGTAACACGAATATTTAGCTTTAGGTGACCCTAAGATCCCTTCCAGTTCCTAATCTATCGCCTTATGCTCCCTAAATTTCCAAATAGTTTAAGTTTGACTGAATTGGCATCCTTGGACATAGGGAGACTCAGTTCTCCTGAGCTGCAACACCTGGTTTGTTCCAGGTTGGGGGAGACAATTCCCCCAAAGATGGCACACTGGCCCCTTCCCTCCCTCTCTAGGCTTATCTCACTGGGCCACCCCCATCCAAGCATCATGCTTCCAATCCACTCCGAAGTTCAAAAGTCCAGGTTATAGGAACAGAGAGGTATGTTTTCACCCTTATTACCCCTTCTCCTGAACATCCCTGGGGGCTGGGCTTTGAATTCCCTTTTATAGATGGTACTAATAAAGTTCATGTAGCCAAATATGACCCCCCCCATCCTTCCTAGCCTAGAGGATTAGCCTCTAGATAGTTCTTTGGTGTGAGAGAAGGAATACAACAATTAGGAGTTCTATGTTGTTGTTGTTTTTCCTGTTGCTCTTCACCCCTCTTAGGCCCAGCAAGCCAAGCCAAACACTACCTCTTGCCCCAGCCAGTCTAGACCAAGGCTATGGCTATTGAGGATCCTTTGAAACTGCTGGTGACTTCCAGTGCCAAGATGGTGGAGTGAGGAAGGAACCCTCTGAAGCCCTCCCAAATTCTCCTCCAAAGAACTAGAGAACCACCTCAGAATTTATTTAGGAGAAGGAAAGCAGTTTACCAGCCCTGCAGGAAAGGCCTGTCTCACTGGGATGGGAGGGGAGCAAGCAGCTGCAGCCAGACTCACAGCAGCCAGCAAAGCTCCAAGCCTGGAGCAATCCATCAGTGAGGCCTTGCCATCCTGCAAAATAGCAGACCCCTACCCAAGTGAGCAGTCTGTGTAGCCCAGCAAGGCCCCACCCCAGGGACTCTACCTCAAGCACAAGCCACCAGCAAGGCCTTGACCTTATTGCTGACCAGTAGTGAAGCCCCACCTCTGGGCTGGCCAACAGCCAGACACCACCCCCGGGGTCTACCAGCAGAGAGGCCCTGTTTTCATAGCAACCCAGAAGCAGGGCCCCACCCTAGGGGCAGACCTGCAACCAGATCCCTTCTCCAGGACCAGCCATCAGAAAGAACTTGTTACCATAGCAACCCAGCAGCAAGGCCCCACTCCTGGAACAGGCCAGCAGCTCACCCGTAAAACCAAAACAGATGGCAGAATGGATAAAAAATCCAGAATCCTACAATATGTTGTTTACAGGAAACACATTTGAAGCAGAGAAATACACACAGGTAAAGGTAAGGGACTAGAGCAGAATCTATTAGGCTTCAGCTGTAGCAAAGAAAGCAAGGGTCACAATCATGATCTCAGACAAAGCAAATGCAAAAATAGATCTAATTAAAAGAGACAAAGAAGGTAGCTATATCTTGCTGAAAGGTACCATAAACAATATAGTCATATTAATACTAAACATATATGTACCAAATGGTATAGCATCTAAATTTTTGAAGACATTGAATGAGTTACAGGAGGAAATAGATAATAAAACTATACTAGTGAGGGACCTCAACTTTCCCCTCTCAGAACTAGATAAATCTAACCAAAAAATAAACAAGAAAAAAGTTAAGGAGGTGAATAAAATTCTGGAAAATTAGATATGATAGATCTGAGGAGAAAATTGAATGGGAATAGAAAGGAACATACCTTTTTCTCAGCAGTACATGGCACCTACACAAAAACTGACCATGTATTAGGACATTAAAAACCTCAAACCAAAATGCAGAAAAGCAAAAATAGTAAACACATCCTTTTCAGATCATAATGCAATAAAAATTCCATTCAATAATGGACAATGGAAAGAGAGATGAAAAAATAATTGGAAATTAAATAATCTAATTCTAAAAAACAAGTGGGTCTAAGAACTAATCATAGAAACAATCAATAATTTCATTAAAGAAAATGACAATGAGACAACATGCCAAAATTTATGGGATGCAGCCAAAGCGGTATTCAGAAAGTGGTAGAGAAAATTTATATCTCTAATTGCTTACATCAATAAAATAGAGGAAAAGCAGATCAATGAACTGAGCATGCAACTAAGAAAAAAAGTTACAAAAACAACAAATTTAAAATCCCCAATTAAACACCAAACTGGAAATCCTCAAAATCAAAGGAGAAATTAATAAAATTGAAAGTAAGAAAACCATTGAACTAATAAATAAAACTAGAAGCTGGTTTTATAAAAAACAACAACAACAACAACAATAAACTAGATAAACCACTGGTTGATTTGATTTTAAAAAGGAAAGAAAAAAAATTACTAGTATCAAAAATGAAAGTGGTGAATTCACTGCCAATGAAGAAGAAATTAAGAAAATTGTTAGGAGCTATTTTGCCCAATTATATGCCAATAAATTTGGGCAATCTAAATGAAATGGATGAATATCTACAAAAATATAAATTACCCAGATTAACAGAAGAAGAAATAAAATACTTAACCCAATTTTAGAAAAAGAAATTGAACAAGCCATCAACGAACTTCCTAAGAAAAAATCTCCAGGATCAGATGGATTCACAAGTTAATTCTACCAAACATTTAAAGAACAGTTAATCCCAATACTATATAAACTATTTAGAAAAATGGAGTCCTACCAAATTCCTTTTACAAAGGAAATATGGTGCTGATACCCAAAACAGGAAGAGCCAAAACAGAGAAAGAAAATTATAGACCAATTTCTGTAATGAATATTGATGAAAAAAATTTCAATAAAATACTAGCAAAGAGATTACAGCAATATATCACAAGGATCATACAATATGACCAGGTGTGATTTATATCAGGAATGCAGGGCTGGTTCAATATTAAAAAAAAAAACTATCAGCATAATTGGCCATATCAATAACAAAGCCAACAGATATCATATGGTTCTCTCAATAGATGCAGAAAAAGCCTTTGACAAAATACAGCACCCATTCCTATTTGAAACACTAGAGAGTGTAGGAATAAATGGAGCTTACCTTAAAATGATACATAATATTAATCTAAAACCATCAAAAAGAATTACCTATAATGGAGAGAAGCTAAAAACCTTCCCAGTACAATTAGGGGTGAAGCAAGGATGCCCATTATCACCTCTATGATTTAATATTGTACTAGAAATATTAGCTATAGCAATATGAGAAGAAAAAGAAAGGAATTAGAATAGGCAATGAGGAAACAAAATTATCACCCTTTGCATATGATATGATGTTATACTTGGAAAATCCTAGAGAATCAACTAAAAAACTACTTGAAATTATTAACAACTTTAGCAAAGCTGCAGGATACAAAATAAACCCACATAAATCATCAGCATTTCTATATATTACCAACACAGTCCAGCAGCAAAAGAAAGGAAGAAAAATCTATTTAAAATAACTGTAGACAATTTAAAATACTTGGGAGTCTACCTGACAAGACAAACCCAGGAACCATATGAACACGACTATAAAACACTTTTCACACAAATAAAGTCAGTTCTAAACAATTGGAAAAATATTACTTTCTCATAGGTAGGTTGAGCCAATATAATAAAAAATGACAGTTCTACTTAAATTAATCTATTTATTCAGTGCCATACCAACCAAATTATCAAAAATTATTTCATAGAGCTAGAAAAATAACAAAACTCATCTGGAAGAAGAAAAGCTCAAGGATATCAAGGGAATCAAAGAGGAAAAAAAAACATGAAAGAAGGTAGTCTAGCCATACCAGATCTCAAACTGTATTATAAAATGGTAATTATCAAAATAATCTGGTTCTGGCTAAGAAATAGAGTGTTGGATCAGTGGAATAGATTAGGTACAAATTACATTATAGTAAATGACCATAGTAATCTAGTATATGATAAACCTAAAGATCCAAGCTTTTGGAACAAAAACTCATTTTTTGACAAAACTGCTGGGAAGACTGGAAAACAGTATGGCAGAAACAAGGCATAGACCAATATCTCACACCATATACCAAGACGAGGTCAAAATGGGCACATGGTTTACACATAAAGGTGATACCATAAGCTAATTAAAAGAGCATGGAATAGTTTATCTGTCAGATTTATGAATAAGGAAAGAATGTAGGACCAAAGAAGATATAGAGAGCATCACAAAATATAAAATAGATAATTTTGATCATATTAAATTTAAAATTTTTTGCACAAACGAAATTATAAGGAAAGCAGAAAACTGGGGAAAGTATTTGCAACAAGTAACTCTGATAAAGGCCTCATTTCTTAAATACATAGAGAACTGAGTCAAATTTATAAAAATACAAATCATTCCCCAATTGATAAATGCTTAAAGGATATGAACAGGTAGTTTTCAGGCAAAGAAATTGAAGCTATCTATAGTCATATGAAAAAATGCTCTAAATCACTATTGATCAGAGAAATGCAAATTAAAACAACTCTGAGGTACCACCTCACAACAATCAGAGTAGCTAATATGACAAAAAAGGCAAATGTTAGCTATTGGAGGGGATGTGGGAAAACTGGACACTAATGCACTGTTGGTGGAGTTGTAAACTGATCCAACCATTCTGTTTTTGTTTTTTGTTTTGTTTTGCTTTTTGGTAAAGCAATTGGGGTTAAGTGACTTGCTCAGGGTCACACAGCTAGTAAGTGTCAAGTGTCTGAGGTCGGATTTGAACTCAGGTCCTCCTGACTCCAAGACTGGAGTTCTATCTATCGTGCCACCTAGCTGCCCTGATCCCAACCATTCTGAAGGGCAATTTGGACCTATGTCCAAAGAGCTATAAAACTGTGCATACCCTTTGATCCAGCAACACTGCTGCTAGGGTTATTTCCCAAAGATATCAAAAAAAGGGAAAAGGACCTATTGATATAAAATTATTTATAGCATGTCTTTTTGTGGTGGCTAAGAATTAGAAAATAAAGGGGTGCCCATCAATTGGGGGATGGCTAAACAAACTGTTGTATGTGATTGTAATGGAATATTATTGTGCTATAAGAAATGACAAGCAGGATGATTTCAGAAAAAAACTGGAAAGACTTACATGAACTGATGCATAGTTAAGTGAATAGAACCAGGAGAACCTGGTACACAGTAATGGCAATACCTTTCAATGAAGAACTGTGAATGACTTCGCTATTCTCAGCAATACATTGATCCAAGACAATCCCAAAGGACGAATGATAAAGCATACTATCCACCTTCAGAGAAAGAATTATTGTTGATTGAATACAGACTGAAGCATGCTATTTTTAACTTTCTTTCATTTTTTTCTTTTATTCAGTTCTTATACAAAATGATTAATATGGAAATGTTTTATATGATTGCACATTTATAACCTACATCTGATTACTTACTGTCTCAGGGAAGAGGGAGTGGAGGGAAATAGGGAGGGAGGGATAGAATTTGGAACTCAACTTTAAATAAATGGAAAAAAAATTGGAAAAAAATAAAAAGAAGCTGCTGCTTAAACAAGAAGTTGATTTCCCATATGGAAACTTCTTGTCTCTTGTGGATTTTATGAAGCCTTCTAAATCTGTTTCTCATATATATAACATATATACATATTGTAATGTGTTTTTCCCAAAAAACATATATTATAATAAGGACCTGGTGTGCTTTACCCAAAATGAACTTGGTGGTGCTACATACCATTTTTGTTCTGGCTGTTTGGTCTCCTTTAGAGGATATGACTCCAGATCCTAGACTGACTTCTTTTGCCCTTCCTGGGGAGGAAAATCTCCAGCAACCACTGATGGCTACACATGACTCAAATTCACTCCAAATCAAGCCTGAATTTTCCCAGGAAAATAAACAATTATTTTTCAGTTGTTGTTCATTCATATTTCAGTCATGTCTCTGACTCTTCATGACCCCATTTGGGGTTTTCTTGGCAAAAATACTGGAGTGGTTTGCCATTTCCTTCTCCAGCTCATTTTACAGATGAGGAAACTTGAGGCAAATAGGGTTCAGTGACTTGCCTAAGGTCACACAGCTAGTAAGTGTCTGAGGCCGGATTTGAACTCAGGGAGATGAGTCTTCCTGACTTCAAGTACTCTATCTATTGCATCACCTAGCTGCCTGAAACAATTCTTAAATCCCATCAATCTAAGCGTTTTTCCTCCATCTTTCCAAGTATAATAGGAACATAGATCCAGAGATAGAAAGGACCTTGAGTCCAACCCAGAGAAGGGTATTTTACAGATTTATTTTACAAATAAGGAAACTGAGACCCAGAGAAGTTAAGTGAGTTGCCCAAGGTCATAGAGATAATAATCAATCAGTAAACATTTATTAAACATGTGCTAGATAGGCACGGTGCTAAGGTGCTAAAAGCTAGAGATACAAAAAGAGGCAGAAGACAGTCTTTGCTCTCAAGGAGCTTATAATCTAAATAGGCCGTGGCAGATTTTAACCCAAATCCTATGACTTCAGAGTCAATGCTATTCTCCATCAACAAAAACGTGCAATTCATTTAGCCAATCAGTTATTATTTATTGAGGCTTTACTCTTTATCCACTCATATATGAGGTGCCTTGAGGGATACAAAACATGAACCAGGGTTTCTGGACTCAAGGAGCTCACAATTTAGATGTGGAGACAAGACACACAGATATAACCTATTCTCCCCAGAAACCAAAGTGATTTACAGGAGAGTTTTCTCTTGAGGTATAAGGGGGAGGAGAGTTTATTCTTTGTTTATTCTTACTTATTTTCATTTATTCTTTCTGTGTCTAATTGCTGTATCTTTAAAGGAAATATCCTTTAATGAAAAATAATTGATAGTAAATAATTAAATAGAACTGGGGCATTAGTTGCCAGCACATAACAATGAGAGGAACACAGCAGCTGGCAGTAGAGAAGAGAAATACCTCAACCCCTCAAGGTAAATTAGGACTCTGAGGGGATGATATAGTCTGCCTGGCTCAAGGATAGTGAGCCAGGGCATAATAGATATTTATTTTTTAAGTCAAGTCAAGTCAAGAAGCATTTAAGTGCCTACATTGTGTCAAGCGCTATAACAAGCATCAGGGATGTAAAGAAAGGCAAAACAGTCTTTACTCTCAAGGAACTCACAATCTAATGGGGAGAGAACATATAAACAACTATGTACAAAATTTATACATATATATATATATAAATATAATATAAACATATACATGGTAACTTGGAGGTAGTCTCAGAGGGAAAGGACTAGGATTAAAGATTAAAGAGAAAGATTTCTTGAAGACATTGGGATTTTAGCAGAGACTTAATTGAAACTGGGGCAGCTAGGTTGCACAGTGGATAGAGCACTGAGCTTGGAATCAGGAAGACTCATCCTTATGAGTTCAAATCTGGCCTCAGACACTTACTTCCTATGTGAGCCTGGGCAAATCACTTAACTCTGTTTGCCTCAGTTTCCTCATCTGTCAAATGAGCTGGAGAAGGAAATGGCAAACCTCTCCAGTATCTCTGCCAAGAAACCCCCAAATGGGATCATGGAGAATTGCACATGACTGAACAACAAAACATATATAAAGGAAGCCATAAGGAAGAGATGAAGAGGGAGAGAATTCCAGGCAATGGAGGACAGCTAAAAAAAAAATACATGGTGAAGTGTGATAATCCTTCAAGGACAGTGTCACAGAGTAAAAGAGTATGTGGAAGGGAGTAAAGTGTAAAAAAACTGAAAAGGTAGGAAAAAGAAAGGTTATGAAGGGCTTTAAAAGCCAAACAGAATGTCTCATATTTTACCCTGGAGGTAATAGAAAGCCATCGTAGTTTACTGAATGGGAGAAGAGGTGGAATGAGGGGGAGAGAAAAGAGTGGCAGCGTCAAAGAGAAGTCAAGAAGGTAGAGGATTTCAAATAGACCATTAGATCTGGCAATTAAGAGATCGCTGTCAACTTTGGAGGGAACAGTTTTAGTTGAACAATGAGGTCGGAAGCCAGACTGCAAAGAGCTGAGAACAGAGTGAGAGGAGAGGAAGTTATAGACAGCTTTCTCAAGGAGTTTAACCATAAAAGGGAGGAGAGAGATAGGACAATAGCTGGTGGGAAACAGACAAATTAAGTAAGGGCTATTTTTGAGGATAGGGGAGACATGAGCGTATTTGCAGTAGCAAAGAAGCAGTCAATAGAACAGGAGAAAATGAAGATTAGTGAGAGTGGCATGATAGAGGGAGCAACCTGCTGGAGAGAAAGGGATGGAATGAAATCACATTTAAAAGCATCACTTTGAGAAGGGGTCCATAGGCTTTATTAGACTGCCAAAGAGTCTATGACACACAAAAAAATTAAGAACCCCTGACTTGGGGTGACCTGATTATTATCTTCAAATTTTAAAGGTTTATCATGTGGAGAAGAGACTGAATTTGTTCTATTTGACTCCAAATAACAGAACCAGTAACAATGGGTAAAATTTGCTAAGAGACAGGTTTTAGCTTGATAGCAATTTGCTAACAATTAAAGCTATGACCAAGTGTCGGTAACCTTAAGAAACAGTCTGTTCTCTAGCCCTAGAGGTCTTTAAGCAGAGACTGGCTGAAGACTTGTCAAGGATATTGGGAAGAACATTCTTGCTGAGGCCTGATGTCTAATGTCCTGTCCAATTATGTGATTCTGTAGCTCTGTGTGCAACAAGAAGTCAGAGGAAGAAGAGAGAGCAGTGTTCGCTGAGAGTAGCCAGGGCTGGTTTCATGACAAGGCAGGCTTTGAACACTGCATGTCCCTATAAGCTGGTCAGTATTACCTGGGTGGGGCTTACTAGATCAGGAAACAGGCACATTCCTTCACTGATAAGACCAGGCTTAATTCATTTCCTCAGGCCTGCTAGGAAGGGTGGCAAAGGAACACAGCCTGGAGGTCTAAGGATAGGCTCTTGTCTCTGATTTTGCAACACAACTGCTCAACACACACAAATCCCTGGCTCCCTTCCCCGATTCCAACCCCACCACAGACAACAGCTTACCCATAGAAAAATGCTATGTATCTTATCTTATCCTTAAGCTTATTGGTGATAGCCAGGGCTGAGTGGCATGCCATAGAGAACAATCCAAAGTGTGTTCCTGAAACAAGAGCCCGTTCCAAGGCATGCAGACCACTTCTGCCCATTTGACTAGGGGAGCTAATCGACAGATAGACAGAAAGCTGTCTGCTCTCCTGAAGTACTGAGGACTTGACAGAGACCTCAAACTATATTATAAAATAGTAATCATCAAACCATCTGGTACTGATTGAAAAATATAAAAGTAGGTGATTGGGACTAGATAGGTAGGAATCAGACACTATAGAGTTCAGTAGCCCAGGGTCTAATAAGCCCAAGAGCATGAAGTCCTTGGGGAAGGACTTTTTATTCAGCAAGAAGTGCTGGGGAAAACTGAAAAACAACTTAACAAAAAATTAGTTTAGGCCAGCATCTTTTGCCGTATACCACAATACATTCCAAATGGTCTTCTATTTAAATATAGACCATATTTTTTTAATTGGAAAAATGTGGAAGGAGTTATCTCTCATAGCTATGACTAGGAGGAGAATTCTTAACTGAAAAAAAAAAAGCATAGAGGATGTCACCAAGGATACAAAGAAGGATAAAAGACAGTCCCTGCCCTAGAGGAACTCACATTCTAATGGAGGAGACCTATGTATAAACAAATTATATACAGGACAAATTGGACACAATCCACCGAGGGAAGACACTAGAATTAAGGGGAATCAGAAAAGGAATCCTGCAGAAAGTGGAATTTGAGCTGGGACTTGAAGGAAGCCAGGGAAGCTAGAGGGCAGAGGTGAGGAGGGAGAACAGGTATGAGGGAGAACCAGTGAAAACGCCCAGAGTTGGAGGATGAAGCAAGCATCTGAAGGTTATTTAAAGGAGTCAGAGCATGGGGTGCTTGGGCTCATTGTATGAAATTTAAGTGGGGATCATATAATCATAGATGTAGAACTGAAGCAACTTAGCTGTCATCTAGTATTAGCTGTCATCTAGTACTATCCACTCATTCTGTACAGATAAGGAAACAGGCTCACTTGCCCAAGGTCACACAGCTACACATGTCAGTGCCACAACTGGACCTGATGCCCTCTGATTCTAAACCCATCAATCCACTGTATAATGCTGCAGATGCCTTTGTTATGAAATAGAGTTTAACAACCGTCAGCTCACATACCCCAAGAACGTGCTCCACTAGATCCTTGAGCTCCTCAATATGGATACTTCTTGCATTTGAATGGATTTGTAGTTAATTGTTCAGTTGTTTCAATCGTGTCAGACTCTTTGTGGCCCCATTTGGGGTTTTCTTGGCAAAGATACTGGAGTAGTTTGCTATTTTCTTTTTTAGCTCATTTTACAGATGAGGAAACTGAGGCAAACAGGGTTAAGTGACTTGCCCAGGGTCACACAGCTACTCCGTGTCTGAGGTGGGATTTGAATTCAGGCAAATGAGTGCAGGCCCAGCACTTTATCCACTGCACCATCTAGCTACCCATATGCATTTATTAAGCACCCACTATTTGCCAGGCACTGTGCTAAGGACCTTAGAAATATCTCATTTAATTCTCACAGCTACCCTGATATAGGTACTATTAGCAAATAATAAACGTCAAAAAAAAATTTATTAAGTATCTACTATGTGCCAGACGCCACACCAAGTGCTAGGAGTAGCCTCTCATGATATCCCACACTTATTGGAAGAAACAATGAGAGTATTATATTCTTACTATGTTTATCTCCCAACTGGGTGGAGCTATCTCTCCAGCTCCTCTGTTTCTTGCCTCCTCTCTCCACATTCAAGGGATTTCCCAGTGTTATACTCCGCAGTATGCTGGGATCTCTGAAAACTCATAACACACTTTTAAGTTTAGTCTGAATTGTTAACATTTTCTCCACCATTTTCTTAAGTCTAAACATTCAACAAAATAATAAATTAAGCCTTAATTTGTAGCTTTGCTAATGTCTGAGTCATAAATACTCATTGGAAGTTTTACAACCAGATCAAGCTGGCTCCAGAAAAACTCTCCTAGTTATTCATCTCCTCAACAAAACATGTTGTCATAGGGGAGCATGGGATTTAGTCCATGGACTATTAATTGAGTTCTTCTTCCTTCCCTTCTCTCTCTTTAAGATCTCCTTAACTCATTATCCCTTTTTGTCTCTTGATAATATATCTTTGTTCTTTCTTTTACTTCTCAGTCTAATTTCTTTTTTAAAAAAATAATGCTTGAAATGAGATGTTTTATTGCTTTGTTTTTCTTGGTAATTGCAATTATCTTCCTTAATGTTATCCTTATTTGAAGTTTTTTACAAGTCAGACGTTCTACTTAACTGGTTATTTTGACAACAAAAGTTTTTCCTTTGTTGAAGGTCCATCTTTTTCCATTAATGATTAATTAGGTTCAGTTCTCCAGGATATATTTTTTGGGGTTTCATCTTGAGATCCTTTGCTACTTTGAGTGCCCCATTCCATTCCTTTCCCCACTATTTCTTGTGGAATGATATTGAGTACTTTGAATTGGCCTTCCTTCATAGCTGAAGGCCTTTCCTTCTCTTCTTATACAATTTGTCATTTGATGTAGAAATTCCGAAATTTTCCCACTACATGATTTAGAGTTTTGTCCTTGTAGTGATCTCGGTATTCAAATAATCATTACTCTGCTATCTGTATTCAGAAGCTCTGTGGAGTTTTCTTGTATTTATCCTTCACAGCATGGTATTCAAGTTTTTAATATTTATCATTTTTTCCTGGGTAACATATGATCTTTAACTTATCTCTGTACATTATGTCTTCAAGGTCAGTTGCTTTGTCTAGCATAGAATTCAGATTTCTTTTTAAAGTTACTGTCAAATGTTGCTCATTTCTATATATTTTTAATTTACCAATCTGTCATTCTTCTCAAAGTCTCCATTACTTTATAGAGGTTTTCCGTGGTGAGTTCTAAATTGTCTACTCTATTGTTTGTTTTCACTAATTCTGTTTTGAGAGCATTGATTCCCAGCCTGATTTGCATCCTAATATGTAAAGTCTTATTCCTCTTTTGAACCATTCTGTAGTTTCCTGATGTTGTTCTGTCACCTCTGGGAGTCTAAGGAATTTTATGTTTCATCAGGGGCTATGGATTCATCTTCCATTATGGAATAATTATTTATTTAACATGTTAGGACTTTTTTGGAAATTTTTACTCATTTTTCTTTCTGTCTCTGTGAGTCCATATTTTATCTCTTGGGTTGCTCTATACTCAGCTCTATATTCTCAGGCTTTTTCTTTTTTTTTTTTTTTGGTCTTTTGATTATTTTTCCAGTAGTTTGACTCTGGCTTTCCTCCTCATCCTCTTGCCCTCACTCTTCTCATTATGATTACCCACTTTTTTTTTGAATAGATCTTCCCCAAGGTTTTATCATCCTTTGATATGGACACCCAGCATTGCTGGGTAGGTGGGAACCTGAGAAGGTAAATAGGAGTTATAAGCATTTAAATTCCCTGATGTTATTTCACATTGTAAGGTATTTCTGTCTTTTTACCTCATGGTTTAAGCTCTGCTTCTTTGCCCCTCGTAAACTCTGAAAGGAAGGGACTGACAGGGTTTCTAGTCTCCTTTGCCTTGGTAGAAATGCCTTTTCCCTCTCTCTAGTTCTAAGCTTTCTTGCCATCCACCTCTCTTCTCCCACCTCATATGTGTCCCTCCCCCTCCCAATCCCCCCCATTCCAACACACACACACAGACACACAGACACACACACACACACACACACACACACACACACACACACACACACACACAAGCTTTTGCCATCCCTTTCTTCCCTAGGCAAAATCAATCTTTCTTTTCTGGTTGTTGTTGTTATAGTTTTGGGTTTGGGTTTTTTTGTTCATTTGTTTGCTTGTTTTTTTGGTGTGTATGGACATTGAAACTGTATCACTGCTACAGGGGAAATGGACAGAAGCATCCAAAGCCAGAGCCTGAAATCCAAACCTGTGAGGTTGCTTAAGTTAGCTGTGCTCAGCCAGCAGGGTGAGTTTGGAGCAGAGAAAGTAAGTGGGAACTGTAAATATTTAAATTCTCTGCTGTAAAGCCAGGAGGTTTTTACCTAGTGAAGTGTTTTTGTCTTCTTATCTTGGGATTAAGCTCAAATTGCGACACATTTGACTCACATTTCCGTCTTCTGAGTCTTAAAGGTTGGAGGGTCATAGGGAACGTAACTACTCCACCATCTTGCCAATCACATTGTTCTAGTTTTCCATCATTCAAAAGGGATACTTTGGTGCTTTCCTGCAGGTGGGGCCCAAAGGGATTAGTGGTAAAACCAGCCGTAGAAGAATTCTGAAAGGTGAATTCCTCACCTCTTCATTCTTTGATTACATAGTCCCTCTTCCTCCTATATCACCACATCCTCAAGATGCTCAGTGCCTAGACCACTGGATATCCATGGAATGCTTTCCTACGCATGCCTGTCTAAATCTGGATCTCATTTTGGTCTTAAGAATTCCCATGCAATGAAGAAAAATACAGAACTGATAAGGAAAGCTAGCTCTGTTGGCTAATCTGATGCTAACTGGTAGAGGCTAACTGGTTAATGCACAAGACCACACCACCACCCCCATTTTCCTCCATTTCCCAACCAGGTAACGTAGTTACCTTTTAAGGAGGGTTCTTTGCCTCACCATGCCTTCACAAAATGTAGGAGTTTCAGGTCTATGAGGAAGAGGTACTTAGCAGGCATTACATTTGTCCTCAAATCATTTCATTCACCCAACACCCAAGCACTTAGTCCATCTTGGAGTAAGGTCAGCCTGGTGTTATGTCCTTAGGGATTTTTTTTCTTTGCTTTCTTATATTAATCACTCTAAATAAAAGTATATTTTCACAGTTTCCCATCATCCCATCTATCGGAAGCAGTACTCAGCCTGAGATGCTGGGATTTTCTATCAGTGGGCAAGTGGTTTGAGATGCTTGTTGTAAAGGATTACTTTCCCTTACTTGACTATGTCTCCCGAGTTAAGATGGGCTAGCACAAGAAAAAGAGGAGGCAAATGCAAAAGTCAGCTGAAAATCTTGCTTTATGTAAAAAGTCAATGCAGCTTTCACTTGAGGCATGGATTCTATTCTTTCCAAACCCTTTTACTATAAGGAAGAGAGCTAAGTATGTGCTCTGTCTCTAATTACAGAGTCCAGAGGTTTGCAAGCAGTTCAGCCCATGACCAAGCAGAGATTTAGATGAAGACCTGTATTTTTGAAAATATCAGACAGCTGGAAACAGACCCACAAGCCTTTCCGCCTTTCTCCAATCCCACATGCTCCCAGGAAAGCCAGATGATTCATTGCAGTTAGGGGAAAGTAGATGGAGAGGGGAGGAAAGAGCACGAATAATAATTTTAGTGTAACTAGAGATTCTCCTCTTGCCCCATCAACATAGGACAGTGGGTTTGGTTTCGGGGGGGGGGGGGGGTTGCTTGGTTGGTTGATTTTGGTTTTAATGACTAAGCCTTTCATGACAATGAACTTTCTATCTGGTTTCAATGCGGTTCACAGCAGGGTTTGGCTTCCTGATCTGAAAGAAAGCTTTGCTTTTGCCATATTTCTGTGCTTTCCTCTTCCATGACTTGTGAAAAGCAGGGACTGATCGACAAAAGTACAGACAAAAAAGGGGAGCAGGGAGGAGCCCTGGTCAGGAAGCTAAGTAGACTTCTAAAATAAGCCTTGCAGATAGATGAGTAAACAAGATCTGAGGGGGATTACATAGAAAAAGACCAGATTCCCACCAAAGGTAAGGGCTCAATCATTTCTTCATGCCCTGTAACCCCTGCCTTTGTCTCTAATACCCAGACACAGTTACTCAGGATCATGTGTGTGCTCAATTCCTTTTCCTTCCCTATCAAAATCTGCTCTCAGGGAAAGCCTGATATCAGTGATTTATAACCTGTGTGAAAAGGCAAAAAACACAGCTCTTGGTTCCAGCCATAAAACAAATCCTGTATGAGAACGAACATGATCTAACAGTCAGACAATCAGGGTCCCTAGAAGAGCTTATATGAGCTGCAAAGTTAGGTTGGCTGGCATGGGAGCTAGTGATCTGATTTAACAAGAGTTCAGAAAGCATTTAGTGAACCTCTACTGTGCACCGGAGCGCAGTGGTAAGCATTAGAGATATAGAAACAAACATGAAATACACCTTTCCTTAAAGAATGCTGTCCTTCAGAGGATCCCTCCTGGCTGTAGCATTATCCTGGGGCAGGGGGAGGGGGAGGGAGGAGGGAGGGAAGTAATCAGGACAGAGCAATGGAAAGCGTACTGAATTTGGCACCAGGAGACCCAAGTTTGTTCCTAGTTATTATGTATACCTACTGCCTATATGACCTCAGGTTGATCACAATGTAGGAGATGGCAGAATGTAGCTGACCCATTTCTCTCCGGAATCAGAAGACCTTGATTCAGATCCCGCTTTTGATGATTGCTACCTGTATGACCTTGGGCAAGTTATTGAATTGTCTGGTGCCTCAGTTTCCTCATTGGTAAAATGATAGATTTGGACAGGATGGCAGTCGGGGTCCCCTTCAGCTCTAAATCTACCATCCTATGATCTCTGGGCCCCTGTTTCCTTCTCTGTAAAATGAGGGGGTTCAACTAAATGATCTCTAAGTTTCCTTCTAGCTTTTGATTCTATAGGTCCAAAGTTCATGGTGGAGAAGACCCAGAAATCGTAAAAGCGGTTAGGGCTTCTCTAAGTAGTCGGAGAATTTAAGGGAATACTGCTAAAAATGGAATTCCTTTCTGAGAGGGACAGGGTTTCCCATCCACCCCCTAAGAACATTTGAAAATTAAATTTAAATATGGTAGACTTATAAAAACAAAAATAGAGAGTTTTCCACAATCAAGAAAATGTGTTTTCTTAGGGAAATGGAAAACTCTTCAGGAGAATGGAGGACTTAGCACTGTATTCTTCCTGAGTCGTCTCCCCTCTCTTCATACCCCAGGTCCATCCAGTCAATCCTCCAACATATATTTATTGCACACCTACTATGGACCCACTCCTATGCTTGGTACTGTTGAGGATACAGGAAAATAAGAAATTATTCCTTACTGTCAAGAAGCATGTGGAATAAAGGGAATTAGGGAATAAAGACAATTCACATGATAAAAGCACATATGATCAACAGCTAACTGGCATGGGGCAAGTTTAAGTACAGTAAATGCAAAAATTGAGGTGGCTATAAGGGAGGATGCAGTAGCGAGGTGGCACAATAGATAGAGTGCCAGGGATGGAATCAGGAAGACCTGAGTTCAAATCCGACCTCAGACACTTACGAGCTGTGTGATCTTAGGCAAGTCACTTAACCTTGTTTGTCTCTCTTGTTTCCTCATCAGTAAAATGTGCTGGAGAAGGAAATGGCAAACCACTTCAGTGTCATTGCCAAGAAAACCCTAAATGGGGTCTTGAAGAGTCAGACACAACAGAAATGACTGAACAGTATGGGAGGACACATAAAAGACTCCAATTTAACAATAGTCTTGGGCAGTTTAGCATAGGGGGGCAAAAGGCTCAACAGCCCCCAAATGCTTCTACAAACATTCCTTACAGGGGCAGTCAAGAGAACTCACAACTGAAACAGCAAGCAGTTTGGGTACATTCAAGGACAGAGCAAATTTAGCCTTATAGCCTCTGGGGACATCATTCTGTTGTTGAAATGTACTGGTAATTCTCACAACAACTGATAATCCTTAGCCATCCATAAATGGCTAAATCATGACCAGTACCCTCTGCTTCAGAAGGCAGGTGAGTGTGTGATCCATTTCACAAAATTTCCATTCAAAAATGACTAAATTTTGCCATTTTGGTGCTTAAAGAGATTTGTTGTTTCATTGATTTAGCCGTGTCTGACTTTTCATGATCCCATTTGGGGTTTCCCTGGCAAAAATATGGGAGGGATTTGCCACTTCCATCTCCAGCTCATTTTACAGATGAGGAACTGAGGCAAACAGCATTAAATGACTTGCCCAGGGTCACACAGCTTTTAAGTGTCTGAGGCCAAATTTGAAATCAGGTCCTCCTGACTGCAAGGCCAGCACTATCCACTACACCATCTAGCAGCTCCACTTTAAGAGATAAGCTTCAGTTATCTGGAACATTATCTTTACCAAAACCCCCATTCTTTCACCCAGATGATCACAGTTCCATAATGCTGGATAAAGTATTGCTATATTTTTAATTAGCAGGAAGATAGCAGAGGGAAAGTGAATGAGCATGGTAGATAGCAAAATACCAGAGATAAGCTCTGAGAAAAATTCTTTGGATGTGTGAGGAAAAATGTGAGGAAATCACTCTTTAGTTTACTCTGTGCCTTTTCCCTTCTTGCTGATCCAGTCCCTTCCCCTGCAACTGCTAGCACCTTCCCTCACTAGCTACCTTGTATTTGCCTATCATATATACTGATTTTGTATTTATCCTACACACTTTTATTCTCTATCTACTTAGATGTGTTCCTATCTCTTCTGGTAGAACTGAAATGCCTTCCAAGCAGGGATTATTTCATTTTTGCTTTTATATTCCCATCATTCAGGACAGTGCTTGACACATAATGAGCATTTAATAAATACTGGTTGATTAATGGATACATTATAACTGGCAGGTCTCCCATTTGCAGAGACTGGTTTGGGAATATAATTGATCCTGAGTTCTCTTCTGGTTTTCCAAGATTCCCTGCCTCATGATAGCATTGAATAGGAATTCAGAAGGCTTGTGACTCTATTTCTTACTCTTCTAAAAAGAGGAATTTCATCTGCCACCCTATATAAATAAATAACACAGCTGGGACTATCTCATTTCCCTCAGCAGAAAAACATTTGTTCTCCATTTTTTTTCCTGCCCAGCCCTGTCTTTATTCCTTACTATCCAACTGTAGAATGATAAATCTACTTACGTATAATGTGGTTTGAAATGGCCAGGGGAGCATGACTTATTTCCAAGTGCTTTTTCAACTCTCTAGATCAGCAGGCATTCCCATGGCACAGTGGTGGAAATGGTAATGCTTAACTTGGGAAATTGACTATTTTACTCATAAGTCAATTTCATAATAGGTGTACCAGAACATTTGAAAACATCATTCTTAGGTATACTCCCCCCCATCTTCCATCTCTCCCTCAAATGCAGAGATGAAGATTCATAAACTTTTTATCCATAATTAGCAGTGTGCTCCATTGAAAGAAGAGATGTGAGCTAAGCAATAATACAATTAGATGATTCAGAACTGCTTGGATAGCTGGACTCAAAGAGTAGTTGTAAATATTATAAATTTATAAGTATTATAAAACGCATTTATAAAAGGGATCTGTAGTTGGCCCTGTGCTGCTTACCATTTTTATTGGTGACTTAGATAAAGTCACAGCTGGTATGCTCATCGCATTTGCATATGGCACAAAGCTGGGAGGGATAGCTAAGGCAAGGAATGACAGGCAGAATCCAAAAAAGATTTTGAAGGGCTAGAGCACTGGCCTAACTTAAGGAGATAAAATTCAATAGAGATAAATGTAAAGTCTTACACTTTGGTACAAAAGTCAATTTCGTAAGTACAAGATGGTATCGAGAAAATCAATTAAAAAAATGTGAAGGAAGGTGGCCTAGCCATACCAGATCTCAAACTGTATGTAATACAGTTTGTAAAAGCAGTAATCATCAAAACAATCTGGTACTGGCTAAGAAATAGAGTGATGGATCAGCAGAATAGATTAGGTACACAATACATAGTAGTAAATGACCTTAGCAATCTAGTATTTGATAAACCCAAAGACCTAACCTTTTGAGACAAGAACTCACTATTTGACAAAAGCTACTGGTGAAACTAGAAGGCAGATTGGCAGAAAGTAGGTATAGACTAACACTTCATATCACATGCCAATTTAAAGTCAAAATTGGTACATGATTTGGACATAAAGGGTGATACCATGAACAAATTAGGGGAGCATTGAATAGTTTCCCTATCAGGTCTATGGATAAAGGAAAAATTTATGACCAAACAAAAGATAGTATTACAAGGCATAAAATGGATAATTTTGATTACATTAAATTAAAAGAGTTTTGCACAAACAAAACCAAGGCAGCCAAGATTAGAAGGAAAGCAGAAAACTGGGAGGTAGGGGAGGGAGGGATTTACAGCAAATTTCTTTAATAAAGGTAGGTATACCTCAAATATATAGAGAACTGAGTCAAATTTATAAGAATGTAAGTCATTCTCCAATAAATAAATGGTCAAAGGATATGAACAGGCAGTTTTCAGATGAAGAAATCAAAGCCATCTATAGTCATATAAAAAATGCTCTAAATCACTATTGATTAGAGAACTGCAAATTAAAACTACTCTGAAGTATCACCTCACCTCTATCAGATGGGCTCCCGTGACAGAAAAGGAAATGACAAATGTTGGAGGGGATGTGGGAAAATGGAAACACTAATGCACTGTTAGTGGAATCTTGAACGGATCCAACCATTCTGGAGAGCAATTTGAAACTATGCTCAAAGGGCTATCAAACTGTGCATACCCTTTGACCCAGCAATACCACTACTGAATCTGTATCCCAAAGAGATTTTAAAAAAGAGGAGGGTAAAGAAAAGGACTTATATGTACAAAAATATTTGTATAGCTCATTTTGTGGAGGCAAAGAATTGGAAACTGAGGGGATGCCCATCAACTGAAGAATGGCTGAACAAGTTGTGGTATGTGAATATAATGGAATACTATTGTGCTATAAGAAATGACAAGCAGGATGGTTTCAGAAAAACCAGAAAAAATGATGCAAAATGAAGTGAGCAGAACCAGAACATTATACACAGTAACAGCAATAGCATACAATGATCAACTATGAATGACTTAGCTATTCTCAGCAATACAGTGATCTAAGACAATTCCAAAGGACTCATGATGAAAAATGCTATTGAACTCTAGAGAAAGAACTGATGGAGTCTGAATTCAAATCAAAGCATACTTTTTTTTTTACTTTATTTTTCTTGGGGGGGGGTTTGGTCTGTTTTCTTTTACAACATGACTAATATGGAAATATATTTTGCATGACTTCACATGTATCACCTATATCAAATTGTTTGCCTTCTCAATTTATCAATTGGGGGGAAGGGGAGGGAGGAAGGGAGAGAATTTGGAACTCAAAATATTTTAAATGATTGATAAAAATGTTTTACATGTAATTGAAAAAATTAAAATAAAAATACTTTTAAAATAAGTACAAGATGGAAAAGGCATGGTTAAACATCAGTCTGAATTTAAAAAGATCTGGGGATTTTAGTGGACCACAAACTCAAAATGATTCTGTGGTGCAATATAGCAGCCACAACGGCTGTTATTATCTTGGACTACATTAAGAGAGGCTCAGCTTCCAGAATAACAACAACAATGACAACAACAATAATGATAATAATAGCGTGCATTTACATGCCACTTACTATGTACCAGGAGTTGTGTTAAACCCTGTAGAAATATTTTCTTATTTGATCCCCACAGCCCTGGCACATGTTCAAGTTATTTTTCAGACTTGTCCTACCCTTTTTGACACCATTTGGGGTTTTCTTGGCGAAGATAGTGGGGTGGTTTGCCATTTCCTTCTCTAGCTCATTTTACAAATGTGGAAATTGAAGCAAACAGAGTTAAGTGACTTACCTAGGGTCACTCAGCTGGTAAGTATCTGAGGCCAGATTTGAACCCAGGAAGATGAGTCTTCCTAACTCTAGGCCTGGCACTCTATCCGCTGTGCTGCCTAGCTACTCTAGTAGGTAGGTGCTATTGTTATCTCCATTTTACAGATAAGGAAACTGAGGCAAACAAAGGTTAAGTAACTTGCACAGAGTCATACAGATAGTGTCTGAACCTGGATTTGAACTCAAGTCTTCCAGACCCCAAGAGCATGACAATCATACTGTACTCCACCTTCATTAGACTTCTGGAATATTGTGTTCAGTTCTGGGCACCATCATTCAAGAAAGCCATTGATACAGGGGAGAGTCCAGAGGGGATTAGCCAGTATACTGGGGACATATGAGGACTGTTTGAAGGAACAGGGGGATTTTGACCTGGAAAAGAGAAACTTCAAGAGAGAAAGGTTCAAGTGTTAAAGCTGTGTTCAAGTATCTGAAGAGAGATTATACTTCTATTTGGCCCCAGGGCACAAACCTAGGGATAATGTATGGAAATTGCAAAAAAAGGCAAATTTAGGCTTGATGTCAGGACATCTTCCTAACACACAGAGCTGTTCAAAAGTAGAATGAACTGCCGATGATGATGATGATGATGATGGTAGCTAGAATTTATATGGCATTTTAACATTTGTGAAGCATTTTATCAATAACTCATTTGATCTTCACAATGACCCTGGGAGGCTCATAATATAGAAAAAGAAGAAAACTTTAGGTGAGACTGCAGCACAGTTAAGGCTGCAAGGAGTGGATTATTTTCTTCCTAGGTTTTTTCTTCTTTCTCAAAACTTAGTAGGTTCCAGCAGCCATAGGTACTTAATAAATGATAGACTTGAAATGAATTTCCCACTCTTCTTCCTGGTGGCCCTGGGCAGTGCAGGTTGGTTGCCCCTCCATTTTCCCTTGCTGCTTACATACTCTGCCTTAGATATTTACAGATAGGGTGGAAAGAAGAATTTTTTAAAATATATTTTTATTAATATCTTTTTGTTTTGTATTACCTAGATTTCCCCAGTATCCCTCTCTCTCCCCTCTTTTGGAAAGTCATCCCTTAATTGAGAGAAGGAAGGAAGGGAGGAGGAATTAAGAGAAAAAAACTTCATCTGAATCAGTCAACACACCAAAAAAAAAAAAATCTGACATCTGTGGACTCCCACCAGCCTCTGAGAAGGAGATGGGGGGAGGTGTCTTCTGAGGTTTCCTCTTTGGGGCCAGGCTTGGTAAGAATACATTATTACAAGATATCCAGTTTTAGAAAACAAATGTTCTTGCTGCAGAGATCCCAACAGCAGGTGAGATGTCAGTATGACTGCAAGTTGGATCCCCCCCCCATAAAAATTCCCACCCTGGGCTCTCCTCCTGCCCCAGGCTTCCTAACTCCTTGGTGTATATTCGCCATAGCAGGTGTCCTTGCCAATCTCCCCTTCTCTGGCTATTAATCTTTAAAGTCTGATCTCCACAAGTTAGCAAGGAGCTTAAATAGATGCCATTGGTAGAAGGGCAGAAATTCTGCCGGCCAACAGAAAAATTTTGGACTCACTCTATGATCTGTCAGCACTCACAGTGATCAGGTTCAACAGCAACAGTTCCCCCACCTGCTGTTGTTTTATTGCAGGTGGTAAACCCCAAAGGAAGCCTCACAATGATCCAGGAAAACTTTTGTCTGGATTCGCAAGTGCCTGCCCCTCGTTTAAGGTGGCAGGAGGGACAAATGGACATAGATGACTTTTCTTCTGCATAGGAACGTAATGTCCCTGTCAACCCTGCAGTGAGAATCAGTACCCACTGAGCTTTACCTCCTTACAGACACTCCTGAAGGAGGACAAAGGGGCAGCCAGGACAGGATGCACAGAAAATAAACATACTATACTCCATATTCTCCCCTCAGACTTTAAAATAAACAGAGGGTATATGGTCTAGAGGCCAGCCGGCAAAAACTGATTAACTCAACCCCCATGTCCAATCTGTTGTCAAATCTTGTCATTTCTTTATGATTTTTGTTTGTTTGTGTTTTGTGGGAGGGGTGGGTTTTTAGTGGGGCAGGGGGGCATTTTTGAAACTGGGTCTTCTTATCTTGCTCAGCCTGGAAGTTGAATGGCTACTTATAGGATAATTACAGTCCTGATTGTCACAACGGCTTTGACCTGCTGTTTCCAACCTGGGCTGGTTTGCTGCTCCTTAAGCAGCCTAGTGACCCCCGGGGGTTCACCATATTGATGCTGGAATTAGTATGGATACTCAAGAGACTTCAACCTTACTGCATTTCAGAACTCCTAAACTCAACTGATCCACCAACTGCAGCCTTCTTAGTAGCAGGTAACAAAGGTGTATGTGACTGCGCCTGGTAATATTATCATTACTCCTCTCACTACTTCTTTCCTGTACATCTTCTTCTCACACCTTACACAGCTACCGCCTTAGTACAGGTCCTCATTACTCCCCACTTGGAGTATTGCAGTAACCTTCTAACTGGTCTACCTGCCTCAAGTCTCTCTCCACTCCAATCCATGGTGCTGCCATGATGATTTTTCTAAAGTGAAGGTCTGACCATGTCAGTCCCCCTACTCAATAAACTCCATTGGCTCCCTATTATCTCAAAGATCAAATATAAAGTCCTTTGGCATTTAAAGCCTTTCACAACCTGGCCCCTTTCTGTCTTTGCAGTCTTTTTGTATTTTGCTGCCCTCCACACACTCTATGGGTCAGCCACACTGGCTTTCTTGCTGTTTCTTACACATGACAATCCATCTCTCAACTCTACAGGACTCTCTGTTCCCCACGCCTGGAATGTTCTTCCTCCTCACGTCTGCCTGGCTTTCCTACCCTTTTTCAAAACTCAGCTCAAATTCCACCTGCTGCTAAAGACCTTTCCCAGTTCCCACCTTTTCTCTCTCTCATACACACACACACACACACACACACACACACACACACACACACACACACACACACACACACCTGCCATGCTTCTGCTTTTCATCTGAAATCACCTTCCACCTACTCTGTATATATTTTGTTTGGATGTAGTTATTTCCATATGGCTTCCCACATTCAAATGTGAGCTCCATGAGGGCAGGAACAATGTTTTTACCTTTCTTTTTATGCCCTTAATACTTTATTGAGTGAATGTGTTATTGGCTTTTGGGTCTTGTTAAAAGTAGTTTAATTGTGTCCATCCCTCCTTTTTCCCTGTGATGCTACAGATTCACCAGAAGAATTCATTGTATTCTAAGAGATTTTGATGGCACCCAGCTCACTATGTCTCCTCTTTACACAAGTAACTTCTATATAGATGTAGGTATATTTATGTAGATATATCCATTTATACATAGAGATAGGAATAGATAGATGGATAGATAGATGATAGAAAAGGAAGGAAGGAAAGAACAAAGGAAGGAACAAAGGAAGAAAGTGAGGGAGAAAGGATAGATGGAAAGATAAATAGATTAGGTAGATGAGAGAAATGGGGAGAGAGCTACAGCAAATACTTATATTTATATAGTTTGTATGACTACATAGTCTGATATCCTGTGATTCTTTAATTTCTTTTGTATACTGCTCAGAATCTAGTCATATGAGGACCATATTATATAAGGATCAGCTAAAGGAGGAAGGAAGGAAGGAAGGAAGGAAGGAAGGAAGGAAGGAAGGAAGGAAGGAAGGAAGGAAGGAAGGAAGGAAGGAAGGAAGAAAAGAAAAATAAAGAAAGAAAAAAAAGAAAGAGAGAGAAAGAAAAGAATTCTTAGAACTTTTGCTTGGCTCCGGTAGGTAGATGTGTTCAGGGGGTGGGAGAATGGCTTAAAGACCAAACAGTACGGATTAATAATGAATCGTATGTGATCTGAGGGCTGTTGCAGACAGCATGCATTTGTAAATTTGATTGGGTTTGTAATCTGCAAATATTCACATAGGGAAATGGCAGGCACATGTTTCTTATAAAGTGAAAAGTTCTTGGAGAAATCAATTTCAACTGGTTGACTTTAAGCCCTCTAAGATATGAGAATATATTCCTTCCCAAACCCCTTCAGTAAATATTTATCCACACAGTGTCTCCTATGTTTATGAAACTCCTCTTTCATAAAGGGGCATTCCATTTGTTTGGAAAAAGAAATAAAACTGTCCAAAATTATTGAGAGGTCATGACTGAAGAGGCCTGGGTAGGGAGAGGGGCATCATTTCAAGCTGCCACAGTTTATTTTTCCAAGCCTGCTCTTGGGTTCAGTATGTTATCTCTGGGCTGTTCTTTGAGAAAGGAATGACTTTGTGGTCCACAATGACAATTAACTCCTTTTCTTACTTCACCACAGGCAATACTAGTGTTCCCTCTAAAGACCTTCTTGATTAGGCTTTCCTTTCCCCTTCCCCTCATTCTCCATTCTTCACTACCCTTCACCAACCCACACACTTCACATGGCTAGTACATGTGTGCATGTCTTGTCTCACTAACCAAACTATAAACTCCCGGAAAGGCAGAGACCATAGCAGGAGGCAGAGGTTACAAAGGAGCAGCTCAGTTTTATCAAGGACCGCTCATGCCAGACTAACCTCATTTCCACTCTTGAAAGGGCTGCTAGACCAGTAGGTCAGGGGAATGTTATGGCCCAAGTGAGACAGCACAGGTAAAATGCTGTACAGATTTTAAGGTGCTACATTATCAATTTTAACATTATTGTTTAATTTGAAGTTCGGATAGTAACTATCCTGGGACAAGTCACTCTCCTGCTATTACTTCTTTGTATTTAATGTTCTGCGGGCTGGGGCACAGGGTCATAAAAGGACTGCTTTTGTCAATGACTAAAAGTACTGAGAGGTGGGCTTATGTTCTGTAGGCTGAAAGCAGCTTTGGGACAATTTCAGTAATAGACAAGGTATCAGAGAAAATAATAACAACCACAACAACAGCAGCAGAAGCATTTGCAGAGCACTTTATGGTTTGCTCATCCTAATGAAATATACAGCCCCTATCTATGTATACATTTTAGGAAGAATGTTACTAAACCATAAAGAATGGTGAAGGGTCTTATGATCGTGTCAAATGAGGCTCAGCTAAAGAGATAGGAATATTTAGCCTGGAGAAGAGAAGACTTAGGGACATCACCAAGGGGCATCATGCAGAAGACAGAATAGATTTGTTCTGGTCAGCCCCAGGGGACGGCATCAGGATCAGTGGGTGAAAATTGCAGAAAGGCAGATTTCAGCTCAATATCAGGAAGAACTTCCTAATTATTAGAGCTATCCGAAAGGGGGATAGGTTACATCAGGACATGATGAGGTTAGAGATCTCAAAGTAAAGGTTACGCAACCACTCTTCTGTGAGGTTGCAGAGGGAATACTTGTTCAGATAGACATTAGTACATAGCTTCTGAGGTCCCTCTGAGTCTGAGATCCTGTGATTCTTTAATTTCTTTTGCATCCTGCTCGGAATCTGGCTATGTATTATTGCGTACATAGTAGATACTCAATGAATACTTAATCTTTATATAGTTTATAGTGGCACCGGGCCTGAAGTCAGGAAGATTATTCTTTATGAGGATGCTAATACCAACTTCAGATACTAGCTGAGTGACCCTGGACAAGTCACTTAATCCTGTTTGCCTCAGTAAAATGAGCTATAAAATGAACTGGAGAAAGAAATGGCAAACCAAAATCCCAAAAGGGGTCATGAAGAGTTGGAAATGACCGAACAACAACAAAAATGCCTACACAGTACTATCACATATATATCTGATTTGAACCTTCACAACTTACCTGTCAGATAGGAAGGACAGATCTTACTAACCCATCTTACTGATGAGGAAAAGGTTCTTGAAAATCAACACTGCTGGGAGGTAATAGAACCATGATTCAGACTCATTTCTTCTGATAAGTTCTTTCTGTGCTCTTTTCCATAAAGAAAATGCCGCCTTCTATGATGTCATCTCTTCAGTGAAGGAGAGGAAGAATAAATGAATATGGGAGATTTTTTTGTAGAAGTTTGGCATGGAAGATGCTCACTGGACTTAGAGTTGGAAGACTTGACTCTGAATTACAGAGCCCTCATGTATATGTCACATGACTTTAAGCAAACCCCTTAACTTCTGGTTCTCAGTTTCCTCATTGGTAAAATAAGAGGATTGGACTAGACAATCTTCAAACTCTCAAAATATATGACTCTCCAAGTATTATCTCATAACCCATCTGTAAAATGGGGAGAATAATATTTGAGCTACCTCAGAGGATTGCTATGAGGGAAACACATTGTGAATTGTCAAATGTTATCTATCAATAGGACAATGTAGGGAGAAGCAGCATGGTGGAATAGAAAGAGCCTTGGATTTGGAGTCAAAGGACCTTGTCAAGTACTTCCTGAATCAATTACTAACTGTATAACTATGACCAATTTATTCCACCTCTTTGAGCTTCAGTTTCCTCAACTGTAGAACTGGAATGATAATAGCATCTACTTTGCAGGGTTCTTGTGAGGATCAAATGAGATAATATTCATATAAGTGAAGAAGAGAAGACTTGGGAAGACTATCAAGGGCCATCATACGGAAGAGAGAATAGATTTGTTCTGGTTGGCCCCAGGGGACAGCATCAGGATCAGTGGGTGAAAATTTCAGGAAGGCCATTCTTGGCACATATTTGGTGCTATATAAATTCTTGTTGCCTTCTCCCTCCCATCTTCTCTAACTTTCCCCTGCTTTTATCTTCTGTACACACACACACACACACACACACACACACACACACACACACACACACACATCTATTAGTTAGAAAGTTTCCTGTCCTTTCATATAAGTCTCTTCAGGCAACTCCCATTTTCCCTCCTCATCAACCAAATCTTCAGAATTTCACTCTTGAGAATTTCCATCCTTCCCGGATTGTTACCCTACAGAAATAACTTATCTGTAAATGTTTCCCACTAGAATGTGAGCTCCTTGAGGATAGGGACTATTTTTGTATCACCAGTGCCTAGCCCAGTGCCTGGCCTACAGAAGAAACTTAGTAAATTGATGAATTAAATTGAGGTTTGAATAGAATTTGAATTGATGGAGTGGTGGTGTAGGCATCTCAGACATTAGCACAAGCCCACAGATGTAAAAATCAAGGCTTGTTTTATGGGGGATATTAAGTGGGCCAGATTGGCTAGAAGAGAAACCCATTTCATAAAGTGTAGCGGGTCCAGATTTAGGCTGAAATGTAAGAGGTGACCAGATTGTAGAAGACTTTGGATACCAGACTCATAACTTTGAGTTTTGACTTATAGATAATGAAGAGCCTTTGACTATTTACGTGTGTGTGTGTGTGTTTGCATGAGTATTTACCAAACCTGTGATTGTATTAGCATAGGGTAATTCCTGGTGAGGAAACTCCTTTTTGCAATACAGATTAGCATCTGCTCTACAAACTAGAATCTAAGTGAGTTGACTGGATCCTTAAGAGGTTAAGTAAGTGGCCCAAGGTCATTCAGCCAGTATGAAGCAGGACAGATCTTCCTTCCTCTGAAATAAGCTTTCTGTTTCCTATGCCATGTTGCCTCTCCAGTATTGTTTTAAACCAGATGAAATCTTGGAATTCTATAATAACCAAAGTGTTTGGCCATTTTCACTGTGGTTGTGCATACTTGAGATATGTTAGGTTCTAACCACATTCAGATTGGGAAATGTTAAGTCAGGGTCATGCCCTCTCCAAGCTAGACGTAAAATGAGCTGTGAGGGAAATCTGTCCATTGACAAAATTTTTCTTTAGTGTTTCTGCCAACAGGAGAGTGAAAACTAGGAGCCGACAGAGCTGCAAACAGCTCTTTATTGAGTCCCTAGAAGGACTCTAGTCAAAAAGGAGAGAGGGGGTTTCTGAGAATTTCTGCTCCTTTAGCTGAGAGATCATACCTCCCCATAGACACACTGCTGGCAGGCATCCCAGCCTCCCACCTCTCCAAAGAAAGGCATTCTCTCTCAATGACCTCATTAGAAATAGGCCCAGGACTTCTTGCTTCAAATTCCTTATCATGATTACTGCTGTGGGTGCAGGGAACGGAAGCCAAGAATGTGTACTTTCCAGTCTGGCACACTATGAATGGGCAGCAGTCCTGAGTTAGATTCTGATAACTGGGAACCAACCAGTCATTCAAAATGGAGGCCATATCTCAGGGCATGAAAAGCAATGACAATAACTCATATTTATATGGCACTTTCCCAGAATACAGAGAACTTTACTCAAAACAACCTTGTGAGTTACTGCAAATATTAGTATCTTCTGTTTAAAGATTGAGTTGCCCAGGGTCACACAGCAAGTATTTGAAGCCTCATTTGAACTCAGATCTTCCTGATTCCACTCTATCCTGATTCCTAGCTCTATCCACTGAGCCACTAGTTGCTTCAAAAGCATAAGATGAACATAAAAACATGGCATGACACTTTAAGAATATCATCAGTAGTGTTAAAGCTCAGAATGAGCTAAAGATTGTGAAGAATCTCCAAGATAACAAAAAGATTTGGATAGTTTTTTTTTTTGGCAGGGATGAGGCTATTGGGAGAAAGAGGGATCAGAAAGGGGATAGGACCACTGCTTAGAGAAGAGGGGATAATGATAAATAACAGTAAAGAAGAGGTAGAGTTTCTCATTTCTTACTTAACTTCTCCTTTCTCTACCAAGAAAATTACCTCTGCACTGGAAGTGACAGAACAAAAATGTTGAATGGGGAGGTAATATCAAAGATCAATAACAAGATAGAAAGAGCACCTTGCCACCCTTGATGAATTCATGTCACCTGGCTCAGATGGGCTACGTTCTCTAGGACTAAGAGAACTAGTAGATGTGATTCAATTGGCAGGTTATCACTGTTGGTGATATGAGAAAAAGTGGAGAATGGGATAGGTACCAAGAGGATGTAGAAGGCTAAATGTTGCCATACCCCTCCTGCTTAAAAACCAATTGAGTGGAGAGAACAGTTTTCAAACTGTAGGCCAGAATGTTTGATTTTGATTCCTGGAAAATTTCTAAAGTGGATCATTATAGAGGTTAGTCAATACATAGAAGAGTAGGCAATGATTATGAGTAGACATGGCTTCATCAAGAACAGGTCAAGCCAGATTGACCTTTTTTCTTTTTTTTGAAAGGGTTACTGAACTAGTAAATCAGGTAAATGCTATTGATATAGTTGGCCTATATTTTAGCAAAGCATTTGGTAAAGTATTCCATATCACTCTTATCAGAGACAGTATGACATGGTGGATAAAGAGCTGGCCTTGAAACCAGGAAGACCTAGATTCAAGTCTTACCTCTGACGCACACTGGTTGTGTGACCCTGGGCAAGTCATTGACTTTCTCAGGATTCTAGGTAATGGTTGCAGTGAAGGTACCAACCTGCCCTGGTATAGAAAGTTCCTGATACCACTGAAATCGCAGATTCATGACATCACCATCGCTATTATCTTTGTGGGAAAAAAATGAAGAAATATGGGCTAAGTTAATCATAAAGTTAGGTGGATTTGGAACCTGTGAGATGGCCAGATCAAAGGTATCCAGTGGTGTGCCCTATGTTGCCAATGATACACCAAAGTTGGAAGAGATAACTAACCCCTCAAATCTTGATGGCCTAGAATGCTGGGCTAAATTTAATAAGATGAAGTTCAATGTGAATAAATGTAAAGTCTTTCACTTCTACTTAAAAAAATCAAGTTAACAAATTCAAGATGAAGGAAGCATAGTCAGACAGCAGCTTACCTGAAAAACATTTAGGAGTGTTAATGGATCACAAGTTTTCTATGAGTCTGTGATGTGGCAGCCCAGAATACTAACATGATCTTGTCTTATTAAGACAGGCCTAACTTTGAGAAGTAAGGAAGTAACAGTCCCACTCTATTCTATTAAGATCAGACCATACCTGGAATATTGTGTTCTGCTCTGAGGACAGTGAATTTCTATTCATTATTGGTTTCAATGTAGAGTTTTGATATCTACTTTTTAAATATGTTTTAGTAGAGATATCTTTTGGAGCGCAATTTGGACTAATAGGTTGCTGAGGTATTTACAGGTCTACAATTATGTGATTCTATACGTACGTGGTAATTTAAAGAAGGAGGTGATACTACCATCATGGGAAGTTTCATAAAGGAGGTAATACCTGAGATAACCCTAGGAGAAAAAAAAGAAGAGAAAAGTATTCTGAGAGGCAGAGACAAGTGGAGACTCCCATTTGTGGAAGCACAGAGAAGAAGAGATGTGAAATGGTAAATTCATGGAACAGTTCGACTTGGACATGCTGTAGATGAAGGTGAATATTTTAAATTACGACAAAAAAGATTGGAGTCATATTATGGAAAGCTTTAGATGGAAGCATTTCCATTTTATTGATCTCAAATTGTATCAGAGGGGGATCAACCTGGCAGAAGAGACATAGGGTCACACCTTGGAGTGCCACTTCTGACATACTGATTGTATGAATCCTAGGTAACTCATGAACTATCTTGGTGGTGTTCCGTCGTTTCAGTCATGCCCAATTCTTTGTGACCACACTTGGAGTTTCCTTGTCAAAAATACTGGAATGGTTTGCCATTTCCTTCTTCAGCCCATTTTACAGATGAGGAAACTGAGGCAAACAGCATTAAGTGATTTGTCCAGGGTCACCCAGCTAATAAATGTCTGAGGTCGGATTTGACCTCAGGAAGATGAATCTTCCCTGCTTTAGGCCCGGCTCTCTATCCTCTGCACCCCCAACTTGGTGCCCCCAGGCAAATTCTCTAAGACTATGAGTTGCTAGTCTTCATTGTTTTTAAGTGAGCTTTTTCCGCCAAGAGCTCCTACACCACAGAAATCACAGGTCCACAGGAAAAGGAAAAGTTGGCTATTCTAAGTGATGATGTCACTTATTGTTTTTGGAAGGGCCCCCTCCCCTCCAGGAGCAGAAGACTCATTATCTTGCTGTTTGATTTCCATAAAATCTGCAAGCAATGGCACCTTCCAGTTTCTGTGTATTAACAGGTGGTGGACCATTGTTATTTAGCACTGGGAACACACCATATTTGAGAAAGAGTTGTTCATTACACTCTCCATGGCCCACCTCAAACAGCTGCCGAGTGGGGAGGGAGTAGTCCGCACAAACCCGATAAAAACAGTCTCAGGGCTTGTACTGACTGGAAAGACTTTCTTCAAAACGCCTACCTGGAGTATTTGGCTTTCTCCATAATTTCACGAGCTTTCTTTTACTGTTTGGCCTTTATAGATAACCTGCTTATTGCCAAATGAATTACAATCATTTCTACATCTTTTCCTCCTACTATTCCTATGAGGTAGCATGATGCTGGTTTACTTGTTTTCTATGAGGGGAAGGAGAAGAAGAACAAGCATTTATTAAGCACCATTGTGTACCAGGCACTGTACTAAATGTTTTACAAATATTATCTCACTTGATCCTAGGGGAAAACAAAGGCACTAACAGAGCAAATGATTTTGCCTGAGTTCACAGGCAAGTCAGTAACAGGTTCATTTACTCAAACAACATATTTATTGAGTACCTACTATATTCTAGACCAGTGATTCTTAACGTGTGTGTGTGTGTGTGTGTGTGTGTCTTGGACTCCTTTGGCAGTCTAGTGAAGTCTATGGACCCCTTCTCAGAATAATTGTTGTTAAATGCATAAAAACATAAGATTACAAAGGAAATAAAAAATTAGTGAAAGTAAAGATGCATTTTTTTCCATTCAAGTTCATGGACCCCCTGAAATCTATTTACACACAAGGAATGCACGGACACCAGGTTAATAATCCCCATTCCAGGCACTATGTCGGAATAGTGGAATATGGAAAAAGTACAGAGCAAGGCCCCTGTTTTCCATGAGCTTACAGTCTTAAATTGGAATGACAGGACATACCCACATAGAAATAGTAGGAGCTATGCCAAAGGAGTGTACATACAAAAAAGATTTGGGGACAGGAACCCACAGCCCTTATGTCTCCAACTTGTTAGGAAGCCACTACTCCTCCCTTCAGCATGAAACGTGCCAGCTAGCCACATAAATTACAACAGCAACCTAGCCCATGTCAGATTTCAGGCAACAGATGTGTCCCCTTACTCAGATACCAAACCCTTCTGGGTGCATTTGTTGGATCAGACCTTGCTTCTGAGGCACCCCAGCTTGAGGGGCCCAGACACTGAGACAACCCCCTCCTTCAATTTGGAACTGCAGCTCCCTTTAAAGATCTTACCAGGCTTGCAGGATATTTCCTACCCAGTGTTGAGCGGAAGAGATTAAGAGATTGCTTTTCTTTTTGGCTGAGAGAGATTAGGGGTACTAACAGCCCTGGAAGGAATGTTAATGAACCCCAAAGCCCAGAGCAGACAATCTGCAGGGTCTTTGTGGGAAACGCGAGGAACAGAGGCAAAATTACAAAGTAAGCAAAATTTTGTGTTCTGGTGACTTCTTTGGAAGTGGTCCTCCTCCTTACCAAAGTCCAGGGCCATCATATTACCCAGAAATCCACTCCGCCCCTTCCCTGAGCCTGCCCTCAACAAAGCACAATTTCCATACCTCTCTTTTCCCCCAACCCTGTTTACAATCTTCTGCCCTCTGTCCCGTTGCCTCATCGTACTGAACTCAGTGGAAAGCTGGCCAACTTGCTAAACTAAGTGTTTAGGATTTTGTAGGTGGTAATGCAGACCTACACAGCTTGTAAACTCCTTCAGCTGAAGATGGGTTAGGCTAGAGACAGACTGAGGATGGTAGGCTGCTGCGGGTCGCTTGACAAACAGAAGAGTGAGCAGCGGCAACCCGACATTTTTCAAGTGCTGCTGGAAATCCATATGTTATACAGGCCTGTGCTAATGGTTCACTAAGCTGCTCTTAGGAAACGCATTTGCTTTGTGGGGAAGGGTTGCTGCTGGACACGTAACACTTTGACTTAAATGAATGACACAAATTTTCAGCAAAAGGAAAGATTTGAGGACAAGACAGTCTTTTAAGGTAAGTTCAGTTCTGCCTCTCAGCAGCCACCCTATCAGCCTGCCTAGGGGATGAGCTGGAACTCGTAAATACAATCAGGCCATTTCAGGCCTCTAACACTCTAAGGAGGGAAAATCAACTAATGGAAGCCTCACATCTTTAACAGCCAGCAATCTGTTTCTCTCCTTTCACACATGGCGTTACACATTCTGACAGAGGGGAATCATAGTATAGTGGATAGAGTGCTGGATTTGGAGTCAAGAAAACTTGGATTTGAATCATTCTTTTGACATTTAGTTATGTGACCCTGGGCAAGTCACTTCACCCTGTTTGCCTCAGTTTCCTCATCTGTAATATGAGCTGGAGAAAGGAATGGCAAACCACTCCAGTATCTCTGCCAAGAAAACCCCAAATGGGGTCATGAAGAGTCAGACACAACTGAACAACTTCTTTTTATTATTTTGTTATATTAGTATCATAAGATTTAAAAATTTTAATTAATGTTAATTATAATTATATTTAATTTTACCAGTGCCCTGAGGCTTTGAGCAATTTGAAAAATTCAGTAAATAAATTCTTTGGATAAATGCAGGCACTAGATTTTAAAGACACATTTACATGCAATTTCATAGTTAGTAGTGTTTCTCCAAATAATTCCATGGGCTAGATAGTTTTCTTTCTTGTTAAGTGGTCCTATGATTTCATTGGTGTAAGGAACTCCTAAATGAGTAAATTTCTCCCAATAGAAGCCCACAGCTCTACAACTTATGGTTCTCTCTGAAGACTGTAGTTTCTCTCTAAGGAGGCTTGCTTGGAGCATTGAGAGGTTAAGTAACTTGCCCAGGACCACACAGTCAAATCCAGGTCTTTTTGTCTCTGAGGCCAGCACTCTATCCATTGCACTACTCTGCCTCTTTTTTTTTCCTTTTTTTTTTTAGGCAATTGGGGTTAAGTGACTTGCCCAGGGTCACATAGCTAGTAAGTGTCAAGTGTTTTGTCTGAGGTCACATTTGAACTCAGGTCCTCCTGACTTCAGGGCAGGTGCTCTATCCACTGTGCCACCGAGGTGTCCCTCTTTTTTTCGTGAATGAAATTTTTATTTACACATTGTATCTAGAAGCAGATACATAAGTTCTTCTACAATTATTTTCCAAAAATGTGCAAGAAATTACTAAAATTTTGTTTACAGACCAAAATACATATTAAAATCAATGGACTTCGGATAATTCTCATTCTGTGGTGTCAGTACAAAGGGTTTGACATACAGAAAAGTATAAACTACAGCAATCTGGATTGCAAGCATTAATTTCATGGCACTCCATCACCACTACAAAATTTCTTTAACCCAACATGTATACTTAATTCAAAATTCTATAAGAATTTTTCATGATCTGTGGGTGTAGAGTATGGAACACTTTTCAGATACAGCAACTATATGACATTTTCCATGTTATGATTAACTATTAATAAAAAAGATGTTCATAAAAAACATTCTTTACAGGATTAAAAAAGTATTAAAGAAATCAAATTTGTGATTACTACCATACCAATCATTTTAGTTTAGGATTTAAAAGTTATTCCCGAACAGGAGATTGTTCCTTATTAGTATATTCAACAATACTCTCTATTGCTGGTAGTATAATTCCATTTTCAAATTAATAATGCACATACTATGAAATACAGTAAGGATTAAAATAAAAATTATTCTTCTGAATTAGTCATAAAGTAGTATCTCTCTTATCATGAAAACTATGAAATATATAATATTTTAAAATTGGCATTTCTGAAAGCAGTGATCTTAAGACAAATATTTAGACTTCTCTGGCACCAGTAAAATTCGAGACATTGCATATTCATTTCCTACTTAAGACTTCACTAATTTCCATCCTGTTTTAATAATACTGCCCGCCTCTTTTTTTGGAAGTGAGTAATAATAATCTCCATTTTGCAGGCTGCCCCATACTAAAGTCCTAGTCCCGAGCTTCTTTGAAGCATGAAAGTGATAATGGGTTGTCAAAGACTGTAGCAACTGAACATAAGCCCTAGCAAGTCCTACAATGCTAAAAAGATAGCAAGTATGCACTTGGGGATAGACTGTAGTCTCATAAAACCAGCATGGCTGAATTCAGAGGCTCATCCCTACAAAGGTTGACCATCAGATGATGAAGTTCTCCAGTCATAGAATTTATAAAGACTGCTTAAGAGACCACCAGGGTTCCCCATGACCTTTGTAAGCCAGAATACCGTGACCCCTGGAACAGGTCACCTTTAGGAAGGAGGAACAGCAAAGAGGGAGCATTTCTTAAGGACAGAGAGTTCACTAACCCTAGATAGGTCTTTTCATCATAGTCTCCCCACCTTTTCAAGTTCAAACAGTATTGGTTCCTGGGCACTGGACATGTCACACAGGTACATGAATCTTAGGGACTCAGACACAACTTCCATGGTACTATTCATAAAAAGTGGGCAATCAGTAGAACAAATAAGGCAAGAGAAGAGAATAAACACATATTAAGCATCTACTATGTGCCAGGCACTGTGTGGCTAAGTGCTTTACAAATGTTATTTCATTTGATAAACTTTTGCATTCTTGGACACACGCACACACACGTGCACGCACACACACACACACACACATACACACACACACACACATATACACTCTCTCCTGCACACGCACAATACACTAGGGCCCTAAATGCTAGATCACAGGGCCACAGATTTAGAACTGGAAGGGACCTTAGAAGTTACCCAGTCTAACCGCCATATTTTACAGTTAAGGAAACAGAGACCTAGAAAATCACTTGCCCAGAACCACATAACTAACAAATGGCACAACTGAGATCTGAACTCAGGTCCTTGACTTCAAATCCAGCACACTTTCCTTTGAAGCACCTTGCCTTGCCCCACCCCCAACTTCACCAGACTCTTCCTTCATCTCTTCACACAAAAGTTTCTGAAATCCACAAAATACTGTGGCTGGCTCTCCAAAGAATTCACAGAATTGTTTTTTATTGTCTACTTGCTTTAAGTACCCTAGGTAGGGCAGTTAGGTGGCTCAATGGATAGAGTGCTGGGCCTGGAGTCATGAAGACCTGAGTTCAAATTCAGCCTCTGACACTTACTAGCTGTGTGAGCCTGGGCAAGTCACTTAACCCTATTTGCCTTAATCTACTGGAGAAGGAAATGGCAAAACACTCCATTTCTTTGCCAAGAAAATCGCATGGAGAGGAAGCTAGGTGGTGCAGTGGATAAAGCACTAGCCCTGGAATCAGGAGGACCTGAGTTCAAATCCAGCCTCAGACACTTGACACTTACTAGCTGTGTGACCTTGGGCAAGTCACTTAACTCCATTGCCTAAAAAATAAAATAAAAAATGAAAGTGCTTCTTTATAAGAAAGAAAGAAAGAAAGAAAGAAAGAAAGAAAGAAAGAAAGAAAGAAAGAGAAAGAAAGAAGAAAGAAAGAAAAGAAAGAAAGAAAGAAAGAAAGAAAATTGCATGGACTGTATTGGTGTGATATGAACCATGGGATCACAAAGAGTCAGACATGGCTGAACAACTGAACAACAGCCTCTGCTTTCTAATCCTGAGGTCTTTCCACTGCACCATGAAACTGTGCATTGTGTGGAGACCTGAAATGTTTTGTAAGCCATGGGTCTAATCCTCTCTACCATTCATTGTACTCATCACAAGCAAGAAACAGTCCACATCATTTGGAAATTTGAAGCCTTTACCCATAGCTGGGCAATAGGACCCATCATCACATTCCCGGTGATTAGGAAGAAATTGATAAGGTAAAAGCAAAAAGGGTGCTCTATCCACTGAGCCTCCATGGTCCAAAGAGGGCATGGCTTGAATCCAAGCCATGATTCAAGAGAGAAAGCACAGAGCAGACTGCCATGCCATGCTAGAACTCCTGGAGTAGACAAATGCCAGCAGCCCCCTGCACATAAGCAAGGAAGTCGGTGAATTATTAAGTGGAATAATTGGAATCAGCAAGGTAAGAGTTTATTTCAGGCAGCTTCTCTGCTTGAGATGGTGTTCTTTTTTATTATCCTTGCCCCCTCCAGTGCTGCAAACACTTAGGGAGAGCAGGCAGCAGCACTCCTGGCTAATGTCAGTCAAGAAGATAAAAAGTTTCATGCTACAAACTACATTGCCCAATACTGAATTCCATCTAGGTCTCTCTCTGCCTGAAGCCAAATTTGGCCTTCTCTAAATTCTTTGGGCCTACAAACGAAGGGTGACATCATAACTTTGGAACAATAGTCCTTTGTAGGGGGGGTGTGGGGTGGGAGGGTTGGGACCTGTTTCTAGGTTAAGAATCACAGGATTGTACAGTATTGATTCAGACCAAGAAAGAATCAAGCAGGTCATTTGGTTTAACTGTTTTATTTTATAGATGAGATAACTGAGGCTTAGAGAGGTTATGACCCGTCCAAAGTCACCCAGGTAGTGGCAGAATAGAGATTTAAACCCAGGTCATCTGTCTTCAAATCTAGTGTGCTTTCACCATACCCTGCTGTCTCATGATTTTGAGACAGATGCATTTAGGGATAATCTCTCAGGTAGCCACCTAAATTAAATAATGTGGTTTGAGGGACTCTGAAAGGATCTCATGTTTAATGTGTGACCTTGGGCAAATCACTGCACCTCTGGGGCCCCATTTTTCTTATCTCTAAAGTGAAGGTGTTGAACTAGATGGCCTTACAACTAAAGCAATGATTCTATGATCCATGGCCAATGATACCTCTCCCACCTAATTATCATGGTACCTAAAGTTTCTGCCATTAGAGTGACTCCTTTAGAGTCTTGTGGGAATGGCTTTTAAATGGATACAAGCATCACCAGGTAAAATCAACAACGTGTCAGTATTTATTGAACACCTACAAGGCACCCAGCATAGTTCTAAGTACTACAGGAATCAAACAGCCATATAAAACATTCCCTTTGGCACTGCCCTTGAGGAGACCGAGCCCATACATGAGAACAATCAGAGAATAGGAGATAAAAGAACTAAGGACAATGAATAGAATACTAATTCAGAGAAGGGCATCACATCAGCTAGTTAACATATTACATCAATTCACTTGATCAATCCATTGTCATCTAGCAGAGAGCTAGTTACTGAGAGAATGAGGCAAAGGTCATATCACTTTTAATTAAGTATAAGAGATCTAGAAAGCTCTAGAGTATAGGGAAACTATCAGAAAGAATAGAATTGGCTTGATGGGAAGTGGCAGTAGGAAGTTGAGGTACAGTCAAGGGCAATATGAGATCTCTAGGGTCTTAGAAAGAGGGCGCTAAAAGTGTTGTTGTTTTTGAGTTATTTCAGTAGTGTCCCACTCTCTGTGACCCCATTTTTTGGAGTTTTCTTGACAAAGATACTGGAGTGGTTTGCCATTTTTTCTCCAGCTCATCTTATAGATGAGGAACTGAGGTAAACAGGGTTAAGTGGCTTTCCCAAGGTCACACAACTGGCAAGTGTCTGTGGCCACATTTTAATTCAGGTCTTCCTGGTTCGAGACACTGTATCCGCTGTGCCAGCTAGCTGTTTAGTAAGTTGTGGGGCATTAATGATGACTTCAAGCCATTCATGGACTCAAATTCTTCAATGAGTTTGTGATTTCATCTGTATAAATACTCCTAAACCTATGCAGATCTCAAAGTGTTCCTTATTTTTTGTCCTATTCAATTTTTGTCCATTTCCTACCCATAAGATCCAAACTAGTTCTAACATTCTATGATCCTGGAAAATTAAATAATTAATAATGGAAAGCAGTATGCAATAAAGGCCAAACGTACAGGGTATCTCAAATTTTTTAGTGTGATTTAAAAGCTTTAATAGCTTAAAATTTAATTTAAATATAAATTTAAGCTTTAATAGCTTAAGACTGCACTAAGAATTTTGGCACACCCTTTATAATAATAACTGGCATTAATATAGCACTTTAAGGTCTATAAAGTACTTTATATAATTATCCCATTTGATTTTCACCACAAACTTCCAATATACATATGAAAGGTATTATTATTCTCATTTTACAAATGAAGATATTGAGCCTCAGAGAAGTTAAACAACTTGCCTAGAGTCCCAACAGCTTGTAAGTGTCAGATGTGGGGTTCAAACTTAAACTTTCCACTATTTACACTGCCTCTGCAGACAATTAGTATTCTGGGAATTCTGAGAAGAGGGGAGGGGATCACTTCCTGGTTCAGCAATCAATGAAGACTTCAACACATAAGCTGGGCTTCAAGCTAAGCCTTGGAGAATCACCAGCCATACCGGATTTCAGTCAAGATCAGAAAAGTGGCTAAAGGCATCTCTGTGACTGGCTGCCTCTTTGATGCCATCTGGATCTGTTATCCCGTTAAGACTATGGTTAATAAGCAATAGCATAGCCCCTGTAAGAGAACTGTGCCCCTGAATGGTATTTCAAGAATTTGGTCACATTCTTTCACATCCTCTCCTAGAAAACAAATGTCATCAGTTGGACAAAGACACACTTTAAGCCCCTGAGACAGCCTACATCCTTTGGTACTTTTGTCTTTTTACCCTGCATTGATTGATGGTTTAAAGATTTCTATCTGAACTGGAACTCAGCCAGGGATAATAGAAGTGGGGATAATCTTATTTATATAGCACAGAAAATCTTATGAAAGACTCTTGTAGATTTCTCACAGTCTATAACTTGACCCTCCCTATATTTTAATGCCTGTTTCACAATTTCTGAAAATTGATGACATCATCTTAATCGCTAAAATTCCTGATAATCACTTTTTGCCTACAGAGTAGGGTGTGTCAGGGGAGAGGGAGGGAGGTCAATGAGACAGACTGTAAATCTGAAAGTTTTTGTAGAAGAAACTCCAAATAATTTTTTATAGAGACAGTGACAAGTGCTGTGTTGATATTTTAAAATCAGCTTCTTAATGGTACTACCAGCTAATCAAAAATCTCTGTTGGAAAAATAAAAAAGCAATACTTTGGGTGATTCTATGAGCATTCAACTCTAGAAAGGTCATTAATAAAAGATGGCAAAAGCTATGCAATTTGTACCAAACTTAGTTTTAGCCTTGGGGGTTTCAAGTGCTCTGGCTATATATTATTCTTTTCCCCCTTGGAACTTTTACTTGCAATAAAAAAAGGGTCTCTTGGAGCATTAACACACAGCCTATTAGTCATTCTGATTTGCTATTAATAGATATACTATGATAACCTCATCATATTAGACAGAACTCAGACCCAGAGCTACAAGAAATTTGATATTCAAGAATAAGTGACTTACTCTTTGGGTTTAAGTCTGAACAACTCACTTCCTCTTCTTTAAAATAGAGGTGGTGAATGACTGACTGATTAGGCACTATAGCTATCCCTTCCACTTTCAAGACTTTCCCTATCTTAATTTTGATACAAAACTTCGGATCAGCATAAGAAATCATGTGGGAATGTTTTGGGGGATTTTGCAGAAGCCAGAGATGATATGCAAAGGCCTGCAGACAACACAGAGCCTAAGATAAAATACCTAACTCAAATTCTACAATAAGGTACCATAAACACCCCATAAAGGAAAAAGAAAAACTTCAGACTTCTTCTCTGGTACAAAGGGAGGACGAAAAAAGTTTACATGGATTTTCCAGGTCGTGGAGGCACTGGGTCCCTAACCCCCGTGATGTGTAAGGGATAACTGTAATTCACCTAAACAAGATTACTGGGTCAGAGTGAGTTACCAACTAAATATGGATTAGCAAACTGTTACAGCTGAAACAAAACCAAGCATGAGGCTGGCACATTTAAGCAGAGAGGTGGCTAGTTGGCACAGTAGATAGGGCCTGAAATCAGGAAAATGAGTTCAAATCCTGCCTCAGACACTTACTAGCTATGAGACTCTGGACAAGTCACTTAACCTCATTCAACCTCAATTACCCTGTCTGTAAAATGGTGCTAATAATAACACCTAAGCCCAGGGTTGTTGTGAGGATCAAATGAGATAATATGCAAAAGCACTTTGCAAACTTTAAAGTCTGTATCATGTAAATGCTAGCTGGCTATGTTGCCTCTCCAATTAGATTGTAAACTTCTCAAGAGACAGCAGGGACAATATCTTATACTTCTCTGTCCCCAACAGCTATTCGGTACCAGCACAGGGAGCAGTGTGTCATAGAGAAAGAAGCCCTGGCCCTAAAGCTCAAGAGATCAGAACCATAGTCCCAGCTCTGCCCCCAATAAGCTCCAATATCTTGGGCAAATCACCTCCTCTCTCTGGAGTTCGATTTTGTTTCCCTGTCTGTACAGTGAGGTGGCAGCCTGTTGTTTTTGCTGTTGTCATTCAGTAGTTTCCATTGTGTCTGACTCTTTGTGACCCCATTTGGGGTTTTCTTGGCAAAAATACTGGAGCAGTTTGTCATTTCCTTCTCCAGCTCATTTTACAGATGAGGAAACTGAGGCAAACAGGGTTAAGTGACTTGCCCAGGGTCACACAGCAAGTATCTGGGGTTGGATTTGAGCTCAGGAAGATGAGTCTTCCTGACTTCAGGCTGGGCACTTTCTTTACTGTGCCATCTAGCTGCCAATGTGACTAGTATGGCTGTGTTATGCCCCTTGGCACATGGTGTGATGCTTGGCACATGTTAGTTCAATAAAGACTCATTGAACCAAAGAATGAATGACCCTACGTGTCTCAAATAGAATCAAGATGGTGAAACCCTTCCCCATCTCTTATATCAAGATAAGTGGCACCTGCCACACCCTTACCATGGTCAAGAAGGAGGAGTCTGGCAGTTTTCTAACACTAAATAGTAACTCATATGATAGTGACAGACCCAGCAGGACAAGGGGACCCAGACCAGAATGGGGGCATCTGAGAACAGATGAAGGAAAGAAGGCTAAGTTAACAGTGTTTCTAGACCCACTTGCAGATCAGCTATACTCAAAAACTCCAAAATGTGTTCAACAATCATCATCACTAATGTATAGATACAGATATATACATACACAAATCTAGTTAAGATTTGCAAAATGCTTAGCATACATTAATAGCTAACATTTACATAGCTCTTTAAAGTTTGCAGAGTACATATATTATCTCATTTGATAGTCCTAGAAGCCCCATAGGATAGGTACTATCATTGTCCCCATTTTATAGATGAAGAAACTGAGGCTGAAAGCCATTCAATTACTTCCTCAGGGTCACACAACTAATAAGCATCTGAGGAGGAAGTCAAACTCAGGTTTCTCTGAATCCATGTCCACCACTCTATCCATGATGCCATGCAATGACTACTGCGATCCTCAGAAGTCAGGTAGATATTACAGGTCTTATAATGCCCATTTTGCAGATGAGAAAACGAATCTCAGAGAGATTAACTTAACACAACCAGTCACACAACTAGTAAGTATCAGTGGTGGGAACTGAGCTCAACTCTCTCCTTCTTCCAGGTCTAGCACCCTCTACACTACCTCCATAAAGCTCCATGTTGCCACTCCAGGATTGGTAAGCAGTCTGGCATCTTCTCTCTCCAGCTTTATCTCCCACAACTGCCCAGACTGATCTAATTTATTTTCCCCCTGCCTTTGCTCATGTTTTCCATCTGCCTCGGATGTGATTGCTCACATCTCAGTGGATTCTATTCTTTGTTCGTGGTCCAATGGTTCCAATGTCACTGCCCCTATGATGTCTTGTCTGACCACCACTGTTCACAATGATCTCTCCCTCCATTGAATTTAACTGATGTGGGCAAAGACCTTTTGGCACTTACCATATATACTGTAGTGATATAGATATAGACATAGACATAGACATAGACATAGACATAGACATAGACATAGACATAGACATAGACATAGACATAGACATAGACATAGACATAGACATAGACAGACATAGACATAGATAGAGATAGATAGATATAAAAATATGATATGATATGAAAGGCATTGCACATGGTGAAAGAACCATATATTTACCTCTGGGTCCTGGCTCTGACACTTATAACCTGTATGACCTTGAGCAAGTCATTTCAACTCTCTGAGTAAGTCATTCAATTACTATATCCATGTTGGAGAGGCTGGATAATTACAAGGTAACAGAGAGAGTGTTGTGTCTCAAATCAGGAAGACCTTGGTCCCAATTCTATCTCCTGTATTTCTAGCTGGGCATAAGCATTTAAAGCTATGCCTCGAGCAGCTCCTTAAGATGTATTTATAAAGTAATTGATGGATCATTCTGCCTTGGTGGAGGAAATTTCCACACTGACAAAAATCACAGCTCCTTTCAGTATTTATGTAACCTGTAGCTCTTAAATTAACACTTGCCCTATATGTCATAGAGTTGTTATGAGAAAATGCTTCTGTAATATTGAAATTGCCATGGAAACATTATTGTTACCATCTCCCACATTATGTTCATCTTTTTATGCACCACAGTGCTTAATCCATACTAGACGACCAATTTAAATATATGTGTGTGTGTGTGTGTGTATATATATATATACACATATATATATATGTATATATATATATATACATATATATATGCAGAGAGAGAGAGAGAGAATGAACTACTGAAACCTCAATTATAACACAATCAAATATAAGCTCCTTGAGGGCAGGAATTGTTTCATTTCTGTCTTTTGTATCCCCAGCACTGAGCAGAGTAACTGGCACATAGTAGGCACTCAATAAATGCTACTTGGTCAATTGATTGAGAGTTGATCATAAATGTTAGCTGAAAGACATGTTAGAAATCATCTAGCCAAGCTTTTATACCCTTTCTCCCATTTTAGGGGCAACGAGGTGGCCCCCTGGATAGAGCACTGGGCTTGGAATCAGGAAGATCTAAGTTCAAATTTGGCCTGAGACACTTAGAAGCTGTGTGACCCTGGGCAAGTCACTTAACCCCTATATGCCTCGGTTCCTCATCTGTAAAATGAGGACAAATTGGAAAAGGAAATGGCAAACCATTCCAATATCTTTACCAAAAAAAAAACCCCATAAACAATGAGTCTGTGGAGTTACAAAGATTCTGACAACAAACAACAACCCCATTTTACAGATGAGGGAAGTGAGGCACAGTGAGATCTTAGATTTTTTTTTTTAGCCTGCACAAAGCAATACTGATTTATGTTGATATATGGGCCCATCTTACCCAGAGACAAAGAAACTCAGCTTTTAGGAATGGTAACATTTGATCCATAGAACCTTTTGTTAGTGGTTCTTACTATAGACCAGAACTCATCTCTTAGAAATTTTCTGATAAATCAAATGCACCGTAGGAGTTGGCAATAATTGGAGAAGAAAACATGAACAATACTGAACAATACTGCTGCTATAGCTGTTACAGAAAAAAAAAAGGATCGATCATGGAGTCGTCTGTAATGGGAACTTATCTATGTGTAAGTTTCAGTGAAAGAATTCCCTGGAACCCCATATCTGTGGCTTATTGGAGACTGGTTAATATTTTTCAAAACTTTCCTTCAAACACTTCAAAAATAGGAGAGCACAATGGCCACGCTCACACATATGTGCTAGGCCAGCTTTATGCTTAAGGGGACTGGATGACCCCACGTGGATGCATCCAAAAGGATCTCCCCCACAGGTTTGTTACAGTGCTTGGAATCCCAACATTAGAATCACTCCTTTGATTGAAACCATGTGTTTCCCGGAGGCCTGTTAAACTGCCCTTTTGATGCAACAGAAGGGGGACACTATTAACCATTAGCATGGATCAATTTACTAAGCTGGCTAGATGCCACCTAGCAAAGCTCAGGCTCCCATGAGATTTGAAAATAGGACAAGTAAATATGATGGAGGACAGAGGGCAGAAAATATTTGGAATGCTACTCAAGGAGATAGCACAGTATAGATTTTACAGATTTTACCTCGCTTCACAGTTAAACCTGCCTCACAGAGCTGTTTTAAGGAATGCAAACCTTAAAGGACTATGTAAATGTGAGTTTATATTCTACTACTGCAACAGCTACAGCTACAATAATTACAAATCACTAGTACTACTACTGCTACCACCACCACCACCACTGCTTCCTATTCTACTTCCTCCACTTCTTTTTCCTCTTTACTCTTCCTTGTCCTCCTCCTGCTTGGTTTTGAATCCTGGCTCAACCACTAACTAGCTTTTTCTGAGCAGAGACAAGTCCCTTAATCTCTGTGAAACTCAGTTTCTTCATCCACAAAATAAAGGGTCTGGAATAAAGGTCTTCTGAGGAGAAACCATCAGAAGAAAACCCAAAGATTGTATACTCAAATGCTTTCATTTTACAGGGGAAACTGAGGGTATTTTTTTAACAGCTCTAATCTTCTGCAATTCTAAGAGGTCAGACTATTTGAAGCATCACATTAGGAGACCATGGGAAACATAAAGGCACTAAAGTCATTGGAGGAAAAGGAATTGCAGCCTGTACACATGTTGTGAGGGCAAATGGTGGGCTGAAGAGAATTCCAGTCTAAAATTCACGCTAAGGGTGTGGATGGTGGATCAATCCAAATAACTCAAACTAAGTAAAGGGAGGCGGCACTAAGTCTTGGTTTTCCATCTTTTCTTCATTTATAAGCACTTTTGTGTACAATTTAACTGCCTAAAGATGACCCTGGGTAGCATTCTCTTTCCCGGCTCCTCCCATTCCTAAACTATGTGCTTTTAATTAGCTGCTGCATTTTAATACAATCTTTCAGCCAGCCATCACCATGGTGGGGAAATTTCCCCCACCCAGAAGTCTAGTGGTTTTTGCAGACATTCCACAGGCAGCCAAAGCTCTGACTAGGTCTTTAGCAGATAGAGAGGGCCTTCAAGTCCAAAGCCCCAAAACATAATGGCACTTGCTAAAACCACAGCCAGAATGGGATACCACCCAGAGAAGAAGGGCTTTGAGCCAGAGCCCCAGGGCTTTAGCACATTCCTTCACCAGGATGCCCTGGATATTTGGAAAGTTTATATTTCCCACAGAATCCTGCCTTGGAAACCAGTAGTCACCAACTTGGGCGCAGCAGAATGACAATCTGCACTAAGTGAGATTTAAATTTAATTCATTTTCCTACCCTCCTGGATTTCTTGGGACAGAGTAGGCTAGGAGGGATTTAATATGTGCTAGTTATGGTGGCAATAATAATAACACCCATCATTTTATCGTACTTTATACTCTTCAAAATGCTTTTAGGGTCATTATCTCACTTGGGCCTAAGAATAAGAATAAGGACTAACATTTATATAATACTTTAAGGTGTTTTACAAGAGAGTCACAATTGTTCTGTGAGGTAGCTACTGAAAACATTATTATCCTCATTTTACAGATGAGGAAACTGAGACTCAGAGAAATCCAACACCTTGCTCATGGTCACACAGGTAGTAGGTACCAGAGGCAAGATGAAAACTCAGGTCTTGCTGACTCCAACTCTAGCACCTTATCCACTGTGCTCATGAAATAGGCAAGATAGGTGGTATTATCTCCACATCATAGATAAGGAAACTGAATTTGGGGAAATTTAAATAATTTCCTCAAGAAATTATTTATAATTTGTGTATCTTACATTTGTAATAAAAGAATTAGCATCAAGCAAATTATTTAAATTTCTCCAAACTCTGTTTCTTCATCTCCAAATGGGGTCATGAAAAGTTGGATGTGACTGAAATGACTGAACAACTACAACAAGAATTAGTTAGCCAACAAGTAAATGTAAATCAGACTGGAATCCAGACCTGGGCTCCTAGGCCAGAGATTTTCCTACTATAGAAGCTACCTGGTGAGAAAAGCGCTAGCCAAGGAATCAGTCTCTCTGAGTTCTTATATTGGTTCTATTGCAGTCTAATTCCATGACTTTCAGAAAGCTTCCAAAATCTTGTCATTTTATAGACGTCACTTCTTCATCTGTAAAATGACAGTAATCAACCTTTCCCCACCTTTCTCAAAGTGTTATCATCAGGATCAAATTGGTGTTTATTAAGTGCCTACCACAAAGTACTACCAAGTTCTGTACCAAGAGCTAAAGATACAAAGGCAAAAAGGAATTGTATTAATTCATGTAACTATTTTACGAACTGCAAAGTACTGTCCAGATCAGATAGTCACCATCAGCATTCTAACATCCTTTCCTTGTAGTACCTCTTTATAAGTCTGCTTGATTCATCAAAAGCTAGTATGTTCTACTTGCTAACGCCATTCCTGTCTCCTCATGGTCACTTGACACACATTTCTCACTAGTCCCTAAAGGTAGGTTGAGAAATATTACAATTGACTGGCATGTTTTAAAGAGCTACAAAGTTACAATCACTATGCCCTCCCTTCCCCTAAATATGTTCAAGAGATGATCCTTTTTTATTTATGTGTCTTAGTGAACCATTTGCCTAATATGAAATGGGTCTTAAAAATACAACTACTGTCCGGGGGATGATTGCAGCAAGCTGCCATTTTCAGAATCATTCATAGTCATTTGAGATCTGTTCTTTTACTTGTCATTGTCATTATTGCTATTATTATTATCATTGTCATTATTATCTCAACCTAGAATTACGCTAATGCTGTTATAATTTTCAGCAAATTGCCGTGGCTGTGAAGAAGCATGTATTTAGAGATTACAACTATCAATGTTTCTAACCTGTTTTAAGGGTTAAGAACTGCAAATATTAGCTGCAGGCTGAAACTTGGGGGGTAAGAAGGAAAAAAAGAGGGAGGTTCTGAGAGCACTATTTATTTTTCATCTGTACTTGGCCATTGACTAAACTCTAAGCCCATGTCTATACATGCAAAACCATCAGACCACATATAGCTAACCTGTTCATATCTGCTATTTTAATAACCCTGATAGGTCATCACTCAGTTAGTCTGGGCAATAGAGATTAATGTTAATTATGAAGATGATTGAAATAAATGGATAACTGAAATTTAGCCCACTTGATGTACAAAGATATAGGATTAGGGGTGGGGAAGGACTATTTGATCTTATAGTTACATTGAGTAATCTGATTCTGGTATCACGCCAAAATAGAAAACAAACTCACTCTATGTCATTCTAAGACTCAGTTTTATTTACTTTGTTTTCTAATACAAGGGGTCCTCCTATGAGAATTTTAAGGCAACATCAGGGCAATGTGGTATGATGGATAAAGGGGATAGCCATGGGGTCAAGAAGATCTAGATTCAAGTCCTGGCTTTGCTACATACTAACCTCTCAGTTCTTCCCCTCTCCAGGCAATTCTTTAAGACTATAGAAAAGATGCTGAACTCTGTTGGAAGAGTTTTCACACAAGAGTTCCTTACATTGGTAAAAATCACAGGTTTGGCCAGGTCCCCTCCCACAAAGAATTTTTACAAAGAAAAACCGTTAAGCAAAACCAACCAATGCAATGATTCTGTAAAGATACAAACCTGTATCTAATGGTATGTGCAACATATGGACCCATAATCCTCTACCTCTCTACTAAGAGGGTGGTTTGTTTCGTAATCTGTCTTCTGAGAGGCTTGCCTTTAATCTGAATTTAGCAGCCTTTTAACGGTGTTTTCATTTACATTATTATAGTCATTGTGTAAATTGTTCTCCTGGTTTTGCTTTCTTTACTCTGCGTCAATTCATACGTCTTCTCATGTTTCTCTGAATCCCTCTTCATTGTAATCTCTCACCGCACAATATTTCATTACATTCACCTAGTACAATTCATTCAGTCATCCCCCAGCTCTTTACTTTGTATCCAATTTCTTGCTACTACAAAAAGTCATGCATATGACTCAGAGAGCAGTCTGAGCCAGATTTTAAGAAAAATCAATGAATTGCTCTATTTATTATCTACCCACCCTTTCCTGCTTTTCCCCTTCCCTCCACAAAACAAAGTGATTTAGTCCTCTAGCCCCAATATTTTTTAGTATATGCTGAGTGAGTACAACAAACACTTTCTCCTTTTTTTGTTTTTATTGATATCTCTTGTTTTTACAACACTTTACTTTCTCATTATATCTGTCTCCCTTTCTCTACCCAGAGAACCATCACTTTTAGCAAATAATAAAAAAGGAGGGGGGAAAGTAGGTTAAGAAATTAACCAACATTTCAAGAAAGTCTGACAGTATGGGCAAAGAAAGGAAGAGAGGAAGTATGTATCCCTTCATCCCTCATGAAGACCTCCAGTTTTCCTTATATCAAACCTAAATTTGTATTACCATGACTTTTACCTATTGCTCCTAGTTTTGCTCTCTTAAACCAAGCAGGTCTATCCAGAAGTCCAATGGCTAATTGCCCTGCCCCAGTAGGAAGCCCAAGGAGATGTTACAGTAATGCACTTCATATATCCTTGAAAGGTGATTTCTTCTAATCCACTGGAAGATGTTGGGTTGCTTGGTGGTAGAAATTAGTAAGATCTCCACTCCACTTATCTAAATACATCTTTCAAGCCCCAGTTCAAGTGCCACTTTTCCCATGAAGCCCATCTAAACTAACTCAAACTTTCACTGACCTCTTCGGTCTCTGAATCGCTATGATAGTTAAGAGTGAACAGTTTCACATTTAACGGTTCTCTAATTGTTTCATGCTATCTTTTGGGGGGGGGCTCTCTAGATTTCAAGATCCTTGAGGGTAGGAATAGCACCTTATACCATTTTTTTGTATCCTGCACAATACCTAGCACAGTACTGGGCACATGATAAGAGCTTGTCAACTGTCAAAATGAGTCTACCAGTGGCCAAATGAGACTGCCTGGATTCATCCAGGAGGAGGCATACAACCCCCGAGGAATTACTGAACTAGCTTTCCTCTTGCCTCAGGCTGTAATCTGAGATGCAATGCTAGCATATTTCTTAAAGAGCAGTGTGTCTTTAAGGCCTCACATGCTCTTCTTTCCACTATGAGCCTAAAACTGCCCTCTGGTCTATTCCTCAGGCTCATATCCATGAATCCATGTCAACCTTTTGGTCATCTACCACAGTTAAACTGAAGTGATACTCCCTTATCCTTGTCCTAGTTGACTTCGGCCTTTTCAGGGAGGAAGGAGGGAGTGCAGTGAGTAAATCTAATTTGAAACCTTTGGGTTTTCTAACTGAACCAATCTGAGTCCTTTCTGTTGCACTTTGAAAATCAGATATTTCTTTTAAATTTTTATTTTATTTTCAATTAACAAGCATTTCTTTTTTTCTCTCCCCCCCCACCCAGTGAAAAACAAAAATGAAATCCATGTAGCAAATATGAATAATTAAGCAAAACAAATTCCTACATTGTCCATATCCAAAAATGTACATCTCATTCCTGCATCTTAAATCCATGATCTCTCTATCAGGAACATTCTTCATCAGCATTCCATCCTCTGGAATTATATCGGGTCATTGCATTGTTCAAAATTCTTGAGTCTTTTACAGTTGTTTGAAAGATCAAATACTTCCACCTGGTTTTCACTAAGCTCCTTTAGTGAGATAGTCACCTGAATGCCCCAGTCACCTTCTCAGAGAAACTTCCAACAGAAAATAAAATAAGAGTTCATTAGATACTAACAAACACCATTGTCCTTATTCCATGGGCAGAAGAAGCAAACACCTACCCCATGTGTTTTCAGAAGTAGGAACAGACTATAACAACAAAATCCTTCCAAATCCCTTTACTCTCAGACTTTTGATCCTCTTAAAATCTCTGCCCTCTCAAGAAATATCCTTTAGACATTTAGATCTCACTGTGAATAAAGAGTCTGGAGTAGAGGGAGGATGGTGGGAAGGGGAGGACAGATAAGGATGTCCTGACTCTAGCATTTATCAAGGGTTTATTATGTGCTAAGCACTAGTGATATAAACACAAGCAAAAAGTAAGACAGTCCCTCCTCTCAAAGAGCTTACATTCTAATGGGGGAAGATAGCTCCTAAAAAGGAGGTGAAAAATGGGGATGGAAGAAAAGGTACCCTTGATGGGGGCATGGCAGTAAAGTCCAAAGTTCAGAAGCTCTACTAGGAATGGAATGAAGGATAGTCATTTTGGGTCCCTCCCCAAAATGGAGGCCTCAGAAGGAACTCACCAATGGGAGAAGGGGAAATCCCTCCAAAGTGGAAGGTTTCAGAGAGAGAAGGTCCTAAGCACTGAAGGAAGTTCCAAGGTAAGAATGTAGTTGAGGCATGGTATCTGGAGAATCAGAAGTATATCAAGGAGGAAAAGGACTTATACGTCTCCAAATAGTCATAGCCCCTCTTTTGATTGTGGCAGAAATTGAAATGGAGTTCTCTGGATCCTAGGGGGCCTTTCCTTCTGTCTCCATGCTCCCCTTATGGACCAGCACTGAATCTTTCACAGAAAGAGTCAGATAGGGAAGACAATTCAACTGAAAAGGTTAGCATAGGGGTTAGCAGAATGGAGGTGGACTCTGAGTCCAGGGCTATGGATGGGACAAGATCCCTACTCGCCTGGGTCATGCTCTTCTCATCTAGCACTAGATTCCTAGAAGACAATGAGTACTTGTTGGGTTCTAACTCTCAGCTCCAAAGGCTTCCTGGGCAGCAAGCAGGAGGGGAAGGCTTTGAAAGCAAGGTCTCCTGAGGTAGGAACAGGATAAGGCCAGAAACAGCTGTGGTCCTGAATTCAATTTGAAAAGGTATAGTAGAAAGACCATTGCATTTGGAGTCAGGGAACTTGAGTTAAAATCCTTATTGCTTCATACTCTGTGATGCTGGACAACTCCCTTCTATCCTCTGGGACTCAGTTTATGAGTGGTTGGCCTAGGACTCAGGGGCAGGGAACCTGTGGCCTTTAGCCTTCATATGGCCTTCTAGGTCCCTGGATGTGGCCTTTTTGACTTAGTCCAAGTTTTACAGAACAAATCCTTTCATTAAAGGGATTTGTTCTGTGAAGTTTGGATTCAGTCAAAGGGCATCACTTGAGGACCTAGAGGGCCACAGGTTCCCCACCCTAGCAGGTGATCTCCAAGGTGCTTTCCAGCTTCAGATCTTAAAATCCTCCTTCACAGCATTACCAAAGACCAAACCTGTAAGAAGATTGCCAAAAGGAAAGTCAGAACTTAGCTGCCAGATGCTGGTCTACCTGAGAGCAGTAAGCCTGGACTTCCTATTGACCCATAACAGCAAGGAATGACCTTGTCCTCCTTTATAGATTTTAATCTGGAAGAAACCTTATAGAACATATATTATACTGCATAACCTTTTTATGTGTGCATGGATCCCTTTAGCAGACAGTTGAAGCCTATGGATCTCTTCTTAGAAGAATGTTTTTAAATGTATTGTATGACAAAGAAAACCAATCATACTGAAATACAGTCATCAAAATATTTAAAATACAAGTTCATGGAACTCAGGTTAAGAACCCTTGCTCTAGAACAACCCTCTTATTTTATAGGTGAGAAATCTAAGGGCCAGAGAAGGGAGGGGATTTGCCCATGTTTCAGTACAGGTGGTGTGTATCAAATCCAAGGATCAAAATCTGTGATCTCAGACTCCAAATCGCCCTTCTCTTCACGACACCGACTATAATGCCTCAAGTCTCAGTATTTCTTAGTTCAAGTTTCTAGCAAGATCAAGGAACATAAATGTAAGAATCTCTTTTTAATGAAAGTTCTAGTGTCTTTCAAATTAAGAAGTTCCACATCCTTGTGGGAGCAACTGAATACCATTTTGGCAGGCCCCAGTTAGCCTTCTGTGTCAGTTAGAGATGTGTTTTCCTCAGAGAGTAATCAGTGTGTAGAATTCACTTTCCCTAGTGATGTCTTCACTGCACATTTCCAGATAATGGCCATTAGCAGGTAATGGCCAAGTCTGCCTAGCTTCATTGGCTAATTGGGGGTGGGAGATGGCTGCTGCTGCTGCTGAAACCTGTAAGCAAGAAGTGAATCTCCAGATAACTACAATATTCCTCACTTTAAAAAAAAAAAAAGAATATCAGTTAATAGGAATGAAGGAAGAGCTTGTGAGTATAAAACAAGGGGTTAGCAGGAAGACTTTGAGGGAAAGAGAGAAAGAATAAGAAAGAGAAAGGAACTAGGGAAAGTAATAGGGCTGCGCTTACCCACGATTACTGGTTTTTAGCCCTAAATAAAACCCTCTCCTCTTGTTTTTTCTTTAAAATTCTTTTAAATGGGTACAAAGTCTTTCTCTCTACTCTTGAATCAAATGCTTAAGATGCAGATAGTCCCAGGAGAAGCAACTAAGTTTAAAATCCTTTAGATGGGATAACCATCCAAAATAAATTTTGAAATGATATTTGCAAATCTTTTCTATTTTTCTTCTGTTTCTTTGTTTATCCTTGAATGTCCTTGGGATGACTACTTAGTTAGATATTTTACTAAGCTTTCTTTAAACTGTTTTTACCCTTTACTGCTTTTTTGTGTTTTATGAGATGATACTGTTCTTAATTGTCCGTCATCTTTCTTCATGAATTTTTATAGATGAACTCATAAAAACAACCTGGAAAAATTAAAAAAAAAACTGAATACCATAATGCATGAAGTAATACAATAAAATTATACAAAACATCTGTATATAGTTAAAGCATCAATCTAGAGAACCCAAAGATCTCTTTGGAGAAAATAATGCAAATTAAACCTTAAAAATGTGTTCTACATACTTTTTTTTTTACACAGAAAACTGTTGTTAAACATTTATCAGCAAATCTATGGATAGGAATCTCTCTAGGAAGGATTCTCATGGGAGAGGAATCGTGTGCCTTCAGTGGGAGATAAGTGGTTTAGTTCTGTGCTGGGAGGCCACCTTCTCTGAGAGAATTGTCTCTCTACGGACAGCGTAGCACCCAACCCCTGGAGAAAGGATATGTGAATTCCTAGGAGCATCTGGTACCCAGAATGGTGGGGCATAGATCCAGAGATGAGACGGAAAGAGGTGAATCATGGTGAGGGCAAGGGGGCAGGGCTGCATAATTTGGGACACAGAGTAACTCCTTCCATTGAAACCACAAAGTCATTTTTGACTGCTTCTTTTACTTCATTCCCCACATCTAATTAGGTACTAGGTTCCATAATGCTAATTCTAAATGGCTCAGTTTCAGACTCCTTTCCATTCCCATTTCTACCCATGCCTGACTCCAATGGACTCTTCCCAGCGCTATTTCAATAATTTTATTAAGTTTCTTATGTCTACCCTCTTCTCATTCAATCCATCCTGTTATATATTAAATTCAACAAACATATATCACACAATGATGCCAGATCACTCCTTAAAGCAAAGCTCTGATCAGTAGCCATGATGTAATGAAAAGAGTCCTGGGTTCAGAATCAGAAAATCAGGGTTCAGTTCCCAGCTATGCTACATACCACTTATGAGATCATGGAAAAATCACTTAACTTCCATGTCTTAGTTTTCTCATGTGTAAAATGAAGAGATCAGACCTGGTTATCTCTAAGGTCCTTTCCAACTCTCTATCTATGATGTAGCTCTTGCTCAAAAATTTGTAATGACTCCCCATTCTCTACTAAATAAAATCCAATCTCCTTAGGCCAGTATTAAAGGCCCTTTATGATCTCACCCTCATCTACTTGTTCAACCTTATCTCCCACTACTGTCTTTGATGTTCCCTGTGTTAAAGCCAAATTGGACTGCTAGCCAATCCCACCACACATCTATACCTATTGAAATTCTACCTTCGGGACCTAACTCAAAATAGTAACTCCTCAAATTTCATCTCCTACATGAAGCCTTCCCTGATTTTCACCCATTCCTAGCCCCAAAAAAGCTCTTCTCTAAAGTCCTGACATTTTATTTGTCTTGTGATGCTTATCATATTCTACCTTAAATGAATATCCATTCATCTATCAATCCATCCATCCATCCATTCATTCAGCAAACATTCACCAGGGTCAGCCGTGTCTGATTAACTATGTATGTGGAGGTTTTTGTTTTGTTTTTCTTCTTTTCCATTTTCTTTTTTTAAAAATTTTATTAATTTATTTTTAGTTTTCAACATTCACTTCCATAAGCTATTGAGTTTTAAATTTTCTCCCCCCTCCCTCTCCTCTTCCCTTCCCAAGATGGCATGCAGTCTGATATAGGCTCTGCATATACATTCCTATTAAACATATTTTTACATTAGTCACTTTGTAAAGAAGAATTAGAACCCAATGGAGGAACCACAAGAAAGAAGAAACAAAACAAAACAGAAGGGAAAAAAAAGCAAATAGTATGCTTCGATCTGCATTCAGACTCCACAGTTCTTTCTCTGGATGTGGATAGCATTTTCCATCACGAGACTTCTGGAGATGTCAGATCTTTGCATTGCTGAGAAGAGCCAAGTCTATCAAAGTTAGTCATCGCACAATGTGGTTGTTACTGCGTACAACATTCTCCTGTTCTGCTCATTTCACTCAGCATCAGTCCATACAAGTCTTTCCAGGTTTTTCTGAAGTCAGCTTGCTCATCATTTCTTTTCCTTTTTTTTCAGGGGGATGGGGCAGGCAATGGGGTTAAATGACTTGCCCAGGGTCACATAGCTAGTAAGTGTCAAGTGTCTGAGGCTGGATTTGAACTCACATCTTCTTGACTCCAAGGCTGGTGCTCTATCCACTGAGCCATCTAGCTGCTCCTTGCTTATCATTTCTTATGGCACAATAGTATTCCATTACATTCATATACCACAACTTGTTCAGCCATTCCCCAATTGATGGGCATGCCCTCAATTTCCAATTCTTGGCGATCACAGAAAGAGCTGCTATAAATATTTTTGTACATGTGGGTCCTTTTCCCATTTTTATGATCTCTTTGGGATACAGCCCCAGAAGTGCTATTGCTGGATCAAAGGGTAAGCACATTTTTAGATCCCTTTGGGCATAGTTCCAAAGTATTCTCCAGAATGGTTGGATTAGTTCACAACTCCTCTGGAGGTTTTTATATAGTGGAAAGAGCACTAGTTTAAGAGACAGAAGACTTGAATTCTAATACTAACTGTGCTACTAATTAGCTATGTGACCTTTGGCAAGTAATGACCTCTCTCAGTCTTCAGTTCTTCCAGTGTAAAATGGAGTTAATAATACCTGCCTTGTGGAGCTCTTGTGAGGGAAGTGTTTTGTAAACATTAAAATACATAACGCAAACTATTATTAGTTGTATCATCTTCCTTGATAAATCGTAAGCCCCTTGATGACATATAACTCATTTATCTGTGTATTTTTTGTGTGTGGTATAGTCCTGAGTAATTGATTTTGAATGAATACATAAGGAAGGTCTTTCTTCATGCCCCTTCCTCACGTGACAATTGTACATGTTAACATTAGATTCAGAATGTCAGAACTGGAAGGAATCTTAGAGGTCATTCATCTAGTCCGATCTCTTCATTTTGCAGATTATGAAACAAAAGTTCCAGGGAGTTATGCTGTATACACAGCTAGTAAGTTGTCAGAGGCTGGACTTCAGCCCTGCTCCCCTGACTCCCGTTGCTAACTGAACTCTTTCTACTGCCTTAATCTTTTTTTGTCTAACCCAGAGGAATGACTTTAATAATGAGAATTCCAGGCCTTAGCAGCTAGAAAGCATAGCAACTAGAGTATTAAACTTAACTCAGAAGACCTGAATTGTTAGAATCCAGACCCAGATACTGACTGCCTGTATGACGCTGGGCCAGTCATCCATAAAATGGGGGATAGTAACAGCACCCATGCCACAAAGCTGTTGTGAGGATCAAATTAGATTTTATATATAGTGCTTTGCAAACCTAGCAATTATAGGAGGGGTAGGCTTATAGGAGGGGTAGGGAGATGAATAAGAACAATTTGGAAATGAATCAGGAATGATGACAGTGTAACCCCTGCAAGCTGATTGGCTGGTTTGTCCTGGGATGTGCCTAGGTGCATTGACCACACTGTAGATGTGATCTAGTGGGAAGATTTCCACCATAAAAGAAAGAGGGCAGATAAAACAACCCAGAGTGGACTGGGTCAGTACCGCTCCTACACAGATGCTGGCATCCAGAAAGGCAGAAAATCTGCCTTTGAAATTTCTGTACGCTGCAGAGTGACTGGCCAGGCTGCTGGCAGGGCCACAAAAAGACACAGCCAGACTGGCAACGGTGTTTTTGCACTTTCTTCCTAGCCTCAAACTGTAGTTGTCTGAGGACATCACTTAGAGATTGTCACAATTGGTAATGGTTACTAATTGATTTTAATAAACATATATGTTGTTTATCAATATAAACTATTGGTAACAGTAGTTACACTTAAAATCGGTTCTGCAGTGAGAAACAGCATTGCATAATGAGGAGAGAACCATTCCAGAAGGCAAGAAGCCCTAGGTAGTAGTTGCTTCTCAGATATGTACTAGCTTTGTGACCCTGGGAAATTTGGACAACTAAGTTACAGAAAAGGGGCTGTCCTACACTGGTAATATGTCCTACACTAATAATATGCCCTATACTGGTAATATGTCTACACTAGCAATATGTCCTACACTGGTAATATGTTCTACACTGGTAATATGCCCTAAACTGGTAATATGTCTGCACTGGCAATATGTCCTCCTGGGAGACAAAATTTCTCTTTCTCGGGCAGAGAATTTTTTAAACCAATGATATTTCTTCTTTATCCTTCACTGTTACTAAGGGCACAGAGCACAAGAAAAAGAACTAGCATTGGAGTCAGAGGTCCTAGGTTTCATATCTGTCTCTGACATTTAACGTCTGTGTGACCTGCCATGTCTTCATTCTTCTCCGATTTCTGACTCTCCGGACTTTCTCCATCAT